>NC_069088.1:2043102-2742480 GCF_947172395.1 Bicyclus anynana | reverse complement strand
CGCTAAATAGCTTGACGGTACGTGCGCCTTTGCCGGTAGGGAGGTAACTATCCACGGCCGAAGCCTTCAGCCAGACGGGGACCAATTAAGAAAACCTCATACGGCCCAGCCAGGGATCGAATCCAGGACTCCGTCTTGTAAATTTATCGTGCAAACCACTCCAGATAATTGTTATGTAATTAAAATATTTTTGTATTTTCTTAAAATACGAACTATTGTTACTATTGTTATGTTATATTTTCAAAAATATTAGAGATCCTTTATAAAACTCCAGTAATGTAAACAAAGTGTAAAAAATTACCTAAAATATTATTTACGTACTGTACTACGACTTTGCAGAGCATATTATCATTTTAGGGTAGGGGTAGGGTAGGGTAGGATGGGGGTAGATTAGGGGTATGGTATGGAAGAATTGTTCGTAAGTCAAAGCGAAGCTTCTTGGATATTAATATCGTATTAATAGAATAGGAATAAAATAACACAAGCTGAAATGATTAAACTGTATTTCAAATAACTTATTACTCATTCTTAAACAAATCGTTACTTTGGTAGATGGATAATACATTAATTAAATTTACTCAACGCCACATAACATGTCAGCATCTTTTACATAGACCACAATACCAAACCAAACCTCAGAATAAAACCATAATCATTAATAAACAGTATAGATTAAAATATTTATCTGGAAGAAGGAGTTTTTATATGTTGTCTTATGTATTTATAATTATTTAAATAATTAAAAATCTAACAGTATTAAATAGTTGCCATTGTGATGACGTCATTTTCTTTTACAATGAACTCTCCGGTGTACGAAAAATGCGGTTGATATGATGTTAATTCTATTAAAAGATAATGTAAGTGTTATTTTCAAAGGGAAAACGGAGATAAACAAATCGACGTGTATATTTTTTAATGTATGTAACGTGTGAACACGTGTCACTATCTTGTGGCACTTCCTTCAAAGTGATCGATCGTTATCAACCCATATACGGCTCACTGCTGAGCTCGAGTCTCCTCTCAGAATGAGAGGGTTTAGGCCAATAGTCTACCACGCTGGCCCAATGCGGATTGGCAGACTTCACACACGCAGAGAATGAAGAAATTTTCTGGCGTGCAGGTTTCCTCACGATGTTTTCCTTCACCGTTTGAGACACGTGATATTTAATTTCTTAAAATGCACACAACTAAAAAGTTGGATGTGCATGCCCCGGACCGGGTTCGAACCCACACCCTCCGGAATCAGAGGCAGAGGTCATATCAACTGGGCTATCATGGCTCTCCAAAGTGACCAAAGTGATCAATAGGTAGAAAATATTATAATGTTATTATTTTTAAGGGACACCCTTTTCATGGGTACGTTAATGTTTTGAAGTCGTTTGTAATTTTTTTTTAATAATTATTAGCTATTAAGACTACGGAACTCGTAACTGTACGCTTGACTTAGCACGCAACTAATTGTATAAATTATGGACTTATGTATTATGTATAATTTAATAAAAATGAGGATACTAGCCAAATTGTTTGAATATAATGAAATCGATCCTGTTAAATGCATCCTATTTGTTATTTTTTAAATTTGCCGGCGATTGCTAAAACATATTTTTGAATTTTTTTTTTCTTTGCAAGTAAGCCCTTGACTACAATCTCATCTGACGGTAAGTGATGATGCAGTCTAAGATGTAAGCGGGCTAACTTGTTAGGAGTAGAATGAAAATCCACCCCCTTTTCCCCTTCCACCCGGTTTCTACATGACATCTCTCCGGAAAGCTAAATCGCTTGGCGGTATGTCTTTGTCGGTTGGGTGGCAACTACCACCGAAGCCTCCCACAAGCCAGTCTTGGACCAATTAAGAAAACCTCAATCCGCCAAGCCAAGGATCGAACCCAGGACGCTATGTTTTATGTTATATAAATAACATAAAACATAGTTTAATATATGTTTCAGTTTGGATCGTGCCGCGATGCAAGAACCAGCTCATGACTAAGGGCCCCGTATGGGTTCGAAACTAATCGGGTATACTCCGACCTAATATTACTTGAGTTTAAGCTGTGTTTCATAATCAATTAATATAAATAACACTCACGATAGCTTAAATTCTAAAAAACTATGGCATTTTAAAAAAGCTTAATTGTGGTTTAAATGTCTGCTAAGAATTGTGTAAATAATTATAAATACTTTGAAAAAATACATTTACCTTGAAGTCCCAGATATATCTACACTTCAATTTCATTTATGTACGTATGTATTGATAATTTTATGAATTAAGATTGATCTCATGAAACTAAGTTTACCCTATAGTTGCCGTTAAAAAGTTGTAATTAAAAATAACCATAATGATTTTATTTTTTGAAAGTGTAATAATTATATGCCTATAATCCTGTACATTTTTTATTAAATAATATTTACCATTCCACCTTTAATATCTTTGCGTTTATATAATTAACATTGTATCTTTAGGTGACGATTTCTTCCAATTATTAAAACCTAACATAAACATTTTTCCAATTAAACCTGTGCGTAAGTCGTACGTACGAAAAATAGTTCAACATGAATTGAACCTAAGAAATAAAGTGCAATTAGGAGCCGTGATAGCCCAGTGGATATGACCTCTGCCTCCGAATCCGGAGGGTGTGGGTTCGAATCCGGTCCGGGGGATGCACCTCCAACTTTTCAGTTGTGTGCATTTTAAGAAATTAAATATCACGTGTCTCAATCGGTGAAGGAATACATCGTGAGGAAACCTGCATACCAGAGAATTATCTTAATTCTCTGCGTGTGTGAAGTCTGCCAATCCGCATTGGGCCAGCGTGGTGGACTATTGGCCTAACCCCTCTCATTCTGAGAGGAGACTCGAGCTCAGCAGTGAGCCGAATATGGGTTGATGACGACGAGAGTACATCATCAAAATATAAAAAAGATACAAATATTTGCAAACTTTTCAGTATTTTTTGGAAATTTTGGTTTACTGATACCTTTAATTACTGAGCTATCAAGTAATACATTAATGTAGGTAATTATTTATTAATGTTTAATTTACACGCAATTAAAACACTCAACAACAATTACAGAACACACCTATATAATTGAGTATATGTTACACGAAGTGGTACTAATGATAAATCACTGAATAAAGAATGTCCAGAATGAGTCCAGAGAGAATGATGAGAAAAAACAAATGTAACGCGTCTCCTTGATTTCCAAATTTAACACTTACAACAATTACGTAAATTAATTTCATAATCAATAATTATTACCAATAAAATACTCCACCTTATTTCTTTCTTGTAAACAACTTTTAAAATATTTAAAAATTTAAGTAACATGCCATTTTTTTCGAATAACATTGAAAATTACTGATGCGACGCTTCATGTTCTACTGACTCGAGTATATTTGTATTTGTAATGGCTAAGACCGTCGAGTTCCGTGCGCTCTATCTGCCTATTAATCTTTAATCTGTGTAATGTAAATAAGTAATGAAATCAGAAAGATCAGTAAAAAATATAGGATTATATTTATGAGTTAATACGCTTATAGACATTAGATTAGTACGATATTAGTCGTTGTCATGGACAGAGTTACATTTTCAGTTAATGGTGTTAAACATTCAGGTATGCATAACTATTTACAATAAATTAAAATGAAATTTTAAAATTTTAAATAAATTTGATCACTTAACAACAAATAAATTATTTATACGTAGTAAATAATAAACACTAGCATTGATGGAAAAAATCAATTACGAATCTACTATATAAAAATAAGTCGGGTTTTCCTTCCTGACGCTATAACTCCAGAACGCACGAACCGATTTCCACGGTTTTGTATTCGTTGGAAAGGTCTCGGGCTCCGTGAGGTTTATAGCAAAGAAAATTCAGGAAAAATTTCAACGTAGGGTAGGGGTAAGGCTAGGGTAGGGGTAGGGTAGGTTTAGTTGAAAGTTTACATCGAGTTTCACGCGGACGAAGTCGCGGGCATCCGCTAGTAAAATATATAAATTAAAACTAAAAATTACACAGTATATTAAATTTAAATTTATAATAAATAAAATATTATTTATAATAAATACACACCATCTAATTGTTCACTCAGAGGCAAGGTAATCAAATGCAGAGCCAAAGCAAATACACTAGCACTATTACCCCTCTGGATAGCAAGGCTTAACCTTTGGGCCAAATAAGCGCCAGCTCTTGGATACTTATTACGAATATAGCTATTTATTTGTACAGCGGAACACATTGAAAGATAATAACAAAATGCAGTAACAATTTCATCACTTTTAATTTGCTGAATCTGTTCCTACCCAATGCACCTGTCTACGCAATATACAAACAATCGTAGACAGAGAAGTAGCTACAATAAACCAATAAACATTAAACATAAATCAAAGACATCGAGTTAAAACAACATATAGTTGTCATTAGACATCGTTGAATAAGTTGTATCCGCGGCTGCAAGGCTGCTTTCGATAGAGAGACGAATATCTTAGCATTCCATGGATTCACCGTGCAGGTGCCGGGTCCATCGCGTAGTAGAGAGAAAAACACCATGCAAAGTCCAGGACTTGTGACTACTGGATGTAGGGTTAAGGAATTCCTTGACGATCGATCAATATTCCCCTTCTCTGCTCGTGTTGTTTTCCCTACCTACCAATCCAAATTTGGTAAGATCCTATTAGAGCAGCTTTGGATACTCGTTCTAATATAAAACTAGCTGCACTTCTAGAGAGGCCAAGGTCTTTAAGCAAGTTATAGAGATATTTTGCTAGTAATCCTCTCGCACCTACTTCTACGGCGTACAGACTAACTACATATCCATTTTTAGTTAGTTAATTTGCATAACATTTATTCACTTTTAAACTGTGGTCTTTCGGAATTATAGTCTCCCACGGCACAGTAGGCTCTACAAGTCTTTACTATTTCTTTTATATTTTTATTTATTAATACTAATATGATACTCGTAAAGCTGAAGAGTTTGTTTGCTTGAAAGCGCTAATCTCAAGAACTACTGGTCCGATTTGAAAAATTGTTTCAGTATTAGATAACCCGTTCATCGAGAAAGGCTATTGGCTATATGTTATCCCCGTATTAAAACCGCGTGGCGTCGGCTAGTGTCGTGTTAAAAAGTTACGAGTAGTGTAAATATTTATTGTTTTTATTTTATTGTTTTATATGAGATAAGAAAGCAAAATATTAAAAAAAATATATAATACACAAATTTAATGTCCACAGACAAAACACTATCAACGTTTTCTTTCTCTGTCTTAAGCTCAACATACTTTTCACTTCAATACCAGAGATTCATAAATATTTTTCATATCCTTTTATAGTTTTAGTTTTTAAATTAATGTGTATGATCAATAGTTGGTGGTGAGGTGCGCTCCACCACCACTCTGCTGGACTACCTGCGCCGACACCTGGAGCTGCGCGGCACCAAGTACAAATGTCTGGAGGCGGGCTGCGGCGCGTGCATCGTCAGCGCGGTCAAATGCCACGGCGATGCTCCTCAAGGCGTGAACTCGGTAAGGTGCACAATAGTTGGTGGTGAGGTGCGCTCCACCACCACTCTGCTGGACTACCTGCGGCGACACCTGGAGTTGCGCGGCACCAACTACTAAATGTCTGGATATATAAATATTGACATCCCTTAAATTTATCTTATCTTTTATAATAAATTTCCAATATGATTTAATGTAGAAAACAGTTTAAAAATATCATTTACAGTGTATGGTCATGATAACCTCATGTCAAGACTGGGACATTACAAGTATAGAAAAAGTGGGCAACAGATTGGAAGGATATCATCCGCTGCAGACCACGCTAGCGGCTAAGGCTGGCTCGCAATGTGGCTACTGCTCTCCGGGTATGGTCATGAATATGTACAGGTTAGTATTACAAGTTTAAGTCACATTTTGAATTATCTTTCCTTTATCTTTATAACCAAAAGTATTAACGTAGTAGTATTAGAAAGAAGCTTCTAAATTATATTTATTCGTTCACTAGCGGACGCCCGCGACTTCATCCGCGTGAAAATTGATGTAAGCTTTCAAGCCCTATTTCACCACTTTATAGGATGAATTTTAAAAATTTTTGAATAACATTATATTTTGTATTTTTCTTATGATTTATGAAAAAATTGTTAAAACTGTAAGTCAAAAATGAAGGACTTTTCATACAAACTTTCAACCCCTATTTCACCCTCTTTTCATTTTATTTTTGCAATAAAAAGTATCCTATAACCTTCTCCTTATTATGATTTTAAACCGTGTCAAGTTTCATTTGAATTTATTTAGTTGTTTCAGCGTGATACCCGAATAACAAAAAAACACGGACAGACAGACAGACTGACACACAGACAGACAAAAAATCGAAAAAATATATTTTTAGCTTCAGTATCGATTTTATAATGCCCCCTTACAACAATTTTCAAAATATCTTCAATATACAGAATGTACAAAATGTGCAGAATTCATATTATAAGTATACTGTAGTGTAGTAGACTTTAGATGGCGCTGGCGTCCTTTATGCCACGCTAACGTTTGTTGTTACAAATGGTACAAGTAAAAATCTCAAATTGCGAATAAATGTATAGAATTTGACCAGTTTTATTATAAGTATAGATATAGATTTATAATAGGAGCTAGTCGTGTAACTGTTCGTAAAAATTAAAATAAAGGAATTCGTACGGTTTACGTGTAAATAGTTACTTTCTTTAAATTATATATTTAAATATATAATTTAAAGGAAATAACTATATATTAAGTAAGATGTAACAAAAGATAATCCTTACAAAATTTTTAGTTATTTGAAAGCAAAGCCACGTACAATGTTAGAAATAGAAAGAGCTTTAGGAAGCAATCTATGTAGATGTACGGGGTACAGACCAATACTGGAGGCATTCAAAACTTTTGCCTCAGATTGTCCAAAACCAAGCGACATATTGGATATTGAAGACTTGAAAATATGCAACAAATCTGGAGATTTGTGCATCGAGTCAAAATGTGAAAATTCCGAATGGTGCATTGTACCCAAAAAGAATAAGGTCCTATATATAAAACTAAGTGATGATAGAGATTGGTTTAGAGTGGACGCTTTGGATGAAGTGTTTAATATATGGCAAGAAAAAGGAACGGAATCTTATATGCTTGTCAATGGAAATACAGGAAAAGGTAAGAATAATTATTTAGTATTCTTGAAATAATAAAAATATCATGTTATAAAGTATAACATAATTCCCATGTTAGTACTTGTGTGGTAATAGAGATTAAAAATATAGCATGGTTATATTATTCTCTCTTTATTTGATTTCTAGTATTGTGACCAATCAAAAAAATATCTAAACATACACATTACATTATTAGTGAGTTTATTTATCATATTAATCCTTTAAAATTGTCTAAACCACTTTTAGTAAATATAATTTTTTTTTTCAGGAGTTTATCCAATATTGGAGTATCCCAAACTGTTGATAGATATAAGTGATGTATCAGAGCTTAAAGGTTATTATTTAGATCAGAATTTGGTGCTTGGAGGTGGAACGACGCTATTTGAAGTTTTGGAAATTTTTAAATCTTTAGCTAACACGGAAAATTTCACTTATCTTAAAGTATTGTGTGATCACATTGAAAAAGTTGCTCATGTAACTGTAAGAAACGTAAGTGTTACTTTCACCGTATTTATATTTTTTAAAAGAGGGAGCATAGTTTGATTGCTAAATAAAGTTTTTAAGCTTATGCTCCTACCATTTCAGTATACCTGCATTTTGTGATTAATTGCGTTGTCCTGTGCTTCTTGGATTATACTTATATCTGTAATTAGTTTTTAAGAAGTTATACTTCTGTTTCTCTGTAACGTAACAGGGGCCTCATTCCCATAAGTGTAGGCAGAGACCGCGTCCTTCAATATTGAGAATATACCGTATTTGGTGCCACGTTCGCTTCGTCTACCCCTTCTAACATTTTCTTTCACACTTGCCTTTATAAATATTTTTTGTTTCTTACTATCTATTATTCTTGTTGTGTACGATATTATTTTAATATTCCTATTCTTTATTATTTTTATCGTTTCAGCTTGCCACTGTGGCTGGAAATTTATCTTTGAAGAATCAGCATTCTGATTTTAAATCCGATATATTTCTATTATTTGAAACTGTTGGCGCGGCGGTGACAATATGTAAGTTTATTTGTAAATACGTTCAGAACCCTAAAAAGCCGGTTTAGTCCATCTAATTTAGTTATCGCCGTGTTCTGTGATTAATTACTATGTATTAGAGATGATACATGATAATACGCTGAATATCTGTTAACTTGAGGCATAGTTTAAAGTTAAGTAAAGAGCAACAACCACACGCTTCAAAGATAAACATAGCAGTGTTACCTGGTGGTAGACATAAGCGTCAGAATTGCGTCTTTAAGAAAGTTTACTTTCCCTGTCTAATCTTCTGTAATCGTTTCAATTCCACAAAAGTTAATTCAAAGTGGGAAAGCAAAGACAAAATATCATAAAATCATGTTAATAATGATTTTAATATTCAGTTTTAGATTTTATTGCATATTAGCGGACCCCGCAGCTTCGTCCACCCTTAGACCTCTATAATACAGCCCTTACAGTAGTATCGCTGAAAAATGGAGTAACTTTTCTCGTTTTCCCAACATTTCCCTTCACTGCTCTGCTCCTATTGATGTTAGCGTCATGAAAAGTATACTATAACCTGCCTATATAAGAGTATGAAGAATAATTGTACAAGTTTCATTAAAAACCATTGAGTAGTTTTTGTTTCTATAACGGACATACCGACAGACAGACAAAATTTTTACTGTATGCATTTTTGGCATCAGTATCGATCTCTAATCATACCGTGATAATTATTTTGGAAATATATTTTATGTACAGAATTGACCTCTCTTATATTAAGTAAGGCCCATAGTTAGCGACCAAGTCTCAGATCCTTAGGTCAACATTGGCAACACGCACTGTTCGAAGACTTTTGTCTTCAAAGTACATATATTAATAGTTGTTTTTATTTATTTACAGTAACGGCCCCTGGAAACAAAGTTGTTTTAACAATGCAAGAATTTCTCTTGGAAAATATGAGAGGAAAAATAATTCTCAACATTCTTTTACCGCCCCTGAGTGATGAATATAAAATAGCCACATTTAAGGTATAAAATTATAAAATATAGACAATTAATAGAAAAAAAATTACAAATAAAATTATCTTAGAATAATGTATCTTCAAGTTTCCAGCGAAACATCAAAATCGTAGCAACACACAAAAAACACAGTTTAGAAATGCTTCGGGATCATAAGTTGAATGCTGGCTGTAGTGTGGTCTTATCAGGAGCTGAACGTCCGAGCCCATTTAACAACAGTGTCTTCTAACGACATCTATAAAACTCTAATTTACACATATTTACTGTATTTAATTGTTATTATTCTCGTATACGTAATCAAATCGGCCATCCAAAAAGATGGTTATCTCAAATTGCCAGATTTTTGAGTTGAATCTTTATGATCATTGCATTATACCTACGTGCTTGTGACATTTTTGGTATTTGTTTTTGTCAATTAATTTTTTATAACTGATAACATATATTTTTGTCAATTTTCAGATAATGCCACGTTCCCAGAACGCACACGCTTTAATACACGCAGGTTTTCTTTACAAAATTGATAAAACATTTACAGTTAGTGAAAGTAGGATTGTCTATAGTGGTCTCACTTCTACTATTACTCGTGCGTATGAAACTGAAATGTATTTAATAGGCAAAGTCCTTTTTAAGAATGAGACTTTGCAGTGTGCATTGGATATATTAAAGAAGGAGCTTGTATTTGTTAAACATTTGCTTGATCCACCAATCGAATATAAACTTCAAGCATCTTTGGGGCTGTTCTATAAGGTGATGTCCTTATATTTACATTATACAAAACATAAAATAACTTTTAATTTGAAAACTACAAATTTAAAGTGTAAATTTAGTACTCGCAATAGTTACAGAATTAGATTCCATTTAAATCTATACTCCGCGCCACGAAACAAGTCTCGTAGACGCGGCGCTAATGTTTTAATGGCGCTCATTGTCGTTTGGTAATATCGGTTTTATTGTCATCGTTTATGTAAGGCGCTGTCAGTTTTAGCCGCGGGACTTCTTTCGTGGCGCGGAGTCTGATTTTAAAGTTATAGCATATATTTGACGAGTTACAGATTAGTAAGAACTGGAACGAATTAACTTTATTTCAGGGTCTTTTGGAGTTATGTCCCACAAATATACTAAAACCAATTTATTGTTCTGGAGCCATCAAGTTAAGAGACAGTAGACCTGTTTCTAAAAGCCTTCAGGTGTTTGAAACGAGCCCGGCGTTGTGGCCTCTCAATGAACCTATACCAAAAATTGATGGCTTAGTAAGTTCCTAAATTTATTATTAGTCCTCTTATCAGGAGTTGCCTGATAGAGATTGCATACAGTTACAAGGTCAGCTTTGCTTGCTAAGTTTAAGTTTTTAATTTTTTGTCAAATTTTCTATTTATTCATGTATTTTTTTGTGCAATAAAGAATTTTTTTTTCTTCTTCTTCTTCTTCCAAATTCAAACATCTTTTTTGTCGTTAAAAAGTTATTTATTAACTACAGCTATATATTTTTTTTAAAAATAAATAAATAAAACTAACCAAAAATATGTTTACATACCAAGTTACATTTTGATATGGTTTCAGATACAATGCGCCGGAGAGTCAAAATATGCCGACGATACGCCATCTCTCCCAGGAGAAGTGTTCCTTGCATTTGTTTTAGCTAAAGTTCCACTTGGAACTATACAAAAGATTGATCCTTCTATAGCGTTGGTAAGAAGTCACTTAAACCCATCGTAATAGACTACAAGCCCTTGAACAAAAATTACCTGTGAAATGACCCAACGTGAATAACGCTTAGAAGGCTGTTACTATATCAGAAAATAACTCTGAGCACTATGCCGTCGTTTCTGAGCGGTACAGGTGAATACGCGAGTGAAGAGTAATGCTTGCGACCCTTATAATTCGACTCCTGCGCTAGAAAAATGTACGGCGTTTTCGGGTAAAGTATCTGTATATGCGTACAAAACGAATTGCACAAATGCCGTACAGTAATAAATAACCTATTTTGCTTTTGCAATTGTCGACAATTAAAAGTTTGTTCTGACTTCCGGCACCACCATTTTAGTACGGCACTAGGATTTTTGACATTTATTTTTAATCATCTTTAACACTCCGACCGGGATCGCGAGCGCCGCACAATTATTTCGCCTCGCGAAGGATAGAGACGAGTTCAAGAATCTGACTGCCAACCTTCGCTAGTCGGAGAGGCACCTTAAGAAGAAGATCTTTAACACTATAAACAATTATAATTAGTCGTAATTCATCATTTGTACCTGAGAAATTCCATTCACTCGCGTACTCATCACTGTACCGCTTAGAAATGACGGCATAGTATCCAGAGTTGTTTTCTGATATAGTAACAGCCTTCTAAGCCTTATTCACGTTGGGTCATTTTACAGGTAATTTTTGTTCAATGACTTTTTCAAATCAAAAACTGTTTCAAATCAAATCAAATCATCGTTTATTTGCTCAAACGATGATTTGATTTGAATTTTGTTGAATTACCATCATGTTCATTATCAGCCGATGGACGCCCGCTGCTAGACAAATATCCAGCGGCACACTGTAAGCCACTTGATGTCTTCAGTTCATCTAGTGGCTATCTAGTGGGTAGTTGGGCTGACCAACATTTCGCTGTCCGGTGCGGGGTCACCATTCCTGGGACACCAACGTCCATCGACTACAAGCATTGCTCGCTCAATCACCCGCTGAGTGGCTCTGAGTCTGTTGAATATAATTTTAAAATTTCTACATGGGATCATGGTTCTTTGTTTTTATGGTATCTATTATTATTGCTTACTCTTATGGACCGTCGACAGGTTGTGTTGACAAGTTACTTATAAAGGTGAATATATAAAAAAGTTAATGATTTAATAGAAGAAGACGTTAATTTGCAAAAGTTTGCAAATGATAAGCAAATAGTTAGTTACTTTGCATCCGAATGTTATATAGTCAAAACGTAAGTAAAACATTGTATCAGGCCTATTTATTACATCGGGGTTAAAAAAAGAACAAACATTTAAAAGGCAGTGGCCTTATCACAAGGCGTTCTTCTCCAGGCGACGCTTTGTTGTATACAAATAATATTATTATCATAAAGTAAAAACAAATAAATTAAACTATGCTTATAAATAACATAAAATTAACAATGACTTAAAAAATTTCATATTCACAACAATATGTAGGCATATTGTTGTTAATATGAAATTATTTAAGTTTTATTTTATTTGTTGTATTTCAGAGTGAACCGGGGGTTATAGCATTCTATTCAGCTGCGGATATTCCAGGAGTAAACAGTTTTATACCAGCACCTAACATAGGTAACACTAGAAACGAAGAATTATTTTGCAATGGTGAAGTGAAATATTATGATCAACCTATTGGTGTAATTGTTGCTGAATGTGAAAGTATAGCCAAAAAAGCAGCGAATTTAGTACACGTTGAATATTCAAACATAAGGAAACCCGTCACTGACATAAAAATAAATAAAAATGATCCTAATAAATATCAAATAACTTCTACACATCCAGCAACTGAAGTAGGACCTGATACTACAAAAATAATAAAAGGGGAAGATACAATATACTCACAGTATGCTTTCACTATGGAAACCTTAGCTTGCGTCGCGTATCCTACAGAGGAAGGAATGAAATTAATAGCTGCCACGCAATGGATGGACTTGGTGCAACAAGCAATCGCAAGGGTTCTTAAAATAGATGAAAACAGGTATAGTTAACATTTATCTGGGTTCACTAAACCGATTTAAAAAAATCTTTTATTTATAGTACGTCACGGTAGTTTTGAGTTTATATATATCATAGGCTATATATATTTGAGTGTGATAGGTACCAATACGAGTGCAGAACCAATGCAAAGTGTGGCAAAAACTGTGGAAAGTGTAGAAAATAATTAAAAAATATTGAACTATTTAAAACTATTTCTGAACGAGGTCAAAAATATAATATACGATAGTTACGAAACTACAGTAGCAAAAACTGTATCCCTCAATTTTCGTGGAAGTCACTATGGAAGTAATTTTAAAGACGTATCCACGTCAATAATTACAACGGAGGAAATTACCAACAATTCTGATTATTATCTACCAACGTCATATCTTACAGATAATATAATTATTTTTCTGGATACATTTTAGAGTAGACGTTTATGTCCGAAGACTTGGTGGTGGTTATGGCTACAAAATAACTAGGTCAGCACAAATTGCTGTAGCCTGTGGTCTGGTGGTTCACAAACTTAACCGTCCCTGTAGATTCACCACCCCTATCGATGTCAATATGAGGGCTACAGGAAAGCGTTTACCATGTTCTAGAAACTATGAAGTAAGTATTGCTTGTTATCAAGAAATTATGTAATGACAATATAACTATGTTATAAGATCAAATAATAATAATTAATGTGTTGGAACAGGTCCACGTCAATTCAAAAGGAAAAATTCAATATTTAAAAGAAGATTTCTTTAGTGATAATGGATATATATACAACGAACCTCTTATGCTATTTTTAGCCGATGATGTTTACTTTAACTGTTATGAGGTGTTACGTTGGGGCCATACGGGATATGATGCTGTTACAGATACTGCATCTAACACTTGGATCAGATCTCCTGGTAAGTATATAAAGTTAGTTTAGTATCTGATAAAGCATAGACTAGTAAGAATATATTTATTCAACAAGTTGTGCACCATGGCTTTACACCTTTTTTTATGTAGATTATGTTCCTATGCAAATATATGGATAAGCCATAATTATTTATAAAATAATTTGTGCCTCAAAATATTAATTACGATTTGCGTTAGGTATATAATTTGATCATGATTATATTATGATATATTTAATAAATATATTTGTTACTTAGGTACATTAGAAGCTATAGCGATGGCCGAATTAGTGGTTGAACGTATATCTTATGAGTTAAATTTAGATGCACTCGAAGTTCGTTCCGAAAATTTGGATAGAGAAAGATACAGCGACTTGTTAGAATTAACGGACACGTTGAAAAAGAACTCTGACTATGATAAACGTAAAATTGAAGTAATTGATTACAACAAAAACAACAGGTGGAAAAAACGTGGTTTAAGATTTAGTTGGCTTAGGTTTCCAACTCATTTATTTCTTAATTTGGAAGTGAATATGTCGGTTTACTCAGATGACGGTACAGTATCTATAACTCATGGGGGTATTGAAATGGGTCAAGGGATAAATACTAAAGCAATACAAATAGCCGCATATTTCCTAAAAATACCAGTGGACAAGATACAAGTAAAGCCTAATGATACTATAATTGCACCTAATGGTCTTACCTCTGGAGCTAGCGTAACATCTCAGAATGTTGGAATAGGTGTGCGAAGGTGTTGTGAACAACTTTTAGCAAGACTTGCCCCTATACGTATTCAGTTGGTTAACCCAACCTGGAGGGAGTTAATTAAAGAAGCGTACAATCAACAAGTTGACTTGCAAGTGCATTATTATACAAACCTAAAAGATTTACAAATATATGACGTTTATGGAGTTACATTGGTTGAAGCTGAAATAGATGTATTAACAGGAGAACACACATTACTACGTGTTGATTTAATTGAAGACGTTGGTCGAAGTGTCAACCCCGAAGTAGATGTTGGTCAAGTTAGTCATTTTTAAAAATTATTTATCTGTAAATTAGACGTTAATAAGTTTTGAGTATGTCGATAATAAGCTAACATCAAAATATGTCTGAGTTACTTTTTTGTTTCTTTGTAGATTGAAGGGGCCTTTATTTTCGGCCTCGGATACTGGACAAGTGAAAATCTAGTATATCACCCTGACACCGGCGAGCTACTAACTGATCGTACTTGGGAATATTGGATTCCTCAAGCTCTAGATATTCCACAAGACTTTAGAGTATATTTTAGAAGACGAGCGTTCAGTAATGAAGTTATTCTTGGAGCAAAAAGTAATTCCAATAGCATTTATTTTAGTTATTTGTATATTACATAATAAGTGTTACCTAAAAGTGCTAACAGAGTGATTACGAAATACATAATTATAATTTATAATATTTGAGAAGCAAACAATGAGATCGAGAAAAAATATTACACTTATAAAAAATAGACAAAATTGTATTTAAACATCAAATAGTAATTCGAATAGAGAATAGCTGCGATGTCATCTCATCATTTACAACCCATATACACAACGTCCACGGTCCACCACGCCGGCCCAATTCTGAGTCTGCTAAAACTATTATACTTTTTTTGATTTAAACGTGGTCTGGTATTCCTTTCAAAGATGTTTGTACAGTAAAATAAATATAACAGAGCTACTATAGTGGAAGTAGTATCATTGTCAACACTTTATACATCGTCTTCATGAATATCCGCATCAACAAAATACACAATATCCTCTGCCAACTCTTCACACAATGCCAGTAAATGCATATTTAGTGGTTTCGACCAGGACTTGTGCAAAACTTCTTTCCCCGTTCTAAGGCCACTGCCGACTTACAAGAAAACACAAAATCGCAAGGCGCTGCGTTAAAAAAGAAAAACGATACAGACACAAAACTAAGTCACCTGGGTAAAAAAATACCGTTGTAGATTTATGGGTTGATTTCTTAAAATGCACGTTAAGTTGAAAGTGCATGCCCGGATCGCATTCAAACCTACGCTTTCCGAATCGAAGGCAAAATTCAGATAATAAATAGAGGCTGTCACGGCTCTATCCGTCTACCATGTCTTCTAAGATGAGCATAACTATACCATTGAAGGCCTGTACTACATAAGTAGTTGTTTAATTGAAATACTTTAATTTAAAAAGTATTTTGATGCAATGTTTATTTAACAAAATTTCAACTAGATAGTATTTATTTGATGTTAAGAAAGATAGATATTTTTATTTGATGTTAAGAATGCCTCGTCAAATTATGCTAATTGTACTTGTATTTTTTATTTGTTAATATCATGTTCACCGATTTAATATTTAATTATTAGAATTATTAGTTAGTATAATATTATTTTTAATATTCATACACCTGTCAAGGTAGAAAGTATGTATGTCTACAGCGAGTTCTGTAAACCTTCTGTACTTTCTCATGAATAAATAAATTATTATTATTATTATTACTATAAACTTCTTTAGGTAACACAAACAAAGTAATGACACTACTACACTACTTTAAGGGTGGCCGCTCACTGACAATTTTTAGTTACCCGATAGTTGGACGACTTTTTAATTGTGCGTCATTTAGTTGGACGACTTAAGTTGGACAGATGTGCGGGCTGTCACACATCCGCTATATCTGTTCTATATGTTCTACCGGCCAATTATGTCGGCCAACTAAAAGTTTTTTTTTTTTATTCTTTACAAGTTAGCCCTTGACTACAATCTCACCTGATAGTAAGTGATGATGCAGTCTAAGATGGAAGCGGGCTAACTTGTTAGGAGGAGGATAAAAATCCACACCGATTTTCATCCTCCTTCTAACAAGTTAGCCCGCTTCCATCTTAGACTGCATCATCACTTACTATCAGGTGAGATTTTTCGGTTTCTACACGATACCGGAACGCTAAATTGCTTGGCGGTACGTCTTTACCGGTTGTGAGTGAGCGAGGCTCTTACTTACCATTATAAACAGAGTTTTTTTTGTTTACAGTTACAGGAGAGCCAGCTACGTGTATGGGAATATCAGTAGCTTTCGCTTTGAGAGAGGCGATTTCCTTGGCGAGGCTTGATTCTGGTATACCTACTACCCAGTGGTTCCAAATAGGTAATTGATAGATACCAATATTAAAAACCGGCCACGCGCAGTGTAGGGTTCCGTAGATTAAGTTTGCACTTTAATCCCTCATGTAATGCACAAAAATAATGATAACGATACCCCACACACACAATGGGATAGACGATAAAAAATTCATCCTTACTTTGCATGTGTGGAAGGACCCCAATAATTTTTTTCAAATTATAGTATGTCGTATTTATAGTGTATCTTCCTACTACTTTATAGACATAATTTAAATACATACCCGTATCAAATTTTAACGAGCCGTGGTAGCCCCGTGGATGTGACCTCTGCCTCCGAACCCCGGAGGGTGTGGGTTCGAATCCGGTCCGGGGCATGCACGTCCAATTTTTCAGTTGTGTACATTTTATGAAATTAAATATCATGTGTCTCAAACGGTGAAGGAAAAACATCGTGAGGAAACCTGCATACCAGAGAATTTTCTCAATTCTCTGCATGTGTGAAGTCTGCCAATTTGCATTCGGCCAGCGTGGTGGACTATCCCCTGTTATTCTGAGAGAAAACTCGAGCTCAGCAGTAACCCGAATATGGGTTGATAATGATGATGAGTAACATACGAGTAGGCAATATTTAATTCTAGTATTATCACAGGAATGGGAACTATGTGGGTGAAATCGCAAAGATAATAAGAATAATTACTGATAATGTTATACACAGAATGGGTTTGCTCTTGTTTTTATTCTGTCTGATGGAAATGGAATAGGAATAAAGATTATACACTTTTGATATGGCATAACTAAAAGATCACAATTTTATTGTAACCCAAAAACGGGAATGCTTTATTTCCTCTATTTCTTTATAATTTCGATGACCTATGCCAAAACGTTTTCCTCTCGTGTCTTTTTTTTGGAGTCTTAGGAACCAGCATATTTTCCTTTATCTAGGGAAACAAATGCAGGGTCAGCTGATTTTGAAATTTAAAACAGGCCTGAAGTCGACGCTCTCGTTACTCGCCTGGGAGAATGTGTGCTGCAACTCATCACATGTACAAATCTTTGGTTAAAGTTACCTGAATCGAAAGAAATCGAAATTGCTATTTCAGACATGTCAAAGAGTAGTTCGAAGAAGGTCGTGAACGAGAGCATTGCTTCGTTCATTCAATGGCAGACGTCCACGGCATCAAATAAATATTAGTAGTATTCATTTTAGAAAACGTGTTCCTTAAACATTTTTAATTCATTTTCTGAGAATATAACCCTAGAGTTAAGTGAAATACTCCCGAGCAACCTGTGTAAAGCTGAATGTTAATAAAAAATAATAATTTAGAAATTTATCTTTTTCAGATGGTCCATTCACGGTTGAAAAAATATGCGTCTCGTGCGAAACGCAATGCAAAGACTTTAAATTTTATTAGTTTGTACATAATTTAGTTTAAACCTTAATCTACATTAATATTATAAAGCTGAAGAGTTTGTTTGTTTGATTGATTGAAAGCAATAATCTCAGCAACTACTGGCCCGATTTGAAAAATTCATTCAGTGTTAGATAGCCCATTTATCGAGGAAGGCTATGTATTATCCCTGTATTCCTAGGGGAACGGGAACCACGCGGGTCAAACCGCGCGGCGTCAGTTAGTTTATAATAATGCACAAATCCCTTTTGATTGCACAAACAAATTTATATCATGACTACGGAACAGTCTCACGCGTGACTTAGCACGCAATTTATTCTGCAATCATCAATACATATAAATAAAATTGAGTGTCTGTTTGTGATTTCAAAATAACTATGTGTTTCATTTGTAACTATTTAATACTTACTTTTATTTGTATGTAAATTAAAAAGCGAAAAATAACATTAAATTGTTTTTTACCTGCTGATCAGATTGAAGGCAGCGCTAAGCCATTGTCATGTCAATTTAAGCCGTTCAAACTTAATGATATTCTTAAATTACTTGATTTACACCGCCTTCAATCTGATCAACCGGTAGAACATAATATAATATTTTTTTTGCATTTTAGTTTAGTTGGACGGTTTTATGTTCTTAAAGTCGGTTGAATTGTTCTTTCTAATTTTTTTTCATTCTTAATCAAAATTAACCTGGAAGAAATAGCTATTGATAGCTATTTATTTATTAGTTAAAAGGCCGCCTTTTGCATGCTGATAATTTCATAATATGTATTTATTTCTCGTAATATGTGTATCTACAAATAAATTTATAAATAAGAAATAAAGTATATAAATATAAATATGGGGTTCACTCGTCATTCATCCAGAGAAAATTGGCACAATTTGGAAGAGGCTTTTAACCGCAAAGGGGTTCCTACAGAATAGTTGCAATATAATATTAACGTACCTAACTAAACTACTTTAATAAAACGAAAAGCACTAACTACTAAATAATAATCATCTACTTTTTGATACTATCACAACTAAGATAAACTTAACTTAACAAGACTTTGTAAACTAGTACTTCTGTAAGAAATAAATGTCTTTTTTATTTTATTTTATTTATTTTATTATGGCTTTCATTGTAATATAGTGGAAGTTATTGAGTCATAAACTACTTTTACCCCGCAAAAATTCATGGTTCCCACGGGATTTATGAAAAACTGAATTTCAAGCGGACGAAGTTGCGAGCGTCCGCTAGTTTACTAATAAAATTTACAGACCAATTAGTGCCAATTAGCACTAAGTTAATCATCCTACTATCCTACTTTCCTACTAATATTATAAACGCGAAAGTTTGTATGGATGTTTGCTACTCTTTCACGCTTCGACTACTTACCCGAATTAGCTGAAATTTGGTATTAAGATATATTGTAGCCTGGATTAACACATAGGGTTTGTACGGAAGTTTGTTACTCTTTAACGCCGCAACTACTGAACCGATTTGGCTGAAATTTGGAATAAAAATAGATTTTATTCTGCATTAACACAAATACTACTTTTCATGCCTGGTTCCCGAGGGATTTGTAAGAATAAGAATAAGAATAAGAATCTTTTATTTGCAAGAAACATTACATTTAGTTATACAAAGATGTTCTTATGTATTAGGTAACAATGTTTCACCATTAATAGGTATACAAACATAACGTAACATGTTTATTGTTTAATTAATTAAATTAAAATTTAATGACATTAAGTTTAAAAGAAATATAATTAATACTATTTTTTGAAGCATCAGCAAAGGTTTGCTTATGCTTCTGTTTGACAGCTGTTGTGGCAAGTTGTTATAGATTTTTGGCGCCATATGCAAAATACTTTTATTAAATTGCGCAGATGAATGCTTGTGAAAAATTAAATTTCATGCGGACGAAGTCGCGTGCATCCGCTAGTTCTTTATACAGTGTAGGTACGAGTACCTACATGTAATTGCACAACGTTTAACAGTTATATTAAAATATATCGATATTAATTAATATGGATTTCTTGTGAAACTTAATTTAATAAAAAATCATGTAGGTAAGTATATTTTCAAATTTCCTTAAAGTCAAAAACGCTGTCGACCATTTTGTGACGTCACTATGTTACTTTATGTACTAAACGTCTAACTAAATTTGTTACTGTGTGATTAATAAATAATTTTAATTAATAACTAATATTTTTGCCAAACGCTCCGTTTGTAAGAGATTTGTTGTAGTGACGTCATAATACAGTTGAAACATGTCATCATGGCCGACAGGCGTTTTGGATCGTTTTGTCAAAAACATATTTAAAAACTAAAATTTTCATGTAATCACGTCTTTCAATCTAATAGAACGATGATGAACTATTTAAGACTATTTAAAAAAAAATTGTCAACTAGCCTAGATACTTTGTACGAACATAGTTAAGTAGGTAGTGTCAACAGTGATTTAACATAAGACCTTTTGTATTTCAGCGATCCCTTTAACCGCTTAGTGATTGAGTCATTCGTTAACAAGTAATAAACCACAATTTAAACATTCCAAATTGTTACATTACACGCCTGTATAATTACAGGTTACATGAAATAGTCGATGATGAACCAGAAATATTATAGTGCGAGATCCAGCATAAGAAATATATAGCCTCATCTGTTATTTATTTGAGATAAGAAATAAATGATAGAAAATATTTCCATTGCACATAGGTTGCCTAATTATATTGTGGACGTGTAGTATTATATCATATTTTAATTCGCGGCTAATTATTTCGTTATTCGCGGATCTGACTGACGAAACTGACTTAAAATCTGCAAATTTAAACTTTAACTTGCAAATACCTATTGCCTAAATTGCGAATGGATGGTTTAAGAATGCCACTGCTTAAAATCACTCTGAATAGAAGCTTTTAAAAAATGTTATTTATTTTGTCACCCAAGAACGTTTCCCGATATTCACGGTTTCTGTATTCGCGACACATTTAGAGAACGTATCCCCCGCGAATAATGAGCTTTTACTGTATGACCCGCGTTATGAGAAAGAGATGGGCAGCAAAATTCGATGAACCATTGACAGTGGTACATTTTTTGTGCGCAACCTATTGTGCGCACCTTTCACTTTTCAGGCGTGGGGTTGCTAGACATAAACAGTTGAGTAATGTTATTTGTAGACCCCTCATCAGTTATTTAGACATCTATTATGTTAAATGAAAGCTTATTTTATGCATAATTTAATAGGTTGCCAAAATCTAGGAAACCATGAAGTAAATCATATTTACTTCATGGTTTCCTAGATTTTGTATGTAAAAAAGTGTCTGGCCACATTTTAACTGATTTGCAATGTGTCACTGTGAATATTATCTATCATTTATTTCTTATCACTAATAAATAACAGATGAGGGTAAATATTTATAATGCCGGACCTTAGACCATTAGTACAAAAAATACAACTGTGTATGTTGATTAAAGCGCTTACTTAGCGACCTTACGAGTAGAATAGTACGATATTGGGCGTTGTCATGGACAGAGTTAACTTTTCAGTTAATGGTGTTAAGCATTCAGGTATGTAACTATGATACTATATAATTATGTACTTATGCTTAATATTTATTAGCCGTAATAGCTCAGTGGATATGACCCCTGCCTCCAATAATTCCGGAGGGTGTGCTTTCTAATCCGGTCCGGGGCATGCACCTCCAACTTTTCAGTTGTGTGAATTTTAAGAAATTCAAAAAAAAAAAATTAAAAATTAGTGAAGGAAAATATCGTGAAGAAACCGGCATACCAGAGAAATTTCTTAATTCTCTGCGTGTGTGAAGTCTGCCAATCTGTATTGGGCTAGCATGGTGGACTATTGACTGGTGTTATTGGTGGATTATAGGAGACTCAGGAACAACAATAAAGGAGGTCGGTTGGAAATGTTAAAGCGATCGTCTGTACTAATATTATAAATACGAAAGTAAGTTTGTCTGTCTGTCTGTTACCTTTTCGCAGATAAACGGCTGAGCCGATCAAGATGAATTTTGGTATAATGGTAAATGGGAACTTAGTGCACATAAACTTTTTGACCCTAAAATAAAAATATAAGAGGGTGAAAAATAAATAAATATTCAAATTTTTAGCGTTAACTTTGGACGCACTCAAATACGATTAACCAGTAAATCTCCTCCAAATCGATCCAGCATTTTAGGAGAAATAACACAGAAGAATTATAAAAATTAATAAAGATATTAAAACACCTTTCCTTATTAGGGCTGTGAGTTTTTTTTAAATCCTATAGTTGGTGGTGAGGTGCGCTCCACCACCACTCTGCTGGACTACCTGCGCCGACACCTGGAGCTGCGCGGCACCAAGTACAAATGTCTGGAGGCGGGCTGCGGCGCGTGCATCGTCAGCGCGGTCAAATGCCACGGCGATGCTCCTCAAGGCGTGAACTCGGTAAGGTGCACAATAGTTGGTGGTGAGGTGCGCTCCACCACCACGGTGTTGGACTACCTGCGCCGACACCTGGAGCTGGACACCAAGTACAAATGTCTGGATTATAAATATTGATATCCCTAAATTTTATCTTATCTTTTCATCATCATCATCATCATCATCATCATCATATCAGTCGATGGACGTCCACTGCAGGACATAGGCCTTTTGTAGGGACTTCCAAGCATCACGATACTGAGCCGCCTGCATCCAGTGAATCCCTGCGACTCGCTTGATGTCGTCAGTCCACCTGGTGGGGGTCCGACCAACACTGCGCTTACTAGTGCGGGGTCGCCATTCCAGCACTTTGGGACCCCAACGTCCATCGGCTCTTCGAACTATGTGCCCCGCCCATTGCCACTTCAGTTTCGCAACTCGTTGAGCTATGTCGGTGACTTTGGTTCTTCTGCGGATCTCTTCATTTCTGTTTCGATCACGCAGAGATACTCCTAACATAGCTCGTTCCATCGCTCGCTGTGTGACTCTGAGCCTTTTTATGTTTTATTTATAATCAATTTTCAATATGATTTAATGTAGAAAACAGTTTTAAAAATATCATTTACAGTGTATGGTCATGATAACCTCATGTCAAGACTGGGACATTACAAGTATAGAAAAAGTGGGCAACAGATTGGAAGGATATCATCCGCTACAGACCACGCTAGCGGCTAAGGCTGGCTCGCAATGTGGTTACTGCTCTCCGGGCATGGTCATGAATATGTACAGGTTAGTGTTACAGGTTTGAAATACATTTTTCATTATATTTTCAACCCTACTAATAGTATAAACGCGAAAGTTTGTATGGATGTTTGTTACTCTTTAACGCCGCTACTGCTGAAGCGATTTGGCTGAAAGGCGAATGGTCATCCCCGGCTCAGGCCTACCTTAACCACCCGGCAGTTTACTTGTATCCAAAAAAAATCTTGATAATTCTACTATAATAATGAAATTATTACTCTATCAAAATATTTTGCTACAACGTTTTACGACATTTTCAATTCATCTTTAAATTGTTCACAACGGGGACAAGCCAAGATTGTTGGCCATACAGCCTGAGTTTTACGATAGTTTTTGAAGACTTATGATAAGTTTGTTTGTTCGTTTCCTTGTTGGTAACAGAAAAAAAAAATCTTCAAATGTTACTTCGCCGCTTTGATACACCTGCGAACATATTACCCTAGAAGAGTGATAAAAAAAAATATTTTTATTCAAGAAGCTTACTTTTATTAAGCAAATTAATTAACCAGATCCTTATATAAACATCATAATAATATTATCATCTTCATATATTTTTATACGGGGGTTTTATACCTGGGTTCCCTGGGCCGCCTTTGTATGGCCAGTGGCTATTCCCTTTTGAAATGGATATAGATTTTACTCTGGATTAACACATAGGCTACTTTTCATCCCTGAAAAATCCGTGTTTCACGCGGGATTTTTGAAAACTGAATGCCATGCGGACTAAATCGCGGACTTGCGCTAGTATATTAAAACCAAAAGCGTAATTTATAAAGAAGCTTTAACACTATCGTCTTTGTTTCACTACCATACTTTTTATTCATGCATTTAAATTATGTATTTAATGTAGCAAAAGATTATTCTAATAACACGCAATTGTACTTTTAGTTATTTGAAAGCTAAGCCACGTACAATGTTAGAAATAGAAAGAGCTTTATCGAGCAATCTATGTAGATGTACGGGGTACAGACCAATACTGGAGGCATTCAAAACTTTTGCCTCAGATTGTCCAAAACCAAGCGACATATTGGATATTGAAGACTTGAAAATATGTAAGAAATCTGGAGAATTATGTTCTGAATCAAAATGTGAACACTCCGAATGGTGCATTGTACCCAAAAGGAATAAAGTCCTATATATAAAACTAAGTGATGATAGAGATTGGTTTAGAGTGGACACTTTGGATGAAGTGTTTTATATATGGCAAGAAAAAGGAACGGAATCTTACATGCTTGTCAATGGAAATACAGGAAAAGGTAAAAAGTCAATAATCCAGAAATAACAAAAATTGTCTGATGTACAATAAAGAAATACTATGTTAGTAACTAAATTATGGTTACGTAGATACAAATTACTACAGTAATTTTCTTATCTATTTACTTTTTAGTTCTATAAATATTAACAAAGAAATATAAAAAATACGGAACAGTAAAGTAATTTCGTAATTAGTGAGCTTGTTTCGCATTATTATCATTATATTTTTTATCCTTTTTTAGGAGTTTACCCCATATTAGAGTATCCTAAACTTTTGATAGATATAAGTGATGTATTAGAGCTTAAAAGTTATTATATGGATCAGAATTTGGTGCTGGGAGGCGGAACTACGCTATTTGAAGTTTTAGAAATTTTTAAATCTTTAGCTCACACTGAAGGTTTCACTTATCTTAACGTTTTGAATGATCACATTGAGAAGGTTGCCAATATAACTGTTAGAAACGTAAGTATGACTTTCAAGGAGTTATTTTTTTTATAGTGAGTAAGACTCTTTAGTTTTTATTAGTCAGCCTATGCTCTTATGTATACTAATATTATAAAGCAGAAGGGTTTGTTTGTTGTTTGGTTGAACGCGCTATTTTCAGGAACTACTGGTCCGATTTGAAAAATTATTTCAGTGTTAGATAGCCCATTTATCGAGGGAGGCTATATATTATCCCTGTATTTCTACGGTACGGTAACCACGCGGGTAAAGCCACGCGGCGTCAGCTAGTATTATTATAAAGCCAAAGGGTTTGTTTGTTTGTTTGGTTGAACGCGCTAATTTTAGAAACTACTGGTCCAATTTGAAAAATTCTTTTAGTGTTAGATGGCCCATTTAACGAGGAAAGCTATATGCTATATATTGTCCCTCTATTTCTACGAGACGGCAATGACGGAAAATGAGACATGAGACGGAAACGCTGACGCCACGCAGTTTTACCCGCGTGGCGTCAGCTAGCCATGGATAACTTTAATAGGCTAATATTGTGTGCTTTGGTTGTTTAGGTGTAGCGAGAGATGTCCTTTATGTCAAGATACTTTTTAACAATCTAGCCAGTTGCATACCAAAGTTACCAGTGGTAGGGCTGACAAAGTTTCTTTTAATGCTTTTTTTATAACTTTATGACAAAGATGGCCCAACAAGCTCTTACATAATATATTAGGAATTAATCGTTATGTAAATAAATATTAACTTATCATTGTGATTAACTAAGTTTTGCCCTATGATAGTTAGTTACTTATTTGTGAATAGTTTTTATGAATGTTTTACTTCAAGTGATTTAGTTTTAATTTAAGTGGTGTACAGTTTAATTTTCCTATATAATTGGAAGTATCTATAATTATTATGTCTTTTCAGCTTGCCACTGTGGCTGGAAATTTATCTCTAAAGAATCAACATTCTGATTTCAAGTCTGATATATTCCTACTTTTTGAAACTGTTGGCGCGTCGGTTACTATACGTAAGTTATTACTAAATTAGTTTGGGCCAGCGAATTTGCTATCCCCAAAGTAATGAACAATATAACTCACAGAACTCACACACGTGATAACGTCGATTTAGTTAGAGGTTTCCATAGTAGGTGAAACGTAATGACAAATTACCTTTAAAATAGTGTCTTCTGTGTGTTTAATGAGACCAAAGTTCAGCTAATTACACTTCTTGTAATTCGGTAAAAAGGTAAAGTAGATGATAAACTTCATACAATTATGTTTATGATGATTTTCATAAGCATAATAATTATACTCTGCAAGTAAGAAGATCACGATTAGATAGAACTTCTCAATTTTAGCTAGAATTATTATTATACTATACTAGGTATTATAAAAAATATACCTTTTTTAAAAACATAACACTCCTGAAGCATGTAGTTTTGCATACTTAAGGTTTATGTAATAGTTATTATTTATTTACAGTAACGGGCCCTGGAAATAAAGTGGTTTTAACAATGCAAGAATTCCTCATAGAAAATATGAGAGGTAAAATAATTCTCAACGTTCTGTTACCGCCGCTGAGTAATGAATATAAAATAGCGACGTTTAAGGTATGTAATTAAAAATGACAGATTTTTATTTGTTATCGATTTTAGTTTTAAACAATTTATGTATTTATTTAGTCAATGAGAGCAAAAATTTGGGGTTCCACAAGTTAGTGTATGCATTTAGGATAAGTCAATTTTGAATATAACTCCTAACGCAATGCTTAAATTTACTTTTTAAGACATGTTAATTAGTTTGGGACACACGTGTCCCAAACTAATCAATAATTTATATTAATTTAGACTCAAAAGTCAAAAACAACGTGTTCGTACAAAGTGTATATATCTTTATTGACGCTTACAATATTAAAACAAAAAACAATATTAACCGCTAACTCTTTTATTGAGATCTTTCAGATTTTGGTGTAAGACTGAGGTACATACACAACACAAATCTAAATTAATGATCAAGACAAACATGCTTGTGACATTTTTGATATCTTTTGTAATTTCTTTGAGGAACCAGAAACATTATGTGTTAAGACGGACTTAGCCACTTATTATTGTTATTTGTCGATTTCCAGATAATGCCACGTTCTCAAAACGCCCATGCTCTAGTACACGCAGGTTTTCTGTACAAAGTTGATGAAACATTTACAGTTAGTGAAAGTAGGATTGTCTACAGTGGTCTAACTTCAACTATTACTCGTGCATATGAAACTGAAATGTATTTGAAAGGCAAAGTTCTTTTCACAAATGAGACTCTGCAGTGTGCATTGGATATATTAAAGAAAGAGCTTGTATTTGTTAAACATTTGCTTGATCCACCAATCGAATATAAACTTCAAGCATCTTTGGGGCTTTTCTATAAGGTAATCCTAATTGCATAAAATAAAAAAAAAACTTTTAATTTCAAAATTACAAATTCAGTGCAAAGTACAAACTTAGTACTGGTATTGGTTCCAACTTCAAATTACAGATTTGTAAGATAATTGACTGTGTTTCAGGGTCTTTTGGAATTATGTCCCCCAACTCTACTAAAACCAACTTATTGTTCTGGAGCTATCAAGTTAAGAGACAGCAGACCTGTGTCTAAAAGCCTTCAGGTGTTTGAAACGAATCCAGCATTGTGGCCTCTCAATGAACCTATACCAAAAATTGATGGACTGGTAAATACGTACCTAGTTTAAGTAAATAATTTTAGTATTTACTACCGGACGCCCGTGGCTTCATATACGCGAAGTATTTCACAAATGTATTTTTTCGGTATAAAAACCTTATATATTGCTTTATAACCTCCTCTATCTTCCCGTGAAAGTGCCATTAAAATCTCTTCAGCCGTTCCAGAGATGACCCCATACAAACAGAAAAAGAGACAGACAACAATTAAAAAAACTTGATTATGTTTTAGTATCGTATAATTGTATTATTATAAGTATTGATTTAGTTATTATGCATTTTTTCGACAATTATATATTTTAGGAGTGCCTAAGATTAAATATTTGATTTTTATGTTTAAATCATTATAGATAGGAATTTAAATCACAAGACAACACCTAAAACTCAATACTTGTTTTTTACATATCAACTAATTCATGACTTTCATGTTGTTATAGATACAATGCGCTGGGGAAGCAAAATATGCCGACGATACGCCATCTCTCTCAGGGGAAGTGTTCCTTGCGTTTGTTTTAGCTAAAGTTCCACTTGGAACTATACAAAAAATTGATCCTTCTATAGCGTTGGTAAGAAGTCACGTTAGTCTATTTTGTAATTACGATGTAAAAAGTAATTGATTCTTTCACTTTTAACAAATACGTTTGCGTAAGCTAATAAGAAAACAAATATACAAAATGAAAAATATATACAACCCCAATTATATATGTATTTACAACAACAGTGATAATAATTATATACTCGTAAGTAACCCTCGAGTTATGGAAATATTTTATTCTTGTTAGTACAGTTTTCTAAAATAATCCATAAATGGTATCTTAATAAGTAAATATAGTATTATAAACTACATATTATTGTATTGAAAATCAAATTACTGAAATATTATTTTATTTGTTGGATTTTAGAGTGAACCGGGGGTTATAGCGTTTTATTCAGCGGCGGATATTCCAGGAGTAAACAGTTATATACCAGCACCTAATATATTTAACTTAACTGACGAAGAATTATTTTGCAATGGTGAAGTCAAATACTATGATCAACCTGTTGGTGTGATTGTTGCTGAATGTGAAAGTATAGCCAAAAAAGCAGCAAATTTAGTACACATTGAATATTCAAACATAAGAAAACCCGTCATTGACATAAAAATTAATAAATATGATCCTAATAAATATACCGTATTTTCTATACATCCAGCAACTGAAGTAGGTCCTGATACTACAAAAGTAATAAAAGGAGAAGATACTATTTACTCACAATATGCATTCACTATGGAAACATTAGCATGCGTAGCGTATCCCACTGAAGAAGGAATAAAATTAATATCTACAACGCAATGGATGGACTTGGTGCAGCAAGCAGTTGCAAGGGTTCTTATGATAGATGAAAACAGGTAACTGATATTAAATGTATGTCTATATTTCTTATATTATTATATAAAAGCAAAAGGTCATCAAGAAATATGGAAAACCAGACGTACAAAGATGGATATTGGCAGGGTGACAGTTAATAATTACTAGAAATCCGCTAAGTACAAATTTTGCAACATATAAATAACTATAGATAGTGATATATAATATATAAATAAGTATTGATATTATGCAGACATTATCATTATTTGTTTATTTAACTATTTAAAACTATTTCTGATCAAGGCCAGGATCGAGGTCATCAGAACATAGCAACTTTACTGGAGTAGACGTTGAAATATTGGGATGTTTTTGTTACTATTGTAGCTTTCTACTGACGAAAAAGTTTTTCAAGTAGATTAGTAGTTTTTGAGTTGATTAGTTACATTCAAAAATACAAATATTTCCTCAACATTATATTTTTATAACTATTATAATTTCCCTGCTTATATTTCAGAGTTGACGTTTATGTACGAAGGATTGGTGGTGGTTATGGCTACAAAATAACTAGGTCAGCACAAATTGCTGTAGCTTGTAGTCTGGTGGTCTACAAACTAAACCGACCCTGTAGATTCACCACCCCTATCGATGTCAATATGAGGGCTACAGGAAAGCGTTTACCATGTTCCAGAAATTATGAAGTACGTATTAACAATACTCATAATATTGTGATATCAATAATATTATATTTAACCGTTATTGTATTAAAACAGGTCCACGTTAATTCAAAAGGAGAAATTCAATATTTAAAAGAAGATTTATTCAGTGACAATGGTTATGTGTACAACGAACCTCTTATGCAATTTGCCGATGATATTTACTATAACTGCTATAAAAAAACACGATGGGGCCATACGGGATATAATGCTGTAACAGATACCGCATCCAACTCTTGGGTCAGATCTCCTGGTAAGAAAATATTTATATATAAACTAATGAAGATCAGTTAATGCAGTTTTATGCATAAGTACTAGAGTTTGGCTAGTGAAAGTAGAGACTGAAATCGCCCGCCAAATAAAAAAAAATCGGAGTATATTCTGAAAATTATAGTGCAAATTATATTTTCTACAACTTTGGTTCAGTAACTTTTTGTCGTAGAACAATAAATAAAAAAGTTATAAGCGAAAATGTTCAGAAATTCTAGAAATATAATAATTTATACTTTTTCGATATAAATTTTTTATCATTGTACGAAAAAATAACATCAGACCATTTTTGTAGATCATTTTTTGGGAAACAACTTTCATACGAAACATTTTTTCATTAAGTCAACAGTTAAGGTTTTACAGCGCTCCGAAGTGAGTAATATTTTTCAGTAATCTCAATTATATATTTATTATACGCGTGTACTAATAATGTGTCATCAATTATTGTTTTTTTATTTTGTTATTCCAATTTTTGTCAATTATTAATTTAGAAATTTTATTAATAATTAATCATTGACTCTTTTCCTCACCACCCACGAGTTAGAGTCTGAAGGCGCGTTCTTTTTACGTGTTGGGATACCACGTAAAAAAAACGCGCCTATTGTACAAATTTTCGCGTTTATAATATTAGTAGGATTCACAATGTCTAATATGTAAAGTATTTCTAATATGTGAAGTATAAAATATAACTTCGATATGTTGTTTAGAAACATCCTCAATCTTTCAGTCAAGTCACATAAAAATCGATTAAGCTGTTTCATAGATTCAGCCCAGACGGAAAATCAGACAAACCAAAATTTTTAAAAAAGTTATTTGTGTTTTATTTGTTGATAACTATAATTTTTTTATTCCTCCTCTCATCAATGCCTCTCATTTGATATAGCACATGATGCAGTTAGAATATTTTTTTTGTCTTTTCCATCTTGCCCCCAAAAGTGACCTCAAGTGATCATATTCTAAATTTTTAAAAAGCTCCTAGCTCCTCCTCCTAGCTCCTAGATCTATGTTTGTTTCTCTTTTACGCTGCGGCTACTGAAGCGATTTGGCTGAAATATAGAATAGAAATATACTTTACTCTGACTAATATACATATAATACATAAGCTACTTTTCATCTCGAAAAAATCCATGGTACCCGCGGGATTAGTGAAAAACTGAATTCCACGCGGACGAAGTCGCGGGCGTCCGCTAGTATTTTATAATAATGCCATATTTGTTATTCACAGGTACTATAGAATGCGTAGCGATGGCTGAATTAGTGATTGAACGTATATGTTATGAGTTAAATTTAGATGCACTTGAAGTCCGTTCAAAAAATTTAGATACAGAATTATACAAGGACCTGTTAGAATTAACAGACACATTGAAAACAAACTCTCACTATAACGAAAGGAAAGTTAAAGTTGATGAATATAACAAAAACAACAGGTGGAAAAAACGTGGTTTAAGATTTAGTTGGCTTAGGTGGCCATCTAAGGGATCTCAAACCTTTGAGGTAAATATGTCAGTTTACTCAGACGACGGTACAGTGTCCATAACTCATGGGGGCATTGAAATGGGTCAAGGAATAAACACTAAAGCAATTCAAATAGCTGCATACTTCCTAAAACTACCGGTGGATAAGATACAGGTAAAGCCTAATGATACTATGGTTGCTCCTAATGGCATTGCCTCTGGAGCTAGCGTAACATCTCAAAATATAGGAATAGGTGTGCGAAGGTGTTGTGAACAACTTTTGGAAAGACTTGCCCCTATACGCATTCAGTTGGTTAACCCAACTTGGAAGGAGTTAATTAAAGAAGCGTACAATCAACAAGTTGACCTGCAAGTGCATTATTATACAAGCATGAAAGATTTCCAACAATATGACGTTTATGTAGTTACATTGGCTGAAGTTGAAATAGATGTTTTAACAGGAGAACATACAATACTACGTGTTGATTTAATTGAAGATGTTGGTCGAAGTGTCAACCCTGAAGTAGACCTTGGTCAAGTAAGCCATTTCAACATTTTATTTTTAATGTATAAATACATTAGTAACCTTTACTATAATATTAAGTACATATTTCAAATCAGAAATTAAACTATCATAACGTGTTTATCATTTATTTTAATCGTTGTAGATTGAAGGGGCTTTTATTTTCGGCCTCGGATACTGGACAAGTGAACATCTAGTATATCACCCTGACACCGGCGAGTTACTAACTGACCGTACTTGGGAATATTGGATTCCTCAAGCTCTAGATATTCCACAAGACTTTAGAGTATATTTTAGGAGGCGGTCGTTCAGTAATGAAGTTATTCTTGGGGCAAAAGGTAGATACATTTAATTATATCATTTATTAGCTGATTAAGACTTACTGAATAACCAAAAAGCCAACAAAGTGCTATCAAAATACAAAGTAATACTTGAGAAGCTAAACATTAGATTGACGAAAATTTATTACAATCAAATAAAATTATGCAAAATTTAATTTGTGCGATAAATAATCAAGCATAATTATCTTAAGTTCACTGTGTAATATGAAAATAAGCTTATTATATTATTGTTCGCGAAAAATCTTTTTAAATTTTTAAAAACAGTTGCACGATTAACTAAAATATTTTCAACGTAATTTGAAATTTTTATACTTTATTTGTGATCTGTAAGCGCGATAAAGTAATTTGCATTTAAAGTTCAAAAATATAATAACATTTTGTTTTACTACTTTTTCTTTTACCTTTAAAATTATATTTTTCATATTGATTGTTTCTTTAAATTTTGGGATTATCTTCACTACACAAATACAGTGATAATAGTGCATTGATCTTTATAAACAAAACTTATGTTTACAGCAACGGGAGAGCCAGCTACGTGTATGGGAATATCAGTAGCTTTCGCTTTGAGGGAGGCGATATCCCTGGCGAGGCTTGAGTCCGGGATACCCACTACTCAGTGGTTCCAAATAGGTAAATGTTAGATTATATTTATTACTATACAACCGATTAGTTTACTCTTATTTTCTCCTATTTTTGATGAGAAATGAGATGGAAAAAAAATGTGACGACTATAATAATTTGATATAGCAAATCTAGATTATCATAATTTTATTGCTCGAGGTGGGACTCAAAAAGTTTTGCTTTTTTTATCACCTCCAACGCACTAATGCAAGCCATCATTTCTATGTTCAAAAAGTTGATTTTAATTCACTTATTGGGATTTTATTAAGGCGCTCTGACAATTTTTTTTAACTCTTCCGAAAAAGCTTTCCTCTCATATTTTGAGACAAGAGAACCAGTATTATTTTTAACTTTATTTCTTCACTTTGAACTGACAGTAAAGTTTAAATTATGCTAAAGTCGACGCTCGCTTTTCTCGCCTGAAGAAGGATATGCTTCCAACTCTTCTGATGTGTAAATAGTTAAAATCATCTCAATCGAAAGTCATGATATTTCGACAAGCATTGTTGAGATGATGGTCTTCATAAACAAGAGCTCTGATTTGTTTATGTGAATCGTTTTTTTAGTTAAGTATCTTTTTTAGAGTCAAGAGGCAGGAGTAATTAAAAATACAAATTTCAGAAATTTTACTGCTAATGTTAAAAATGTCAACATGGTATTAAATCGTTTGATTGAATTTCATAGCTCCTCCCTATCTGTTATTGTAAACGATTTATTATTTATTATCTGTTCTTGTTTATTATTTAACAATAAGCTAGCACTTAATTTCAATCTATAAATAAATTGAATGAAAAGGTTGGATGAAGTCAAAGGAGGCGTACTAGGAGAAAAAAAATATTTAGCATTCAATCTAAAAAGGCAATATATATTAAAAATAAATATTTATTTTTCAGATGGACCATTCACAGTTGATAAAATATGCGTCGCGTGTGAAACGCAATGTGAAGACTTTAAATTTTATTAGTTTATATTACTAAATTTAATTTAATTTAGTAGGTATAACTTCGATATTATGTTACGAGGGTAGTCAACACGGTTTTTGAAACACGTGGAGCTGCTCGCGCATCCTTTATTGTGATTGTGCATCTATGCTTTATCAATGAATGCACAACGAATCTTGTTTTTGAAGTTGACAATGGACAAAGAACTGACCGAAGAAAAGAGATTATATTCATATTTCAAACGTGACAAAATGGAAAAAAAGGTATCTTTTTTTACAATATCTAATAGATATCTAAACCAAAATGTGGTCACCCAGATATTATTTTTTAAAAAACTTAAACCTGCGTCTAATGAAGTCTACCAGTCCATATCGAGTTGTTAACTAATTTGTTCATTCACTCGTATAATTAATGATAATGAATAGCGTTGATTGATGAGTGAAGTAAGCTACTAACATTAATTATATTGGGTTCATTATTTCTTTTAAGTTTGCTAAACCGTCAGTATGTTGAAGCCTCAAAAGGTGTAGGGATAGGTTAAGGGTAAAAGGTCAAGGATTCGATCCCCGCCGTGTGGTTGTAGATACCTCTAACGTAGTCATTTCTATTAGTGGAGGGAAAGTGGTGAATTAGTCAATATATAAAAAATAATGTGACAAAAATTAAACTGCTTTCTGCTGTAATATTTCCACGTCATTAAAATTCATGTGGTCTGTAACAGGCGTTTAAACAAATTTCATTACACAAATTCGCTAAATCGCTTACCGGTAGGGTAAGCGATAACTTGCCACGGACGAAGCCTCCCACCAGCCAGACCAATTAAGAAAACCTCAATTAGCCCAGCCGGGATCGAACCCAAATCCTGGGTCTTGTAAATCCACCGCGCATACCACTGCGCCACGGTGGCCGTTAATTTCCTTCCATTAAATTTGTTAATTACCTTCAAATATATATTTATACAATAATTGTTGCAATGTTTCTTTAATATAATTAGTACGGAACTCTCTTACGCGTGACTTAGCACGCAATTTAAATTCATTATATTTACTAATAATGTACATACCAATTATAGACAAGTAAAACAGCCACATAATCACATTCGAATATATGTATTCAAAAAATAATGAGGTTTCTTTCTACAGTTCGTGTAGCAATCTAAAATAGTTGCAAAACATTTAGCAGTGAAATTGATCACTCCTTGATGGATCTGTGTTTGGAATTTTTCAGTCTTATTTCAAGATAACAATAAAATTCTAAATTGTAAGTTTATTTATTTTAAGTAAGTTTAATCATTTAAGTAATATGTTTCATGTTTTTCGTGGTTTATTGCTAGGCGTCCACATATCCGCAACGCACGTACCGGACGTATTGCATCAAACAAATTTAGATTTAGATTTATGCAAGCCGTACGATGCGTATCTGTGGAATGTATGAATTTGTGTATTGTATGATTACTATACGTTTAATGCGATGCATCCTATACATACGATGCGGTTGTGTGGACGCCTACCTTATATGTATAGTAGTGTATGATTTGCAGAATGGCATAATTAGGTTAGGTGAAGGGAGGTATAATTTTAAAGTATTTTGTATTTTTCTCAAATAAAAGGAAAATTATAATTTTGAATAAAATCTTTCAGTAGCTATCCAAACAGCGTGGTGGGTCTAAGCACCATATCCCCTCTCCTATAAAAATGTCCAAGCTCTGTAAAAAGCCGTTAAAATAGGCTGACAATGATGATGTACACCGGGAACATAACCTTTGACATTTCAATCAACTTTTAAACAATTGATCTTTTACAATTAAAAATACTTTACATTCCGCGTTTACAATAATAATTTACCGCGCCTTTATGTTACTAATTACATGAAACTAATGATAATGAGCCATGTCTGTATAAAACTGTGTCTGTGTTGTTCAGTATGATAAACGTAGTCATGGATAGAGTTAGTTTTACAGTAAACGGAATCAGACATTCAGGTGTGTATCAATACAAATAAATTACATTTAAGTGTATGTTTGTAATTTAAAATTAACGGGTCTTCACTGAACGCATTAGAAAGTATATAATTTTTTGGGTGTCTGTATTGGACTTATCTTTAGTATTTTTGTCTGTGTGTCTGTATTGGAATTATCTTTGGCATTTTTATCTGTTTGTCTGTATTGGACTTATCTTTGGTATTTTTATCTAAGTGTCTGTAACAAGAGCAATCTCTTTTGATTAATTGTCTCAATTTTAAATTCACTGTTAACCTCAACAAAAGATGAATCTTTTGTCTCTTTCAAAGAGTAAATTTCAAAGTTCAATTGAACATGATTTGCAGCTATAAAGATATCGATAAATCATATTTATTTGTGGAAATGGAATTTCATAGTGGTCACAGCTTGTATAAAAGTCCAACCTCCTTTCTTGTGTTTAGGTTAAATTAATTTTGAATTATTAAGAAGGCAAAAGTGGACGTTGACGTTCAACGGACGTTAAAAAAGCGTTCGAATATAACAAATGCATTCCCAAGTTCACACAACAGCGTTTTTAAAACACGACGCTTTTTTATTGAGCAGTGTTGCATCATCAATTTTGGGCGTTGGAAATAGACCTTCATTCAACTTCATACTATACGCTACACCCGCCAACGCCGGTCTTAACGCATCGCTTTTTTAACTCTCGTGCGAATGAGGGATGGTTTTCTCTCAAATTTGGTTAATAAGCTATCGCGTATCTTATTCATCGCCGACTTTCTGAAAAGTCAGAAGGTAGGTATGCTCAGAAAATGTATCAGATAAAAAACAAAATAATCATAATATTAATTGATTTACATAACATGATTTTTATTTTCAAAATAATACCATGATCCTACATAAAAATAGTTGGTGGTGAGGTGCGCTCCACCACCACTCTGCTGGACTACCTGCGCCGACACCTGGAGCTGCGCGGCACCAAGTACAAATGTCTGGAGGCGGGCTGCGGCGCGTGCATCGTCAGCGCGGTCAAATGCCACGGCGATGCTCCTCAAGGCGTGAACTCGGTAAGGTGCACAATAGTTGGTGGTGAGGTGCGCTCCACCACCACTCTGCTGGACTACCTGCGCCGACACCTGGAGCTGCGCGGCACCAAGTAGAAATGTCTGGAGGCGGGCTGCGGCGCGTGCATCGTCAGCGCGGTCAAATGCCACGGCGATGCTCCTCAAGGCGTGAACTCGGTAAGGTGCACAATAGTTGGTGGTGAGGTGCGCTCCACCACCACTCTGCTGGACTACCTGCGCCGACACCTGGAGCTGCGCGGCACCAAGTACAAATGTCTGGAGGCTGGCTGCGCATGGAGCTGTGCAGCATCAATTAGAAATGTCTGGAGGGGTGCTGTCTACGTAGACCCGATGTTATGTTAAAAAATGCCTACAACAAAGCATTTGATATAGAAAATGTTGATGTTCGTTAAATTTAACAGATTTTAATATGAGTATAAAAATATTATTTACAGTGCATGGTAATGATTACCTCATGTCAAGACTGGGACATTACAAGTATAGAAAAAGTGGGCAACAGATTGGAAGGATACCATCCGCTGCAGACCACGCTAGCGGCTAAGGCTGGCTCGCAGTGTGGCTACTGCTCCCCGGGCATGGTCATGAATATGTACAGGTTAGCCACAGACAGATTCTTAAATCATATTTCTCTCATCTTTTCCTTTACCTAAAAAGATGTAAACGAAAGGAGATTTGTGTACTATCTTTTTCATACTCATGAGAGACCGTACACGTAAATTGTTATTTATTCAAAATAGGATACACATTATAATTATATACATAATTTTGTATACGTATATATTATCACGTCTTATTCCCGAAAGCATAGTCCTTCCACTCTCTATGATCCTTGCATATCTTCCTTGCTTTTTCCATTTGCATCGATCGTTTCATACAAGTTTTTCGATTTAGGTTACTTTAGACATGGGTTTTAATGAGAGTGTAATGAATTGGTCCAGATGAGTTCGCATTAGCCTTTCCTTTCCGAAATTTTCATTTTATAGTTATTCTTTCATTCATTCTTTCTATGTGGTCAAATCATATAAGCATATCTTGTTGGATGTTAGTCACTATATCTTTTTTTATACCACAACAATCTCTTATTACTTTCTCATTCAATAATACTCTATTTATACTGTTCGATTCTCTTATGTTTACTCCTTTAATTTTACTTATAAAGCTTAGTGGAATTTTATTGTTTTAATAAAAATGAATTATAAGCTTCCAATTTATTCATATTATTTATAATAATTAATACTAATTGTAATTTTAGTTATTTGAAAGCAAAACCACGCACAATGTTAGAAATAGAAAGAGCCTTAGGAAGCAATTTATGCAGATGTACGGGATACAGGCCCATATTGGAGGCATTCAAAACATTTGCTTCAGATTGCCCAAAACCAACCAATGTATTGGATATTGAAGATCTGAAAATATGCAAGAAATCTGGGGAAATATGTTCTGGGTCCAATTGTGAATATTCCGATTGGTGCATCGTTCCCAAGCAGAATCAAGTACTACATATGAAACTAAGTGATGATAGAGATTGGTATAGAGTGGACACATTGGATGAAGTTTTTAATATATGGCAAGAAAAAGGAACGGATTCTTATATGCTGGTTAATGGAAATACGGGTAAAGGTGAGGTCAATGGATGTCTATATAATAATATAAAAGTATAAATAATAAAACACTCAAACTTATGAAACGTTTGAATGTTTTAGTACGTTATTTTCACACGAAAGATAAAAAAACCATGCCACTTTGAGTAAAAAAATTTTTAATTAATAAGTTGTTTTGTTTTCAGGAGTGTATCCAATATTAGAGTATCCAAAACTGTTGATAGATATAAGTGACGTGTTAGAGCTTAAAGGTTATTATATAGATCAGAATTTGGTGCTTGGAGGTGGAACGACGCTATTTGAAGTTTTAGAAATTTTTCAAACTTTAACCAGCGTTGAAGGTTTCAATTATCTTAAAATATTATATGACCATGTTGAAAAGGTTGCTCACGTTACTGTCAGAAACGTAAGTATCTTCAAGAATTTTAAAGTTTTACGTTTCTTTTGTTTTATTTAATTTTACTTATCTTTATAGAGTTTTTAAGTAGTCCTATTCTGTCTTAACACTGCCGTCTTTCTAGTATTTATAAACTTACTTATTATCGTTTCAGTTAGCTACTGTGGCTGGAAATTTGTTTCTAAAGAATCAACATTCTGATTTTAAGTCTGATATATTTCTTCTTCTTGAAACTGTTGGTGCGGCGGTGACTGTACGTAAGTTCCATAATAAACAGTTTAATAAACTGCAAAATACCCTAAACATCCTGAGCCATAGTTTAGTTTAGTGAAAATAAGGTTAACCATTCAAAATCATAAAACAATGTTTCTTAGTAAAAATAAGCATTATCTTTAGTATTCAATGATAAATAAATTATGATAAAAAATATGTATAAATTATTAATTTTATTATACTCTTATTATTTACAGTAACTGGCCCTGGCAATAAAGTTGTTTTAACAATGCAAGATTTCCTCTTAGAAAATATGAGAGGTAAAATAATTCTCAACGTGCTGTTACCGCCGCTAAGTAATGAATATAAACTAGCGACATTTAAGGTATGAAATAATATATTTTTAATTATTCTTTATATCATAGTTTATTTAAGTAGGATAATATTATACTCATTGATTTTAATAATTTTAAGGTCACGCGTAGTAGGAATTTTAATAAGGTCAAATGTGACCAATCCACAACAACGACTTTATGTTTTAGTTAGACGACGCCCCGCGGTTTCACCCGCGTAGTTTCCGTCCGGGGATAAAATATAGCCTATGTCTCTCGTGGCTTTCTAGTGATAAAGATAGGTTCATTAGATTCATAGATTACACCCTACAATACAACAAACTTTACCTCTTTATAATATTAATATACTCATATTATAGTAGATATACAATTATTTTGTATTTGTCTTTTAGCACATCTAATACAATTGGACCGATTTAGATAACTTTTTCAAGTTCTAATTATTTATATGACGTATATATTATACTGGTGGTTTGGAAATACAACTGAACTTGGTAGATGGTATCATAGTTTTCATGTTCTGTCATATTCGCTACTTTAACATATTGTTTATATCTCATTAACATAAAAACACAAGATAAATAGTTACTTTACGTAATTGCCCCTATGACTACGATAACGACACACTTACCACGTCATACGTGTACCTACTGACTTTTTTCTAAGCCATATTCAAAATTAAATTTGCCACCGGTGGCATAGGTTTTCTGCTGTTTATATTAAGCATCAATGTAAACATTAAGTTAATAATGATAAAAGTTAAGTTTCTAAGCAAAAAAATAACTTTGATATTATTTTTATTGCTGCTGTGGCCGGCGTATAGAGAATTTAATAATTAAAATAATTAAATTAAAATAATTTAAATATGTCAGTGCCTGAAGTCTTCTAACAGTGATTGTTGCTAGTAATGACTTACGGATCTGAGACTTGGTCGCTAACTATACTTTGGTCTGGGCCAAGAATACTCAAAGTCACTCAGCGGGCGATGGAGCGAGCTATGCTTAGAGTTTCTCTGTGTGAAAGAATCAGAGATGAGGACATCCGCAAAAGAACTAAAGTCACCGACATAGCACAGCGAGTCGCGAAGTTGAAGTGGCAATGGGCAGGCACACTCGAAAAGCCGATGGACGTTGGGGTCCCAAGGTGCTGGAATGTAAACCCCGCACCGGAAACCACAGTGTTGATTGACCCCCCATTAGATGGACCGAGGACATCAGGCGGCAGCCCGAGACAATGATTTCGAAGTCTTTACAAGAGGCCTATATCCAGCAGTGGACGTCCATCGGCTGATGATGATGATGATGAATAATTAAATTAAAGTATCATTTTCTTAAATCTTATAATTGTTATTTATTAAAGTCGTCGTTTATTTCCAGATTATGCCACGCTCCCAAAACGCCCATGCTCTTGTCCATGCAGGTTTTCTCTACAAAATTGACAAGAAATTTACAGTTATTGAAAGTAGAATTGTGTACAGTGGTCTCAGTTCAACTATTACTCGTGCATATGAAACTGAAATGTATTTGAAAGGCAAAGTACTTTTTACAAATGAAACTCTTCAATGTGCATTGGATATACTAAAGAAGGAGCTTGTATTTGTTAATAACTTGCTTGATCCGCCAGTTATTTATAAGCTACAAGTGTCCTTGGGGCTTTTCTATAAGGTAGGTATTTGTTATAAAAATAACTATAACTCTAATTAGACTTTTTGGTGGATAGTTAGCTAGCGGTCGTGTGTTTCAACATAACAATAAAAATCTTATTATAATAATATACTACTGTATTTACATATTGACATATTGGCCTATCCTAAAAAAAAATGTTTCTAAGTAGTGGCCTAGTGGTATTACACCTTGATGCCTTGGAGAGCTCGTTGAACAATCCATCATTAATAAATTAATTATTTCATTTCAGGGTCTTTTGGAGGTTTGCCCCCCGGACATACTAAATACAATGTATTGTTCTGGAGCTATAAAGTTAAGAGATGCCAGACCTGTATCAAAAAGCCTTCAGGTATTTGAAACGAGTCCGGAACTGTGGCCTGTCAATCAACCTATCCCAAAAATTGATGGCTTGGTTAGTACCTACAACCTTATCGTCAATTATTATTTTTATAATTAGTACAAAAATCAATTATCATCAACGATGTTAATACTTTTTCATAAATGTTAATACTTTGTCATGACTCTCAGAAACACATAAAATAATTATTAATAGGTATGTCTAAATTTGTTGTTGTAGATACAATGCGCTGGGGAAGCAAAATATGCCGACGATACGCCATCTCTCCCAGGAGAAGTGTTTCTTGCATTTGTTTTAGCTAAAGTTCCACTTGGAACTATTCAGAAAATTGATCCTTCTATAGCGTTGGTAAGTCAAATTTAAAACAATAATATTTATATTATACTGAAACTGATAAATAAAACTAAAATGCAAAGCAAGCACGCACTGAATCGAAATAAAATTAAATATTAAATTATTTCATCATCATCATCATCATCATCATCATCATCATTATTAAAGTGTTTTTCAGATAGCATGAGTACGGTGACAGTTGCTTTACGACGTTCTTATTATGTACTATTATCGTGAATCGCGGCAAACTTTCAATAGTGAAACGAACTGTCGCCGTACCCATTCTATTTGAAAAACACTTTAGTTGATTGACGGCAACTAATAGACATACTCGTAATACGTCTTCAATAATGTCTTTCAAACACCACGGGCTTGCACCACAAATATCAAATGATTCAGCAAATATAGATTTTGTTACAATTTTTAACCAACAGCAATGTCAGTTCTTGCTTACAAACCGGGGTGGCTAACAACTTAAATCTAAACTTTACTCTTTAACCGCATTGTTTTAAAAGGTATCAAAATGGTTGTTGTAACATGCTACACATGATGTAATATTTTTTGTATTCGAGTTCCAGACATTGACAAAAATGATGCAAATGCATAAATTTCAAATTTTTTAATTCAATAAAATTTTGACTTCTACTCTGTATTACACATTATCAGAAATATTGCCTGATTCATATTTCTGAAGTTCTGTAACGACCAGAGTGTGCATTCTAGATGGCAGATTATTACTCAGTCGAGCGCGATCTTTCTTGGTGGTCATTTCTGAATACATTCCTAACGTCATGCTGCCCATCTCAGTAATAAGATGTCCTTCGATTGCTTATTGTTTAAACAAATAATACACTTACTCGTAAATAAGATAACTATAATTCTATACTAATATTATATAAAGGTAAAATCTGGTAGATTATAAGATTATATAGATAATGTTTTTGTTTTTGTATTTTAGAGTGAACCAGGAGTAATAGCATTCTATTCAGCAGCGGATATTCCAGGAGTAAACAGTTTTATACCAGCGCCTAATAAATCTAACTTTAACAACGAAGAATTATTTTGCAATGGTGAAGTAAAATTTTATGATCAACCAATTGGCATTGTTGTTGCTGAATGTGAAAGTATAGCCAAAAAAGCAGCAACTTTAGTACACGTTGAATATTTAAACATTAGAAAACCCGTCAGTGACATAAAAATTAATAAATATGATCCCAATAAGTATACCCAATTTTCGACACATCCAGCAACCGAAATGGGACAAGATACTACAAAAATAATAGTAGGGGATGACACTATTTATTCACAATATCCCTTTACTATGGAAACCTTAGCATGCATAGCGTACCCTACTGAAGAAGGAATTAGAATGGTAGCTTCGACGCAATGGATGGACGTAGTGCAGCAAGCAACAGCAAGAGTTCTAAACCTAGATGAAAACAGGTAATTTTAGTAATATAAGTAATTGCAAAAATCGAGATAATAATTATTGCTTTTCTTCACCAGGTCCTAAAATTCCGTTACTGATCTCAAAAACAATTGTCTGTTAATATTTATATTTAATTTTTAGAGTTGATGTATACGTCCGAAGGATTGGTGGTGGTTATGGCTACAAAGTAACTAGGTCGGCTCAAATTGCTGTAGCCTGCAGTCTTGCGGCTTATAAGCTAAACCGTCCCTGTAGATTTACCACCCCTATCGACGTCAATATGAGGGCTACAGGAAAGCGTTTACCTTGTTCTAGAAACTATGAAGTAAGTTATAAAAATAGGTGTCCAAAACTTATATCAAACTTTGTGATAACAATATTTATATTCAAATAACTGATATTCTTTTAAAACAGGTTCACGTAAATTCAAAAGGAGAAATTCAATATTTAACAGAAGAGTTATATAGTGACAAGGCTATGTATACAATGAGCCTCTTTTACGATTAGGTGAAGATGTTTATTATAATTGCTATAAAAAGAAACGTTGGGACCATACGGCAAACAATGCTGTTACAGATACTCCATCTAATTCTTGGGTTAGATCACCTGGTAAGATTATTATTAATAAGACAGTATTAGTCACTAAAATGTTAATAATTATGTCTTTTTAATACATTTTTATTTATTTATAATTTATTCTACATAACATGTAACCAGAGTTTTTAAATACGCCCGCAACTCTATACGAGTGAAATTCTGTTTTTACAAATCAATAATCATGAGTATTTCTGGGAGTAATCCCGGAAATACTCATAGTTCCATGCTCCATACAGTAGGCGATTTTTACATTGTTCCATAGTACATGATAAAAAACGCGTGCGCTGCCAGTGTCCAATTTATCTCTATACCAAACTTCATACAAATCAATTCAGCGGTTTAGCTGTGAAAAAGTAAAAGACAGACAGACAGTCTTCCTTTCACATTTATGAATTATTTTCATTAGTTTCCCGACCTTTTTTAACTTTAATAAAATTTAATTTAATTTCATTATGAAAGGCATGGGGAATTTTTCTTTATAATGAATTCTCACCTGTATTATCGAAAGACTTTCGATCGCTTCGTCTACCGACGATGCCAATCAATTTTATAAAATAGTTTGTTTGACCAAAATACTAATTATATTTTATAATTATAAAATATAGTTTCAGTATATTTTATAATTATAAAATATACTGAAACTTATAATTATAAAATATACTGAAACTTAGTATTTTGGTCAAACCCTTGTATTATTTTGGTTAGGTACCCTTGAAAATGTAGCGATGGCTGAATTAATAATTGAACGAATAGCTTACGAGTTAAATTTAGATGCACTTGAAGTCCGTTTAGAAAATTTGGATAGAGAATCATACAGCGACTTAGCAGAGTTGACAGATAAATTGAAAGTAAATTCGCAATACTATGAAAGAAAAATTGCATTGGACGAATATAACTCAAAGAACAGATGGAAAAAACGTGGACTGAGATTTAGTTGGCTTAGATGGCCAACTTCTGGATATCTAAACTTCGAAGTAAATATGTCAGTTTACTCAGATGATGGTACGGTTTCCATAATTCACGGTGGTATTGAAATGGGTCAAGGCATAAATACTAAAGCAATACAAATAGCTGCATTCTTTCTAAAAATACCTGTGGATAAGATACAAGTAAAGCCTAACGACACTGTGATTGCTCCTAATTGTGATAACTCTGCAGGTAGTATAACATCACAAAATATAGGAATAGGGGTACGAAGATGTTGCGAACAACTATTAGAAAGACTTGCCCCTATACGTATTCAGTTGGTTAACCCAACTTGGAGGGAGTTGATAAAAGAAGCGTATAATCAACAAGTTGACTTGCAAGTGCATTATTATACAAATGTGAATGATTCTCAACAGTATGATGTTTATGGAGTCACATTATCTGAAGTTGAAATAGATGTCTTAACAGGAGAACATACAATACTACGTGTTGATTTAATTGAAGATGTTGGTCGAAGTGTCAACCCTGAAGTAGATCTTGGCCAGGTATTTTAATTTCTTATTTATTATAAGTATTTATTTAATTTCCCTACAATTGTCTGCGTTGATAAAATTTTGCTAGCTAAATAAGAACCAATATTCAATTTGAGTCTAATTTAATATACTTGCATATCTTCAGTGGCAATGCTGTCTCATACAACTGGTCACAGGAACTAACTAAATTTGTTTATTATGATTGATTTACAAGTTTTATTCGTTTCTATTATATTTCGTTTTATACTCTTTTTTTATACCTGTACCTACCTTCCTGTTTCTGTCTTTTGTGGTGTGTGGACTATAGTGGATTTATGTTGAAAGAAAGAAGAAATTTTTATCCAATTTGTCTAAAATATAATTAATATTTTTTTATATTATTTAAGATTGAAGGATCATTTATTTTCGGTCTTGGCTACTGGACAAGTGAACATCTAGTATATCACCCTGAGACTGGCGAGTTGCTCACTGACCGTACTTGGGAATATTGGATTCCTCAGGCTCTAGATATTCCACAAGACTTTAGAGTGTACTTTAGAAGACGGTCATTTAGTAATGAAGTAATTCTTGGAGCAAAAGGTAGTGTACATTTGCTTAAAAAACAGGTACATTACAAAATTACACATCTAATATAATGTTATTAACACTTTTATGCTTAATATGCTACACTTATCACAGATCAAGATTACACCTAAAACATCTCTGACTTCACAAATGCAAAGCAAACAGTGAGAGGCAGAAAAGTGTCAGTCACCTAAAGTGAAAACTCAAAATAAACATTTTTCTTTGCTCGTATTGTAACAAGTATGTTTAATAATAATATCAAGGCACCACATTTATTTTAGCAATCTTATGTATCTCTCTTCTTATGTATATTATCTTGGCTTAGTGGCAAAAAATTGAAAAATAAACTAAATATTTCCGTGCGGTAACACTTTTAAAATACATTTAATTCTTGTTACTTTATTCATCAGACATGAATTCGATAATGTTCATATCTTTCCACGAACAATATAAAATGTCTTTTATGTGTTTGTTTATAGCAACGGGAGAGCCAGCAACGTGTATGGGAATATCAGTAGCTTTCGCTTTGAGGGAGGCGATATCCTTGGCGAGACTTGATTCTGGTATACCTACTACCCAGTGGTTCCAAATAGGTAGGTTGGTAAAAATTAAGGAGTTTTTTGGCACTGCAACTCCACGGCCCAAGGGTCTCCACGAGAAAAGGTACAAATATGTAACTCTCTGTTTAAATCTATAATATAAAAATGAATCGCAAAATGCGTTGGTAAGCGCATAACTCATAAACGCCTGGACCAATTTGGTCTTTTTTTTTTTAATTGTTCGTTGAAGTTCTAGGATGGTTTTTACAGCGAGAAAAATTCGAATAATTGCCGGAAAAACCATAAAAATAGCCCTTTTCTTTTTCCCATACAAATGCTTTTTAACTAAAACGTAGTCAATTTGAGCTTTATTGTTATTGTATAAAGTTCATATTAATAATAATTAGAAAACGGGGTAGGGGTAGGGTAGGGTAGGGTAGGGGTAGGGTAGGGGTAGGGTAGGGTAGGGTAGGGTAGGGGTAGGGTAGGGGTAGGGTAGGGTTAGGGTAGGGGTAGGGTAGTGGTAGGGTAGGGGTAGGGTAGGGGTAGGGGAGGGTAGGGTAGGGGTAGGGTAGGGTAGGGTAGGGGTAGGGTAGGGGTAGGGTAGGGGTAGGGTAGGGGTAGGGTAGGGGTAGGGTAGGGGTAGGGTAGGGGTAGGGTAGGGTAGGGGTAGGGGTAGGGTAGGGGTAGGGGTAGGGTAGGGGTAGGGTAGGGGTAGGGTAGGGGTAGGGTAGGGGTAGGGTAGGGGTACTTGAAAGTTTACATCGAGTTTCACGCGGACGAAGTCGCGGGCATCCGCTAGTATAAAATATAATCTATCCATGTAGACTGTATTTTTTTCTAAATGTATTTTTATGTTCATCGATAAGTAATCATTTGACTACAATTTAACTGTTTTAAGTAGTAACAGATTTTTAAGTTTAAAATATTTTATTTTAAGGCTTAGTGTAAAGCTATTTTGTACGAAAAATATTACTGTTTGTAGTGACTCTACTCACTGTAAACAGTAATCATTAATCACTAAATACAAGTTATTTCAATATTGATAATAGTATCCGCTTACAATATTACATCTCATGTAAAGATAAAATTCTCGATGTCAGGTGTACAAGTTACAAATTAGAAAAACTTTATTTTCAGATGGACCATTTACGGTTGACAAAATTTGCGTCGCGTGCGAAACACGCTGTGAAGACTTCAAATTTTATTAGTATGTAAAGCCATACAAGGTAACGACCAATTATAATCACCACCATTGTTAAATGATCCGATGGACATTGTGGACCAATTGTGGATGGAATGGCGAAGCCATTTCGCAGAATCTCACAATTATTGATCTACCCACCACTAGATGGAGCGATGACATCAAGCGGGTTGCAGAGAGCCGCTGGATACTGACGGCTCGAGACCATGGTGCTTGGAAGACCGTACAAGCAGTGGAAGTCCATCGGCTCATCATTGTAAAGATGATGATGATGTTAAACGATTATTAGAATGACAAGCGACAATAATTATTTAATTCAATAAAATCATGGTTGTAGAATATTACATACGCCTACATACTCGTTTATTATAGGTTCATTTTACTTGTTCTAAAATTTGTCTGCTAAAAATCGCTAAAAAATTTTAATTTTTAGTTATGATTGTTAACCTGTATTTATAGTGTAAAAATAAAGTATGAATGATTAAATAAAGAAAAAGTGATTATTTAGTATCATCAACCTATATTCCGCTCACTGCTGAGCTCGAGTCTCCTTTCAGAGGGATTAGGTCAAATAGCCTGTTAAGCGGACTTCATTCACGTAACGAATTAAGAAAATTCTCAGGCATGCAGGTTTCCTCACGATGTTTTACCTTCACCGTTTGAGACACGTGATATTTAATATCATAAAATGCACATATGACAATTCCGGAATTGGAGGCAGAGGTCACATCCACTGGGCTACCCGGCTCTAGCAGTATGTTTTATGTATTTTTTTTTCAAGATGATATGTGCTGTGTACTCTACGACCCTTACATTTCATAGTTGTCAAGTTTTTCACATAAACAAGGTTAGTGTGTGTGTAAAAATCTTTACTCATATTTTATAGTGGTAAAGATTGTTAGAATACAGGAGGTAATCTCTGGATCTACTGGACTGATTTTGAATTTTTTTTACTATAAAATAGCCTTTAAAACGCTTGAACCATGAAATTTGTCTTTAAAAATACAAAATTCATGGTTATATTAAAAATAAATATTGATAACCTTGAAATCGACGTACCCGGCCAAAAAGTGGGGAGAGTGCGCAAATACAATGCGACGCGTCAATCAGAAGCGTGAATTTTTGCAGACCATCAAGACGAGAAAAGTCGCGTATCTAGGGCACGTGCTACGACACGAGAGAAACGAACGACTACAGCTTATCTTGACGGGAAAAGTTGCTGGTAGAAGAGGCGTTGGTCGCAGGAAGAAGTCTTAACTGAGAAACATCAGAGTGGACCGGGATCGCGAGCGCCGCACAATTATTTCGCTTTGCGACGGAAAGAGACGAGTTCAAGAAACTGACTGCCAACCTTCGCTAATCAGAGAGGCACCCTAAGAGAAGGAGATTAAAAAGCCTCGTTATTTGTAAATGTCATAGGCCATATTTTATCCTCGTATTTCCATAGTAACGGAAATTGTGCGGGTGAATATCGTCTGCTAGTAATTTATATAACCTACCCAGTCAGTTACCCTATCACTCAACCGACAAGACAGATAAACTGTTATCACATTTTGCAAGTAGTTCCGCATACTCAGCTGATATAACTTCTTGAATTTGATACACTCTCAAGCTTAACCCGTTCCTATCGAAATCCGATCAAGCTAAATCGTTTTACACATGTACACAACGTGAGCCAAATTGGTTTTGTACGTTAGTTTCTGAGCGAGTTACCGTTTGGATCGATGTTGTTTACCTGATCAAACGAAATAGCATTACCGCTTAGAAACGGATTATTATTTATTTCATCTATTCTTAATACATGTACAATGTGTCCCGTAATTAATGGATAAAACACAAACATACACCACCTAATTATCTAAAACGAATTAGAATAATTTTCCAAAAATTCCAAGGGTGACCAAGTTTTATCTTAATGCCAAGTCAATACAAATGACTGCATAAATTTTGAAGAAAAAAGTTGGAATGTGCAACTCTTTTAAATTATTATCTTGTATTCAGCACCTCCAATACCTACCTACCTATAATATTTTACACAAAATTTTTAAAATACAAAGAGTAGACACAAGTTTTACACCAATTTACAAACCACGACAAGTGTACAAGTTTTTAAAGTGATGACGCGACTACTTAAGCATAATGAACTGAAAAGAGAAAAACAACAATCACAATATCTTTATAGTTATGACTAAATTCTTTATGTTCCCGCACGCGGTGACAAACATTGGTATTTCATTTTTTTAGTACATAATAATACATTTTTTAGTTATAATTGTCAGATATTGTTGGTAAAAATATTTACATACCGTAGGGCCTGTGTTCTAGGATATCGATGTGTTAGTGCGTTAAACTCTAACCACAAAAGCAGTGAAACATTGTGATTAAAATTTCATACACAGTTATTTATTATCTATTCTCATGACAGAGCTTTTAAAGAAAAGTTTATCGAAGTCAATACGATCCACACGAACAGTATAATTCTTACGGTTCTTTTTCGCATTAGTGCCTAGATAAGTGTAACTTATTCCCCTGAGTTCTATCTTCAACGTTTATTACCCAGTTATCGTATTTAAATGTCTACTTAGTAGTTTGAAATTAAATGCTTAATTTCAAACTATCTTCTAACGTAATAAACTAATTTCTATAACAATTCTCGAAATTGCTTTAGGTACAATAATCATAATCAACAAAATCAATATTTTACAAACGAATACCTAAATCGAAAAATATTGGTAGAAAACTCCTCATATAATTTAAATACCTATTCAACGAGATACTACACTATGAGATGAACGAGTAAAAAAAATTCATCCCCACTTTACATGTAGAGGTACCCCTAAAAAAATATTTTACAAGATTTTATTTTACGACTGTTCACGTCTTTAATGTACATAGGTACTCATTCTAAATTACAACTTTCTGGTAGTAATAGTCTCTGCGCTAAATCACGGACAAATGTACGGACGGACAGATGGACATGGCGAAACTATAAGGGTTCCTTGTAGACTACGGAACCCTAAAAATGAAGGACTTATCATACAAATTTTCAACTTTTAATGCAATTGCGAAATTATCTTCTGTTTTTATATTATACAAACAATAAGGATAATATCATGCTTAAAAACACCTTCGCTTTTAGTGTTATACACCTATGCTTTATTTTAGAACAAATTTGATTACGATAGAAAAGATTGTGCTTAGATAACCTTAATAGACAGACATAGTAAACTAGTGCGGAATTATTTAAGAACTTTTTAAGGAGAAAATAGGTACTTATACAAACGTGGCAAAATAGAAGTATGTAAAGTTTCATGATCAATAATGCTGTGTAGACGGTGCTTAGAATTTGGCGTCAAAAAATTGCGGCGCCGGTGCGAGTGCGGCGCGAGTGCGGCGCGAGTGCGTAGCGAGTGCGGCGCGTGTGCGGATGTTAAGTGTAATGTTTTGCAAAATGGCGACCTCGGAGACTTTAGTTCCAGTTTTGGTTGCCGGGTCAAAAAAGTTTGTGGCACTTTTAGAGATTATTGTATTAAGCATGTACCTACTGTGTCTTTGTCCTTTATTTACCCGTGACAACATAACATTATTTACGAAGATCGGTTGAGTCACACGACATAGAATACGCTAATGGTTCGAGTAGTTAATACGTGAGACCATAAACTTACTAATATAATATTAATTAGGCTTTAGGGCTCATTTAGGCCCTAAGTGTAATAAATCATTTATTCACGAACATTTTGAAAAGCCTCAATTCATCGCACTCGAGGAGGATAAAATTCGTCACTCATTCTTTATTCATCGCTCAGACATGTTCAATTAATATTAACAACTCTGTTTGTTACCCTTGTCAACGTCAACTACATCTAAGCCGGACCCTCCCTTCGCCGCGGTTCTCAAATTAAGTTCACCCTGATCCACATTGGTATGTTGGAACAGTTTTATCTGACTAACATATGTGGAGGAATTCGGGTTGGTTGGCTTCCTATATTTTACAGAGTAGGATTAACCACGACTATTACTCAATTAATTAATCATGTTTCATAATCTATCTGACGTAGGTGGTAATATATATCTTAACCGATAAAAAATACAAAAAAATTAGGTAGTCAAGTACGCTGTGGTGTAGTATTAAATATATTATTATACTAGCAGGTGCCCGCGACTTCGTCCGCGTGAAAATCGATGTACATTTTCGACGCCGTCGCCCCTTCTATTTATACATATTTTCGTATGTTTTATATATAAAAATTATAAAATCACAGCCCCGGCCGAAGGCCGGTGTACAATAATGTGCGCGTTTTTTGTGCTTGGGTAAAATGCAAAGTCGTAGCCATCGTCGGAGGCCCTATCCAGCCCCCGGCCGACGGCCGGCGTGCAATTAATTGTGTCTGCGTTAAGTGCCCAGCCGTAGCCACGGTCGAAGACCCTATCACAGACTCCCGGACGAAAGAGGGTGCACAACAAAGTACGTACTTTTTTGTGCTTGGGTAAAATGCCCAGCCGTCCACGGTCGGAGGCTGCATCACAAACTCCCGACCGAAGGCCGGGCCACAATACAGTGCGCGGCCGAAGACCGCGCGTCCCGTATTTTGTGCTTGAGCAAAATGCCCAGCCGAAGTCACGGTCGAAGGCTGTATTACAAACTCCCGGCCGAAGGCCGGGTCACAATACAGTGCGTGGCCAAAGACCGCGCGTTCCGTTTTTTGTGCATCGGTAAAATGCCCAGCCGTAGTCACGGTCGAAGGGTCTATCACAAACTCCCGGCCGAAGGCTGGTTTACAATACAGTGCGCGGCCGAAGGCTACGCGTTCCGTTTTTCGTGCTTGGGTAAAATGCCCAGCCGTAGTCACGGTCGAAGGCTGTATCATAAGCTCCCGGCCGAAGGCCGGGCCACAATACAGTGCGCGGCCGAAGGCTACGCGTTCCGTTTTTCGTGCTTGGGTAAAATGCCCAGCCGTAGTCACGGTCGAAGGCTGTATCATAAACTACAATACGGTGAGTGGCCGAAGGCCGCGCGTTCCGTTTTCTGTGCACCGGAAAAATGCCCAGCCGTAGCCACGATCAGAGGCCATATAACAAACCCCCGGCCGAAGGCCGCGCTTTTTTTTGCTTGGGTAAAATACCCAGCCGTAGTCAAGGTCGAAGGCTGTATCATACACTCCCGGCCGAAGGCCACGCGTTCCGTTTTTTGTGTTTGGGTAAAATGCCCAGCCGTAGTTACGGTCGAAGGCTGTATCACAAACTCCCGGCTGAAGGCCGGGCTACAATACGGTGCGCGGCCGAAGGCCACGCGTTCCGTTTTTTGTGCATCGGAAAAATGCCCAGCCGTAGCCACGATCAGAGGCCATATTACAAACCCCCGACCGAAGGGCGCGCTTTTTTTTGTTTGGGTAAAATACCCAGCCGTAGTCACGGTCGAAGGCTGTATCATAAACTCCCGGCCGATGGCCGGGCTACAGTACGGTTCCGCGTTCCGTTTTCTGTGCATCGGAAAAATGCCCAGCCGTATCCACGATCAGAGGCCATATTACAAACCCCCGGCCAAAGGCCGCGCGTTCCATTTTTTGTGCTTGGGTAAAATGCCCAGCCGCAGTCACGGTCGAAGGGTTTATCACAAACTCCCGGCCGAAGGCTACGCGTTCCGTTTTTCGTGCTTGGGTAAAATGCCCAGCCGTAGTCACGGTCGAAGGCTGTATCATAAACTCCCGGCCGAAGGCCGGGCTACAATACAGTGCACGAAGGCTCTATCACAAACTCCCGGCCAAAGGCCGGGCTACAATACGGTGAGCGGCCGAAGGCCGCGCGTTCCGTTTTCTGTGCATTGGAAAAATGCCCAGCCGTAGCCACGATCAGAGGCCATATTACAAACCCCGGCCGAAGGCCGCGCTTTTTTTTTGCTTGGGTAAAATACCCAGCCGTAGTTACGGTCGAAGGCTGTATCACAAACTGCCGGCCGAAGGCCGGGCTACAATACGGTGCGCGGCCGAAGGCCACGCGTTCCATTTTTTGTGCACCGGAAAAATGCCCAGCCGTAGCCACGATCAGAGGCCATATTACAACCCCCCGACCGAAGGCCGCGCTTTTTTTTGTTTGGGTAAAATACCCAGCCGTAGTCACGGTCAAAGACCGTATCACAAACTCCCGGCCAAATGCCGGTCTATAATAAAGTTTACGTACAAACTTTCAACCCCTATTTCACCCCCTTCTGATTTTATTTTCGCTATAAAAAGTATTCTATAACCTGCCCCGTATTATGTTCTCAAACCGTGCTAAGTTTCATTTGAATTAATTCAGTACTTTCAGTGTGATGCCCGGTCAACAAAAAATAGGGACAGACAGACAAATAATCGAAAAAAAATGTTTTTGAATTCAGTATCGATTGTATAATGCCCTATGATATTTTTTTTTTTTAAATTAATCAAAAAGTTCTGTAATTTGACCTGTTACAGTTTTATAAGTATATAGATAAGTATTTAATAGCTATTGCGCCAAATTCGTGCTCTTTTTATAGTAATAAATCTTGCATAACATTATACGATAAAAAAGTAGACAATGTGACTATTTAAACACAAAAAGGATTATTCAGTTTGAACCTGAACTTTTAAGTAGTTCCTGAGATTAGTTTCGCGCGTTCAATCAAATAAACAAACAAATTGGTCAGTTGAGTATAGAATATGTGCCTCAATATCGATATTACACAGTTTTAGTGGAAATCTCGTTTCTCCAAATTACGCCTGCGAATCAATTTGAGCAATCCGGTTTTTTCAAGATAACTTTTTTCTATCAGTCCGATTTTAATGAAACAAAGCCTATATGTTGCCCTGAACTTTGCTTAATCTATTTGTGAAATCCGCGTCAAAATCCGTTCAGCAGAACCAGAGAATAGCACGAACATACAGACAGACAGATAGACAGACAGACAGGCAAAAAAATATATTTTTGTATTCTATTACTCAATTCTAATCGCCCTAACTTGATTTTAGTTAAATTTGGTCAAAGTACAGACACTCGATTTCTACTCTTTTATTATAGTATAGATAGATAGATAGATAGATATATGCTGTCGCGACATTTTTTGTAGAAAATGATGTGTGCTGCGAGTGAATGACGCTGCTGTATTAGCAACCCCTTGGCCTTTTGAATAGCAATGACAATGCTTGAGGGAATTAGCAGACTGTTGGGAAGGCGCCATGTACACCTTGGGTTACATTATTGGAGTTTTAGGAAGGATCCCTAATTTTTTTTTAAATAAAATATAGCCTATAGCCTTCCTCGATAAATGGGCTATCTATCACTGAAAGTATTTTTCAAATCGGACCAGTAGATCCTGAGATTAGCGCGTTCAATCAAACAAACAAACAAACAAACAAATTCTTCCGCTTTATAATATTAGTATAGATTGCGAGTAAAAATATATTGAGCTAGACCAGACTTATCTGTTACTAGCTGACGCCGCGCCGTTTCACCCGCGTGGTTCAAATTCCCATAAGAATACAGGGTATTATATATATAGCCTATAGCCTTCCTTGATAAATGGGCTATCTAACACTGAAAGAATTTTTCAAATCGGGCCAGTAGTATAAAAATAAATTAAGTGAAAAACAAGCAACAAGTAATTTTATTTTATGACAATGACAATGGGTTATACTCGTATAGTTAACGCGAAAAACTCATATAATAATATAGTACATTGTTAACCGTAGTTAGGACTTATTTCATTATAATGTTTATTATACGTTACAAAATATTTGTCTAGTAACTCAGTAATAGGTATAATAGGTTACTACGCCATTTTGATGGCGTGACTGCAATACTTAAGATTTCACGCAAAAATGTTAATGCATGCGAACATTACTTACAGCAGCTTGGTGAAGTAGATTTACGAGGTAACGGCAAACCGCTTTATATTACATATACATAGGTAATCCTACTAATATTATAAACGCCAAAGTTTGTATGTTAGTTTGGATGTTTATTACTCTTTAACGCCGCTACTACTGAAGTGATTTGGCTGAAATTTGGAATGGAAATAGGTTTTACTCTGGATTAACACATAGGCTACTTTTTCCATGTACTCCCGAGATTTGCAAAAACCTGATGATTTGATGCTATGAATATTTGCTACTCTTTTAGGCCTCGTCTGCTGCACCGAATCACCTGAAATTTAAAGTAGAGATAGATTATAGTTTGGATTAACACATGGACCACTTTTTATCTCAGATAAATCCATGGTTCCCGCGGGATTTGTGAAAAACTGATTTCCACGCGGACTAGTGGCGGTCGTCCGCTAGTACTTATTATTTTTTTTTTTGTATTTATTCAATGGCAAGTTAGCCCTTGACTCCGAAAGACTCTAGAAAGTCATATAAGTGCGTCCACTGATCCGAATCAATCTACTGAATAATTAAAACTCCGTTTGATGCGATACATCCAATACGTACGATGCGGATCAGTGGACACCTACCATAAGCACAGAAAATATATGTACAAGTACTATAAGATGGCAGCGGACTAACTTGGAAGAGGTAGATACAAGTCTATTCCACCCTATTCCCTAAGTCTATTCTCTGATGCTAAATCGCTTGGTGGGACGTTTTCCAACGGTGATATATTTATATAATCGGTCAAATACTTTTTGAATTAAATCTGTACAAACATACAATATTACTTTATGAAGCCTGATGCCTGTAGCCAATGATATTTTATACTAGAGATAGGGCTAGCGCATCAAAACTGAGGCGGACAAATGTGGAGAATTGACTTAATTTCATTTAGTCTCTTATTAAACAACGAACGTTATTTAAACAAATAATACCTTAAATTTTGTCTACAATGTCGAGTTGTGTCTTCAGGAAGTGTACAAAATTTATACATACATAAATATATACAAATATCGTTACATAATAACGCTGGCAATGGCAGGCACTTCATAGAAGCAAAAATGGACTACGTAGCCTGGGAACTCATTATGATCCATATATTATGATTCCATACAGTATAGTGCCTAACCTGGTTAGGTAGTTAAAATACTTGTATACGCCATTAGCTGATGGTACCATTAGTTTTGACCGAATTATGTTGATAAAGAGAAACACATCCTGGACCAGAGACAGGATAACGTATTGTTATAGCTAGGGTTGTGCCTATTCTTTTGTCCCTTTTAATTAACCTAATAAGGGTTACTGCCCATTAGCTTCTCTGTTTAATCTTGCTAAAGGAGAAAATAAATTTTGAGTCTTTGAAAGGGTGGTCAAAGTCAAATGTATATTCATTTTCTTATTAGATTGTATGACTACAATTTTTTTTTTTTTCATTTATATTTTAGCACAGGTAAATCCAGTTTTGCCATCATCATCGTCATCATTATATCAGCCGATAGACGTTCACTGCAGGACATAGGCCTTTCATACCTGCATCCAGTGAATCCCTGCGACTCGCTTGATGTCGTCATTCGACCTGGTAGGGGGACGACCAACACTGCACTTTCTAGTGCAAGGGTCCAGCACCTTGGGACAACGTCCATCGGCTCTTCGAAGTATGTGCCCCGCCCATTGTCACTTCAGCTGAGCTATGTCGGTGACTTTGGTTCTGCGGAGCTCCTCATTTCTGATTCGATCTCGCAGAGATACTCCTAACATAGCTCGTTCCATTGCCCGCTGTGTAACTCTGAGCCTTCTTATGAGGTCCATAGTTAGCGACCAAGTCTCGGAACCATAGGCCATCACTGGCAACACGCACCGTTCGAAGACTTTTATCTTTAGGTACTGAGGAATTTCGGACGAAAAGATGTCACGAAGTTTCCCGAATGCAGCCCAGCCGAGTTGGATTCGGCGGTTTACTCCTTTCTCGAAATTGGACCTAGGTGCCTAGCTTAGGTAGGCAGGTTTGCCAACTAAAATAAAATACTTAATTACTAAGAATAAATTAAGCAAAATCCAAATTAATACAATCGATTAAAATGAAGTAAATACATTATTAAATTAATACTAAAGTTAATAAGAGTTTTTATATTTTTTAAGTTTATTCTACTTTGGTAATTCTATTAATTTGACTTAAAATATATTTTTATTTGCTGAAACAAAAAAGTATTTTTATTTGCTGTTTTAATAAGCGTCTGAAATTTCATTTCAAAAACAAAATCTAAGTGAAAATGTTAACTCTGGTAAAAAAATAAAAACACGATATAATAAGAACCAATAATTGTGTTAAACAGTAAATGCAATATGGATTCATATTGCATTTGTTTAGATGCCTCGTTGCAAAACACCACAGTTGTGATTGCGTGGACGATAAAAAAAGCTATAAGTCCGATTGCAATCAAACTAGACATCGAATGAATAGCCACAATGAATAATAGACCATGTCATCATGAAATTAAAGTTCAAAGTTGTGTTTCTGTGGGTCGCATAGTTGTATACCAATGGTCTGATTGCTTATCATTGGTATCGGCTCTCACTGGCCTGATAGATAGCATCTCAATTGCCCTTCGTAACTTTCAACGGTTCAAAGAGTTGTGAATCGTTATTCTGCCGTGAGATGTTATGCCTCTAGAGTAGGCAATGCACCAACTTATTACAAAAAGTTTAAACGTTTGTGCCGCATGTATAACTACATAATGTCGTGAAGATGATCTGTGATTCTTAATAACGGGGACTATAGATATTCCATAGTACAAGCCGAAACTTGTTATGAACTACACGTTAAAATTTTCATTTATAATTTTACTCATGACATACATGTACATAGATAGGATCATTTGGTACAGTGAATATTTAAGTCATTATGTCATATAAAAAATAATTTTACTGACTCTCTTACGACTTCATCATTAGCAATCCATTTTAGCTCACTTTTGAGCACGAGTCTCCTTTTAGAGTGAGAGGGATTAGGCCAATAGTCCACCACGCTGGCCCAATATGAATTGGCAAACTTAACACACGTAGAGAATTAAGAAAATTCTCAGGTATGAAGGTTTCCTCACGATGTTTTTCCTTCACCGTTTGAGACACATGATATTTAATATCGTAAAATGTACACAACTGAAAAGTTTGACTTGCATGACCCGTACCGGATTCGAACCTACGCCCTCCGAATCTAAAGCAGGGCTATGACGGCTCTTACCATAAATATACTTCAAACGTAAATGTAAAGCTGTTTTGGTCGGTATTTTCCTAAGTTGTTTCGTTAACCGTTCTATGTGGTATCTCTTAAACACTATGTCATTACATCTCACTGTTATTTTGTATACAAAGCTGAACTGCACCGTTTTTACGTTAGAGAAGTCAGACAAATTTTTCAGAAAAACTTTCCGCATTTAAAAATCTTTGAAATACCTCTCGTTTTATTATTACTATAGACGTAGGGTGAAAATTTTATGCACGAAACAATACAACACTCCGTATTGATGTCCCGTATATATAATACGACATACTCTACAACCGTGACCCGTCTACTACAAGCATAACCGTGATAGCCCAGTGGATATGACCTCTGCCTCCGATTCCGGAGGGTGTGGGTTCGTATCCGGTCCGGGGCATGCACCTCAAACTTTTCAGTTGTGTGCATTTTACGAAATTAAATATCACGTGCCTCAAACGGTGAAGGAAAAACATCGTGAGGAAATCTGCATTCCAGAGAATTTTCTTAATTCTCTGCGTGTGTGAAGTCTGCCAATCCGCATTAGGCCAGCGTGGTGGACTATTGGGCTAACCCCTCTCGTTCTGAGAGGAGACTCGAGCTCAGCAGTGAGCCGATTATGGGTTGATAATGACTCTACAAGCTGACGCTTAAGCTGTTTTTCAGCACATGGTACGACTAAATAGCACTGAAGGTATGGATTTTTGTATTTTGTAGAAAAATCAATACAATCATCTTTAGAACAGTAAAATTTCGAATAAATGTACTCAGTGGCACAATTATCCGCCCACGTTATATGTTCGCGTCATATTAAAGTGGGCGGATAGTTGTGCCTCTGTGTATATATTTTGTTATTTTGGTAGACCATGTCGGCTATCATTCTGTAAAGTATGTCGTACTATTTACGAGACTTCTATTTACTTTATTATCAACTAGCTTTTACACGGAGTATCATTTAGGTTTTTGTAGATTTTGTACTCCTAACCTAATTTTGTGGTATTAATCTCTAGATCAACTTAATCGATTTCGAAAATTATTTCGTCACTAGAAAGCCACGTTACTTGTTAGTGTCATAGATCATATTATATTTTATCCCCGTATTCTTACGGGAACGGGAACTACGCGATTAAAACTGCTTTGGCTAGTAGAAGATAAAGTTGCTATGGCGGAAAATTTTTGAAGTTCATAATCTATTTATGTTTCAAGATATATTTCCAAGTGTTCTTTCTGGGTGAAAGGAACTGACTCTATGCATTGTTCTGCACATTTAAGAACCTTTTGCTATGCTATGGTGAAAGCCTTTAGCTATAATGCGTGGAATACACAAACAAACTCAGCTTCCCATTAACTTAGTGTAAAATATTAGTTAATTTTTTAGATCAGATAAATAGGTACAACATCGTTGGTCTACATGTGATAGCTCGTAAGTGCAAACTAACGAACTTTACAGTAGAGATAAGAAACATCTTTTAGGTATCACTAAAAGTCGTTTTTTGCGACCAAAAACGTTTTTTAATGTACGTACTACAAGATATTTACGGGCTACCACCAGAAAAGCTATTTGAAGCTTTCTGCATCAAAATCAATTTTAACAAAAATTGTTAGTTACGAGGTATCACATCTAGACCTATTTTATTTTATTATAGATATTTTATTTTATTATATTATATTTTAGATTAGATTATAAGGTTGTGTTGGATGTTCGTGGCGTTACCCAATCTGTGGTTCGAACTGAAAATCAGCGCTACGTGTCCAAATTCAAATGTTCTCGTAGCATTGTGCTGAGCTGGGGCCATTTTCTGGGTTATGCTACACATCGCAGGGTATTGTCCTGGATGTCATGGTGATATTGTGATGTGTGGCATAATTTCGAAATAAACGCATTTTTCTTTCTTTATTTCTTTCTATATTATACATATATATAACAATTATTACAATAAAGTATGTTTTGGGAATATGTACAAGATATAATGATATGAGATTCTTCTTCAATATATTTTTAAATAGAAAAGCTTTGAGTTATTAAAGCAATAGGTATACTGGTATACACAAAACGCCGAATATGGGTTTGAGTTAAAATGATTGATAGGTTTATGCGAAAAGGAACATTAGCTAAAACACATGCGGAATGAGAAATGTGCTCGTTCTCGAAAAGCTGATGGGCACAGGTTTGGGGGTAACACTGGGCCACGACATCGTGCCATGCACGTCACCGTATTATTTTGTTTAATAACCATAAACATAAAACAATTTTACATTTTTTAACATGATTAAAATAAAATAACACAAAATTATGATAATCTATATTGTAATTACATGGAGGATATGGGACCTCTGCCTCCAATTCTGGAGGGTGTGAGTTCGAATCCAGCCCGGGGCATGCACCTCCAACTTATCAGTTGTGTGCATTTTAAGAAATTAAATATCATGTGTCTCAAACGTTTAAGGAAAAACATCGTGAGGAAACCTGCATAGCAGAGAATCCGCATTGGGCCAGCGTGGTGGACTATTAGCCTAACCCCTCTCATTCTGAGAAGAGATTCGTACTCAGCAGTGAGCCGAATGTGGGTTGATAATGATGAAGTACATGTATAAAGCGAGCCACTGGTCTCATGCCAGTTTTTTTTCTGCTTACACTGTTTAATAACAACCGTAATCACCTTCACCTCAGGAGATGAGTGTCAACTGAGCTTTTTGTAGGGATGTCCAAATACATTCTTGGGCCGGCTGCATCAGTGGGGGGTCAAACAAAATTGCGCTTTTCGGGGTTACGAGTACTATTCCAGCACTGTACACATATAATTTTTGAGAGTATCTCACGATTACGGGATCCAGAGATACTAGATTTCGCTTGTGCGACAAAGCCGTGGCCCCGCAGACGGGGTGTAAGGTGTAAAATATTATTAAATCAGTGACGTATAACTACATGACGTGCGAGCGAAATGAATGTTTCATCGTTCCTACAAAGCCTGCGCGTATGAACCCATTTATATCGGCCGCTGTGAACAATGCTGAAGTGTAACATACATACGTTGAGGCAAACAGCTAAAATGACGTCACAATTCACTAATGTTTATATTAAATCCTATTTTAACAGTATAATTAAATTTAATTATTAGTGATTAGTTAAGCGTTGATGAACGATTTCTTATAATTGTGATCTTCTTCTTCTAATTTTATATAAAAGCGAAAGGTCAATCAGCACGATATATCAAAAACCGCTGGATATACAAAGTTGAAATTTGGCAGTGAGGTAGTTTATAGTTAGTAGACATCCACTAAGAAAGGATTTTGCGAGAAGACAGGAGGAGGTCTAAGGGCGGACGAATTCACGGGCGTCTGCTAGTATAATATACTTAATACTCAATAAAACTCGTAAGATTGGTTTAAAATTAGTTGATAAAAATTAGTTGATGATGATGTAACAAACCATATAAATTGGCGAGACGGCGAGTCGCGAAGCTGAAGTGGCTATGGGCAGGCCACATAGTTCGAAGAGCCGATGGACGTTGAAGTCCCAAGGTGCTGGAATGGCGACCCCGCACCGGAAAGCGCAGTGTTGGTCGACCCCCCACTAGGTGGACTGAGGACATCAAGCGCTGGATACTCGCGGGTCGAGACCGTTTTGTTTGGAAATCCATGCAAGAGACCTATGTCCAGCAGTGGACGTCCATCGGCTGTTAATCATGATGATGATGATTAATTGGCTATCGTAATAATAATATCAGTATTGAAGTAAAATTATACATTTAAGTAAATAATTAAAAGCTACTAGTATGAGTTACATATCAAAATGCTCACTACTCGTACTGTTAGAATTTTACTGTGAGTAATGTAATAAAAAAGATAAAAATATTGTAGGGTTATATTATGTTAGACATAAGGGCTCGACACGGCACTATAAAAACGTGACTTGCTACCGTAACTTATTCATGAAATAAAGCAATAAAAATTGGCATAGTTTCACTTTTATTACAGTGTATAACATTTTTATGCCCTGTATCGGGATGGAGTTTTATGGGCAATCGCGAGTGACTCATTTGAGAGGATGGGCAGCGAATTTATCTTTATAGGATAGTGTGCAAATCTAACCCTTTTCAACCTACTTCAAAAAAAGAGCAGGTTAGGTTCGACGCGTATGTTTTTCTTAAAAACTCTTTTTTTGTTTGAAAGAGCATACTTTCAGAATGGTTCCATTTTATTTACACGAAAATCAGTTATTTAATTTTGTGTTAAAATAAAATTAACTGAAATACATCAAAGTCGGTTCCATTTTTATCTGAAAATGATTATTTATTTCTAAACATTTATAGAAATATTGAAATCTAAAACGACACAATCGCAATACTAGCGAAATATAAATAAAAAGCAGCTGGGAACTATAATATAGCCAATCACGCTTGCCGGAATATTATAACGCATCACGCGACGGCTGTTAATTGGCTAGTTTGCATATATTGTTTATTAGCACAGCTCGATTTCATTTCGCAGAAAATTTGACAAAATATTACTTTATACTGTAATTGTTCACTATGGGCTTCATAAGAAGGCTCAGAGTCACACAGCGTGGAGCGATGAAATGAGCTATGCACGGAGTATCTCTGCGTGATCGAATCAGAGTCCAACAAAAGAACCAAAGTCATCGACATAGCTCAACGAGTTGCGAAGTTGAAGTGGCAATGGGCGTGGCAACAACAACAACAACAACGGGGTTGAGTGTTGGTCAACCCCCCACCAAGTGGACTGTCGATATCAGGCGAGTCGCCGGAATTCGCTGGATGCAGGCGACTCAGGAACGTGATGTTAGGAAGTCCCTACAAAAGGCCTATGCCCTGCAGTGGACGTTCATCGGCTGAGATGATGATGATGATAATTGTGCATATTTTATTTTCACACTGAAAGACAATGTTGACAAGTTTTTGTAGTGATTTATGCTTTTTTTATATGAAAAGATCTGAGAAGACTGAGAGCGCCTTGCTCTAATTATGGCTAATGGAAAACTGTAAAGCAGTTGTCGCGTGATTATCTAGAAGATGACTATTCACTCTACACCAAAACACAAACAAGCTTTTTAAAATGTTTGTCTGTCTGTCTGTTTATTCTGGTTAGTCTTCGACGAAGGCTGAGTTTGTTGTGGGCTCTTCTCGGACCAAGGCGCGTTTGGAACCCTCGTAACTTTAATTTTAAGTTTTCGAATAATTATTATCACCACCTGAAGTTTCGAAAGAGCTTGTAAAGTAAGCCTATTTGAAATAAATGAATTCTGACTTTGACTTTGAAGTGGCAAGTATGCGCCAGTGGTGAATAAATACCATTTCATAGTATTTTAATCGGAGAAATCTTGACAAATTTGCGCTTAAACTACTTAGAATAGATACAACACATGTTTCTTGTACTTTTCAATTAAATGGTGTGGAAATAAAATCTCCTAAAATTGCTCCCTTAATTTTGCTGACGCTTTCTAAGTTTGTTGACGTTCACCTTTGACGCTTTTAGCATAAAATGAATTTACTTTGTGAGTGCTGAAACTTTATTATGTGTAAATATTTCGTTTAGTTTGGAGGAGTTACAATAAAGCATACAATGCAGACGTGTCAATACTGTACCATTTTCATTTGAACCCTGCACACATTTACCCGACAACTTTAAGCGTTCAAGCTTGGAGTTTTCGATTAGATTGTTTGCTTCACTACGATATAGATATTTAGTTAAAATATTCCTATTCTGTTTTTTCTTATATAAAAATTCCAACAGATCCAATTTTTGGTAAAACGTACAGATTGATATTGAAATTTAAGTGGTTACCTTATCGGACAATTATCAGGGGGCATTTATTTGTCGTCGGATGCATCGAACTCTGAAAAAAGGCTTAGAAGTAAATCACCCAAACATTAATAGCTACTTTCATTTCTTTGTCCGACTTCTCCTGGAACATAATATATAAATGATCGAGAATAAATATTTTGATTTTCGTATTCTTAAAACCGTTTTAATAATTAGTTCACCATTCACGTAAGCTACAGCCATTGAAGTCCCATCAAATCAAATGACGTAATAACATTGCACGTAACCTATCTACGTGGGATATTATCCAAATCAATTAACACGATTAGTACATTACATACGAGCTTATCTTTGGACTGTAACGTCCATCTTGGTAATCGAACATGTCATACGGACAATGACTGCAATCGTGCAGCGAAAACAAAAGTAGCCATGCAATTTAGACCTTTAATTTATCAGTGCTTAGTGTCATAGTCGTATGGTAAAGTTTAAGGCTTAATTGCAAGTGGTTATGAGTACCTAAGGACGTCGCAACACAAACAAGGCGTGTCTATATGTAACAATGGCTGACCACCTAGAGTTCGTGTGACGTTATCTATCAAGAGAGCTCTGTTAAGACTCATTCTCTTAATAAAATTACTAAGAGATATAAACTAGTCTCATTTATTTTATTCATTTATTAGACTTATGTACTAGCGGACGCCTGCGACTTCGTTTGCGTGGAATTCAGTGTTTTTTACGAATCCCGCAGGAACCATGGATGAAAAGTAGTCTTCTAATATATTTCCATTCCAAATTTCAGCCAAATCACTTCAGGAGTCGCAGCGTTAGGGAAGAACAAACATACACACTTACTCACACATACACACACAAACTTTCGCCTTTATGATATTACTGTGTTTATTAAAAATACTTGTATTTATATTATAGTCTAGCAAATTTTGAAAGCTGCTTGTAGATGGCACATGTCAATTAATAACTCACCTAATCAAATGTACAATTTAATCAACAACAAAGGCTTACCGCGTAGACAATGCTCTATATATCCTGCGATAAGATAATCCTACCTCCATTATATAGATGAAAAAGAGAAACAGAATAACACTTCACATGGCAAGCAATACGTCCCAAAAAGCGCTACTCTGACAAAGACACAGCTTTTAAAAAGAACAAGAAATAAATTGTATTTAATAAATCTTGTTTAGTCGCTATCGCGTAATGAACAACAAATACTTTATCAACAGAACGTAAGTAGATAAAGAAACGTAGTGAAATTCTAATACAAATATAGAATTAGCGGAGGAATATATTCTGTCCACGTCTGCGGGGACAGCGAAACTGATTCCTTTTATTTGCCCGCTGTGCCTGACCTCCGCAAATATTCATGCTTTTTTTTCTTCCCAAGTGAAGTGATGCAAAAAGTGGGACGACTCGAGCCGAGGGATAATCAAATAGGTTAGGGTTTGAAAACATTTGAGTTGGCATTGTTTTGCTGAAATAAATGCCTTTTCCTTTGCCTAAAATCTCCGTATTTGTTTTGCGTATTCGATTGACGTACAGGGATTAAGTTGGGATATCATAGCATTATTGATTTATTTTTTATACTACGGATCAAACAGGATGATTCAACTTATTTGGGTGATCGTCATTTATATAGCATCGCAACTTTTATGGATATCTATTACCTAATTTGCTACTTATCGTCATTTATAATTGATAATCCCAAGTTATAAAAAGGATAATCGCCATTTTTATAAATGATCATCAAAATTGCATATAAATGGTTAATGTAATTTATAATACAGCAACTTTAATCGTCATTTAGAATTTAGCATTACAACAGCTTTGAGCACACTCGCAAGGTATTTTTTGTAACTTGAAACTGAGGCGAACAAAAATTGCCAAATTGTCGTAATTTCATTTAGTCGCACTGTAAACAAGGAAACTTATTTTTAATCAAATAATTACTAAATATTGTCTAACGTCAAATGTGTTTAGAAAGTATAAAACATATAACATATACATAAATATATATTAATGTAAGTAAACACAAAATTGTGCATGTGCGCTCAGCGGCGCAGCTAAATTCGGATCACTATTTGCGTTGATTTTGTAGGTACGTAACATATTTTTTTTTATTATTTACAAGTTAGCCCTTGACTACAATCTCACCTGATGGTAAGTGATGATGCAGTCTAAGATGGAAGCGGGCTAACTTGTTGGGAGGAGGATGAAAATCCACACTCCATTCGGTTTCTACACGACATCGTACCGGAACGCTAAATCGCTTGGCGGTACGTCTTTGCCGGTAGGGTGGTAACTAGCCACGCCCGAAGCCTCCCACTAGCCAGACCTGGACCAATTAAGAAAATCTCAATCTGCCCAGCCGGGGATCGAACCCAGGACCTCCGATTTGTAAATCTACCGCGCATACCACTGCGCCACGGAGGACGTCAACGTCTGCAACGTCAAGTTGTGTTTAGAAAGTATAAAACATATAACATATACATAAATATATATTAATGTAAGTACACACAAAATTGTGCATGTGTGCGCTCAGTGGCGTAGCAATTTTCGGATCACTATTTGCGCTGATTTTGTAGGTACGTAACATATCTAATCGTATAAAATCTTTGGAGTAATATCACATGTTATTATATACTTTGAGCTGCAGGCGAGACTCAGACTTAAGTGGTTCTAATGTATTAGCTCACATTTTACGAGCTACGGTGATAGCAATAAAACTGGTAACCTTTCAATTCCATTTGGATTCGAGTATTAAAGTACACTTTGCGAAATGCGCCGAGTATAATAAAGTCACTTACGATGATTTTCAGAGTATTTACCTGCAATAAAGAAACTTAGCATGATTTTCAACATCATCATCATTATCAGCCGATGGACGTCCACTGCTTCTTGCAGGGATTTTAAAACACAACGGTCTCTGAATCTGTGTATGATAGTATATTTTGGTAAGCGAAATGTTAATATAAGTATTTATTAGCTTGATATGAGTATTGACCAATTTACCTTTACACATATTTTTAATGTGATTTAAGAGTAAGTACAGCCTGTATCTAAGTTTTTAAAAATCCGATTTTAATAGTGTATTTAGTAGATAACACCACCATGTTTTCATTCGTTTGCAAACATATAATAATTCATAAATATTTAATTATTAACATGCTACAAAAAATTGACTTTTTTTTATTAAAACTTTTGAGATACAAATATAAAATTATTAGTTTTAAGATTTTGTGTGTTATTTTGTATTCAGCTTACTACCATTTATAGTATTTTATACTTATACACGTTTATATATTTTTATTATTATCGCTTATAAGTTCATAATGATATGAGCCGTGACCAAGGGATTTATAGCCTAGTCACGGGGTTGTAATATAACGTAGGTACTACTAATTTCGACTGTCTTCTGATTCTTAATATATAAGGGAGTTGAGGGAGTTGAAGGAGTAGGCTTAGAAACCGTTCATTTTGTGGAGTACCAAGTATTATGAGGGTATACTTGGTGGAATTACTCAACAGCATAGTTGGTGTGGTTGAAGAGACCATAACACCAACACCACCGGTGGTTGAATATTTACAAACGGTCGATTGACGTTTCAAAAGTGCTTGTAAACTGAGCCCACTTGAAATAAATGAATTTTGAAAACAACAACTCACAGTATCTCATGTAGCCCAACACAGGATTCGAACCTAGAACTATGATTTGATAAACGAGATAGTTATTAAGTTACCAACATAGCACTAAAATACAAAAAGTTAAAAATTAACACAAAAAACGAATTTATGGATCTATAGCAAAAATACTCTTGATTTTTTCGTTTAGAAATTTGCTCCAGCAAAACATCAAAAATGTATGCATACAAGAACGCTGAAAAAAATTCAACTCATTTCCACAAATATGTTCGCGTCACCGGCAGAGGCGGTGTTGTTTACATTTTCACACAAATCCTCTTTATCAAGACGCGCGGAATCATGAAATAACGCAGGATGTGGTGGCAACAAATTGTTTCGAGCTGAATTACCATTTATATAATATGAGTCAAATTGGAAAGATGCCGGAATGACACGTATATGTACAATACGTTTTGTCAAATTTAGCAATTTTGTGGTCACATCTTACTGCAATAAGATTTGACCACAAAAAATGGTAAATTGTTGTCATTTTTTTTAATATTGCAGAGTATCTATATCTTCTATACCTATAATAAAACTGGACAAATTCTATACATTACTTGACAATTTGAGATTTTACTTATACCATTTGTAACACCAAACGTTGCCGTGGCATAACGTAATACTAGCGCCATCTAGAACTTATAAAAAAAACTGTAACAGGTCAAATTCTGTATATTCTGTACATTGAAGCTGTTTTGAATTCTACTACAGTCATCCATTACTAAAATAAGAACATTTTATCTGGTATAGTCACGAATAATTTTCTTTAAAGCACAGGAAGACCTTGGGCTCGAATTTCAATTTCGTTAAATTTAGGCTTTTGTTCGGTTTGGTGGTTTCGTAGCACTGTTGATAAAGATGGTCCCGCTGAACGATTTAACATTCTGATATGATGATGCCTAGAAACCAGTGATGTGTATGGATCGAAAGTTGTAGTTCTGAGTTAGCCTACTACATTCTTCGACAGTATGAAATTGTACTAAACTTAGGCTCAAAAGGGCTAGAACACAGAAACGTGAACTCTTCTTGAATTGTTTCACGCTTCAGGTTTAGTTTTTTGTCACCGTAAAATTGTATCATTAGTTTATATCTAGCGAGATTGTAAACTGTCGACAGATTGTGAACTCCATACATACTTCTAAGAACCGGTTCTTGAGTGGCTCAGAAACCCATAGGTAAGTTAGATTATGTATTTTTTTTTATTTGTGAATGTAAAAATAAAAAAAGTCTCTCTCCTCGGGGACTGCCGCGGTAAAGCTACTGCATAGCATTTTGTATCAACTTATGCAATTATAATTATTTATATATAATTATAAATAGTTTCATTCATATTCAAAACACTTTACACTTTATACACAAATTTTACAAGTACAGCTATTCACTGTTGAACATAAATACCTATACACCTATATACTTTCTCATAAACAGCTGCTTATGTATTCGTCTGATTTCGGAGCAGCTCGTCTCGATTCGTGCGAGTTTCGTAGAGTCGTACAATACGTCTAATCGCACACAACGCCGTGTCGAAGACTGTCGAACTGAAACGACGTTAGACGGCCTTCAAGCCACACCTCCGTGCCCGTCGGAGTGGGGAGCGTGAGGTTTTTTCGTTACGGAATTTCTGGATTCGGTCCCCGCGCTCAAGGCTCGCGATAGAAGCTATGCAATAGCTTAAAAATCTTACTACCGAACAAGAACACGTTAAATTGTAAGCATTTTGCGTTTTATAATATATCGACAGTGTATTTACAATTTTAAGGTGACATAGAAATTCAATCACTTAACGAAACTGAACTACAGGTTTAAAATCTGGTACTTGTAAATCAATACATTTAGCAATATTCGAGACACAGGTTTTCTGGCTCGTTAAATAGTGATTTAGAGAAGCCCGCTTCTCCAGTTTACAAAAGAGATTTGCTACACAATTTCACTAATCCATCTCCATTGTACGTGACATTCGGTAGAGTTGGTCGTGCATCGTTAGCTATTGGAAAAGATAATATATTTACCTTTGGAAAACCTCGATAACACAAAGGTTAAGAAGCGGATTTAACACAAAGATGCCATGAGTTTGATTCCTGCGAATCGGGGCTTTAGTCTTATCAAGAAGCAAAATAGTTGAAATAAAGAAATAGTAAAGTTAGGATATATAAACAAAGTAATGCTTTATTACTTGAGCTAACTACAACAAAGATTCAGTTCAAACAACCGTTTTTGCCGTACCGACCGCCTTCGAACCTTCGTTTCGAAGTCCAAAATAATTAATGGTGATTTAAGTACATTGTCTAAAATGCTCTGAAATGTTTTCTAATTTTTTGAACAATCAAACTCTTCACCTTTCTACCTATATATTCGATGATATTTGGGAAATCTTCCTTCTATATCTACTACCTATAAGAATACAACATTTCGAGAATATTTGCTAAAACATGTCTCACAACACTATAATTTATGTGCTATGTATTGTAGACACAAATAAATATTTTTTTTTATTTTGTCTGTATGCCTGTCTATTTATTTGTCCAGGCTACCCTCAGTAACGTCTGAACTGGTTCTTATGGCATTCTTTCATTGGAAGACATTAGACTTAGCTGGTGGGAGGCTTAGGCCGTGGCTAGTTACCACCCTACCGACAAAGACGTACCGCCAAGCGATTTAGCGTTCCGGTACGATGTTGTGTAGAAACCGATAGGAGCGTGGATTTTCATCCTCCTCCTAACAAGTTAGCCCGCTTCCATCTTAGATTACATCATCACTTACCATCAGGTGAGATTGTAGTCAAGGGCTAACTTGTAAAGAATAAAAAAAAAAAAAAAGTCTTTATGAAGCAACATTGTTTTATCTATTTTTTATTTTTTATCCAGGAATTCAGAAAGAAAAAACCATGTCGTCATTATTTAAATGAGTACCGCATAACAAGATAAAAAATAAGTAAGTATCATGAGCATCATGTAGACTTAAATAAGATAATAATTTTATAAATTAATCGACAATGAAAAATGAAAATTCTCCCCGAAATCTGCGCAAAGTTAGGGCGGGTCTTCAATATCTCGAAATTCTCTGCGAACAAAAGTTACGAAGCTAACAAAAAGAAGCGTACAAGGCTGCAAATAATTGCCCCTAATCCACAACAAAGCCACAACGAACATTCCCTCACATAATAAAACATCCATAAAGTACCAATAAAGGGGGTAAAATAATAATCCGCGTGAAACTTTCGCAATATAGCCTCTTATGGGATTAATTCATATCCCCACGCCATAAGTTACACGTCTATATGAAAGTTTTATCCGTTCCGACTTTAATTTATCTGATGTGGGCCGTGATTTAATATTACTTCCGGGATAAGCGATAATTTCCCTTAACGCATCCGGTGTATTAATTTCTCTCGTACGTCATCATTTAAACTCCTTCGTCATTTCGGATTCGTAGGAAACGTGGTTACAACAAAACTTAAACAAAAGTTATGAAATAGAAACTTTAAGAAACATTTGTACCTGTTATAAAGCCATGCCGTAAATAACTAAGTTAAAAAAATGGAGGGAGGAGTTTCTCAATTCAACGACGACGATTCAATACCTCATGACTTCGTCCTTTATTAACCAATTTTGTTTTTTTTTATACTTTTCTTTAGCCCTAGACTGAAATATCACCTGATAAGTGATCATGCAATCTAAGATGAAAGCGGGCTAACTTATTAGGAGGAGGATAAAATCCACAACCATTTCGGTTTCTACAGGACATCGTTGGAACGCTAAATCGCTTGGCGGTACGTCTTTGACGGTAGGGTCATTAGCATCCAACTAAGACTGGACCAATTAAGACAACCTCAATCGGCCCAGCTGGAAACCCAGACGCTCCGTCTTGTAAATCTACCGCGCGTACCACTGCGCCACGGAGGCCGTGGAAAGTTGATAATCGAAGTTGATATGTGTGATATCTGTTATCGCCGTGTTGCAACGACTTGCGGTACGGACGGCTTCAGTGTGCTCGTGGTGTTCGAGCCGTCCACATCTCTTGATGTATAACTCTTTATGGGTTACTTGGAATAGGCGGGGCGAGTGGAAAAGGAAAGTGTTTGCTAACAGTCAAAGGATCCTTTAACCCTTTAACAAACATCGTTCACAAGTGCGTGACTCCACTCAAGGTCATTCTCTGCCACTTAGGGTTTATTGGTAACATTCTTAGTGGGAATTGTTAGACCTGACAGACTTTCATTCAATAATTGTGTTTTGCAAACAACCGCTTCTGATAATTCATACCTTAAACGTTCGAGAAACACTAACTTGAAGGGCACGTAAAGCACACATTTTCAGAATTTCGGGTAGGTAGGTAATTCTGTCAACAGTTCGCTCGGGGCGGAATTTTACAACCAAAGTGCGGCAATGGTGGCGCACTAATTGCCGCCGCTCCGGGGCATTACGCCTTTGATTACATTGCCATTGCAGTGATGAATTCAAATGGGCTAATCATACTGTAACTTACCCGAAAATTGATGTGCTATGTACTAATAACTTTTTATTAACAAAATATTAGTGTACAATTACTAACGAACGCTTGTAACTTCGTCCTTCCCACCTGTTCTTAGCGGACGTCTACTATAGTATGCGCATTATCATCTGAGTCGTCCGGTCATAAAAGTCAAAAAAGATAGGAATGTGCAGCGCGCCTACCTGCGCACCCTAATTATCGATAAACGGCTACCTGCGCACGTGCTAATGATGAGTCAATAATGATTTGGACGATTCTGATTGGTCGGTTTCTAATGTAATTGCATTGCGTATTTTTTTTGCTATAAATGTGTTTACTGCAATTAAATAAATACATTCATGTGTTACTCGTTGCGCACTATGGATACTAATATATAATAAATTTGGCAGAAGACGAAGATTCTGATGATGAAGACTCAGATGAAGATTAATTTTATTTAGTTAATAATTATATAATATGAAATATGTATTATATTAAATCAAATATTGTTAATTTTTTTAATTTTGTGAACAAGATACGATAATAAACTTTACTTATCGATAATATGTCTTTCATTGTTACACCCTTCACTAGACGGCTCCATAAGACCCATAAGTGCAAGCGAGATAGATATAGAGAAATGATTTATGGCCCTAAGACTCAGTTGTTAATGCTATTAGTATAGACGTAGTAGACGTTGTAGAGAAACGGATATTAGTATTCTTTGTAAAAAAGTTATACAGGTGCGTCCACTCATCCGCATCATACGAATCGCATCGAACAGATTTTTTCCACCGTCAAATTAAAAATCATTTTGATGCGATGCGTCAGATACCTACGATGCGGATCAGTGGACGCCTACCATAACTACAACCTTAAGGTGCTTTTCCACCAAAGATGTGCTCTGTAGCTATGCTTCGAAGATGTGAAACGTTTCGAAAATATATGACCGTTTCCATCAATACTAAGCTATGAAGCTATGTAGCTGCCCACTCGCGACGGACCATAGCATGTATCCACAGTACGATTTGATTTTTTTTTACTAACTAAATTATTTATAATTATTTTCTCAAGAAAACCACTTGCTAAAGTGAAGTTTTAGAAGTTACTAAATCAACAGATTACACACATTGCTTATAGAAACTGGACGTAAGTTCGCTTCACAGCTAACAGAACTACAGTTTGGGAAAGCAATTACGTCGTTCAATAAAACAATACCAGAGCCGGAATGCACGTAAGAGTACGTTACACTGTCCACGGCCCAGCGCACCAGAGGCGAGGTAATGCAGCGTTATGCTAATGCGGACTGCCTAAATAGGAGCCGGGAAATATGAGCGGCTCACGGACAAATTACACCGACCCGGCTCTAATAAAGATGGTAATACTGCTCGAAACAACCGCGCTCTCCATTATTTCATGATTCCGTGTGTCTTGATAAAGAGGATTTGTGTGTAAACCTGAACAGAATTGTTTTCGTTTTACTGATAAATGTTACATTTTTGCCAACATAATATTATATTATATGAACGTAGCGAGATAAGTCTTCATTTGCTGCTCAGGATCTGTTGTTATAGTTCGACTACTGGATATGAAGGACAAAATCCATCGACACGGCTCTAATAAAGATGGTAATACTGCTTGAAACAACCGCGCTCTCCATTATTTCATGATTCCGTGTGTCTTGATAAAGAGGATTTGTGTGTAAACCTGAATAGAATTGTTTTCGTTTTACTGATAAATGTTACATTTTTGGCAACAGTTCTCTTTTTTAGTAATATTATATGAACGTATCGAGATAAGTCTTCATTTGCTGCTCCGGATCTGATGTTCTTAATTCGACTACTGGTTCAGGATATGAAAGACTTTGACCTGGCTCTAATAAAGATGGCAATACTGTTCGTAACAACCGCGCTGTCCATTATTTCATAACTCGTTGTCTTGATAAAGAGGATTTGTGTGTAAACCTGAACAGAATTGTTTTCCTTTTACTGATAAATATTGTATTTTTGGCAATGGTTCTCTTCTTTAGTAATATTATACAAACGTATCAAGATAGGCCTTCATTTGTTGCTTAGGATCTGATGTCCTTAGTTGGACTATTGGTGCTGGATATGAAGGACAAATTACACCGACCCGGCTCTAATAAAGATGGTAATACTGCTCGAAACAACCGCGCTCTCCATTATTTCATGATTTTGTGTGTCTTGATAAAGAGGATTTGTGTGTAAACCTGAACAGAATTGCTTCGTTTTACTGATAAATGTTACATTTTTGGCAACGGTTCTCTTTTTTAGTAATATTATATGAACGTATCGAGATAAGTCTTCATTTGCTGCTCCGGATCTGACGTTCTTAGTTCGACTACTGGTTCAGGATATGAAGGACAAATTACACCGACCCAGCTCTAATAAAGATGGTAATACTGCTCGAAACAACCGCGCTCTCCATTATTTCATGATTCCATGTGTCTTAATAAAGAGGATTTGTGTGTAAACCTGAACAGAATTGTTTTCGTTTTACTGATAAATGTTACATTTTTGGCAACAGTTCTCTTTTTTAGTAATATTATATGAACGTATCGAGATAAGTCTTCATTTGCTGCTCCGGATCTGATGTTCTTAATTCGACTACTGGTTCAGGATATGAAAGACTTTGACCTGGCTCTAATAAAGATGGCAATACTGTTCGTAACAACCGCGCTATCCATAGTTTCATAATTCCATGTGTCTTGATAAAGAGGATTTGTTTGTAAGCCTGAACAGAATTGTTTTCGTTTTACTGATGAATGTTACTTTTTTTAAAGTCAAAGTCAAAGTCAAAATTCATTTCATTTATTCTTTACAAGTTAGCCCTTGACTACAATCTCAACAAATAAATTCTTCAGCTTTATAATATTAGTATAGATATGCATGCGTCAACGACTTAACGAAAAAGAAAAATAAATGCATAGTTAAAACATCGCTTTCGTCCTCTCTTTCCCGTGAAGTTGTGCGTGAGGGCCGAGTGAAGGACTGCGCGGGTATGAAGTCGTGCGCGCGGGACATCGCTACCCCCATCGCGCGGAACTTCGGGAGTGTTACGAACGAATATACAATAGTGTTAAGGTTGTACACTTTTGAAATACATGTTTTATCTTTCTCATTCTCTATGGTTCATGATGCGAAGGAAGTTATATTAAAGTAATGTTAACAAGATTATTTTCAAGTGTGATTGCTGCAACTGGTATTACTTGTGGTAACTATGGCTATATACATTTCAGTAACAGTCTAAGCTGCGGCTTCCTCGGCTACAGTATACGTCACGGCGCATTATTGAATGAATCATTTATACAAGTTCGTGCTTAAGTTTGCAGTTTCCGAGACTGCAGCTACGACCTTGTTTTGAATTCCATTAGAAAATAGGTCAAGACTGGAATAAATTAAATCAAGCAACTAAAATGTTTAGGAGCGTTGTTCTTGTTGTAACAGTATTATTACAATGACGCTTATACACAACTGTTTATACGTTGCGATGAATGGTTAAAAATATGGTCTTAGTCTGTCTTTTTAATTCACACCTTTAGAACTAATCCAAAATTTTTAGATTTTGACTGTTATTCAAATAATGACTTACAATGAACATACCCATTGTTAATAAGACATACTCGTAGGTGTAGGTTCATGTAAAAGGAGGTACGCTCATATTTAGCTCTCTATCACGCCAACCGCACGCATGCGTTTGGTTTGAAAGTGACACAAACCGTTGTGAGCCATCAGTATTTCGAGAAGGTTAAAAAAAAATAACATAAATATTTAAAATTAAGTTATTTTTGTTTAATTTACTTCACAATTTTTAGGTAAATAAGTATAATAAATATATGCAATTGTAAAAAAATATTTATGTTTAAACAATATCCAATTGCCATCCGTTTTAAAATTCACTGTTGTCCAAAAACTTATTTTTTTTGCATTAGGTCTCTATAACTGTAAAGGTTCTGACATCTGACGGACATCGTCACACAGAAAATTCAGCAAATTATGTGGTGGATACACAAAATATGTGATACTTTTTCAAAATAGTAATATCACACATTTATTATTATTAATTAAAATGGTTTTTACTTAACCAATACAAACAATATAAAGTACTTTAAGCAAAATAAATGTATGGTAAAAAAAAGTAAATTGCTTTATTACAAAAATCAGAAAAAACACTGGTGAACTCTAAAAATTTCCGTTAAATTACCAGAGCTTGTTTGGAAAGGAAACATGTTCATAAGGTAAAAATACTAATTAATTAAAGTAAAACAATGCTTTCATTACAGATATTTTTTAACAGTTTCCACTGAACACTGAACCATGTTTTTAAAACCTCACCATTCTTAAAATAATAAACTCAAAGTTCGCTACCAAGTAAATAATGATAAGCTAGCGAAACTTGCGATGGAGCTTGCAAATTAAATTATTATTTTTCAGTTGCCAAGTTCGTCGAGGGAATCCCGCTTGTGGCGAATATTAGCGGTATCAAGTAACAATATCGAGTTTACACACTTTACTTAATCGATATTCTTCTCAAAGTCTTTTTAGTTTGAATCTATAGTTGCTGAAAATACTGACACTATTATCACTCCTCCTTGCGTCGTATTCCTCATTACTGAGGATCGTGACCCCTAACACACGCTTGCTTCTTAACGATGTCGCGCCATGTGGCTCGGGTTTTCGCGAATGCAGAGCCTCGTGTACCATGGTGTCGAGAGTGGCGCGGATTTGGTCTGACCAACGCATCGGGCTACGTCCTCGAGGTCTCTTTTATTCCACTTTACCAGTGATCACTAGTTTCTCTAAGTTGTCTCCTTCTCTCTTGGCAATGTGGCCGAAGTACTCGAGGATCCTCTGAAAACAGATTGTGGACAGTTTCTTCGAGATGGTAATTGTTTTGTGAAAGCGTCTATGCGATGCCGATCAGCTGATTTGATCGTCCAGGTCTCTGTCTTTCTACGTTCTATGCAGCTGAGACATGGCGCTTTTGGCCATTTCTACTATCACAGTTGAAGGGAAACTACGAGTTTAGTACGGTTTTTGAATTATTTGCTATGCTTTTTTTCATACATTCATGTCGAACTTCTGCTTTTCCGCTGACGGGAGGATTAACTCTGTAGTGAGTCATTCAAATACTATTTAAAAAAAAATGTATAGTTAGGTTACAAGCATAACAGCTGATCTGATATTACTCGTAAATAGTATAACCATCCTTAATACTCGTAACCCAGCATCTATGGTGTGAGGAAGATCTTACCCAAGACGTTAGTGTAGTGCGTTAAACAATCGTAGAGTAACATTTTTAAGTTTGAAATCAAAACGCTACTTACCTTTCATTACCTTTTCTTCCTTTATTTTAAGCTAGCGGACGCCCACGACTTCCTGTTTTTCACAAATCCCGTGAAAACCATGTTTTTTTCGGCATAAAAATTAGCATATATGTTGCTCCATGCTCTGCTCCTGCCTTGCAAATTTTTGGGCTCTAAAAAAAATAGTTGTCTCGACTGGTGACAGAAGTAGGTACTGTCTTAATTTTTTTGTGCAAAGGATCAGCCTGGCTGTTCAACGTGGAAATGCAGTCTATATTCTTAACGGCATAATTTATATTTATTAACATTTTAGAATCCATCTTTTTACAACAATGTGATAAAAAAGCACTGAAGCTGCTTTCCTCAAAAATTTGCTGGTTTTTAAAGTTATCGCTCGTAAAATAATGAACTAAGACTTTCGCAACCAAGAAAATAATGTTAAGCAAGCGAAACTTCCGGGGAAGCTCGTAAATTAGGTTAGCATTTTCAAGTTATAAAATTCACCGCGGAAAATTCCACGATGATGAAGATTGAAATTGCTGTATCACTACCAATATCAATATACTTATTGGTAAGTTCACGTTAATGTTTGGGTAAATTTTGCTGAAAGGGTTAGAATTCCTAATAATTATCGGTAATATAAACATTATAAACGCAAAAGTAAGTATGTGTGTGTGTCTGTGTGTCTGTGTATCCGCCTGTTACATTTTCCCGGTTATACCACGAAACCGATTTGGAAGAAATTAGGTATAGAGATAAGTTGTAACTTGGGGCAGAACATTTATTTGTACATATGTTTTCTGTGACATAGGCTCCTTTTGATCCCAAAAAAGTCAAGGCTCCAACAGAATTTAAAAAAAAATCACACGAACAGTGTCGTGGGATCCGTAAGTACCAAAAATACATTTAACTTATTTGTTTACTTCTTGCTAATGTAATGCAAAGTTGTAGTAGAAGCATTGTGAGTAAAAATCTCCGAAGTGTGCTCCGGTTTCAGTGTAAAACGTGCTCAGAGAATTTTCTGTTGGATCCGTGTAACGTTGTCGCTTGGATTCATCGGTTTTTGTGGATAATAGCAAATAAATAAACTAGTCACTATCTGTACTAATATTATAAAGCTGAATAGTTCGTTTGTTTATTTGAACGCGCTAATCTCATCAACTACTGATCCGATTTGATTCTTACAGTGTTGCTATAGGCTATATATTATCCCCGTATACCTACAGGCACGGGAACAACGCGGGTGAAATCGCGCGGCGTCAGCTAGTTAATTATGAACTTCAGCTAAAATCTATTCAATTACTAACTCCAGGTAAAAATACATGAACCAATAAGCAAGCTGAGCGTGGTACGTGGTACGTATAAATTAAGGGTATAACAAATTTTATAGTAAATTACGTCATATCGTCAGTAGATTTACTGGCAATTAAGTAAAGTTTGTTTTAATTGAGGTACGTACATATATATTAATTAATTAATTAATTGTTTACGTATTACGGAGCTGCGATGTTGTAAACTAAAACCCACATTGCTGTTACCACATAGAATAGTGGGCTTTAATATCAATTACAATGCGACTCGTTTTGAGTTTTTTTTTAATATTTTTGCCTTATCATTTAAATCCGACCACTATTCCCATTTCCCTAGTAGTCGGAAAAGACTGTATTACTGTCGGAGTGGGTACCAAATCAACGGGGCGGTGATCGAACCACCACCCTTCGGTAATGAGTCCGACCGCTCCCACTGTCAAGCTATTGAGGTTTAGTAATAATGAGTATACATCATACATAGTATGAACATCAGCCACACATATAATACAATTACAATTTCATCACCAAACGGCCTCCGTAGCGCAGTATACGCAGTGTATTTACAAAAGCTGGGCTGATTAAGGTTTTCTTAATTTATCCAGGTCTGGCTGGTGGGAGCCTTCAGCCATGCCTAGTTACGAGCCTACTGGCAAAGACGTGCCGCCAAGCGAAGATTTAGATTCCTCCTCCTAAAAAGTTAGCCCGCTTAAATTTTAGATTGCATCATCACTTACCATCAGGTGAGATTGTAGTCAAGATTGTAACTAACTAACTATAAAGAATAACAATAAAAAAATAATATACTAATAACAACTTAGCCTCACAAACAAAAATACTCGTAATATCGTTTAAGAAAAAAAAGAGAGTCGAATTCAGAAGTATTTAAAGGTCGATTGAAAAGTAGAAATTAAATGTATGAGTTCACGAAAGATTTCAATGAAGAGTAGTTGAAATTGCTTGGATGAGAATAAAACAGGCCTAAGGACATTATGAGATGATGTCGGTTATTGAAGCCGGCACTTAAGGGCCCGATTGGCAGGCCCTCAGAAAAAAAAGAATCAGGATCACGGATATGGATAATAGCACTTGACTTGATTTCTTTTTTGCGGGATGATTGTTTTTTATTGTTCTTCATTTTTAACTCCTGACGCAAGAAGAGGGGTGTTATAAGTTTGACGTATCTGTCTGTATGTCTGCCTGTCTGTGGCACCATAGCTATAGAACGGATGAAGCGATTTCAATTTAGTTGTTTTGTATTAAATGTGACTTACGGGCGAGTGTTAGAATGTTTGATGAAAATCGGTTGAGCTACTTAATCCGTGCTCTCAATTTATGAACTATTATTTTTTTTTATTTTTTCGATTTTTAAATTGGACTAAGAGCAAGTAATGGCCAGACATATCTTGTTTAAAATAACACTTTATATGAGCTTACTGTTGAAACTAAACAACTTTTGTATGCTGTTTAAAGACATTCTTCCTCTTTCATATAAATAATTATATAGAATTCTTACAGTGGTATATTTTCAAGCTTCCAAGAACCCTGTAATAGATTCTGTTCTCAGCTTAAAACAAAGCGCCTAGGGGCTATGTTCTGTTAATTCTAAAGTACAGTTAACATGAAATTAAAATAATAGTTGAAAAATATTTTTAACATTGTTTTCGGCGCATTTTAAGAAATTAAATATCACGTGTCTCAAACGGTGAAGGAAAACATCGTGAGGAAACCTGCATACCAGAGAATTTTCTTAATTCTCTGCGTGTGTGAAGTCTGCCAATCCGCATTGGGCCAGCGTGGTGGACTATTGGCATAACCCCTCTCATTCTGAGAGGAGACTCGAGTTCAGCAGTGAGCCGAATATGGGTTGATAATGATGATTATAGACACATTATCATATTAATATTGTAATTGTATTATACTAATAATCACAATTATTTTGGGTTTTCTTTTTTTTTTGTTTCTACGCACAACGCAAGTGATGTGAGTGACATTAACTGGCAATTTGATTTGCTTGTATTGAATTACTATAAAGGTTTTGGTTAAGCTGTCCAAATAGCCCGTATCTACATTGGACAATCTACTAATTAAAAGTTGGGTAGAAATTATTTCCAACTAAAGACTAATATCTGAAGCTTACTGTACTACGCGATATTTGCATGCGAATGTTTCACATTGCTTGATACACACACTTTGCATTAGATACACTATGAGTTACTAGTTGTATCAAGTCTGCGTGTACACCATGATTGAGGTGCTCAATATGGCAGGAATATATTAGATGGAAAGCGTGTGATAGCCACACCTACCTGATTTTATAAAGGCCGAAAGTTTGTTAATCTATGCTCCTGCCAATAGGTAAATTCGGTAATCAACTATGTTGTCTTCGAGATAGAGCAGGTTTGAAGGCTCCAGATCCTGATTTTTTATACTTAACCATTAGAAAAATTACTACGGGGTATCATGAGAAACCATGACTCCACGCAAGACACTTAAATTCATGATTGATGGTTAAGTATAAAAAGTTACACTTTGTAATATGGTTGTGGTTCTGGCTTGAAACTACCGACCAATGATAGCATGAACCAAGCTTCTTAATATACCTAATGTTAAGAGCATATGCTGACAAAGTTTCAGCTTTTATAAAATAACGAAGGTCTGGGCATGGCAGACTCTTAGTACATATTGTTAAATACTAATTGAGTAAGCTACTTGATTAATTGACTACTGATTCAGAGCTCGCAAAAATTGCAAAAGTTGTAAACAAATTACTGAAAAGAAAAAAAGAGATTCGGCTTTTTACTAATACCATAAAAACTATTTGAAATATTTCCAATTTGACATGAGATTTATAGGAGAAGGAGAAAAGGTTTTGACCTAAAAAGCACATGTTGCTAGTGTATAATTGAGAGATACATTATTCGAATTGAATCAAAAATGAAGAGGTAGGAAACTTGAAACCGTGTTATAAACTTACGTTTTACATTACAGTGGAAGGCAGCCCTAGCAGACACAGGTTATCCGTTTCGGTATATTACACGATTTTAATTAGTTAATGTTTTGCTAACAGTTAACTAAAAGCTTGAATAAGGTAGGTTTCTTAGATGCGAAGTTACAAAGTTCGATAACAAACTTATCTTGTCTCAACTCTAAAGCATGCAGTCATTAATTAAAGTTACGAACTTTTGGCCAAGTATTTGGGAATCTTATCGGAGCGATATTATGTTTTGCTTTGAGATATTTGTTGTTAATTTTTGTTGCGAATCTAGAGACAATCTCCTCGCAGGTATAAACTTTTTGGCCCTAAAAGCAGTCGTGTATTCGATTCCTGTTGGAAAAAAAAGTTGGCTACTGCTAAGGGGCATTTTTACTTCATTTGTCAACTAATAAAATTATTTCCTATCAGTCTATTGCATCATACATAAAGGGCCCTTTTAAGGAATGCTTTTTACCGTCTTCCCTATTACCGGCCGTTTGTCAATCAATGTCAGCCCCTTCCCACAGGTTATCGTCTCTCTTAGTGCGTCGAATGGAGATATAATATAAGTCTCCGATCAGTGGCGTGCACTTCATACATGCATTAAAGTACTGCATACCCTAACAGTTGTCTTCTTAATGCTTATTTTATACAGAATTTTCCAGTTTGCTTAATTTTATTACTAGAGCATCGACAACCTTATGCACGCCACTGTCTCTGATCATATATCTCCACTCAATGTAGGTGGGTTGGGTGTACTTCTAAAGCAAGATCCCCAAGACAGTTATGGACCTGCCAATGCAGCAGTTTAAGCAATGTGTTAAAAAACATTTACTTAGTCGAAGTTAGGTACTTCACAATTTACGAGTTCCCTACTGATAATAATGGAGATCATTGGAGGCAAGAATTGTAAATTATTATAATATTGTGTTTTTTTCAATAGAGCTCTTGGGTTACTTGCCGGCTCTTCTCAGCAGAAACGGTGGTGGAGTATTTTCAAAAGTGCTTGTAAACTAAGCCTAGGGTACTTAAAGTAAATGAATTTTTGTTTTTTTTTTTTTTTTAATTTCGAAGACGACGTAACTAGTTCAATAATCTAGCGCATGCTCGAAGAAAGATCTTTAGTTTTATATACGTAAAATTCTGAAATTACTTCTTAAGTACCTTACAAATTATTATTTACAAAAATGATGACATTACTTGTATTAATAGTTATGGTCTAGGCTAAAATAATAATGTTGACATTAACTTAAAGCCTCAATAGCTCAATGGTAAGAGCGGTTGGACTCATGACCGAGGGGTGGTGGTTCAATCTTCACCCCGTTGGCCTATTGTCGTACCCACACCTAGCACAGTCTCTTTCCCGAGTAGTTGGAGGGGAATAGGAATATTGGTCATATTATAAAAGGTGACAAATATATTTTAAAAAAGAACCTTTTAATTGGTTGTTTGTTATTTGTCATCGTACTAGTTTAAATTATAGTAATGGAGATTATGAAATAAGTTCGAACTAATCTAGCTGCTTATTAATTAACTATTCCTTGATTATTAACAATTCTCAAGACATCATCATAACAACACTGAGTTATAACCATTTCTCAATTATACCCGGAATTTCTAATATAATTAATCTTCGCCAGAATCTATCTCTTGTTCCCGTTCAACGTTAAAAAGCCATTGTCGTCAAAATTAAATCGTTCCGCATAAATAAAGGCGGGGAGCGAAATAAATTTTAAATACGGCGGTTCCTTCAAGCGTAGGATTTCACTCTGCTACTACGAAATAATTACGTTCTGTCTCCGGGCAAGCAAATAATTAATAGCGCAAATAAATCTTGAACTTACATTATTTATAATGGTAATACTTATAAAGTTTCATCTCCAGCGGATCGCGTTTGCTAGGCCGGTAACTTTTTAAGATGTAGAAGATAGCAGATGTTGATTTATTTTAAGTGGATGTAAAATATAATTAGCTAGTAGATAATTTACTGAAGTTTTCAGTTATAGAAACGCATTATACAGGAAGAAAATTTTTTTAGTGCGGATATTTTTATATTTTGTACATAAACAAAATTTAATGATCACGTATTTTTTCTTTTTTTTTTTAACTCAAAAATAACAAAATTATCGTTAGCTAAAGTTATTTACTTTTGAACAGAATTTTAGGGTCACCCTATTGTGCGTTTATTTTATTTTCGTTTGATACCTAAAGGACGTCACCAGATCACTTTTAAGCTGAATATATCTTGTTTAGTAATAATATGTACATTATTTTGTTATTTTAGAGACATAAATTAAAAAAAAAAATTACATAAAATGTATCGAACTGTTTGCAGATTTATATTCTATTAATGATACAGAACCACGAAAAAAAATATCCGCACTAAAGACCGAATCACCCTGTATAGAGTATGCGCTGGAGATACCAAAATATTATCATTCATCATCATCATTATCAACCCATATTCGTCTCACTGAGCTCGAGTCTCCTCTCAGAATGAGAGGGGATAGGCCAATAGTCCACCACGCTGGCCCAATGTGGATTCTTCTTCAGACTTCACATACGCAGAGAAGTAAGAAAATTCTCTGGTATGCAGGTTACCTCACGATGTTTTTCCTTCACCGTTTGAGACACGTGATATTATTTTTTTTTAAATGGACACAACTGAAAAGTTGGAAGTGCATGCCGCGGACCGGATTCGAACCCACACCCTCCGGTATCGGAGGCAGAGGTCATCACGACTTTCACGACTTTATCTGTTATTCTCCTTTATTACAAATCGAAGAAAATATTATAATACTAGCGGACGCCCGCGACTTCGTCCGCGTGGAAAGTCGATGTAAACTTTCAACTACCTCTATCCTACCTCTACCCTACCCCTACCCTACCCTATCCCTACCCTACCACTACCCTACCCCTACCCTAGAAACCCCTTATAAACATAAGAGTAGACAAATATAATTAGAAAGCATCGAACTGCTAAGCTATCGGGAGTTACACGTGTTATTGTGAGTCAACCATAAAAGATAGACATATATATGCTGTTGTGTTTTTTTTACATAATTTTAAGGAGAACATTTCCGTCATACATAATTTCCATGTAGCCTTAACCATTAAGGATGTACACGCGACGGAAGCTTAAAAAATGGAGTAACTTCTCCCGTTTTCTCAACATTTCTCTTCACTGCTCTGCTCCTATTGATCGTAGCGTGATGAAAAGTATACTATAACCTCCCCAGGAGTATGTAGAATAATTTTACCAAGTTTCGTTAAAATCCGTCCAGTAGTTTTCGTTTCTATAAAGAACATACAGACAGACAGACAGACAAAAATTTTATTGATTGCATTTTTGGCGTCAGTATCGATCACTAATCACCCCCTGATAGTTATTTTGGAAATATATTTCATGTACAGAATTGACCTCTCTACAGATTTATTATAAGTATAGATAACCTTTAAAAACTATAAATCATCACTAAATTATTAACTTACTTTTTAGGAAGTACTCAATTTATGCCCTTTACAAATACCTAAAAGTAAAACAGGAAAAGAAAATGGACCAGCAGATCAGTAGTGGCATAATCGTTATGTAGTAAACTAAAGACTCCAAACCAGTCAACCTCAGACATAGGTTTTATTAAACGCTTCACACAAATAAGTATCTCGTAATATTTCCGCAAACAAACTCTGTCTCGAAGTTCTCTACTCAAAATCCTCGATACAGGCTAACTCAGGCTTAACTATAACTAAGGCGGCCAACCGTCTCCTATTCTGCGGGACCGTCCCGTATTGCTAGATGTAATCCCGCTTTGAAATAATTAGTAAAATAGTCCCGTAAAACGTTGGTTTTGTCCCGCATGTCCCGCATTTTCTACCACACACACGCGCGCACGAACAATACGCATCTATACGCGTTGCGCATATTGCACGTGATTTTATCGTGTTTTACGTGAGTTATCTCTTTCTCTCTACAGAACGGCGGCCTCCGTGGCGCAGTGGTATGCGCGGTGGATTTACAAGACGGAGGTCCTGGGTTCGATCAGCGGCTGAGCAGATTGAGATTTTCTTAATTTGTCCAGGTCTGGCTGATGGGAGGCTTCGGCCGTAGCTAGTTACCACCCTACTGGCAAGGACGTACCGCCAAGCGATTTAGCGTTCCGGTACGATGCTGTGTAGAAACGAAACGGGTGTGGATTTTCATCCTCCTCCTAACAAGTTAGCTCGCTTCCATCTTAGACTGCTTCATCACTTACCATCAGGTGAGATTGTAGTCAAGGGCTAACTTGTAAAGAATAAAAAAAAAAAAAAGAACACTTGAGGCGTAAAAGTGGAAGAGGCGCGCGCGCGAGTTATTGAATTGTTTTGATTTTTAAAATTAGTGTGTCCTAAGTTTTATGTTTTTATGGTAGTTTTGGTAGGTAGGTACGTACACCGACTAAACTTTAGCCCCCCCCAACCCTATCTATCCACAAAAAGTCCCGCATTAAATTTTCAGAAAGTTGGCCGCCTTAACCATAACTGAGAAAGTATCAGCATCCCGCAGGTAAATACAGCACACCCCAAACACATTTGCAGAGCTCAACGTGCACATAATATCTGGACTGTTTGACAGTTGCGTCACGACCACATTACGCATTCAGAAGTGGTGCTGAACTAAGCGCCGCGGTGAGTGCTGCCACTTGATCCCGGGCTTAAGTTTCGCGTCGCTGATAAAAAATTACTAAACGCTTCACCTTATTCATCAATGTATTCTTACAGTGGCTTTCGTGATCAATGTTCAACCGATATAATCTTTCTTACGAAGAAATAACTTACTGAGTATATATAGTAGACTAATACTATATTATAACCTAATCTTTTAGTGTAATTTGTGTTGATCTATTTTCATCATGTGTTGCGAATAAAAAATCACTAAACGCTTCACCTTATTCATCAATGTATTCTTACAGTGGCTTTCGTGATCAATGTTCAACCAATATAATCTTTCTTACGAAGAAATAAATTGCGAAATATATCTGACTAATATGATCTATATTAATCATGGGTTTCAGGTTGCGAATAAAATTACTACACGCTTCACCTTATTCATCAATGTATTCTTACAGTGGCTTTCGTGATCAATGTTCAACCAATATAATCTTTCTTACGAAGAAATAAATTGCGAAATATATCTGACTAATATGATCTATATTAATCATGGGTTTCAGGTTGCGAATAAAATTACTACACGCTTCACCTTATTCATCAATGTATTCTTACAGTGGCTTTCGTGATCAATGTTCAACCTTTTTATTTTTTCACAAATCAACGATTTGTGAAAAACTAAATTCCACGCGGACGAAGTCGCGGACGTCCGCTAGTGGTCAATAAAACTATATATTCGATATTCAATTAACCTTTAGGCTGATGGGAGGCTTCAGTCGTAGCTCGTTACCACCCTACCGGCAAAGACGTACCGCCAAGCGATTTAGCGTTCCGGTACGATGCCGTGTAGAAACTGAAAGGGGTGTGAATTTTCATCCTCCTCCTAACAAGTTAGCCCGCTTCTATCTTAGATTGCATCATCACTTACCACCAGGTGAGATTGTAGGCAAGGACTAACTTGTAAAGAATAATAAAAAAAAACCTAAGCATACAAACCTTCCTTTATTAAATTAATCTGGCTGATATGATGTTGAATTTGTACTAAATGCCAATATTATTATAATAGGTATTGTAATAGTTAATAGTAATATCATATTGCTATTTAGTGTTAGATCAACCAAGGAATATTGAATGAAATTCTTTGTTATATTTCATTACATTTAAGCCAATTGAATCCCTGGAATTTGATGAAAATTAACGTACATTTAGTGAGAAAGTGCCTCGTTTTGTTCACGCTTAGCTGCCTGCTACTGGAAAGTAGAGTTCACGGAAAACTATTACCATAGTTTAATAAACATATAGTGTTTTTTAGTTTTAATGAAAAAAATTGCCATTTTATTTATCTTTTAAATATGACGAATATTGCCTCTCCGGAAATAATGTGTTAGAGTTATATACGACAACAGTTCAGCGGGTGGAGATCGAACTAATGAACAGTGACATTCTTTATACCTATTTGATACGCTGTAAGTACCTATACTATGTGTGATGTAGCATTGTGCGGATGACAGTTGCCATAGGACGTTCATAATACGTACTAATAACGTGAATCGTGACAAACTTTATAAGAGTGAAACGAAGTCTCACCCGCACCTTGCTAATAACGCACGAACTATACGAGTATCTTATAAAAGGAATGATGAAGTCTAACAGCGGATTTGCCTTGATTGTTTTTTCAGTATGGCCAGATATAGAACATGTTGTTTGTTTTATTTTTTTTTTATTTTTTTGTTTTTTATTATTTTTTACAAGTTAGCCCTTGACTGTAATCTCACCTGATGGTAAGTGATGATGCAGTCTAAGATGGAAGCGGGCTAACTCGTTAGGTGGAGGATGAAAATCCACACCCCTTTCGAGTTCTACACGGTATCGTACGGGAACGCTAAATCGCTTGGCGGTACGTCATTGCCGGTAGGGTGGTAACTAACCACGGCCGAAGCCTCCCACCAGCCAGACCTGGACCAATTAAGAAAATCTCAATCTGCCCAGCCGGGAATCGAACCCAGGACCTCCGTTTCGTAAATCCACCGCGCATACTACTGTGCCACGGAGGTCGTCAAAAACATAGGTTATTGTACATGTGTACTACGTCGTTTAATGTAACGCGTGACTGCATTATATGCATTCAACATATTATTGAACAGATTACAAACTACCTATTATCATCAAAGTCAATAAAGTCGCAGATCTGCATTATACAAGTTAATCGAAAACTGTGCGATTGCTAAACTGTGATACTTTGTTTCGCATAAATTTTAGTCCATTCATCTTTTTTATTGGCTTACATCTAAATACACTCGTATTTTTATAAATACAGAGGTCGCCAACATTATTTGACTTGTTATAGTTTACTTTTAAGAATGAATTGATGCTTAGCTTAATATAATTGAATTTATTTAACCTTAATTTAAATTTAATTTACCTTATTTAAGTATTTTTCCAAATAAAATTAAAATGTAAAACACCTATTTCTGGTAAAAAATATAAATTTTGACAACAGTTTATTGAAATAAATTTAAGTACTGGCAGTCAGTGCACAAAGGTCCAGTTGATTAGTTTTTACTTACCTATTCATCGGAAGATGCAAACTCCTCCCTTGTTGGTAGTTTTACAACTAAAACAAAAGCTACTGAGCCGCTCAATCGCAGGAAGTAAGGAGAATTAGATAAAACTAAGAAAACGAAAACATCGAGTAGCCTGTGTGACTCCACGTCCATATTTAAAGGTTAATGTTTGGAATAACCTTGATTTTTTTATATGTTTTAGTGAAAGATTGAGGAGGTAATTGAGCAATATGTTGACTATTTCTTATGCTTTAAAAAAAAAGTCAAAATCGTTCCATAAATGACGGAATTATCGCTGGACATACATAAAAAAAAACATACATACAGCCGAACGTAGAACCTCCTCCTTTTTGGAAGTCGGTTAAAAACCACGGTTTTCGCGGGATTTGTAAAATCTAAATTTCCCGCGCACTTAGTCGCAGCTAGCCGCTAGTTTTTAAATAAACTAAGTGGTGGCTAGTATAAATCATATCATAAGCATTTATATTTTCCCCTTTCTCTTGTTAAAGAAACGAAACTACGAAGCGCTGATTAGAAAGAAGCTTTGTGCTTCAATCTTTTCATTGCCCTTAATAGCAGTATCGCATGTGAAGTCAATGGGTTTCTTTATATATGTGGGTTGGAAGTCATTTGGCGCAGTGTGAAGATTAGCACTACGATATAACGCCGTATAATCTGTATTAGTGAGGTAATTACTGGGTGTAAAGCAGATTAACGTGAAAAAAATCGCTAAATCTTGAGTTTGAATATTTTATGGCCTACAGGCTTCCAGTTCAATGCGGTTTGAGACATAAAAGACCTCGTACGCGACTTGTGAAGCGGCTAAAAAACGTTATCTATTGTGCAAGGAAAAACTTTAACTTGTTTTAATATTGGGTTAAAACATCCATGACATGGTATTAACCTTAAACCGTAGTTTTAATTTAATACCTACCTTAATTTTCACACTAAAAAGCCTACTGCCGTCATAATGAAAATTTAAGTATTTTTATTAACCCTGGAGTGGTCGCGTGGATTTTAGGTGTAGTCCACCCATACATAACCAACATACATAACCAACTTTCTCCCAGGCTGAGAATTTTTATTGACAATTTCTTCGAAGAAAGAAAAGCTCATTAACCGACCCAGGACTCGACCCCAGGACCTCATGATCCGAAGCGACATTGGTTAAGCCAAGGCAAAATAATAATTAAATTATGATATTAATATAGAATAAACCATAAATACATAGTTAAATTGTATATAATAGGCGATCTCAGTAAAAGTGTCAGCAAAAAAAGAAGGTAGGTATAGTATTTCGAAAACAATCGTCAGTATAACACAGAAGACAATAAGATCGATGGAACACCTCTCACCGATAGAACCTTGTTTACGCGGCGTCAATTACAGACTGACCTTTCCCAACCGGCATTCTCTCGAAACGATCATCCTAAATGCAACCTAAAAACAAATATCATAGAGTTTAAAGTTATATAACTAAATTCGTACGGTGAACTTTCAAAGACGGGTGTCCAGGGACGACCCGTCGCCATTTTAAGATTTACGACCCCTCGAGTGGCATCAATTTTCCCGAGACCCACTCACTTGCAACATGCAAAAGCACTCGGCCTGAAAATTCCAGCTTGTTCTGGAACTACTTACCCACACGACATTTGAAATTCTGGGTGTAATTAAACAATACCCTTTCATTTATTCCCTTTATTTTAGTTTTTGTTTCAGATAGAATTTTACTTGTGGGTAACATTAAACCCAATTTTAACTCAGCTTTTTAAAATCAGCATTCATCATCCTGATTTAAGAATACTGTATCATTATTATCATCACCATCATTATCAGCCGATGAACGTTCACTGCTAGCCATAGACCTTTTGTAAGACTTCCAAACAACACGGTCTAGAGCCGCGAGCATCCAGTCATATCATCGAGCCACCTTGTGGAAGACCGACTAACACTGCACTTACGGCTCGAACTATTTATGTGCTCCAACCCATAACTTCGCAACTCGTAGTTTTATGTCGGTGACTTTGGTTCTTCTGCAGATCTGCAGATATTTTTTCGATCAGGTATCACACTATGAAGTTAGTAAAAGATTTTTTTTATCTTTCCATCTTACCCCCATATTCAAATTTTATCTATTCACGATACATCCGTAGATTTGGGTCACAAGAATTGATATGTGTACCAAATTTCAATTGGATTGGTCCAGTACATTAGGAGAAAAAAGACAGACCTTAAAATGTGCGCGAGTGAGATTATAAGGGTTCCGTTATTGTACTACGTACGTTCGGAACCCTGAAAAAGGTAAAAATACAACGAAGTCGTAGAACGAAAGAACGAGTCGCGAAAAGAAATTGTGATATTTATGGACCTATATAATCATCACAATTTTTTTTCGCGACTGCAGTAGTATCTGTGAGAGTAGCGTAGTAGTAGAACCTAGTGGATTATTCCCTCGTCTCCCGTTAACTTTTCTTTCCTATGAGGCTCATAGATAGCGATCAAGTCTCGAATCCATATGTTATCACTGTTCGATAAATTTGGTCTTAGACACTGAGGAATTTTAAACGAAAAGATGGTGCGGAGATTCTCAAACGCTGCCTAGCCGAGTTGGATGGTTTACTACATAATTTTCGAAATTGAAGCTGGACCATGTGACCTATGATAGACCCTACTAATATTATAAACGCGAAAGTTTGTATGGATGTTTGGATGTTTGTTACTCTATAACGCCGCTAGTACTGAAGCGATTTAGCTGAAATTTGGAATGGAAATATATTTTACTCTGGATTAACACATACAACTACTTTTTATCCCGACGACTTTTTAAACGCCATGGTTTCCCGATATTTGCGAAAACTGATGATTTTAATGATATGAATTAGCTTAAATTTGGTATTAAGATATATTATAGCCTGGATAATTACACAGACTACTTTTATTCCGGAAAAATCCTTGACTTCCGAGGGATTTGGGAGAAAACTTAAATTCACGCGGACGAACTCGCGGGCGTCCGCTAGTAGTTTTCTACGATTTCGAGTCAACACAACATAAAAAACAAAACACTGAAAAATTGTCACACCGTAAAATAGCCAACACAAAGCCCACAGCTTATTTCTTCGAAACTCTCACTGAAAGCAAAACTAGCAAAAGTGTGACACAAAATGTTTTCCACATATCAAAAGACCGTTGTAGTTGCCTTGAATTCTGCAAAAATACCGGACAAAGTCCGTCACAGCACGAACTAAAAGTAGGCAAACGTGTGTACATGTAATTAAAATGTTGGTCTACGAGTAATTACGACAATGCATCATGCTTCACATGCTAGCGAACAATGCCAATTAAAAGGTTTCATCATATTACTTCATTTTTAGGGTACTGTAGGCCACGAAGGTTCCTAGGATAGGAGGTTTCGCCATATCCGTCTGTCTGTCCATTCCGTCCGTCCGTCAACTTATCAACCGATTTTCATCAAACATGTCTAAGAACACTCGCACTTATATCACCTTTAATACGAAAAAAAACTAAATTGAAATCGCTTCATCCTTTGGAGAGCTATGGTGCCACAGACACAGACAGACAGACGGACAGACAGACAGACAGACAGATAGACAGACAGACATACACGTCAAACTTATAACAACCCTCCTTTTGCGTCGGGGTTAAAAGGAAATGACTGCTGACTACTATTATCTGTATCTACTGGTGGAAAAGATACTACAAATAGATATGCTCAACTTTCGAAAAGCGTAAAGTAAGTACATAAGTAAGTACAAACTTCAAACAAGTGTTTATGAATTTAAGTAAAGCGTACCGCCAACGTTTTGTAACAAACATATTATGTTGCCAAAGGTGCTAGCAGCACTTCCTGCCAAAACCGGATATCCGTACAAAGGACAACGGTTACTAAAACTAAAAGGTCCTAGAACAAACCCCGCTCAATTTAAAGTGCTGGCTTTGTATGCCTACGCTGCCGTGAAAACGACATTTTTACTTACACCTTTTAATGGTTTTAAAATTTGCTTTTAAAGGTTTTTACTAGTTATTTTATTGTATAATAATAACTATTATTTAGTATTTTAAGAGTCAAAATATTTAATCCGTAAGAGTTAGTTCAATCGTCCAAAAAAATTACTTACTAATTTATAATAATTGTAAGGTATAGAAGTATTAATGTAATAAACTTATACGCCTAATCCGAGAAAAACTGCATCAGAAAACTCAATCTAGGTTATTTTTTCATAATTTTTACAGAATTATTTGAAAGAACTTTCCAATTCTCAAATACATAAACGATTATTCATCTAAACTCACCTAAATATATAAAAGCAAAAGGTCTTGCTTATCTCGAACTCATAAAAACCGCTTGACGTAGAAAGAAGAATTTTAGCATTTATAGCTACCTACTGTATAGTTGAGACGTCCGCTAAGAACGGATTTTGCGACAGGGCTGGATGAAGGGTTTAAGGGCGGACCTCCTCTAGTTTAGTCGGATCCAATTTGGATCGAACAGTTCGTGTTGCCAATGACGACCTATTCCGACACTTGGTCGCTTGGTCGCTAACTATGGGCCTCATAAGAAGACTCAGAGACACATAGAGGGCGATGGAACGAGCTATGCTAGGAGTATCAGTTGTAATAATCTCTGCACTAAACCGCAGACGGACGGACGTACAGACAGACGTACAAGGCGAAACTATAAGGGTTTCTTGTCGACTACGGAATCCTTAAAACGTATTGAGATACAAGATCACGGGAATGCTCTATATATCGTGACACCCACTCCCATCTCAAGTGCCAAGACACACGAGACTCGAAGTAATAAAGCATCAAGCACTTAGGATGTCTAACAACAATTTGTACCGGAACTTTCCTTTGCAATGTAAGGTGACTCGCTCAAAAGTATTTTCATTTCATTAGTTTTGTAGACAATTTCTGTTCATTTAAAAATTCTTGAGTCTCTTTGGCTTGCTTTTATTCGGAAGATTGCTCTTAATAGCGGTATTTATTGAAAACATTAAGGTTTTCAAAATATTTTGTTGTAAAGAAAATAATTTTTTGTTGTTTTTATTTTTTATGAATCAAAGAAGGAATGAAAATTAATAAATATGTACGTACAAATTAAAGAAACATTGTTACATTTTTTTACACATTTTGACATACACAGATATAAATATTTGCCGCTGATTTATGTCGCTGGTTCTTTCTTACCAAATTAGTACCGAGGTGTCTGCATTATTTAAAAATTAAAATCATAAAAAAGACAACCGAATTTGAGTTAACTATAGTTTTTTTTAGTTAATTACACACCCTGACTATTATAATTTAACGTAACAATCAACTAGATAATTATCTATTGGAAAATAGGAAAAGAAATTACCAAGCAGGGTAATGTACCATGAAACAAATTGTTCATTCATACATGCCCCTCTTAAGATCGAACGTTAAAGTACGGCTATTCTCTGAATGGAGTGCGGATTATTTTTATTTTTTTTATTTACAAAAAAAAAAACAATAATAGATGCGATTTAACTACAAATTAAGATAATATAAACTTACTTATATCGTCTTATGATTATTACGAGTATATTCTACCTTAAATTTATAATATTAACCACATCACACTTCACATGTATAAGTATGTTTGTTCCTCTTTTACGCTGCGGCTACTGAAGCGATTTGGCTGAAATTTGGAATATAAATAGATTTTACTCTGGATTAACACATAGGTTTTTATCCTGAAAAAATCCATGGTTCCCCTGAGATTTGTGAAAAACTGAATTCCACTAGTAATTCATATATATTCATATATATTCATATATACATTCTGACTTCACAAAAAATGAGAAAACTGACGAAATTAGTAAATAAATTCTTAAAAAAATATGATGGTTATTATAAAAATATTATGCGAGGTAATTGGCTTGCACTCGAAATGATACTATCAAGCCGGAATCACACTTTTATCAGACAACACAACTGGATACAAAACTGTTTTAATCACACTCCAACCTGATATCAGTCAGAATGTAACTATGTAGTACGCAGTGGCTTGTGACAAGTGTGTTCCGGTCATAATGTCTGCGGTTATAAAACACATCGCTGTTTTATGTGCCGCAAATTTTATTTATTACTCGAATGAGTTTACCCGCAAATTACGGGTAACTCTAGTGGAAGCTACTAATTGCGAGGCAATTTGTACTAGAAGCGATAACATCTGGCGGCCATTATCCTGTTCTAGACCTGAACCTTGTGCTCATAGAGCGAGTTAGATAGCCTATCTACATAATTGAATATGAATGGAAAACTTTCAACATGGTTTACGATATTGAGATTGTAATCTCAAACGCTATATCATTTGCAGACGTATTAAACGCATGAAAAGGTTTAGGTAACAGAGCTCTTACCCATTGATGAAGTAGGTTCCCATTTCTGCTGTCAAAAATGTCTGTGTTTTAGTTCCTTTTAGTTCCATATACCCGTAGGGTATCGTCGTTATCAACCCATATTCGGCTTACTGCTGAGCTCGAGTCTCCACGCAGAATGAGAGGGATAAGGCCAATAGTCCACCACGCTGGCCCAATGCGGATTAGCAGACTTCACACACGCAGAGAATTAAGATAATTAAAGAATCTGCATACCAGAGAATTAAGATAATTCTCTTGTATGCAGGTTTCCTCACGATGTTTTCCTTCACCGATTGAGACACGTGATATTTAATTTCTTAAAGCCGTAGGGTATAATCACCGGTAATAACAGATACTTTAACCATAACCTATGTTAATGTAATTGAATTTTATATACATTAGTTAATTTAATTTATAAAATATATTACATAATTGAATGTTATTTATATATGTTTTATATAGTTAGATATTTTATACATGTCCAGAACGCCCTTTGTGTTTTATATACTCGGACATTACCTAATCGTTGTATAGAATACCGCAATATTTATTTATTTGGACCACCAACAAAATTAAATAAACAAAGACTTAAAATATTTTACAAATAAGGTTAGCTTAACACATATAATTTAATTATTAAGCCAAAGCCAAAGCATGCAAAAGTATAGTTTATACGAAAAATAGAATTCAAAATTGTCAAATAAAAGAAAAATCAAAATATAAATTTACATTTTGACAAAAATCAAAAACAAAGTTTAAACAAGAAATTTAAAATTGGAAAATTATGTTAGGCTAATGACGATATGATAAATTTTACAAATTATCTTAAAGTTACTCGTATTCGATATCAAGATATGAATTTTAAATATTGTAATCTGTAACAAACTCAGTCTTAGTAAACAACTGATAGGTCATATTTTAACATGTTTAATCTAGCTGCAATATAAAACAAAACGACCCAAACATCTCTAAACAAAAGCAACTCAGCGAACTTCTTTCGGATAGGTCAGGATTTACTGAAAAGAAACAAACTTTCGCACTACAAATTGTTCGAAGACATTCTAAGTGCTTCTTACTTTATTGTTCCGAGTTCTATATATCTCGGGACTTGGAGTCGAGTGGAGGTATATCAATATACTACATTGCTTGCAAGGAATAGAATCCACTAAACTTATGTAATTCTGCCGGAGTATGTCTTTTAACTGACATGTTTAGCTGGGGTGCGATTCTGCTATTTTACGCTTCGATGAAATAGTCGCTTACAAGTCACTAACAACAGTGATAAGGTATTATGCGGCACAATTTTAAAATGAATGTTTTTTTTTTTTACTGTGTATGTCATTCCAATCGTCTTCATTATCAGCCTCTTTTAAAGGCCCATTGCAGCGCCAGGTTTCTCTCCATATAGGAGACCACGCTGCTGAAATGCAGGTTGGCGGGCTAAGGGTGGTAATGTTTATTTTATTAACGATCACTGACAGATTTAATAATAATGTCCGGGACTGACGGTTTAACGTCGTGGTGTGACGTGGGGGTGTCGTAACACCAACATTCCTCCTGTGGGCTGAGAATTTTGGCAGAAAATGTCTTAGAAAAAAGGAAAATGCAGTATCTCAGAGCCTAGGATTCAAACCCAGTACCTGATCATCTGAAACTACTGGAATAACTATTCAGAGCTGATTGTTGTCACACTTATTTTTTTTTTGTTCTCTACAGGTTAGCCCTTGACTACAATCTCACCTGATGGTAGGTGATGCTGCAATCTAAGATGGAAGCAGGCTACCTTTTTAGGAGATGGATGAAATCCACACTCCGTTCGGTTTCTACACGGCATCGAAAGCTAAATCACTTGGCGGTACGTCTTTGTCGGTAGGGTGGTAACCAGCCACGGCCAGTCAGACCTGGACAAATTAAGAAAACCTCAAACGATCCAGCCGGGGATCGAACCCAGAACCTCCGTCTTGTAAATCCACTACGCATACCACTGCGCCACAGAGGCCGTCGAGTTACACTTACTGTACTTACCAAAAAAAAAAATCAACAGGTTTGGAGGAGTGCGACTACTAAAACACGAGCTTTTTTAATACATATTAGATTATTATGTAGTAGGCATTCTTAAAGGTACTTGAACTATGCGTTCTGGAGTGGAGAGAGCTCTACGTGTTCTGGAGTGGAGAGAGCTCTACGTGTTCTGGAGTGGAGAGAGCTCTACGTGTTCTGAGTGAAGACCGCATACCAGCAAGCGCAGTGTAGGACGCCCTCCAGCTAGATGGTCCGACGACATCAAGATGGAAGTGGGAAGTGGCTGGATGAGGGAGGCGGAGGATCGTGTGTGGTGGCGCGCTCTCGGTAAGGCCTATGCCCAGCAGTGGATGAACACAGGCTGATTGAAGTATGCGCCGTAACACATTTTCGGGAGTTAGTGAGGTACGGTAAGGGATGCTACGAGTAACCTTAGCAATACGCTGATGTCATTACAATAGGATACTGTTACATCCCTAAATTCTATATTAATAACGCAGAGCTGCGACACAGATTTATATGACTAGTCAGTAATATATCTATACTAATATTATAAATCTGAGTTTGTTTCTTTGTTTGTTTGATTGAACGCGCTAATCTCAGGAGCTTCTGGTCCGATTTCATAAATTCTTTCAGTGTTAGATAGCCCATTTATCGAGGAAGGCTATAGGCTATATATTATCCCCGTATTTATTTAATACTTATTTTATTTAATACTCTTTATTTGTACACCACAAAAAATAAGAGAAAACAAGCAAAACAGAAACATAAGAAAAAGTAGAATACAAAAGGCGGCCTTATCGCTTAGTAGCGATCTCTTCCAGGCAACCTTAGGCTTAGGAACTTATTAGGACAACTGTAGGTGGTGTGTACGTAATAATAATGTACAATATACATACATACAAAAAACTACACACTAATACATAAACCATAATACACAAATTATATAATAATAATAAATATCATAAAATAAACTAATATATATAATATATCATTATGTCGTATGATAAATATTCTAATAAAATAAAATATGTAACTAGTGACTAAGATAATATGTCTTAACGGATTTTTTAAACATGTCAAGGGATTTAGATTTCCGAATGTCGACTGGGAGCGCATTCCATAGCTTAATAGCACGTACAGCAAATGAACATTCGTAAAATTTACTCCTATGGAAAGGCATACACAGAGTAAGAGCACGACATGTTCTTAGCTCTGATTGCACTCCCAGAAATGTGAATTTCTCCTTAAGATAAGGATTTTCCTACGGGAACGGGAACCACGTGGGTGAAACCACGCGGCGTCAGCTAGTTTGCTATAAAAACCGTAGCTCTTTTGCTATAAAGAGCCTGACAACGTTAGTCGCCTATAGACTCTTTGCAGGTCCTCGCGAGTCGAAAGTGATCCATAGTAGTAGGGAGTGTATTGTCGTAGTGAGAATTATAAATATATGTATACACTTAGTTCTGACGGCCTCCGTGGCGCAGTGGTATGCGCGGTGGATTTACAAGACGGAGGTCATGGGTACGATTCCCGACTGGGCAGATTGAGATTTTCTTAATTTGTCCAGGTCTGGCTGGTGGGAGGCTTCGGCTGTGGCTGAAACATTTTTTTTTTATTCTTTACAAGTTAGCCCTTGACTACAATCACACCTGATGGTAAGTGATGATGCAGTCTAAGATGGAAGCGGGCTAACTTGTTAGGAGGAGGATGAAAATACACACCCCTTTCGGTTTCTACACGACTTCGTACCGGAACGCTAAATCGCTCGGCGGTACGTCTTTGTCGGTAGGGTGATAACTAGCCACGGCCGAAGCCTCCCACCAGTCAGACCTGGACCAATTAAGAAAACCTCAATCGGCCCAGCCGGGGATCGAACCCAGGACCTCCGTCTTGTAAATCCACCGCGCATACCACTGCGCCACGGAGGCCGTCATACCTGCACAGACAACTGTAGTTTTTAACCGACTTCCAAATAGGAGGAGGTTCTACGTTCAGCTGTATGTATTTTATTATTTAAACTTACTTACTGGGTCTATACCATTTGAATAGATTTGAATTTGAAGTTAGTAATTGCTACCTATATTGGGCAAACTGAAAATGTACGTCAAAAGTCGAATATAACTACAGTGAACGAATGAATTGAGCATCAAAGTGAATCACGCCGTACGCCCGACAAATTGGCATCAATAATTCAAACGGCTAGCCGCCAATGCGCTGGATTCAGAGTTCATAATAATTAGAACAAGGTCTTCAATTTGGGCCTAAATTACTTTATTAGTGATAAAATATCATCATTTTCAGGCTGCTTAATTGAAGTTCAATTAAAATATTTATTATTATTATTATTATCAACCCATATTCGACTCACTGCTGAGCTCGAGTAGGATGAAATCCACACTCCTTCCATCCTTTCCATCTTAGATTGCATCATCACTTACCATCAGGTGATATTGTCGTCAAGGGCTAACTTGTAAAAAATAAAAAACTTACACGTATTAAACTGTGTCGTGGGTTCCACGCTCTAAATCCCTTCTCCAAAAAGAATTGATTCTACATTGGAACGTTACAATACTCGTAAGTTGATAGGTAATGAAGTATATCTAGTAAACTCAGTTGAACCTACCAAAAAAAGAAAATATTTCATCAAAAATAAAATCATATAAATTAATGCCAACGCGAATGCATCTCATGGAGAACTCAATTGTATACACTTGTATTTACAAAGTATACACTAATTTAACAACAATATGTAGCTTGTAATGGCAACCCCGCACCGGAACAACCCTCGACTAGGTGGACCGAAGATATCAAGCGGTTTGCAGGAAGCCGCTCGAGCCAGTTGTGCTTGGAGGTCCATGCAAAAGGTCTATATCCAGCAGTGGACGTCTATCGGCTGATAAAGTATGGTAAGGTATGTAGCCAAACCGTGTCGTTACTTAAATACGTAGTAGAAAGCTCACCTAGCTATAGATCCACGTAAGCTGAATATTGATAAGAGTATAATGAGTTGCAAATGAATCAGGTATAGCAGTTTTGAGTTATATAGTTCCGAATTCATCATTATCATCAACCGATGAACGTCCACAGCAGGAAACAGGCACAGGACTTTCAAACAACACGCCACAAGCCGCCAGAATCCAGTGGTTCCCTGCAATTCGCCTAATTTTTACTTGACAACGGCGAATCCAAAAGAGAGAGTAATGATTTTGACAGTGTATATATGTTTGTGTGTTCCACCGTAGCGCCTAAGCTTTAGTGATTGAGGTGTCAAAAGATTATGTCAACTAACACTGTAAACACTGTAAATCTTCCAACTACATGCCCCGCCCGTACAGCTTCGCGATTTCGAGTTACAATGATGCAAACAAATTGGATTTCATTAAACTGCATTTAGCTGTATTGTAACCAAAGTATAAATCTGTGAAAGTACCGAGCTCCTGAAGGTAAACAAACGGCAGGCCACAGAATTAATTATTGACGTCAATTTAGGCGCCCGCTGTGACAAGCAGTGACGCTTTAATCACTTGTTCTGTAAACTACTGTAGTTTCATCTGGAAACTAAGTATTAAATAGTGAGCTTCATTAGATTATAATGAAACTATCTAAGTTTAAAACAACCTCTGAAAAGGAGATGTTTCAGAATTAACTACATCTTTATACCTAACTAAAATGGTGCATTTTCTTTGGCCTCTCTGACGCAATTGGTACTGCTTTGGTTTTCAATAGAGAAATCCTAGGTTCGAACGCCAGCTCGAGCACGTATTGGAGCGTAGTGAGTATAAGCCCCAAACCCCCCTTCCGTCTTATAATTATAATGAGAGCAAGAGAATGGTAAAGGGAAAATTATGCCCATCGGCCCATACAACGTCGAACCAGGGAACCCAGGTATACCCCCGTATAAATACATAATAAGTATATGGAGATGTTAATATGATATATAAATCTGGATAATTAATTAACTTAATAAAAGTATAGGCAAACTAAAACTAAAACTAGGGCAAAATGTTCGCCGGTGTACCAAAGCGGCGAAGTAACATTTGAAGCTGTATTATTTTTTGTAGCTGTATTTTACCAACAAGCTTAACAAACAAGAAAACGAACAAACAACCCAATCAAAAGTCTTCAAGAAATAACGTAACACTCAGGCTGTATAGTCAAAGCTTGTCCCCGTTGTGGACAAATTAAAGTTGAATTTAAAATGTCTTATAACGTTGTAGCAAAGTTTTTTTGATAAAGTAATGATTTCATTATTAAAGTAGAATTATCAAAATTTTAAGTAAGTTGCCGGGCGGTAAGGGTAGGCCTCCGAAATTCCTCAGTGCCTGAAGACAAAAGTCTTCGAACGGTGCGTGTTGCCAGTGATGACCTATGGTTCCGAGAGTTGGTCGCTAACTATGGGCCTCATTAGAAGGCTCAGAGTGACACAATGTCGGGCGACGGAACGAGCTATGCGCGGAGTATCTCTGCGTGATAGAATCAGGAATGAGAAGATCCACAGATCAAAGTCACCAACATAGCTCAACGAGTCGCAGAGCTCAAGTGGCAATGGACGGGGCACATAATTCGCCGATGGAACTCCAGGTGCTGGAATGGCGACCACACACTACAAAGCGCAGTGTAGGTAGACCAAGTGGACAGGCGGCTCAGTATCGTGTTGTTTGAAAGTCCCTACAAAGGGCCTTTGTCCTACAGTGGACGTCCATCGGCTGATATGATGAAGGGTAGGCCTAGGCCGGGGACGGGCATTCCGCTTTAAAGGTTTTCATCATATCATAATATCGATATAAAATCTAACATAAACAGACATAAAATCTGGACGGTGGAAAAAAATCACTTTGACTCCGAGCTAAAAGGATTTTGCTATTTTCGTTGAAACTGAAAAAGTCTTTGCAACTGACAGTTTCGGCCTTTGCACCCTTTAGATTTTCAGACTAAAGCAAGCAAAACTGCTTTGTATGAGTGTCTGCTTTTATAGCGCTAAACGTATTAGAGATGTCTTCTACAGTTTGTCTACCTCTATAAATTTGTTTGGCTTTAGATTTAAGGATGTATATTACCACTGTCCACGAGACCCGTCATAACCCAGTGGATGACCTCTGCCTCCAGAAAATGTGGGTTCGAATCCGGTCCGGAGCATGCACCTCCAACTTTTCAGTTGTATGCATTTTAAGAAATTAAATATCACGTGTCTAAAACGGTGAAGGAAAACATCGTGAGGAAACCTACATACCAGAGAATTTTCTTAATTCTCTGAGTGTGTGAAGTCTGCCCATCCGCTTTGGGCCAGCGTGGTGGACTATTGGCCTAACCCCTCTTATTCTGAGAGGAGACTCGAGCTCAGCAGTGAGCCGAATATGGGTTGATAACGATGTATATTTCGAAATATCGTGCGTTAATCTGCGCAATATAAGATTGTAGAAATCACCGTTTACGTAGGGGCGGAGCGTCTGGGCATCACCCCGCGCTACGATGTACTCGTAAGAACTGCGCATAGGGACACCTGCAGCTTATTTTGGAGACGTCGAAGAGAGATTGCATCTGATACAGAGATCGTTTGACCTTTTGTGTAAAACTGTAGGTGTAGGAACTTTCTTTAACGAATACCTTCTGCAGTCACTAAGTTTAAAGTAATTGTTAGTTGACATACGAAATTGAGATTTTATGTGCACAAATGTCATCCGGTGCCTACGGGTGGATATCAAACAGTAGGTAGATGACATTTTTGAATTGATTTGATGTTTATTTCAATAGTTTGATAATAAAGACCAAAATAGTGAATTGGGCAGCTGGTTACTGCTGGATAAATAATCTTTCAACCTTCATAAAATGGGGTACGTCTGGCTATTGCAAGCTCTCGCTCAAATAACAATATAGCTGTAACATAGCGTGACGTATATTTGAAGAGTTTGTCGAACAAATTACTATGTTTAGTAATCTTGAGCGCTTTGTTTCGTGTTTTACCGGTACATAACAACGGAACTATTGTAGTCTGATACATACAGTTAGGAAGTTTAACGAATATAAATAAAATAGAGTATACTAATAAAAAAACATCGTGAGGAAACCTGCATACCAGAGAATTTTCTTAATCATCTGCGTGTGTGAAGTCTGCCAATCCGCATTGGGCCAGCGTGGTGGACTATGGCGTAACCCAACCTCATTCTGAGAGGAGACTCGAGCTCAGCAGTGAGCCGAATGTGGGTTGATAACGAACGATAACGATAGTAATAAAAAAATATGTGATATAATAATGAAAAGATATGTTTTCGACAAATTGCAAGATATTGTTATATTGGATGTTTAAAATAAAATTAACATGATTTGAAAATAATCTTTCTAAACAATTTTAAAAATATATTAAATATATTCTATGAATTTGCATCACGAGATCCTCAGTTCGATTCTTGTGAGGGGCTTTGAAATATTGAAATATTTTTTGTGAAAAAATGACATGAAATATTTTCAGACTAATTAGTGATGTTACACCCTATGCCTCGGAAAGCACAGTAAGATTGAATTAAATATTCAATTCGCCCAACTAAGTCTGCCAGTCCGCATTGCAGCAGTATGGTGGCTTAATATTACCTTTTGTGTATACTGATTATGATTGGACGTTCTAACCAGCAGTATGTCCCAAGAATCCAACGTGCGGTACAGGGCGTCATGATTGCATCTACGTTTTAATTACTGATGGTAATCTGCTTTTAGCCTGTGCCTCTGCAGTGACGTACTCTGTGTGTTTCGGGGGATTCTAAAAGAAGAACCGGCAAAAGGCCTTTTGAAATGATGAAAAGATTCGCTGTCAGAGTTTTGCTTTTACCAAAAAGTGCCCGAACACACTACGGTACTGTTTTACCGCCTTTTTAGTTTCCAAAGTATAAACAAAAAGACGTCTTTTAAAACTTTAAAAGCGAGGCAGAAAAAGTTTTTCCCTTTTAAAATTTTCGTTTCCTTTTAACGTCCGTAAAGTACGAAGATAGCATTTCGATAATTGCATAATCATTATTATTTTATTTTTATGGCTTCACAGTAGTAGTAGGTAATGTTTGTGTATTAAGGTTTATGTGGCATCGATATTTAAACTATAGACATGTTACGTGCCTACAAAATCACCGAAAAACATGATCCGAATTTAGCTACTCCACTGAGCGCACTTACTTATACACCATTTTGTGTCCACTTGCATTATATATTTATGTATAAATAGTTTTACTGAAAACAACTCGACATTGTAGACAATATTTAGGTATTATTTGTTTAAATAACTTCCTTTGTTTACTATGTGACTTAATGAAATTAAGACAATTAACCGCTTTTGTGCGCCTCAGCTTCTATGCGATAGTGACATATCTATTAGTATAAAATCTTTATTATATAGAATGAATGTCGTTGATTCTTGTATATATAAGATTACTGGGGGCCTAGTGGCAGTTTAATACTGTGACGATCGCGTTAACGTAAACGCGAATTTCTACGGAATTGAAACAGCGCCTCTAGTGGCACTACTGCACAACTGTTTGAATTCTATATAGTCAAATTCTCGTTTAGGATAACGCGATAGTAATTTATTGAAAACTCCCACTAGGCACACTTATAACATAAAGTCGGAAAAAATATGTATTTAAAACTTTGTGGTAAATATAATGATCTAGCAAACGCTCCCCTTCACCCGCGTATTTCCTGTAGGAATACGGGGGATAAAACATAGCCTTTATTACTCGGTGAAAATGTAGCTTTATAATAATGAAAACATTTTTAAATAAGGTACCTATGTAGTTTTTGAGTTTAATCGTAAGAAACAAAAATCAAATCCTATTTCTATAAAACATCAGTTTGTAGCTTTAAGATTAAACTATATACCCGATTTTTGTGTTATCAATTTTCTGTATTGTACTTTACAATAACAAGATGTGTTCACGTCAAAAATTCTAAACAGAAGCCCAGAGAGCGTAAAATTGGGAGAACGGTGACCATGACCATACGTTTAAAATGTTTTCGTCATCAAATACCACGGACGAGTGACCACGAATCTGTAGGTCCGGCCAGGACCCGGCCCCGGGACGATATATCACAGCGTTTTGACAACACTATTGTATTTCTGCTGCCAGCCGTGATATTCTCTGAGGGCTACGAAAAATATCTCTGCATCGATTTTTTTTTAATATTCTGTAGGCAAGTTTTATTTATTTACTAGCCTTTGCTTACGGCTTCGCTTATATATGTCGCCGAGTGAGTTATTTGACAAGTTAGCAAAATCTACGTTAATTATTGTTATAATATTAGATTCAGGTTTCTTGGAATTGGGATTTAATTATTTACTGTTTAAATAAATAAGACTGTGAAAAATTGATTACGCAATTGTATTGCGTTAAAATGGCGCCTAGGCGGTACGTTTTACGGAGTGGAGGTGCCTTGCCACTCTGTAGCCTATTGGTTGAGTAGTTCAGTGTAATCAAGTTCTTGGAATGGATACTCGTCTTCCAGTTGTTAAATAGTAATGGTGCAGTGTTAAAATAGTGATAGTGTTTCCGAACTTCAGTGGGTGAGTTAATAGTAATAGCAAATACGAGCGGAGAATGGGGGAGTATTAGTTAACTGTAAAAGGGCCCTTTAACCCAACTGGATCAGTTACAAGTCTGACATTCGCTGGTGATTGACTCCTTGCTATTCGATAGTTAATCTCGGTTTACATGTGATGGTATCAGCGCTGTACTTGATCAAGTGTAACTAGAGGGTAGACCTGTAGTTGTAAGTTAAGTGATCGATTCGGTGATAATTGATGGTGTTACTTTGTGTATCTGCCATCCTTGACACATAAAGCTTAGAACCTGCTCTTAGACTACGACTCCGCCGATATCAGAAGTGGAATATAGTCGATGCCCCGATATATACAATTGTTTTCAAACCCTCGGGAATTATGGAGTAAATTTTACCCTGGATACTCAGGCTGATAGCTAGAGAAATGGCAGTTTACTGCTTTACCCGATTAACTGCAATTTTTACTACTATGTATGTTTCTAAAGATTAGAAAAAATGTATAACGAGTTTAGCTACAGAAGATGTTTCCTATTTATGAATGACTAGCTCGCGGTTTTACCCGTGTAGTTCTCGTTCCTATGAGAGTAGGGAAATTAAATATAGCCTACGACACTCACAAATAATGTGGCTTTCAAGTGGTAAATAAAATTTCAAAATCGGTTCTGTAAATCCAGAGATTAGCCCCTACAAACTTTACCTCTTTATAATATTATAGTAATATGATGTTTTGAGAATTTAATATTTAATGTATATCTATCTAATTCCTACTCAAACATTAACTTTTCCACGCCTTTTCCCACCGCACCGCGACTAGTAAATAAATTTTAGTTTTTGCTTAAAAACCTCGACTCCGCTGTCAGATAAATCAATGTCCGGCAAGATGAGCTTGCTAACCAATTAGCCGAGACTTGATAGCCATAGTACATCAAAATAAATATCCACTGAAAACAGAAAGCTTCTACATTTACAATTTAGTAGCAGACGCTGCACGGTTTCACCCTCGCCTCGTTCCCGTAGGAATACGGGGATAAAATATGGCCTATAGCACTCGGGTATAGTGTAGCTTCCCAACAGTGAATGAATTTTTCAAAACAATTCAGTAGTTTCAGAGCCCCTTCGATGCAAACGAACAAACAAATATTTCCTCTTTATAATATTATCAACCCATATTCATCATTCACTCACTGATGTGCTCGAGTCTCCTCTCAGAATGAGAGGGGTTAGGCCAATAGTCCATCACGCTGGCCCAATGCGGATTGGCAGACTTCACACACGCAGAGAATTAAGGAAAGTCTCTGGTATGCAGGTTTTCTCACGATTTTTCCTTCACCGTTTGAGACACGTGATGTTTAATTTCTTAAAATGCACAAAACTGAAAAGTTGGAGGTGCATGCCTCGGACCGGATTCAAACCCACACCCTCCGGAATCGGAGGCAGAGGTAATATCCACTGGGCTATCACGCCTCTATAGAATATTAGTATAGATTTTTAATAAATTTGTCATGTATTATGCGTACATATTATAATACAAATTACCAGTGTAAATACTAAATTTTCACAAATGACGTACTGACAGCAGGATCTCTTAATGTTTGCAGAATCAGAAAAAGAGAGAGATGAGAAAAAATGATGAATGAGATGTCTCTCTGGAAAATACGATTGATTTGAATTTTCATTACACATTTTATATATTGATTGCATAGACAATATAGTTTAAGTTATACATTCAAAGTCAAAAAGTTAAAAGTAAATTGATTTGTCTATGTTAATATAGGGCTTATTAGCTACCAGCCACATTTTGGCTTTAACAATCAGCACGTCTATCAAAGCCACATTAGAACGTGCGGTACATCACACAGCCACATTAGGTACTTACTAAGATTTTACTTACTAAGATTTTAAGAGACGAAGAAAGATACACAGAATAATTGCATATCATCAGAATTACTGATTGAGTAAAAACATAAAATAGAAAACGTACATAAAATACATTTTTAGTATTAAAAAAATATATCCAATTAGGTATGCCACAATTACATAACGATTTTTACTTGCAAACGTAAGTAAGTAAGCCTTTATAAATTGAATATTTGATGGTCAAAGGGCTCACGGCGACATCGATATACCTTCATGTCGTTAATATTAATGAGCTGCGACCTTTAGTCTCAATTTCGTCCCTAGATATGTCAAACTCCCAAATTAGATTACTAGATTTTCATTAGAATGAAATATCCAGCAAATTTTGTTGACATTTTTTATACCTACGATGGTACGTAGTACGGAGAGGGTATTATGTGTTTCTAAATTATCTCCAAAATTACTAGTCTGATTTAGATGCGGTTATGATACGGATAAAAAAATTTAAAAACTCTCGCTTTAAGGGAACATTTGTCAAGGCCATCACTATTTTAAATTGCAATATAGATATAGTAATTTATAAGTAGGAATACGAATAAAATATCTCCAATTATTCACGCTAATCGTCATCATCATCATCATCATCATCATTATTAGCCGATGGACGTCCACTGCTGGACAAAGGCCTCTTGCATGGACTTCCAAATAAAACGGTCTCGAGCCGCCAGCATCCAGAGGCTCCCTGCAACCCACTTGATGTCTTCGGTCCACGTAGTGGGACGTCGACCAACACTGAGCTTTCCGGTGCGTGCTCACCATTCCAGCACCTTGGGACACCAACGTCCATCGGCTCTTCGAACTATGTGGCCTGCCCATTGCCACTTCAGCTTAGCGACTCGCTGAGCTATGTCAGTGACTTTGGTTCGTCTGCGGAACTCCTCATTTCTGATTCGATCGCCTGGTCCTGTGGACCCTAAAATAATTATGCTGATTAAAAAAATTATTTTTTTTTATTTTATTCATTACAAGTTAGCCCATGACTGCAATCTCACCTGATGGTAAGTGATGATGCAATTTAAGATGGAGGCGGCCTAACTTGTGAAAGGGTGAAAATCCACATCCCTTTCGGTTTCCACACGACATCATATCAAAAAGCTAAATCGCTTGTCGGTAGGGTGGTAACTAGCCACGTCCGAAGCCTCCCAACAGCCAAATTTTGTATTAAGTTCCTCAAGGACTCGTCACAGCTAACTAGATTCGAGGATTTTAATACTCGTATTTTACTTTATGTACTCATACAATAGCGTAGTAATATAAAAGTTTTGCTGTTATCAATTTCACTTTTCTCTGAAAGTGCATTCGCCCGTTACTGTTATGCATAAGCGAGCTTTATGAAATATAGAGAATATTTTTTTCTGAGAATATTGTTCACTATTGATGCCTCGCCGTTTCATCCTCACCTTTCAGGAATAAAATATGTTATTTATTAGCATTATAAGATTCAAAGTTCTTTTACCTACTGATATACAGGTTACATTTAAATGAAAAAAAATCAAGCAGTCACGCTTGCTTACAATACATACTGCGTTGCCCTTCACCCTGGTAAGCTTTATTTTGCCTGTAATTACACCAAAAACCACATTTCAGACTGAAAAATCAGTGAAACAAAAATACCTCAGCATGATGGCACATTATTCAGGACAAGTTCAAAAGTGCGAGAAGGTATAGACCTCGGCAAGTAAGTTGAAACAAAAATAATACTGTTGTCTACGCAGGTACAATCATAACCAAAAGTGCTAAACTTTGGTCTCTTGATAGCACCGCACGCCGCAGCGGTGTACGTCGCGCCGCAGCAGCACGCCGCCGACGGTACAAAACACCACTCTTGACGTTTTTCATGCAATGGGAATGATGACTAGGTTTGAATATATTAATTTTTATGATACATTCGGGTAAATAGGGTTATTTAATTTATTTGTTAACTAATTTATTCATAAAAAGCAAAGATTGTCTGGATATTAGCAAAATAAATGAGATTATAAAATTTCAAAATCTATTGAATTTTTTTATCGTAGTTAGATGAAAATTCATATAGTTTTAGCTTCCTTACATTAAATGTGACATTTTATATAATTTTTATATTTATAAACATAAACGCACAAATAACAAAGATACTAGTAATTTTGTTTGAGCGCACATACAAATCTAACGATTATTACATTACCTACGACGTCATTAGTTCGTGCCATTTTGTATGGGGCGTTTTTCAGGGATCCTTAAAATCCCTGTAGCTCCGAAAGTAATGATCGCAGATACCCTGTTCCTTTTGCAAAATTGCTTTACTATTAGCATACTCTTAATTTATATACAATTTAAAAAACTGTCATCATCCCTATGTGTCTCGAGCCGCATGCCGCACACCGAAGCGACGTGCGGCGCGATCAAGAGACAATAGCTTAACACGTTCGCAGCGGCACTGATTTTTCTGTACTTTCCTCTGGTACGAGGTTCACCGACCTTGTAACTCTTGGAGAAGCTAGATGCACGAGGTCAATTGACCTCGTACCGCAGCGAACGTGTTAAGACGCGTGGTCCACGATTGTCTGGTACATTAAATATGTCAAATGATTGAAAACTTCGCACGCGTTTTTTGTTTGTTTTATTTGTTGGTTCGTACGCGTTAACACGTTACTCTGGTTACTCGTAGCACAACTTATCGTACCTATAGCTCGTGCGCATTAACGTGACACCTGGCTACCAAACAAAACCATACAAACATCATTTGAGCGAGGTATCAAATTAATCCGCACGAGCTGTATGTTGCTAACATCCAAAAATGTCGTGTTACTGCGCATGGTTCAACTTACAGGCCGCTAACTATAGCTTTTACAGCAAGAAAACAAATAACCTAATATTTACTACATTTACATGTTTTTGATATTGTATTTATATTATAATATTCTTTAACGGTAATATATTTCACGGTGCTCTTGTCGAGGCGTCGGCGTATAAGTTTTTAAATAAACCGCTATCAATCTTACTTTACTCGGAAAGTGCATTTTCTCGTTACGCCGCGCATCGATGGGGTAATGCAGACTTGATTCTTCAACAGTTTAAATGCACTTTATTTATAAAATGGCGTATATTCGTTATAAATAAAGTTGTTTATTTAGTTTAGTTAACATGGCCAAAACAAAAATAATGTGTAATGCTCATGTATCGCTCCACCCAGTTATAGACAAGAACGCTGCACTCGAAATTGTAGACGAATACATATACCTAGGACATATGATCCAGTTAGGTAGGCCCGATTTCGAGAAAGGTAAACCACCGAATCCAACTCGGCTGGGCTGCGTTCGGAAAATTTCGCGACATCTTTTCATCCGAAATTCCTCAGTGCGGGTATGAAGTCATGTGCGTTGGGCATCGCCCTCCCGGCCCGCGCGGACCATCGGAAGTGTTACGAACAAATTTGCCAAGCTATAATCATAATATTATTACACATATAGAGCACCCATGTGAAGCCGGGGTGGGTCTCTGGTAAATAATAAAATCGATATCAAACGCCAAACATGGAAATTTTCAAATTCTCGAGTAATCTATTTAATTTTCCATTACCAAGGGTTCACGGCGTCAAGTTTTTCGGGCATTATTAATCATAACAAGAAGGCATCGCCTCGATTTGCATAAAATGAATTTTCCACGGCTGTTAAACGCTAGCATCAAGTAAGGATTATGGTAATGTTCAATTACTTTTAGCACTACATCTTTCGCATCGGTCGTTAAATGGACTGTTTTTATGACCTTTTATTTCTTAATAGCAATTACCAACGTTCGTGCTGGTATTAAGTGCTTCGCTGGTTCAGGTTGGCTTGTGTGGCTACAGATCATAATTATAGTTTTAGGTTCGAATACTGGGTAAGACTATTCTAGAAAATTGAGGGGTTGTTATTTGTTGTTCACATTTGTAACATCGCCCTCTGAATTTTTTGAACCTCCTGTTCTTACGTCAAGATAAACTGTACATTTCTATCATCATCAGTACTAACGTATTAAATTTATTATAAAACGGCTAAAACTTACAACAGATCAGCGATTTAAGTTGCAAGAACCAACTCATGACTAAGGGCCCCGTATGGGTTAAAACTACTCGGGCAAACTCCAACATTGTATCACGTGAGTTTTAGCCCTGTTTTTCATTACAAATTTAATATGAATACCACTCTTGACAGTTTCAATTGTAATTTAACTACCTGAATTAGGGTACAATTAGGTATAATACAAGTCCCTTAGGTCGCAGAGCGCACCTTATACTAAACTTATTATACTTATTATAGGTATTATATAGGTATTACACTTATTTTTACTAAAAACTCATTATTAGAAAAACCGTCGGGGAAATTTCTTTTAGAAAACTTGAATAACAATGAGGACGTGCCTATTTATAGAAGTTTTTTTTGAAGCGGCAAAGGGAACGCGGCACCAATAATATTACATTCCATTATTTTTGTATCTGGTATCATAATACCAGATACAAAAATATTCTATTCTTTATTTCTTTTCAACACTGAGAAACACAGCTAATGTCTTGCGATATAAATTAAAAGAAAAGTGTAAAGTAAACAGGAATTCAAAATAAATTCATAATAATATGAATTTTATTTCAGCTGTGTTATACCTATCAGTAAAAGCCCAGCTTCTCTCCCAAAGGCTGTTTATACTGCCTTATCATCTCGTTACACGCAAACTGAAAATCGTCTTATATTCTGTGACGTTCTATAAATAGACGGGTCACACGCCAATGTGTTATGTTTTGTAGATTCCATGTCACATAATAAATGCAGATGGCAGGATAGATCAGATGGACATACTTTTCATTTAATATTAATTTCAAAACCTATTTGGACCCGTTAAAAAACGGTCTTATTCGTATGTCTATACTAATATTATTACAAAAAAGTAAAGATTATGAGTTTGTGAGGTTGTAAGGGGTCATTTATACCGAATTTTACTTTTTCCAATTTAGTAAAAATCTTTAAACAACAGCCTTTTTCATTTACAAATGCCACGTCATTTGTAAATGACAAAGATTAAATTTTATTTGCGAATAACATCAAGAACGGGTGCTGCGCGTGTGAAACCGTGCGGTGTCTGCCAGTAGCTAACACGCAAGTCTTTCATGAAAAAACAAAACTGTGAGTAAAAACAAAGCTCTATAACGAATAATGAATGATACAGTAAATTTAGGCACCTTTTATTTAAAGAGTTATGTCTAAAGTCCGTATCATTATTTGAAAGCTCAGAATACAGTAACTTTAATATTAACCTATTCTTTAAAAAAATATTTACAATAATATACACGCTTTCAATAGCTTTGATTATTAACTAGTCTAAAAAAGTCATAAATCTCATTAATTCAAGGCCAGGCAGTTACCAGAATTGAAAGCTTGCAATGTAAATTGCAGACAACGCATCTACACTTATTAAAACGTCTATGATAATAATGCTGTATTTAAACAAGTCCAGCTGTTGCGAACTTGACGTCTTTCGAAATCCGAGTGTAAATAAAAGTTAAATTCTGCTCGGGACAGCTTCGGAGGCAAAATTAACTTTTATTTGAGCAAAGAACAGCTTTTGTAAATGTACATGAACGCAATATTGGAAAGGGAACTATTGTGTCTTTGATGAAAATAATAAAAGTGTCCTTCAATCATTATTGTTCCGTTATTATTTTGTCTTTCTTGTTCTCATTTATTCTTCAGTATTATTCTTCTTCTTATTTACTTACTCAGAGAAAACTACGGGAACTTATCACCCAATAAGTTATATTTATAAGAATCCTAACACCGTTTCAATAAGATGTTAATGAAGTTACAAAAAGCCAGGCTAAGTTTTTGTTTATAAAATGAGCTAGCATCAATCAATTCAATAAGCCGCGGTAAATATAATGTAGACAAATAAAGTAATTATTCGCAGACCTAATCTCATCACACTAATATTATAACGGTGAAAGTTTGTGTGTATGTTTGTACCTCCTTTGCGCTGCAGTTAGTTATGCGAGTTGGCTGAAATTTGGAATGGGAATATATTTGACTCTGGATTAGCGCATTGGCTTTTATTCCCGAAAAAAACAATGGTTTCCGCGGGATTTGTCAAAAACTAAATTCCACACGGACAATTTCGCGGGCGTCCGCTAGTAGAAAATATGTATTGTTAGTTTCACGAAGGCTACAAGAAGGTTTGAGGAGGTAACGCTGTCGAGACACCAGTGAAACTGTGTTTTATACCACGGGAATTGAGTGCAATAGTCCCTAGTTGGTCCCTGATCACCCGTCTGGCCTCCAGAAATATATATATAAACTATTTAGTACAGTAAAAAAAACATCTGGCTAGTAACAACTTTGGTAACTCCCCTCCTCCCAACTTGTATCGATAACGAGACTATTAAAAGTTATGTTTTTTTACTGTTGCTTAATGAATAGTTACACAACTTAACAGCCACAATGTCCTACAAATTGCGTGGTACATTATCTCGTTCCGACGCTCAGAAGTTTTTTACTTGGTAGCCCAGTTAGCTACCAGAATCAAGAATTTTCGCAAATAAAAAATTGAGCATCTCTTCAAGATGAAACAAGTGACGGAATATTAACTTACTTACAAATTGCGTGGTACATTATCTCGTTCCGACGCTCATAAGTTTTTATTACCATGTAGCCCAGTTAGCTACCAGAATCAAGAATTTTCGCAAATAAAAAAAATTGAGCGTCTCTTCAAGATGTAACCACTCACGGTCAATTATCTTGATAGTTATAAATTGTAAAAGTGTTCCACGGATGTTGGGTTAATTCTGTTATTTTCTAAAATGAAATATAGGTAAGAGAAGTTGTAGAATTCAGTTAGTGTTCCACCCCAGTCCCCGCCGTACATTACCAGCAGTAAGTCTGAGGATGCACGCCCATTCCATGTCGCCGCGTGTAATGACCGGCGCTATTCCGTGACCCAATAAAACCCAACTTACGATTTACCTTACGTATAAAATAATTACTATTCAAATGGGCTCTACTACGAGTACGTTCGATAAACTGTTTAATATTTGAAAACTTGTTGTTTGGTTTTGAAAATTCTATTTAATATATCTATACTAATATTATAAAGAGGTAAAGTTTGTAAGTTTGTTTGATTGAACGCGCTAATCTCAGGAACAACTGGTGCGATTTGAAAAAATCTTTCAGTATTAGATAGCCCATTTATTAAGGAAGGCTATAGGCTATATATTATCCCCGTCTTTTAACGGGAACCACGCGGGTAAAACCACGCGGCGTCAGCTAGTATTTTATAATTGACAGCTATGTAAATTTAACGTGGATCCTCAGCCTTCGATTTAGAGGGCGTAGGTTCGAATCCGGTCCGGGGCATGCCTCAAACTTTTCAGGTTTGCATTTTAAGAAATTAAATAACACGTGTCTCAAACGGTGAAAGAAAAACATCATGAGGAAACTTGCATACCTGAGAATTTACATAATTCTCTACGTGTGTAAAGTCTGCCAATCCACAAGACTAAGGCCTCTCATTCTGTGAGGAGACTCAAGCTCAGCAGTGAGCCGAAGATGGGTTGATAATGATGATGTTACCATTGAGACTGGAGCACACTATTCTGCTAGGTTGGAAAAATAGGTAAAGTAGTAGTACTTTCCCACAACACACAAAACGAAAAGTATATTATTTGTGTTACCTTTCTTCTTGTTATAAATACCGGCTTTAAAATCACACTCAAGTTTATAAAAAATTTAAAAGTTTTCTTCTGTCAATAAATGGCTTTATATGTCAAATACAAAGTTGTGTAATTGGTCAAGGTATAATGGATACTCTATTAATGTAAAAGCAACCTTATTATCTAAATAACAGAGTCGGTTATAAATAAAATTTGAAATGTTAAACACGATCGTCTAATTTTCCTAACAATGGGTGAATAGGGAAATAATTAATTTATGTTTGTACGACAATCATATGAGCCCGATAATGTCATGGACATTGTTGAGTAACTAACGTTATAAACTATAATGAGAGCCTTAATAGCTGTGTAACGATGATAATAACTACAGGGTGTCCCGTTATTAATGGATAATTGGCAAATGGTAGATACACCCCCTAATTATTATCTAAAACTAATTAGAACAGTTTTCCAAAAATTCCTAGGGTGATCAAGTTACGTTATTTTTTCAGATTTTTAAATTTTTTCTACCTTGAATCAGTTTTTTCAAAGCTGCTACAATTAAGATTTCAAAAAGCAATTTTTTTAAAAATATTACCGACTAAATTACCAATATATTATGATACTATTTTGATGTTTTGTATGTGTGTACGTATGAATGATGTATTATTGAATATTATAGTTTCATACACTATTAACGGAACACTCTGTATAATGAAGTTTAGCTCAACTTGTTATGTAGTCATCCTTACATAAAGTAATTCAATACTTATTATCAGTAGCCGACACTCCGCGGTTTCACCCACGTAGTACCCGTTCCTGTGAGAATTCGGAAATAAAATATGCCTACATCCCATGACAGTTATAAAAAACGTGACTTTCTAGTGATAAAATAATTTTCAAAATCGGTTTAGTAGATCCAGAATTACGTTGGGGTCCCAAGGAATTTCGGCCCCGCACCAGAAAGCGCAGTGTTAGTCAACCCCCCGCCAAGTGGACTGACGACATCAAGCGAGTCGCAGGTATTTGCTGGATACAGGCGGCTCAGTACCGTGATGTTTGGAAGTCCCTACAAAAGGCCTATGTCCTGCACTGGACGTCCATCGGCTGACATGATGATGATGATGATGATGATAGCTGTCTAAATCCAATTATACATGGTTCAGATCCCTGGTTTCTTATTGGTTTTATTTTTATTATGATTTGCATAAAAAATCTACAGTCACATGGAAAAGCCAGCACGATTTAAAACAGCCCTAAATCGTTACAACAGCCTGCGAGGCGAAAAATATTGGGAATTCTTGAGAGGTTCCGATTGTTACTCAACAGCCTTCAATCTGTCTGAGTGCTTAGGCGGGCTGAGATTGGGCCGATGGGCTATACGTACCCTATAGTATTCGTACCTCACTCTTAGACTATAGAAAAAAATGTAGAAGAATAAAAAAGCCTTTATTGCTGGTTCCGTTGTTTGTACATCTATATTAAACTTTAATTTAAGAAAAGTACTAGTAGAAAGTAAAAATGGTCAAGGTAGAGCCGTAGTCGGTGCGACCACGTCGCGTTACGTTATACTCGCGTCACGTTATACTCGTACATGCTAGGTATATAATGGGTGTGACCACGGCTTTACCGTGACCATTTTTGGTCGTAAGCATTTCCCTATTTTAATCTAAAATTTATTTTCTTGTTTATTTCTTTTTAGACCCCTTTTTATGTAGTCGGGTTATAATTTTTAAAATTATTTTTTTTTAGGTAATTTACTTATGGAGATATTCAATATTTTTATTATATATTCATTGGCAGTGTAGGACTATAGAAAGTACACTACACTAACTGTATAGAGACCTACTATTGTATATACTCAGTATACTACATATCCACAGTATTAGTTTAGTTTGTATTAAACAAAAACCAACCATTTCAGACGATATCGATTGTAATAACAAAAATATTTGCTATTTTGTGACTTCTTTTTTGTTTTAGGTAAACATATAGAAGTTTTAGGTAAACATATAGAACACCAAAATTAGTGTATGAGATATTATTATTTCTTGAGAAATAAAAGCTGCTTTTATATCACAGACTCTTTTAGCGGTGTTTCTAGACATAACTTTAACTTCAAAAACGTCAAACCAATGTTGTCAAAATTATTAATTAATAGAAAAATATAATTACTATATGCGGGTAGTCTATTTTTATATCTTTAGTCTATGGTTTCACAAACATGCGGCGCGGCGTTTTGAAAAGAAACATACGAGAGGGTTGTTTTTACAATTCCTCTGGTGTTTTCAATTTTCCCGGTATTTATGCAGCAAATAAATTTAAAACATCAAATTATACAATTACCTACATTGATTTTATCAGTATACAATTTTACTGTTTGTTGGCATAATTTTTACTTTTAACGCACAGGCATTTAGGTGTCTTTATTGTGTCGGAATGTAGGTAGTTAAACGTAAATTGTACATTAGGAATGAATTGGTATCACGTCACATATAGTAAACTTATGTAGGTACTAAATCAGAAACATCTGCATGCGGTCAACAATTAAAAAAAAATCATCACACTCGCATGAATTATTTTACGTATGGAAGCTAAACGTACTGACTGATTGCGCAAAGTTAAAATTACGAGTACATTTTGCTTTGGTCTTCTCGATCTTTCAATATTCTACACAAAAAAAACAACACTGAATTATTCTGAATGAAGATAAGTACTTATAACTTGCCGCAACAATATGCCTACAAAGAAAAGATTATTCTTATAAATATTACTTACTTAATATAATAAGTTTTCAACACTCGGACACTCGGTTGATTAAAATATTAATAGATTTTATTACCATAAAATACACTTACTTACTTTACATTCGTTAGAATAAATACTGGAAAATTATTCCCTTCTCATAATATTACGTAATAAGTTTAATATCCATGCATCCAAGTGAAAATTCATCACGATGTTTAATAAATCTTATGGATACCGAATCTAAGGTATACCCACATACAACAGTGTCAGGGCCCCATCAATATTGCGTCAGGAAAGAAACAAAGCTTGCACATATAATATTTTATATCAATGCGTCTACGTCCATATTCTTTTTTCTGCTGTATTGTTTATTAATAAACAGAAGATGCTTGCTTAGAGTTTCTCTGCGTGATCGAATCAGAAACGAGGAGAAGAGACGTTGGGGTCCCAAGGTGCTGGAATGGAGACCTTGCAGCGAAAAGCGCAGTGTTGGTCGACCCCACACTAGGTGGAGATTTTGCGGACGTCCCGGTCATTACCGCATACATTTTAATAATGATCGTTAATAGATATAATCCCCGCATACCTTTTCCTAAAAAAGGCTGGTCTGGTCGATTGGTCGATTCAAACAAGTCAATAATTGTTAAATGTGAAAAATGGGAATCAATCAATCATCGATTTTCCTGTGGTAAGTAATTAGTTAGTCACTACCTTTGACTCAAACATCTCATCTTATTACGCATGAACTTGAAGAATTTTATTCCATCCTTGGTCAGAGCCCGGAAAGGCCTGACTTCCGTAGAGATATGTTTCAGCATACCTTAATATTGTAGAAGAATTCCTTGTCAATGAAATTCAATATACGAATATTACGTACGTACTGATAAGTTTATTCAGTGAAAACGAAACATCGTTTCCGTCCTTTCATCCAGAGAATATTATGTTTATTCTGCGGTATTATTACTTTCTATTGAATCACTTTGACTGGAAATGGATAAAGCATGTTATTATATTTTTTTCTTATCGTATATGAATACTGTATAATCTAGCTAGAGTTTAAAAGTTTCAACTGGCGTATTTTTTATATTTCTACTAGAATGCGTGGAATTTAGTTTTACACAAATCCCTCTGGAATTCTGGACTTTTCCGGGATAAAAAGGAGCCTATGTGTTAATCCAGACTATAATCTAACTTTACTTCAAATTTCAGGTGATTCAGTTCAGCAGCCGAGGCGTGAAAGAATAACATATTCACACATTCATACCATCCAAATCATCAGCTTTTCGCAAATCTCGGTTCATGGATTTTTTCTTAATAAAAAGCCTGTGTAAAACCGCTTGAGTAGTAGCGGCGTTATAGAGTAACAAACATCCATACAAACTTTTGCGTTTATAATAGGATATTAGTAGAATTTTGCGTATTATTATTACATATATAGTATTATTATTTGATATGCGTATTAGTAGGATAGAGTAAAAATATTTTTGTTTGTTTTACATGTTTATACTTTTCTATGAAAAATAATTTTAGATATCTTGAAATCGACTGAATATCCACGGGAACTATTACGCGGGTGAAACCGCGGGCATATAGTATTTAATATTGTAAACGGTGAAACGCTTTCCACGCGACATATGAAAAGTGATATAAATTTTAAAATCCAGCTGCAACTCGACACCAATACTCGCTCCATCCATCAAAGCGATCCGCTACATACTTGTAGATCGATGTATTCGCGCTAAGCTCGTAATATATTAGAGATTTAGCACTTCTTTAGTCCAAGACCTAGCTTAAATACCCATCAATTCAAATGATCCAGTTAAAGGATCTTAGTAATATAATTGAAGCGAAAACATATTTGTATAGTTTGAGAAGCGATAACGAAACTACGTATTACATTTTTCTAACCGTGGACCGCGTTTCCACTTGCGTAAATTCTAAACTGTTCTATGCCAGGGAGATCTAAAGATTGGCCCAGACAAATAGACAGACAGACAGATAGAGGAATTATTTATAATATTTATTAATTGTGATTTAACTTCAAATGACTAGGTATGATTTGAGCTGTGATAGCTCAGTGGAAATAACCTGCGCCTCCGATTCCGGTGGGTGTAGATTCAAATCCGGTCCGGGGCGTGTGGCTTTTCAGTTATGTGCATTTTAAGGTGAAGGAAAAACATCGTGAAGAAACTTGCATACCTGAGAATTTTCTTAATTCTCTGAGTGTGTGAAGTCTGCCGTTTCGTATTGAGCCAGCGTGGTCGACTATTTGGCGTAACCCGTCTCATTCTGAGAGGGCTCGAGCTCAGCAGTGAGCCGAATATGGGTTGATAATGATGAATGAATGATGATTCAAGTCTTGTAGGAATGTCCTTTCAAGTCCTACTAATACAAACGTATGAGATACAAACAACATGGAATGATAGTTAAATTTATTATGTATATATACCATTTGGACAAATTCGCGTGATTTATTCAAAGCATTACAATTTATAATAATTAATTAATCATATTAGTTATTAATGTTGAAATGGATACGATACAATATATTATCTCTTAATTTAATATTTGCTACTGTTAGGTAGAATAATTTTACTTATTTCAATAAATTATACAAAATATATCCGAACTCCTATGTTAGCAAACACCTCAATATTACATTTCCATTAAAATACGATTGTTTACATGTGGAAAAAAATATCTCTCATTTTTATTTTCTTTTTCAACAAGAACCTTTACTGATAAACGAAATCCTCGGATTTACGTGTATCAGGATAATAGCGTTTAATATAATCCAAACATATTTGAGTTTCCTTTGAAAACAAAGGTATACGGTAAACATGAAAATTGGAAATTATGATCATATCACGGCCAAGAGATTTTGAGGTTCGGACAACTGGACACGTGGATTAAATCAAGGTCATAAGTTCAAATTTTGAGAGCTTTCACATTTTGACGTCTTTTCTAGCGCAGTTAGTAGTTCTATGGTTCAAAAAAGAATCAGTTTATTATTTTATTTCTTTCTAAATTGGCTCAGGTCTGGTCTGGCGGAAGGTATATAGGCCGTGGTTAGTTATCCAAAAGCAAAGGCGTACCGCAAAGCCTTTTAGCGTTCCGGTACGATGCTGCGAAAAAACTGTTTCTAAGACCGCTTCCATCTTAAACTATCGTCATTTATTTGGTCTTTATTATCGAATCAAGTGTGAAATCTGCCAATCTGGATTGGGCCAGCATGGTAGACTATTGGCCTAACCCCTCTAATTCTGAGAGGAGACTCGTGCTGAATATTGGTTGTTAATGATTTAGCAAATAAAGAATTTGAATTTTAGAAACAAATAATAGCAATACACACAAAGTTTAGCTTTTATTTAACACCCCTTCTAGATTGCGAACACACTCTCGGGTCATTACGACCGGTTGCGGGATACAAATCTCATTCCTTTGGCGATCCTGATTGGCGCGATAAAAGGGTGGTTCCCTATTTCCGTCCGACTCGTATCGGTCCTTCGGAGGAAATGACTTTACTTTCTACTTTATCTCTGAATTTCTAAAGAGTACAGCGATTATAAGGGTTCGTTCATACAGTGAGTTATACCCTTAGGTTTGGCAACACTATCAACATTTTTTGAGTGAAAATAGCGTGTTATATATTCTTTAATTAATTCATTATCAGTCTATTTTTACAAATCCGAACGTCTCTTCTTCAGGGACTTTAAGCTCATGTCTGCCACGCTTCTACGCCAATTTGCAGGCATTTTAATTGGCCTGCAAATTGGCATTGTATGGACAATGGACCTTAATTTAATATAGACAATGTTTGAACTTGAAACGATCAGTAAACAGATACTATAAAATAAAATGAATGGAACACCGGTAGTCCAACTTATTATCCATAGCAAGTAACACGAACAATTTTTCTAGTTGAATTTAAATAAAACGCTGTAGGAAATAGTAGTCTGAGACGGATATGTCGTCACTAGATCTCGGGTTGGCTCGTGTCAATGCTAGGTGGTGCGACTTGTTTCCGCAAAGAGTAGGGAGTTAGAGAGGGGTAGCGATCAGGCGGGAGTGACTGGCGATAAAAGGCTTCAGTATTCTCGTGGCATTGGTCGCCGTCGTCGAATAACTTGAGCATGGAATGGTGACTGTTGGCTAGTCGAAAGGGATCCCGTAAAGCTGCATCTGGAGTCACAAGCCTCTGGGACTGCTCAAGGTATTAAGGTATTCCATTCTAGGGTTTGTTTTAGTTACTATTTGATTTGTTATTTAAGTTGTCCTGACAAATATTGTGAATCATAACCCCTGTTCAACATTGGTTTTCTTATTTTTTAAATTCACTTTTGAAGCTTCTGCTAAAAACGCTAAAATAATATGCAATAGCCCAACGAATCCAACGCATAAGGGTTTGATATATTACTGCGTTTTTCTTAATTCAACTTATTATGGTGTTAAGATACGAGTAGGTACATACCAGACAGTCTAGTTACATGGTCACATGGTCCATTAATTATATCAACTTACTGTATAATATTTCGTCATTCTTTTGTCGTCAGTGCGGCTTGAACCTTAGTCTTAGTCTCATCAAGGGAATTGCCATAATGTTACGATCTTGATGTCCCTTGGAAGTATTAGGGATATTAGAAACACCCCTAATTTATATAAGTATCAGTTAGTAAGTAGAAAGTATTATGTATGCCGATACATTTATACCTAGCATTAGCGTAAAAGGAAAGGGTGACTTATCGTTGGTGCATGGTTTTAATCGGGATTATAAACACGTGATAGACTTACTTACTTTAAGATTAACCAAACATTTTTGTTAACAACAAGCTTAGCTTTAAAAAAAATGGCACCGCGAAGCATTTTATTATGCCAACTCTACTTACTTTATATTTCCTGTTTTTTCTCTTTTTCTCTCTTTTCTCTCCTCAACATAATCGCTCTTAGCATTTACCCATATCCCTGCCAATCTTGCTCACAAGAAAGCATACATGTGATCAGGCTTTCAGGATCTTCATTAGTGCTCGTTCCTTGCGCGAGTAGCCTCAAGTCTCGCTAGGTGACACATTAAAAAGATACCGTGTCTTCCTCTTTTCAAAGCTTGGCAAAAGGGTAAAGTTTATATTTTAACATACCTACATGCAATATATACAACTATATGCATGGCTGTTTTTTAAACGGCATTGTATCACAGAGTCATACCACTAGATGGTATGACTTTGCCGGGAAAGTAACAACTAACCACGACCGAAACCTATCTTTCATTCTAATAAACAATATTTCTCCAGTAGATTTCCATTTGACAACGGCAGTATTCACTGCCTTAACTTAGTAATAAAATAAACTTCGCAACCACAAAAAAACAAAGTTCCTTATGAATGATAATGAATGTAATGAAATTGCGATTAGGGTGAAATAGCCCTAATTTATTTCGACCACGTACTGTAATAAAAAGAACACCTCCTTTTCGTAGCTTAAATTCTTACGCACACTTTACTACGTTATAAAAATAACATTTAACTAAGCTTTTTATTTTTGGGTATTATTTAAGTTTTTTTGGAACGTAGTTTACTTTTTTTGGCTTACAGAACTTACAGTAAGAATTAGTATAAATCGTCACGTTATGAAAAAGCGTCAAACAAAGTACCAGGGTAACAAAAAGTATGGAAGCAGTCTTTGGAAGCAGAATTACACTCACTTAAAATTTTTAAGTGTTAACTACATACGATCTCAAAGTACCAGGATAACAGAGAGTAAAGGCAGTTGAGTTAATGCTTAATAGTTAGAAGAAAAAAGAATTAATAAATAATAGTTAGTCGAAAAATACCACAAGCTCAAATCAGATTCAATTCTAAGTAAAGCCAAGTTTATACATCTCAAAGGTCGTGAAAATGTTCCAGTACGTATAAAATGTACGCAGACTCTAAACTTCATAATAAATAATTCCCACTTTATTGCTCCACCCGACGACGGGTGTCTAATGATCAATTTAACGCTTATGAAGTGCAAATTCTCTGTCATACTGCGAGACGAGACATTATAATATCCAATTCCGGCTTCAGAAATTTATAAATGGACGACGCACCTGCGTTTACTCTCTTTTTCAACGTTTAATAACGTTTTTTTGTGAAAAACAGCTATTTAAAGATTGGGAATGCTAATATAATTCCAATCCAAGCATATAAAGCGTAGGATTAGCTAATAAACATGGTTTGATTGATTATAACTTTAATTATGATCTTCACATTTATAAAACGCTTTCATCGATTGATAGCCGATTTTATAGTCTTTGACCACACTTTTTTATGATTTTAAGATAGTAAAAAGTGTCTGCCTGTATTCGACTTTACATTTTTGTGCATTTCAAACTGCTGTATATAATTATATACAGATTTATCAAGATACAAATGACTAAGAAGGTAGGTACATCGATTAATGCGATATATGTATGGCAGTGAAGAAGAGTTTTAGATTTGCGTCTCCGTTCACATCACCACGATCATAGGAGCTTCAAAACTTATTTCAGCTTATAGTCTTCATCGCCCCCTACGTCTACCCAAGTCGAGCTCTAAGTCTCCCTTAGAAGTTCCTTCTCAATAATATACTCTTTTAACCCTTAGCCTCAACTCTTTGTTTTTCTGCGCTTATTCAAATGCCGCTTCTGCCAATAATTATAAGCAAATAGCAAATATAGAATCAAACAAATTAGGACAGTTAAACGAGTATAGTCAGTATCCATTAATTTAAATTTCGAAGATTTCGTCAGTCTATTATAAGGATCGTTACTGCCCATGTATTTGTTTATGCGTCGTTTTTTCCCGCCATTATTTACGTAGCGAGGAGAAAAACCTTTATTCAAATCGGTTCACGTCTCGTCCCATAAAACGATCGTATACTCTCAGTAGAGATTTACTGAATCCGGTCCTTCGTTTACGTCGGCTCTCATGTCAACATCATTTATTCTTTCAGTGAACGGTGAAAATGAGCACTTCAGTAATGCAATCAGGTAGATTTTTATGTATACCAGTCGCCAATCAGCATTGATATTTAAATCGGAGGGAATAATGGTTGTTGTATTTAGTGGTACACCGACTATGTAAAGGCGGAATTATATTTGTCTGACGTGTCGTGTCGTGATGTATCAGAACAAAATCGGTATCATACATTTTGTATGGCAACGTTTACATTTATGTTGTGACATGTGATGGGTATTGATGTGTCGCATACAAAATGTATGATACCGATTCTATTCAGATGCGACACGCACGTCAGACATATATAATTCCGCTTTAGTGTAATAGGAAACTAGCGCAATTTTACTATAATAAGTCACTCCTCTATCTCCGATAATAAAATCGGTTGCCGTGATAGCTCAGTGAATATGACCTCTGTCTAGGATTCGGAGGGCGTGCGTTCGAATCCGGTCCGGGGCATGCACGTCCGACTATTCAGTTGCTTGAATTTTAAGAAATTAAGTATCTCATGTTTCAAACGGTGAAGGAAAAACATTGTGAGGAAACCTGAAAACACCCGAGTATTTTCTTAATTTTTGTAAGTCTCATTCTGAGAGAAGACTCGTGCTCAACAATGAGCCAAATATGGGTTGTTAATTATGATTATTTGTCTCGGACGATTGCAAGTCATACAAGACATACTTCTTTATAAGAAGGGTAAAAGTTTGTCAGCCTATGCTACTACCACAAGGTATGTACCTTTGAAACCGACTAACTTCCAAACCCACCATAATCCAAACAACATATATGTATAACGAAATGATAGATTCTGCCAAAGTATTTTGATTAGTAATTTTAACTAGCTGTGAAGTCACTCGGGTCTCAGTTGAAAATCAGCGCTGGGAATGGCTTTTTGCAATTAACGGCTAAGGCTGAGCTGTAAACCCTTTCTTTAGTGCCAATTCAGTCATATAATATCTAAGATAAGGACTATTTGTGACACTAAAAATGAGTAAAAAAATTTTCTTTCTTTCTTCTAAACTTTCAGTTTTTATAAATTAACGAAGATCTGACTTTTCCGGCTCAGACCAAAAGTGTCGGTCTCATTTAAAAAAGTCTTCCTATGTAACCTTCACATGTAGTTCCCGAAGTACTCGTAAATGAAACCAATATTGAACCGTCGGATTCCAGATTACCGACTAATTACTCGTACCGGATTACTCAATTAATCTCCCAGATGTACCTACTTACTTTTCTAATTGCTTCAGAAGGCTGATTATTTTATTCAATGACCAAGTTAGCCCATAAGTGCGGCCTCATCAGTGTAAGATGAAAGCTCACGTACTTGGAAGAGGTACAAGATTCTATCCATCTTCTACCATCTGGCCTATTCACTGTTTTGGTCTTTATTATCAACCAATTAAAATAAACAACAAATTAATTGACCAAAATGTCATCTACATAATACATAAAATCCACCAGTAAGCATAAATGCATTGCTGTGTTGGCACCACCTTCAAAGTGATCAGAAGGTAGCATACTTTATTTTATTAGTTATTTTTCCTTTTTAGTTTATTTTTATGATTTTAAAGTCGGTTATTTTTTTTTGTTAAAAAAAATTTATTTGTATCATAGATTGATTATATGGCATTTTGTCAATTGATTTGTTGTTTATTTTAATAAGTCAATAATAAAGATCAATATAGGAAATAAACCAGCTGTATCTCTGATATAAAAAAGTAATGTTTGTGCATAAAAGAACACATGCAGAACAATTTTTATAAAACCCGACACAACTTGGAAAAAATAATAAAAATATAAATGAAAAAAATCTATTTGCACATTTGATAAATGGAGCACTTTTGTGAAGGAAAACTTTTAGAAAATGTTCCCCGCGCTCAAATACCGTTAAAAATGCAAGTACATAGTTCGCGATGTTCAGCTAAAAGTTTCGAAATAAATGCTACAGTGATAAAAGGTTGGCAATTCCCGCCTGGATTCGCGCTGAGGTTTAAGCATAGGTGGTATGAATGTAACCTTGTTACTGCACAATATAAAAAAAAAAGAATTTCTGGATATTTTTCAAAGTGTCGTCTGTCGTTTCGTTGTCGCGAATTCGTCCGCGTAAAATTTAGTTTTTCACAAATCCCTTGGGAATCATGAGTTTTTACCGGGATGCAAAGTAGCTTATGTGTTAATAGAGTAAAGTCTATTTCCATTCCAAATTTCAGCCAAATAGGATCAGTAGTTGCGGTGATAAAGAGTAACAAACATCCAAATTAATATTCAAACAAACAATCATAGGAACTTTAGTAAATAAGTAAGTAGGATTACGGAATAAGAAGTGGAATTTGCTCCACGGTACAGACTCAACAACGAGTGGTCATTGGTTCGATTTCTGCACACTGGACTATTGTTTTGCCTTATTGGAGGGAAAATGGAATACTGGTCACATTTGAAAGAAATTATTTTTGTTATAATATAATTACTTCCTTTAATATTTAGTGTCCATGCTAGAATCCTATGTCCAGTATTGGACGTCCATCCACATCCAGTCCAAAGTAATCCTAAAAGAAAAACCTAGTAAGCTAGTAAATTATAGTATATTTTTATGACACACAATTCTGGTTCTTGTAACTACGTACCTACCTCACAAGGCTATATATATATATATATATATATATATCTTACTTATTCTAAAAACAATACAAAAATATGTCTGCTAAAAGTGTTTCGATTTTGTCAAGATTACTACATCGACCCTCAATAGCCGGGAGACGACGTAATAGAGGCATTCATATAGGCAATTCTGGAAATTGGACCAACTACGGCAATGGTTGGCAACATCTGGCGTCCATTGTTCCACAAAATCCTTATGATAACTGAACCTCTTGAGATTATACGAGAAGCAAGGAATTTTCTTTATTTTCCTGAGCGTAAAAAATATAGGGTTTTGTACACGGAGTTCTTGAAAGGTTCTTAAGGTGTAATAAATTTGGAGAAATCCCTGATTCAAACACGAAAATTATTCTATTGTATATCTGTAAGAGGCTTCCTTTGCGGATTATCGTAGTGTACAATGAACAATAAACTAAATGGTAGTAGTAACTTCTAACCAATTACTTTAGAACAATTTGACTGATTACATGAAGTACTGCCTAACCCACAGAAAATAAAATGAGTATAATAAAGAGAGAATAGAACGACCCGCGTATCCTCATATGAGGATACGCGGGTCTTTCTATTCTCTCTTTAGCGGACGTCTTCATATATATGAAGACGTCCGCTAATGCTTGTATTATAAGAAAACAAACTTTATTAACGGTTACATAGAGTAAACTTTAAGAAGTCAAAGTTCGGTTATTTTATTTAGGCTTAGTTTACAAGGACTTTCGAAACATTTTCAACAAAAAAATTTTAGTTTTAGTTTAGAAACAAGGCAAAACCTTGCACTAAACAAGTTAATAAAGCTGGTAAAAACTAGCCAATTCAAATCTTGAGCTTTAACGTATTCCTCATACCGACTGAACGGACTTTGATGATACATATCTAAGACTAATCGCTGGAAATTTTTAAAAACTTGAAAACCTTAAAAAAATTGCATCCAAATAAGTTCACATTTTTAACTGACTTCCAAACAGGAGGAGGTTCTACGTTCAGCTGTATGTATGATTTTTTTTATGTATGTCCAACGATAATTCCGTCATTTATAGACCGATTTTAAAAATTCTTGTTCTGAAGGGTTCGATTCCAGGGTGGTCCCCTTTTTTTTCATGTCAGGATCTGATGATGGCATTCTGGAAAAATTGAGTGAAGCTTTCGAAAATGGTAGAGACGGCTAGTGCGTTTGTTAGTGTTTCCACAATAAGCTATTTTAAACCACTACAATTTTATGGAGGTCTGGAGTTGGTATGATGATGGACCCGAAACACAGACGATGGAACTCGTCAACGATTTACAGGAGTTACCTTTTGTTTGGTATTAATTGGTATTAATTTGTATTGATAAGAACCTTCCACCTACATGGGTTGTGACTGTATTAAGGGTCTGGTGATGAAGACGAGGGACAGTGAAGAGAACTCCTCGACGGTTCACAGTAGCTACCTTGTGTTACTTGATCAATTTTATATTGATGAGAACTTTCCACTCATATGGGTTGTTTGCATAAGGGGTCTGGTGATGAAGACGGAGGAAAGTTAAAACAATTCTTTATTGGCATTGATACCTTTCACGTTTTTATGGATATTCATATTACGTGTGGATAAAGGGGGAGTGAAATTTTGTATATGAGTTAAGGAGTATTTTCAAAATTGGGATTGTAGGACTTAAGTACTTATCATAAGAAAATAACGTTTTAGCTAATTCCTTATTAATTTTTGCGCTTACCCAGTAAGTATGCTAATACTAAAAATAAAAAAATAAAATTATAATAAAAAAAATTCAACCGACTTCCAACTCAAAAATTAGCTTAAACTAAAAAGCAAAAAATAACATCTTGTATATGTGCTACCTTCTGATCAGTTTGAAGGCGGTGCCAATCCAGTGTTGTGTTTTAATTAAAGCTGTTTCTAAAAGAACCACAGAATTTAATTAAAACATCACTGGCTTGGCACCGCCTTCAAACTGATCAGAAGGTAGCACATATACAAGATATTATTTTTTACTTTTTAGTTTAAGCTAATTTTTGAGTTGGAAGTCGGTTAAATTTTTTTATTAAAATTTTTTATGTACTACATTGCCACAAACAAATAGCGTAAAAATCAAAATTATTCCTCTCAAAAAAACTGATAATAATCGTTTATTAGGTAGGTATATCGTTGCTCCATTAAAAGGTTATTTTGCTCGTAGCTTATTTTAAAGCCTTTGTGAAAAATGTTGCTAGTGCATCCTTTGTGAAACTTTTAATGCTCATGCAATTAAAAATAACATTATGAGATGGGGTAAAAATATTAATTGCTCTTATATTTCTAACCATTTTTAAAAGAAATTAAATTCAAAATGTTTGTAGATAAATAATAATTGATTTATCATATTAACTTTCTCTGCTTTTAATAATTATTTTTAGTATTACGTCTGAGGTGGTATCACTGCATGATATCTATTTATGTCAAGTCAAGACAGAAATAATAGTTATTCCAACAATCAAACATTGACTAAATCTAAATGAATCTAATTAAAATTATTTTAAAGTGATTCAAATAAAAGCTCAAGTTATAGATCTTGGTGAACTTAAGTAGTAGAACTTGGTGAACTTAAGTAGAATTTGGTGAACTTAAGTAGTAGAACTTGGTGTACTTAAGTAGTAGAACTTGGTGAATAATAGTAGTAGAACTTGGTATACTTAAGTAGTAGAACTTGGTGAATATTAGTAGTAGAACTTGGTGAACTTAAGTACTAGAACTTGTAAGTCCAAAATAGTATACCCACATAGCATGCAGAACTTGTTAAGCTGTCGATCCCAGTTATCAGCATATTTAACTGATCGTTACAAAATCATCAATTATCACTCTCACGAAGGCTCCTATTTTAAGAAGGGAGGCCTGACCCTTAATTGAGCGTTAATTTGGGCTGTAAATGATGATAGTTTATATAGTAAGAGCTTAGGACGTTTTCTAGCACACCATAAATAGGATCCGTGTCTTACCTAAATGCTGCTTAAAAATAATCCTCATATAATAGGTGTATTCACGTTTTTGGTCATAAATACTGAAATTGAGATTGTGCTCTCCTCACAAACGGAAGATTCCTCTAAGTGGACTTTTCAATTTTGCCGAGTGCGGAAAAATTGATGCTGAAACGTAGTGTTTTCTTTTCATTTTGTAAAGAGCAGCTCAGACTAGACGCTGCGACAATGGCCTGCGCTTTGGTACACTTTGACGAAAAATGCTACGAATATTTTAGGCATCATTCAGATGGTCCCCTCGGTATCGTTTGTGTAACGTTTAAGATGTCGTTTACAAAAATAAAGCTACAATTTCGTTGTATATGAAAAGGAATTGCTGATGTCTTGCTTAAGCTAAATATGGGACAAGAGCGAAACCGACTCAGTCACCAGGTTCCGTTCAAATTATCCTTTGTTACAACAATCTGTTAAATCTTGTGCAGTTTCATACGATGTTCCGAAACTTGAACCGTTGTTTCTTGCTATAAATAATTGTATCATTAAGGCACGGTCTCTTTTTAGCACGAAATAAAATTACGCCTCAAAAGAGGAAGAAGATTTGAAGATACCCATGTAGGTGTTGGGCGAAACGGAAGCTGGAAGAGCAATCTTCAAGTCAAGAGTGAATAGGCATCTTCTAGGCAAGCGCGTTCCACCATCAGGCAAGATTGCAGTCAAGCTCTTGCTTAAAATACTCAAAGATGTTTATGACTTAAGCGACTCTAACGTGGTGGAGTATTAACCGTAAGCTGAAATGAATTGCTTATTACTAGCGCAATTTTTCCCACTAGCTTCAGCCGGCGGCAGTAAAACTTGGCTTTTGGCCACTAAGCCGATTACCGTATGTAATCCGACCTACTGTGACACCGTGCTCGCGGCGCCTTCAATTAGCTTTACCGTGTCAGAGCAATCCGTGGTACAAAATTAAAGAAACAGCGTGTTGTGTCGTTTGAATTTGATACTAGAGAAGGGTCCTCTTGCCAAGGGTAATGAGGCGATCACACAGCGTTGAAGCCCAAGCATTTTTTTAAATTTTTACAAGTTAGCTCTTGACTACAATCTCACTTGACGGTAAGTTATGATGCAATCAAAGATGGAAGTGGACTAACTTGTTGGGGTAGGATGAAATCCACACCCCTTTCGGTTTTTACATGACAGCGTACCGGAACACTAAATCGCTTGGCGGTACATCTTTACCGTTAGGTTGGTAACTAACCACGGCCTCACAGCAGCCAGATCTGGACTAATTAGGGAAACCTCAATTGGCGCAGGTTCGAACCCAGGACCTCTGTCTTGTATGTCCACCGCACATACCACTGGGTCACAGAGGACGTCTTCATATTCACAAGGTGCTGGAATAATGATCCCGCACTGGGAAGCAGTGTTGGTCGTTCGCCAATTGGGTAGACTGATGATATCAACAGGGTAAAAAGAAGCTGCTGGATGCATGCGGCTCAAGTCCGTTGTGTGTCCTAGAGAAAAGCCGACACTCCTCTCGTTTAGTGGACGTACTTGGCTGAAAATTAAAAATAAAAATAATACAATGTTAATTTTTGTTTTGTTTCATGAAATGTTAAATCATTCTCATCTAATTTCCCTTATCCCACTTAAGTGGGGTCGGCAAAAAACTTCAAACTTCTCCATTCGGCTCTATTACCAACTCATCATCCACTCCCTTTACTCACATGCCTCCAAACACTCCAACCATCTCTTCTGCGGACTTTCTCTCCTCTTGTGTCCCTTCTACTTGCAAATTGAACATTTTTCGAGAAATATTACTTTCATCCCATATCATATTAAACATAAAAATATGATATATTTCATGAAATGTAAAATACCAATAACATTATTACGCCAAATAATTTGAAACTAATATCATGAACATTTTATTTTTTATTTTTTTTATTTATTTACTCGCTACATCTCATAGCATTATACTTCATGTTTTCCCGTAAAAAGTATCGGGCACGCTACAGTGTGCTACACTGGCTGCTCTGAAGACATTCTTGGCGCTCGTTTTAGCTATCTTATATGGATCTAAAGAAAGTTTTACTCCTTGTAAGCCAAATTATAACGCGTCTAGCTATTTTGATGCAATTCGGTAATCTTTTAATGAGTTTTATCCATCGATCTCCTATTAAAAAGTGGATGCACAATCAGCAACCAAAAAACGTCCCCACTCAATGAGTGCCAAACACAACTTCTTGGCACTCAATTCAAGTAGCCCCTTTTGTAAATTCAACCTTAAACTTAAGGTTAAAGGAGGTAATTATTAATAAGGTAAAAAGTTCTTAATTACTGTGTGGAAAAAGATGTGGCTCAAAAAAGAACAACAATAATATTTTTGTTTAAATCGGTTACTGGCAAAAATATCAACCAGATCAATATAAAAAATATTATTTCTCTATATTTATAAAAAAATATTAAATCCAAAAGGTTAGTTGCAGTCGTAACTTGTATGCACTATTTTTTTTTCTTTAAGGCGAGAGCATGTTAAAACATGTTCGGTGTAAAAGCAAAAAATGCGGGTAGTAATATATAATTGACTCTGTGTAAAAGCGAAAAATTGCGGGTAGTAAGATATAATTTACAATGAAAGTGAGAGAAGTGAAGAGTATGGAAGTGGCATATTTTATCGTTAATTTTTTTGCCATAACTTTTATCACACAGCACTCAGGTATTTCCTGCCATAACAAAAGTTAAAGTACATAAAAAAAACCTATCCAATGATATATTACACGTTTTTATTGGTATTTAGGCAGGCTCCCATACATTTCTGCCGGTTATCTTTTTCTCTGAATTTGGGATAATATTGAATATCGGACTATATTTAAATTCCTTTAGGTATAATTTCTTTACCAATAATTCTAAAACTGTCAAAACAAAAATGGCCAGTTTTTAAGTGAAATTTTCTACATGATTGTGCGTCCTTTTATTATAAGAGATCAATGGTTTTATCACAAACTACCTAACTTACACTCATGTAAAAACTTCGCTTCGCTATCTATAACGAGCGTTTAGACATATTGAAAGTGCAATAAAGTAGGTAATAAAAAATACATGCTATAAACTAATATTGCGTGATTAAGGAAATATATCTGTTACAATAGAAACTTCACAATTTTTCAAAATTGTATTCGAATTTGGATCGGTGACCACTACTATAAAATAAATAGACGTCACAACGCACGAGAACTAGTTGGAATAATATGTTGGACTAGTTTCGGACCCATCCGGTGTTCTAACAGGCTTACATCACACCTGAAAATGTCCATCCTATTTCCATTTTCCGAACTAGTTACATAAAACCTATTGACAACTATTATTCGGACTGAAAAATATGGAAAATTTTGTGAATAAAATCGGTAATGGTATGTTCTTTCTCCAAATACACTTTGTTTTATACATAAAAAAACAAGTTTGACTTGACTTGAATATATTGTAGGTGTTAGGAAAAATAAAAGCAGTACGTGTCAAAGGGACATCGACTTGGTTGAAATACCTACTGATTCTGTAAGGAGATAAAATTCATGAGGTTGTAGGAGTTAATCTCTGGATCTACTGAACCGATTTTGAAAATGATTTTAGTGATAGAAAGCCACGTTATTTACCCACGCTATATTTTATCTCTATGTTCTCACAGGAACGAAAACAACACAGGTAAAACCGGAGGACATCTGCTAGTATCCAATATTAGAGTGTGTCAATACCCGAATAATCAACATACGTATGATTGATACGTTCCCACAACAAGGCCGCGCCGCCCTCTATTTGTCTTCCTTATCGAGTCTCCAAATTGAATAGCATTTTGTGTTACCCGCTTTCCCTGCGTTCTGTTTATCAGGATTATCCACAAAGCTTCACACATCGGTCGTTCGTGAAAAAGTATGTTTAAACTCCTCTCCAACGTTTTTACATAGCTTCCAATCCGCGCCTTAATTATATTTCATGTATAAATCGTACGTTAATACGTATTTGCGATTTGCGATATGAAATGTAAATAGACAGGTTTTGAAGTGGTTAGGCAAATGATTAAGAACTTATTCGAAACGTACGATCATAGGTTATTAAGTACTTACAAAAATCTTGCTATAAATTAATAAAAAAAAAACAACTTAATTAACAAAATTGCACGAGAAACTTCACCGCGAAAGGCATGAGAGTCCAAAATTATGAAAGTGATTTTCTTCTAATCTTGTCTAGTTTAAAAAATACTAGTTCTGCGACGATTGTCTTCAATAGATTCACGAATTCATCATCACATCACTTCATTTGTTACACTGCTACAGTACAGAACTAATTATCGTGAAAATTTTCATAGACGTTTCCAGGAGTACGAAGAAGGACATCGCATAACTTGCACGCGCGTAAAGTCATAGGCAGTAGCTAGTTCACTGTTCCCATAATAATGTATTTTATAAGTTTAGGTAGCCCAGCAAGTCGCAAAGCTGAAGTGGCAATGGACACGTCACATTGTTCGAAGAGCCGATGGACGTTGGGGTCCCAAAGTGCTAGCGACCCCGCACCGGAAAGCGCAGTGTTGGTCGACACCCACTAGGTGGACGAAGGACTTTAAGTTTGCAGGAAACCGCTGGATGCTGGTGACTCGGCGACTGGTCTTTGAAGGAGGCCTATGTCTAGCAGTGGACGTCCATCATCTGATAATGATGATTGTGATGAGGTTGGCAGCTATAACAAGATTTGACTTAACACTGACGTGATATGAATCTAAATAAAAAGGCTAATAAAACGCAAGAACGCAATATCTAAAACAATACTTCAAAGCAACCTGACACGCTATTTTTCATCCGAGGAAAATTTATACAACAACTAGAATTTCAGTTAGGCGAGAACTCGCACTGAGTCCGGCGGGCGGAACCGCGGCAATGCGATAGTACGCCGGCGAACGGACGGCGCTCTTGACATATCATTTATTATATTGCTTCCTGGACCATTTAAAGGATAGTTTACTCGTGTCTTCATTTTTCAAGCCTTTGTGAAACATATGCTCTTCCGGGCGCTTGAAAATTTTTAATGGTTATACATTTATGAATATAATGCGAGAGCCTTTTTAAAGAACCTTTTGATGTACAACGGAGCGTTTTATGTAGCGTGTGCTTTCATTTTGTTTGGTATTAAATCGCGAGGTCTGATTACAAATTTCGCATGAAATTTAATATTGAAGATACTTTTGAAGAAATACTTTATTGAGTATTCTTAAAAGTCTACACTGTAAGATTTTGTAGCACAAAAGATTAATTGACAACATATTATTCCAGATTGCAATATTTTTTTAGTGTTCTTATACAAACCAACAAAACATTTTATATCTTTCCAACAGAATCCCGCGGTTTCACCCACAAAATTCCCACTCCTGTGGGAACTCGGGACTAAACTATTTATTACTTATGTTACTCGCTGAAAATATAAATTTCAATTGGTGAAAGAATTGTTAAAACAGGCTAGTAGTTTCGGAGCATTTTCATCACAAATAAACATACAATTGAAACTTACAAAATATTAATTTGGAAATGACAAATTCGTAGCTGTTATTCAACAAATATTTCCGTAGTGTTGTAAAACATGAAGGTATTCAAGATTTTATTTACAATTGAAAATCGAGGAAATAGGAAAATAGCGGTAAACCTGTCCATTGTTTACGCTCCCTCTAGTCACTATACGGTTTACGATCTGATTTTTCCCGATAGAATAAAATGTGTAAACCGGTTTTCGATTTATCCAAAGTGCTACTGACACTGATTGAAAAGATTTCATAGAGTGATTTTATTTGTTTTCAACAATATAACGAGGGTCTGTGATAGGGAGACCTTCTTCTTTTTGTCTTTATGTTGTTACGTACTACGGGCGTACCATGCGTTGGACCATACTTTGTACAATAATTTGGACAATCAACCTCCGTAGATAGATACTTCTTGCTTTAGATACTTGATGGTTGAGAGCGTTGCACTCGAAATTGTAGACAAATACATATACCTAAGACATATGGTCCATTTAAGTAGGTCCAATTTCGAGAAGGAGGTGAACCGCCGAATCCAATTCGGCTGGACCGCATTGGGAAACTTTGCGATATCTTTTCGTCCGAAATTCCTCAGTGCCTGTAGACAAAAGTCTTCGAACAGTGCGTGTTGCCAGAGATGACCATAGACCATAGGTCCCGAGACTTGGTCGCTAACTATGGGCCTCAGAGTCACACAGCGGGCGATGGAACGAGCTATGCAAGGAATATCTCTGCGTGATCGAATCAGAAGTGAGAACGTGTCGCGAAGCTGAAGTGGCAATGGGCGGGGCACATAGTTCGATGGCCTTTAGGGTCTCTAAGTGTTGGAGTGGCGGCCCCGCACCAGAAAGCGCAGTGTTGGTCGACCCCCCACCAGGTGGACTGACGACATCGCGAGTCGCAGGTATTCGCTGGATGCAGGCGGCTCAGTATCGTGATGTTTGGAAGTCCCTACGAAAGGCCTATGTTCTGCAGCGGACGTCCATCGGCTTGATGATGATGAGACAGATACTTCACCCAAGTTAACCTCCTAATATTTTCTGGTACCCTAGTACCTTGTTCGAAGTTTCTGCGTTACATTGACGATTATTCTCAGTTAAATATATGCTGCATAAAGGACTTCATTCCAAAAACTGGTAACTAATGTATAGCAATAACACTACAAAGATACCGACGTACAGTTCCTTTATGTGTAATGTCGCATATTAGATACCAACTGTCGCGAAGCCTGTGGTTTTACGAGTAGGTCCAATATTCTAGAACTACCCCATTAGGCAGCTATTCAGATTTTGCGGTCTGTGTAATCTTGATAATAATCGAAAGGTTTCTAAAAAAATGAATTTTACGGTTAGCAGTGAATAATTTTTAAATATCATATTAGGAGAGGTCTTTAGAATAACTCGTAAGAAAAACAGAATAATACCAATGTAAATAAACCTAAAAACTCTATAGTCTGGCAAATTCGTTTATAACACTCCCAAGATATGCGGGCGACGGGTGGAAAATCTGCGCGGGTGTGAAATCGTGCGTGCGGGGAAGTGACGTGCATCTGTCGTGGGTTTTTCATTCATCGCTACACGCCCCTCGCCCCGCGCCCATCATCGTGTTACGAACGAAGTTGGCAAGCTATAAGTACATTAAGCTGTTAGACTTACGCCTCAATATCAAGTTGCAAAGAATATTAGTAAAGGAAACACTAGGGCAATTGAATGAATACTTTTATGGTAATTTGGTAGCACAATAAAAGATCACATCGTTAAGCCAGAGAGCCAATTGTAAAAGAACCATAGATAATTTATATTTTAAATGTCGTGTCACAGACACAGAGTAGGTTTAAATATTATACTATAATTAACACAGAATATAGTCAAAAACGTGTTTTACATACAAAGGATTGTGCCCTGCAAGTTGATGACAAAATTAAAAAAAAACTTGATTGTGCTTGATGTGGGCTCTTCTCGGACAAATACACGTTTGATGCCCTCGTTACTTTAAATTTAAGTTTTCGACTTTAATTATCACCATTACATCGTGATATAACTTGGCGTTCAAAAGTGCTTGCAAACTTAGCCATAATGAATTAAATGAATTTTAATTTTGAGTAACACCATCGTTTTAACTCCCTACTAGTATTACCAATTTGTTTTGGAAAAAATAAAAGCTGAATATTTCTTACCCTGACCCAAGACGTGAACCCAGAACCTCATGATCCAACAGCGTTCATACTACCTTAGTTAGTCCTCGCCATTACTGGGGAAAAAGGCTAACGTTTTCTCATAAATTCATTTTAGCACAAAAAAACGTGCTCCAAAGAAAGGTTTAGTTATCATGAGGATTGCGCGGGACAATGGATGCCAGATGTTGCAAGCCGTTGGTCCAATTTCCAGAATTACTCTATTAAGCGCCCTTTCAGACATTGCGGTCGGAAACAATATTTACCTATACTTACACTAGTGTGTAAATATAAATATAAAAAAGACATATTTTTATAGACAGAACATCTACTACTTACCAGTATGTATTGCTAAGGTATGTAGTATGCGTAGGCAAGTAGTAAAAGTATTCAAATTGTCAATAAGCGGGCGAGCGAGTGATTCTCGATAGTTTACTAATTTTTTACTTAAACGTATATGAAAATTACTACAAAAAACATGTTTAGGGTGAATATCAACTTGGTGAATGATAATGTGCGTGATATTACTATTAGCACGTCCTTTCACCAAATTTCCTATATACAGCAATTAAGGAACATAAGAAACATTCTAATAAATACATTTAACATTTAAGGCACATGATTATCATACACATTTATTTACAACCAAACTTTGAAACAAAAGCCTTAACATAGTTATATCAAGCTCATGAAACATAATTCTCAGAAGGGTTTATATCGATCAAAATACAACTTAGTTATTCACCCCTTTTCAGAGTTCACCAAGGATGCATACATTTATTGAATGCTGTATAAAAGTCATTCAGCTAAGAGAGAGGACAGTTTTCATATCAACAGGAAATGGAGTGTGCGTAGCGTGGAGCATCGTGCAAACATGCCCAGATGCACGCATTGAAAACTGGGAGACAGTATTTTATAGACTTAAGCGTTGAGTATCACTGACGGTGCGTGATATTGCGACGCTCGACAAAATGTTGCTAACTTCTGTTTTTGCTGTATTTGACGCTAGATTAAATGTTGACAAGCCCTTTTTTGCATAGCATGGTGCTTAAAGTTAAGTTAAGGCATATTTTTGAACTAATAGTAAAAATGCGGTGTTGCAAAATTGGTCGCGTTTTTAATGTAAACTGTAAATAGAAAATTTGCATGCATGTAAATTAAATCAATATTTAAATATATAGGATTATTTAACGTTATCACATACTAGACACCCCGCGGATTCACCCGCGTAGTTCCCGTTCCCGTGAGAATACGGGCATAAAATATAACTTATGACACTCAAGAATAAAGTGGCTTCCTATTTGTAAAAGAAATTTAAAAATCGGTTTAGTAGATTATCCCCTATTACACGACAAACTTAAACTACTTAAAATACTCGTATTAGTGTAGATTATTCAAATCCATTAAATAACTAAATATTAAAATTAGTTTGCATTTTTTTGACCCATTTTGACCCACACAAATAAATGAATAAATACCTGAAAATATTCTTCGCAGGAGAAAATGGTTTTATTTTGTTATTAAATTAATTTGTTTAATTTTGTTATTAAAATTAATTTTAATAACAAAATCCCGCCCAATATATTATGTTAATTGTTTTAGGAAAGCCACACAAATAATAATTCAAATAACAATATAATACATACATACAAATTTACGGGTTAAATACAGAGCCTCCTTTTTGTCGGTCGGTAAAACAGTCGCGCATCAGTTAAGATGTTTTAAACAAAAAATCGCTAACGAGTCCGTACGCTAATCTCAGCGCGCTTTTCTTGCTCAGCTTGCATAATAATCGGAGGCAATCATGCCATTCCTTAGCTTGCATTACCTTGCTCTTTGATGGAATTGGCTGTGGTTTTTCCTTTTGATTTGAGATGTGCAAACCACTGGGGTAGAAAGTTAAAAGATTTATTCACGATTTTTTCAAGGATCCAAAAGATCGTGAACTAACAGTGAATTTAAATACTCTATTATGCTCTAATGCTATCTTATGCATCATCATGTAGACATTCTATGTTTAACTAGCTGGCGCCGCGCGGTTTCACCTGCGTGGTTCCCGTTCCCGTAGGAATACGTAGATAATATATAGCCTATAGCCTTCTTCGATAAATGGGCTATCTAACAATGAAAGAATTTTTCAATACGGTCCAGTAGTTCCTGCGATTAGCGCGTTCAATCACACAAACAAACAAGCTCTTCAGCTTTATAATATTAGTTTAGATTAATTTACGTTAATACTTTTTACACAATTTTTCCTAGTAGGTCCTTACTTACCAAGAACTTGAATCTTGAGAACAGTCGATAAAATATTATCTCTTCGTTCGTATTTCTTTACTTACTTTTTCTCGCTGTGATTAACTATAGAGTTGTTAGTGTCAGCAGTTAATAATGTATTTTATTGCTTATATTTGATTGGGTTATTATGAATGCAAACTAGAAAAGAAAGCAAGAGGTAAAATGAAATAATGAGGTATTAGAAGCGAAATAAAACTAAATCATACAAAAATCTAGAACTTTGAACGTATCAAATTTTTTTTTTTAATTTACATGACAAGCCTATTATAATAATTTATGGGAAGTTATAAGATATGGTAGGTATTATACCCGTGGTTAAACGAGCAAGAAGCGAAGTGCTTTATTCTGTGGTATAACAAAGAATAACAATATTGTTGCCTTTCCAAGCTTATTCTAAAATAACAAATAACATAAAATATAAAAATTGCAATTAAATTACATTCATCTTTTCAACTTTACCGCAAACAGGATATAACAAAAAAAAAGAATAAAAAGCGTTACCAATTCAATTCAAGCAATGAAACGTTAAGTCGTGCAAACAATGAAATCGATTACGAGATACATAAAACTCGATTGGAATCGATAATAACAAAAACAATCACAGCCCGTTAACGAGACGCGGCGCCCGAATCCGCAAAGCACACATTGTACTCATTTTCACGTGAACGAATAAACGATGTTGACACGAGAATCGACGTAAACGAAGGATCGGATTCCAGCGGAATCTCTACTAAGAGGTATACAATCGTTTTATGGGATGAGACGTGATTCGATTTGAATAAAAGGTCTATGTGGCCGATAAATATAAAGTGAACAACATGATGTACAGGGTGTAATCCAATTTATCATGATTCTTTATACGAGAATACATTTTTTTTTATTATTTACAAGTTAGCCCTTGACTACGAGTACAATCTCACCTGATAGTAAGTTATGATGAAATCTAAGATGGAAGCGGGCTACCTTGTTAGGAGGAGGACAAAAATCCACACCACTTTCGGTTTTTTCGACATCGTACCAGAACGCTAAATCACTTGGCGGTACGTCTTTGTCGGTACATTTTTTTTGTAAAAATATATTTTAATGTAATTTGTGTTTAAAATTTGAGTTGCTTGACCTCTCCCGAGGTGAACTGGATCACATGAAGTGAGTCACGCCAAGTCGCTGGATGTAGGACCGTGGTATTTGGAAGTCCCTACAAAAGCAATGATAATGGTGATGACGTCACGTCTCGTTGCGTCTATACATCACAAAACTAATTATGTCTGTCTGGCTAAATAAAGAAAAAATAAATAAGTTATTATTAATTAAGTTTACTGTAGGGTACTACTAATACTAATATTAGAACTACTAATACTACTCCAATTTATAATTATACATTATGCAACATGGTTATAATCAGCATAAAAATATTCGCAAACTGCGAACAGCGATTAAATCGAGGTCAGCCTGTATAATCAGATGCGGATACACACAGATAAGCCCATAGACAAACATATTCTTAATCTGTGGCTACATTGTTAATTACATTAATTTGCATACAGTTGCAATTCAGTGATACGTAATTGAATCAAAATAAACAATCAATTTGCATTAATGGTTGACTGTTTCACATTGAAAATGAATTATAACTTTCACAAATTAACAATAAAAAAATTAAATACGATTTATTTCGCGTCTTTTTTTTTCACAGTCGTGGTAAGGATTTCGAATACCCAGACTAGGGTACCTTAAAACAAAAATAAATAGCATCTAACGAGCCTGTCCCGTCTAACAATATACACTTAACATCAGAATGCCTAATATGCAACCAAACGACGTACTCGAGAAGAAAAATAGACAAATGTCAACCAAAAGTAGCGCAACCGGAAATATTCCTATTTCTTTCGTTGCGTAGTACGAAAGAGATGACACTGCGACTACTCCGCCGCTATTGGTTATCATTTTATTCATTTCTTGTCACGTGATAAAATGTCACTGGTTGCATGCTAGGCATACAGGTAAGAAAATAGAGAATTAATAAGTTTATTTTAATTAATATGGATTAATTAACATAACTTTTATAAAAAAAACCGTGTGGCTTTTTCCTAGACAAATGAGGTCCGGAAACTTAAATAAAAGATTGTTATAAGTCCGCGTTCGTTCACGCCCGTCTGTATCCGCGGTAGAATCTCTTTGTCTCTTTGAATTTTTAGTCACTTTTTGGTCCCTGCACGTTAGCTGATATACGGTTTGGGCTTATTATTGCAGCAAGCAGGTGCTCATTTTGCTTTCGTACGCAAATTAGCCCAAGTTTGGACTGCACCGTCTAGTCCGTACAGAGCACTGAAATAACAAAGCTCGAGTTCATTTTGTTGATTCTCAAAGCAGAGCTCCGGTTGTATTTGAAGCTATTTTCAGGTGGTCCAAAGAGACTTCGTGGTATACGAATTGAATTTTTTGACAATATATTCCATAGTTCCCGTTTTCACGGGAAAACCGTTAAAATAGACCATTACACCCACAAATAACGCAGTTGTCTGACGAACAAATTCGTTCAGTGGATCCATAGATCCCCTGACAACCTTACAAACTCACAAACTTTACCAATTAATTCTTATGAGAATACATAAAGATACGTAATGTAAAGACAAATAAGTTTGTATCTTAATAATTAAACAAAACTTACATAAGAAAGGTACGAGTATTAAATGCCTTTTAAAGTATTTAAAGGTTGCCCAACCGCCAGAGAAATCGTCGAAAAATCATAATTTTCATAAGAAATTATTCTGATCGAAGAATTTAAAGATGACAAATTAAACTTAGATGATAAGTATGTCGTAATGGTATAAAATACGGCATAAGAAATGTATATCCTCATCTGTTATTTATTCATCATCATCATTCATCATTATCAACCCATATTCGGCTCACTGCTGAGCTCGAGTCGCCTCTCAGAATGAGAGGGGTTATTTATTAGTGATAAAAAATTACTGATAGATAATTATTCACAGTGACACATTGCAAATAGGTTGCCTAGTTAAATTGCGGCGAGACACATTACACAAACAAAATCTAGGAAACCATGAACTAGATCATTAACAACTTAAAACAGTAAAATTAAACATAAAATAAGCTTTCATTTGACATATTACACGACTAAATAATGGATGAGGGTATTTATATGTTTAACATGAATTATTAACTGTTTATATATGGCACAGTTGCAGTGTGAAAGCAGGCAATCTTTACGTTTTAATTCTGTTGGCTATATTCTTAAGTATACGATTTTTATTAATTAAGCAAAGAGGGAAGTTGAACATAATTTTAATAAAAAAGTTATTAATTTAACGCAATTTTACTAGGCAACCTATTTGCAATATTTATTTCTTTATAACGAACCTCGTACTATGATTTCCAGAAAATATTATGTTTAAGTCCACAAAAACGTAACACCTGTATAGGTAACCATCAAAGAAGTCGCAAAGTATACACCATTCATCAATCACTCTACACTCTCGATATGAATTTTCTCGGAAATTGTACGAAAATTTTTTTTGCTCGACCCTCAAATTGTAATTCTTTGTCGAGAACAAAGGCGTTTCAGTAAAGGGTAAAATGACTATTGACGACATGGAAACGAGAATTTTGTTCTGAAAAAAGACTATTTATCACCTACTTTATATTTGTTTATTCTAAAAAAAACAATGTCATACAAATATTACCAATCGCCAATTTTAAAATCAATATCTGCAATTTTTCTTTATTATGAGAACTAAGATAAGACTGAGAGCCGTCAAATCCGGTCCGGGGCATGCACCTCCAACTTTTCAGTTATGTGCATTTTAAGAAATTATATATCACGTGTCTCAAACGGTGAAGGAAAACATCGTGAGGAAACCTGCATACCAGAGAATTTTCCTAATTCTCTGCGTGTGTGGAGTCTGCCAATCCGCATTGGGCCAGCGTGGTGGACTATTGGCCTAAAGGAGGAGACTCGAGCTCAGCAGTGAGCCGAATATGGGTTGCTAATATTAAGATAATACTTGTATCAAAATAATTATGTTATTCCATTTGTATTGCAACCATTGTTTTATGTTCAACATTACGTAAAATTGCTTTCGTGCAATTAAATTAGCGGTTAAAACACTTGCATTTATTATAAACCTGTTCGTCCTAGCTCGCTTTTAGCTCAACTGGGTTAAGTGATAAACTTTGGGCATTTATTAACAGCACATCCGTTGCTTTGAACATTCTGTTATGATGTTTTATACGCTGTTGGTTGTTTGGAAAATTATATTATGTATCTCATTGGGTGCATTAATAAGTAGGTCATCATAATCTATGCTAATGCTACAAATGCTTACATAACTCTTTGTTAACTAACGCAAATGAGACCAATTTTAAAGTCAAAGTCAAAGTCAAAATTCATTTATTCAAATAGGCTTAGTTTACAAGCTTTTTCGAAACGTCAGGTAATAATATTAAACTTAATATAATGGTGATAATAATCATTCAAAAACTTAAAATTAAAGTTACGAGTGTTCCAAACGCGCCTTGGTCCGAGAAGAGCCCGCAACACACTCAAGGTATATTTTATTATAAGTATATTCTTGTTTCAATGGGATTTACAGATAACAGTAAATCTAATTAAGTTAAAGCTAAAAGCCTAGATTAGAATTATAATTACCAGCTGGCCTGTTCACTGACTTTGAGTACCTTTAATTGATATAACATGAAATTTATCAAATACCTATTAATAGTATTTTTAAGTCACGTGATATCGTATTTAACTAATGCTTTAAAAAAGTAAAGTTGTTAAAAAAAGTAAGTTGATTAGTAAAAATTTTCCTAATCAACTTAACTATAATGTACTATTACTAACTTAAATAGTCTTTGTAATTTTTGCAAGAAATAAAAGGCTTTTTTTAATATATCTTATTTTAATATTTTAAGTAGCTTTTTATGTCTAAGTGTATTGATATTGAGTCGTTCTTTAGAGCCCGAACCGTCCTTTCTATTCGTTCCTGGAAATATCGCTATACAGGAGAATGTAGCCAGAGCTTTGCGGGAAACATTACATAACAGGAATATTTCCATTCATAATTAAAAATTTAATATAGATAATCTTACATTAAACTTTTACTTAATTAATGGTGGAAAGTAGAAACTTTCTAATTAAATTTCCGGTGTTTCGAGTTTAAGAAACAAGTTGAAAGTAATTTATTAATTTAATACCTTCACTCTTACTATACTAACGACTCTCTTATTCACAGATTGTTATAAACTTGCAGATCGTATTAAGTGAAATTAGCTGGTTTAAGGCCAACGCATATTCTATAACGTTAATTAATATTCGACTCATGTAGACATGTGGCGTGTTAGTCACAAATGGCACAATATTTCACAGTTTTGAAACAGAATGTTGTACACTAACAAAATGTTGAAATCCCTAGGGGGGTAAAAAGGTAGGGGGGAGATTACCCCCTAAAACACCACAAACTTTAACTCTTTATAATATTAGTATAGTTAGAGTAAGAATTAAAAAAAAATACTTTTGCTTTAGTTTAGTGCGTTTAGTGTTCATATTCTACTCGTTATTAGTTTAAAACTTTAATTTGAAAGCTTAATTCATATACAGTTACAGTTGTTAAGATAACTAACGGTGGAATTCATAGTCGTAGTAGGGGGCCCCTAAGGGGATTATTCAGCCGCTATGTGTCGAATTCAACCCCCACGCGTTTCATAGACAAAAGAAACCCCTCATTTGACAGGAGCTGGCGGCTGACTGCTGAATTACCGATATTTGTCAGCCAAACCATCCCCTGGCATTTTTTTTTGTTGTTATTCGTGATTTATTTATTAGAAAGTGGACTTGGAAAGTGTTAAGACTGTGTATAAACAGCGAGTTATATCAGTATCCAAGATAAATATTCGCAATTGCGTAAATCCAGTTTAATACTATGGCGTTATGGAATGTACGAAAGATTCTCATATTAGGCATAATATGCCTCTGTTTGATGAAGAATGAACACAGAAGACCCAAGAGAGGAATACCAATACCGCTATTATTATGCATTCTAGCAGCACTTCGATTCTATGTAACGGGATGTTTCCAGGTACGTACCTTTGTTCATTATCAATAATCCCCGTATTCTTACGGAAATTCCTATTTCCGTAAGAATACGGGGATAAAATATAGCCTATAGAGCTCGGGGATAGTGTAGCTTCCCAACAGTGAAAGAATTTTTTTAATTGGTTCAGTAGTTCCAGAGCCTACATACCTACATACAAACAAACAAATCTTTCCTGTTTCTATTATTAATAAAGATAAATTAGGAGTAGATATAAAACCAATTAGCCCAGTGGGTATGACCTCTGCCTTTGATTATGAGGTTGTAGGTTCCCAACAGTGATAGAATCTTTCAAATCAATTCAGTAGTTCTAGATCCTATACAAAACAAACAAACAAATTTTTCCTGTTTATAATATTAGTATAGATAAATAAGGAGTAGGTCAAAATCCATATAGCCCAGTTGATATGACCTCTGCCTTCTATTTGGAGGGTGTAGGTTCAAATGCTGTCTGAAACATGCACCTCCAAATCATTTCAGTTATGTGCATTTTATGAATTTAAATGTATATCACATGTCTCATACGGTGAAGGAAAAACATTGTCTCTACATGTGTGAAGTCTGCCAATTTACTTTGGGCCAGAGTGGTGGACCTTATCCCTCTAATTCTGATAGGAGACTCATGCTTAACATACTCATGATGAAGAATTTAATTAGTTTGTTTGTAATCTAACCTATATAAATGTTAGGTATACCTATCTAGTTTTGATTTAGGAAATATATAACCTACATAAATGTAACTAACATAATGTTTATTTTCAGACTGTATGTGCAGTCCATCAAGCATTCTATGAAATAACAGAAATGCCACAAATCAAGCTGTATTGATGGCAGACATAGGTATACATATAAACAACCCCGGAGGACCCTATACACAGATTTAAAGAAACCGGCTATCATGGCAGGGAATAGCAGTGATGAGCTCTGAGAATACTGTTTTACCAAGAATACTGAGAATACTTTGGTCCTTGAAAATCCGAGTTTTCAGATCACAGTAATTGGAAGACCCACATACCTTGAAAAGTCAGCAGCATTTAATATCGAGGTAGTAGGAGTGAGTGCAATGTATTGTAAGGTGGTCACTCACTCTGAAGTCCATAACAATACAAAATATATACAAATCTTAATTGAATGAATGATGGAAAATAAAAATTTATTGATTCACATCTTTAATAAAGATTATTATTAAATGTTTACTTCTGCATTTTTCATTTAAGTCTGGCCCTATAAAAATATACAATAATAACAATAAGTTATATGTAAATTATGTATTTATTGTTGTTATTAATTAAACTTTGTATCAAAAGGATATAGGTTTGATTTTAGAATTGCAATAAGTACTGTGTGGTTCATTATTATCAGCCCATTACCGGGCCAAGCCTACCTCCTAAATATATAATATTATGTGATCTAGAGCTTTGTGAAATGCAATTTTACCACTAATCCTAATGATAAGCTACACTTATATTTATTTACTGCACTTACTATAAATTGTAAATAAATACAGCATAATAGTACCTACTTGTAATTATTTCAGGTAATTATAGGTGGTTTTGAGTAAAATAAACAAATTTCCTCTGACAATAATTTTTTTATTTCAAGTAGGATTCCACATTACAAAAGTATGAAATATCAAACTACTTATATAGTAAATAGTATGCTTGGGATTTCTCTGCATGATCGAATCACAAATGAGGAGATCCGCAGACAAACCAAAGTCACTGACATAGGTAGCACAGCGAGTCGTGAAGCTGAAGTGGCAATCGGCAGGCCACATAGTTCGAAGAGCCGATGAAATCGCAGCGTTGGTCGAACCCCCACTAGGTGGACCGAGGGCATCAAGCGGGTTGCAGGGAGCCGCTGGACGCTGGCGGCTCGAGACCGTTGTGTTTGAAAGTCCATGCAAGACGGCTATGTCCTGCAGTGGACGTCCATCGGCTGATAATTTTGATTATGATCATGTTCGTCCACATATCTTCAATATTTTTCTAACAACTCCTTCTTGTGAGAAAGAAACTTTTTGATAAAATTGATCTATTGTACTCTTGAACGAATTAAATTTTACTATGATAAATAAAAATAAAAAGTAAATGAAAATATTAGAAACTCAATTATTTTGTAAAATGTCAAAAAATTAACAAAATACGTCTCTCTGTGGTTGTGTCACAGAATTTTCAAAGATCTAATGTAAAATCATAGACAACATTTGCTTGAAACTCCAGTCACCTAGGGGCTCTCCAGTAGTTTGTTTATGAAATGCAATGAAGGATGATTCAATAGTCAGCCCCTGGGTGAATACTAAATATTGGTTTGTGGGGGATTGTTCACTTCACGACTATGAATTCCACTGTAAGACACCCTTTTTTTTTATTTATATATGCCCGATCAAAATAAAACAAAGCACAGCCTGCTCCACTATTCGTAAGCCGACGAATGTAAAAAAAAAATAAGAAATGCTTTGGCCACCACTACAATTTTCGAAAGTTCCCCTCGATTTCTTGAGGATCCCATCATCAGATCTTGATTTTCTTATCATGAAATAAAAAAGAATTATCAAAATGAGTCAATAAACGACGAAGTTAAGCGCGAACACACATAAATATATATAAATACTGTCGAAATAAGAAACCTTCTTCTTTTTTTGAAATCGGTTAAAAATCGGTTTCACATAACAATTCCACCAACACGATGTACGTTGAGCTTAGAGTAACTTTCCTATTAAGTTAATTAGCCCTCGAATATGAATTAACCTTAGTTACTAATTCACTGCTAAAACTTTTATCCCTGACAATTTAACAGACAGACAAATTTGACGGCCTCCGTGGCGCAGTGGAAAGTGCGGTGCATTTACAAAACGGAGGTCCTGGGTTCGAGCCCCGGCTGGGCCGATTGAGGTTTTCTTAATTGGTCCAGGTCTGGCTGGTTACTGGTTTTTTGGCAGTGGCTAGTTACCACCCTACCGACAAAGATGTGCCGCCAAGCGATTTAGCGTTCTGGTACGATATCGTGTAGAAACACCGGAAGGGGTGTGGATTTTCATCCTCCTCCTAACAAGTTAACCCGCTTCCATCTTAGATTGCATCATTACTTACCATCAGGTGAGATGGTAGTCAAGTGCTTACTTGTAAAGAATAAAAAAAAATCATAATACAAAAGAAGAGACAATCTGATAATTCTATTTTGATTAGTCGACTTAGAACTTGAGCCTAGTTGCATAGTTCGTGGTAGATAGAATAGCCCAATGCTGTATTTATGAGAAATTAATTTCCTTAGACTAAATATACGAGTACCTTACTGTTTTTACCTGTCATTACAAGAAAGTCATACACTCTGCTTATAGACTCCGAGCAACTAAAAATGACAGCGCCTTACACAAATGACAATAAGACCGCCATTACTGAATGACAATGCGCGCCATCAAGAGATTAGCGCCGCGTCTACGGGATCTGTTTCGTGGCGCGGAGTCTACGTAGTGTCTGATTAAGACGTAACATCAGACCAGTAAGTAGCCGCAAATGTTAGCTAGCCTTTTATCTATACACAAACACAAGCTATATGTATTAAAAAAACGTCCTTTACGATCCAGATGGATGACATGACAGCCGACAATGCTTCCCAGGCAACACAATCACGAGCTACAACGCGTCTTCGCCGGCGAAGACGAGGGCCCCGATATCTAACGTCACTCGGGCGTGGGTTACGTGGACTCACGATCTTGAACTGATTCACTCAGGTCACGGTTACCCCCTCCCGAATGGCACTCTAAGCCGAGGTCCGAGCCTCATAGGAGACGCCCTTAGAGAGTCGTTCCTTCCTCTATCTTTATTTCAGCCTTCGGGTTTCATCAGGCGATGCTTCTGCGCTCGCCCAAACCCCCTGTCGCCGTAGTGGTCCCACATGGAGCCATCGACACTTACTCAACACAAAAAAAAGTAAATAGTCAGTATAAAGTGTCAGTAAAAAAAAAAATTAATAAAAAAAAATACAACCGACTTCAAAACCTAAAAACGTACCCACTAAACTAAAAGTAAAATATAACATCATAATATGTTCTACCTGCTGATCAGTATGAAGGTGGTGCTAAGCCGGTGATGGTTTTCAGCAATATGAATTAAAACGAATACGAATTAATCAAGGCCAAACACAAGGTAGTTACTGTAAACTGTTAAGGAGTCCCCTTAATTGTCCTTGGTCTTCATCACCAAACCCCTAAATGACAGTCACAACGTATTTATGTGGAAAGTTCTCATTAATACAAATTAATCAAGCCCAAACACAAGGTAACTGCTGTAAATCGCCAAGGAGTTCCCTCGTCTGTTTTATGGCTCCATCATCAGATCGATTTTAAACCTTCATGAAATTGTAGTGCTTAAAACACTAGATACCCATATAATTTTTGAAAGTTCCCCTCAATTTCTCCAGGACTCCATCATCAGATCTTGACATGATGGCAATGGGACCAAATGGGGACTATACCGTTTCAAACAAAAAAAGAATTTTTGAAATCGGTCCAGGCGTCTTTGAGTAATCGGTGTACATACATAAAAAAAAAAAAAAAATACCGACCGAATTGAGAACCTCCTCCTTTTTGAAGTCGTTTAAAAATATAGGCCTCTTTTCCAACTTTGGAGTCCATTAATTGCTTGATACTTTCCATCAACAATTGCCACTAAAAGGCAAATGAGTCGGCGACATAAACGTTCCTGTTTTACGTGATAAGAAATGTAAGGGACTTCCCGACTGTAATTCGATTTCTTCTGAATATTCAACAGACGACTGACTTAATTTAGATTCGACGTAATCAGCTCCCGGTGAGGTTTTTAATGTATTTTTAACTCGCTTTTGTTCTATTTCATTACATTCATCATTCTGCAATCAGCAGATTGTGTATATTTAAGGTAACAAAAAGTCTTTTTACGCACCTTAATTTTCTAAGGTTATATAAATTACCTTTAGAGCAATTTTCTAGAAAGTTTTTTTTTTTAATTTTTTAAGTTATATACGAACTAGAGAATACCCGACTTATAACACAGATTAATATTTTTATTCTTTTTTTTTCCTCAATGACACATTGATTTGATTGATTAAAGTCCGACCGCTCGGAGATTGCGTCCCTGACACCTGTGAATGTTATCATTTTATATTTGTCAATTACATAATTGTTAATAATTATAGCCCAAAATATTACGTTTATTGTAAGTTGGCATAATTATTAAATTTTTAGTGGTATGACTCGTTTATTTTTTTTAATACAAGATATTTAAATATCTAAGTGACATTGACATTATCTCTCTCGTTGATATTTACATTGACAGGTGTCAGAAACGCAATCTTTAGCCCTGGACTGCGACCTCACCTGATGTTAAGTGACCATGCACATGCAGTCGAAGCTGGAAGAGATACAATTTAATTTTACCTATACCTAACGGTTGAAGCTGTAAATAAATAAAGAAATAAATTTCCTTTGGCATGTTTGATGGGTATTTTGTAAGTTAAACTTCGCGCGACAAAACAAGTCCCGTAAACGCAACGCTAATGTCTAAATTATTGTCGTTTGTGTTTTGACGGCCTACGTGGCGTGGATTTATAAGACGGAGGTCCTGGGTTCGATCCCCGGCTGGGCAGATTGAGATTTTCTTAGTTTGTCCTGATCTGGATGGTGGGAGGCTTCGGCCTTAGCTAGTTACCACCCTACCGACAAAGACGTACCGCCAAGCGATTTAGCGTTCCGGTACAATGCCGTGTAGAAACCGAAAGGGGTGTGGATTTTCATCCTCCTCCTAACAAGTTAGCCCGCTTCCATCTTAGACTGCATCATCACTTACCATCAGGTGAGATTGTAGTCAAGGGCTAACTTGTAAAGAATAAAAAAGAATAATAAGGCGCTGTTAATTTTAGTTCAGGTTTTAGCCGCGGGACTTCTTTCGTGGCCCGAAGTCTATGATGAAAATATATGTTTATTTATTTGGACTGGAGTGAACAGACATACATATTTAATTGAATCCATTACATAAATTGATATGCCTCAGGCTTGAATGTAACGGGTTTAGAGTTCAACGGAAATTTCATAATTAGCTTCAGGCATATTGTTAGAGGGGTTTACTCTCAAAATTTTTGTTTACACAATTTTGTTTTACTTCTGGATGGTATGGGAAACGAAACTCTGAAAATTCTCTTTTAAAATATTAATAAGCTATACCTTTTACCCGTGAATTTAAACACGCTTGGCTCCATAATGGTTTCATAAATAAATTGTAGCTAATTTATACTGTAATTTTTGGCTACCATATCTTTTGTAGAAAAACATTACCTATGAATCTTCGCAAGGTAGGCATCGAAATCGAATCGAAAATCGAATTTGAGGCATTATCAGCTTATTTTAACGGCTCACTACAGGGCCAGGCCCTAATACGATATGGGATATAGAGTTCATAGACCAAGATCCCACAACTATCTGGCACATTTTATCTTCACACAAATGAAACCGTAGGTTTGACTTTGATTCGTCTGCGGATCTCCTCATTCGCGATTCGATCACGCAGAAAAACTCCAGCCTTTTTTTTGAGCCTTTTAATAAGGCCCATAGTCAGCGACCAAGTCTCGGATCCGTATGTCATCACTGGCAACACGCACTGATCGAAGACTTCAAAGATCAGAGATCGACTACTATCGGTCGAGGCATATTCGAGTAATCACAGAGCACAAACACGAAGATATTCAAAGCTACTGAAACTCTACAGTTTCATATGTATGAAAATAAGATGTCTCAGATCGCTCTGGGATCTTACTCTATTATACCCACCATGTTCAACCAACTAATGCAGGTTGACGCTTAGATAATATAGTTGACGCATTTTTTATATTCTATTGCGCTGATGTGTAAATTATCCCTAACTTAATCATTTGTAAAACGTCCATGAACGTCATCACAGTTGACAATTTGGCATTTCAACTGGCGCAACATGAAGACATAAAAAAACACTTTAACCACGTCAGATGTAGTTTTGCTCTACTCTGTGGCAGTTCTTTGCCTACTAAAATATAGACACGCAAACGTACTCTGCAAATATAATTAATAGTGTAGATCTATATTATTATTATAAAACTGAAGAGTTTGTTTGTTTGAACGCACTTATCCTAAGAACTACTAGTCCGATTTGAAAAATTCTTTCAGTGTTAGATAGCCTATTAATCGAGGAAGACTATAAGCGATATATTATATCCGTATTCCCACGGAAATGGGTACCACGCGGATGAAACCGCGTAGCGTCAGCTAGTATAGAAATACAGGCAATAGGAAATCATCTCAATAACTTATGCAAAGCCATCAAGATAAATGATACCTATTAAGTCCACGAGGATTTAGTTCAATGATACATTCGAAATGTAGATTTACAAGTTACAGTTTGGGGGTCCAAAATTTAATATTAGGAGCGTATACCATTCCCGTATCGTTTTAGTTAACCAAGATAAATTGAATTCTGTCCGCACATAATTCAGACGCTCATTCCCGACGCTGTGAGCCCTCACTAACTACCGACCCTCTTATATACCTGTGAAAACTCACACTCAAGTTTCACATTGAATTATAAACTTGACATGCTCCGCACTGAGCTATTGAATGCAAACGGCCTCGTTAATTCGAAAGACTTTGTAGATAGATGCGAAACTACTGAGCTGATTTCGAGGTCAAAATAATATAATATGAATAAAAATTTAAATTTTTGACTCGAATTGCTAAACATTTTCGGTTATAACTTTTTACTTATGGTTCTACGACAAAAAGTTACAAGACTAAAATTGTAGAAAATTAAATTTGCAACTAAAAGTCTTATCATTTTTTTTATCAGACAAGTAATTCCGCAGAAGAACCAAAGTCACCGACATAGCTCAACGAGTTGCGAAGCTGATGGGCGGGGCACATAGTTCGAAGAGCCGATGGACGTTGGGGTCCCAAAGTGCTGGAATGGCGACCCCGCACTAGTAAGCGCAGTGTTGGTCGATCCCCCTCAGGTGGACTAACGACATCAAGCGAGTCGCAGGGATTCGCTGGATGCAGGTGGCAGTATCGTGATGTTTGGAAGTCCCTACAAAAGGCCTATGTCCTGCAGTGGACGTCCATCGGCTGATATGATGATGATGATGACCTAAAATGCTACCCTCTCATAAATTTGTGAATATTCACACTTCAATTCACATTGAATTATAAAATTTATTATAGGGCTCAAAGGTAATTACAAATATAAGAAAAATAATGTCGAACAAAGGTTATGATTCACAACACTTGTCAGGACAACTTAATTAACAAATCAAACTGTAACCAAAGTAAGACCCTAGAATGGCAAAGAATGACCTTGAGTGAAGTCACGTACTTGTGAACGATTTGTGTAGGGTTAAAGGCACCTTTAACTGTTGACAAACACTCCACTTTTCCACTCAAGTCACTCTCCCCGCCTATCCCAAGTAACCCATAAAGAATTATACAACAAGAGATGTGGACGGCTCGAATGCCACGAGTACACTGAAGCGGTCCGTACCGCAAGTCATTGCTACGCGGTGATAACAAATTGACATGCTTTTCTCCATTAAATTGATGAACTCAATCAGAAAAATCAGTTATTCTTTGCACACATAACATTTCTGCAGCACCATTTCAGAATGTACACCAAATAGTATTAGATTGTGGAGTTCCATTTCGTTAAAATATTCAGAAATGTGTATGTGCCGCCACGTACCCGTAGGTACCTACGCCGCAGCGAAACCGATACATTCGCAAAAGTCGGTCACTATTCATGTCAACGAGTTTGCAGTCCACAGGCGGTGTCATCTGTTTTTGTAGGCTTCATCGAACAGTTTCGTAGTAGCCATTCTTCATTTCCTTTCATGAACACATCGAACACAAACTTTTAAAACTACAAAAAAGCACTGAATTTATATATTTTTTTTATTTTAAGTATACACCTAAAGTTTATAAGCACTTTTGAAACGCCAGTTTGGATTGATTCTTTCTATTCTGAAAATATATCTTACTCAAACAACTGCAAGGAAACTGGTCGTCATCAACCCATATTCGGCTCACTGCTGAGCTCGAGTCTCCTCTCAGAATGAGAGGGGTTAGGCCAATAGTCCACCACGCTGGCCCAATGCGGATTGGCAGACTTCACTAACGCAGAGAATTAAGGTGATTCTCTGGTATGCAGGTTTCCTCACGATGTTTTCCTTCAAAGATTGAGAGACGTGATATTTAATTTCTTAAAATGCACAAAACTGAAAAGTTGGAGGTTTATGCCTCGGACCGGATTCGAACCCACACCCTCCGGAATTGGAGGCAGAGGTCATATCCACTGGGCTATCACGGCTAAGGAAACTGGTAGATAGTTGCATTTCAAAAATATTCATTATCTGTATATTTCACTCTAATTTAGCTTCCCTTGGTAATAGATACTTTCACATTTGTATTAGAAGTAGGTATGGATTTCTTTTAGTGTGAAGATGACAGCCGATCTCTGTGTCTGTAAATATTCCTGACGGAATCTTTATTTGAATGCGAATAGTTATTTGTTATGCAAGGTTTCCACTTTCCAATATACATTAATAAAGTATCCGCGTGACGTCAGCTAGTTTATTATAAGAGGTCAATGATTTGTGTGTGACTGTGACTTAATAACTTTTTTTTTAATTTATCTGTACTGTATTAATACATTATACATATTAAATACTATAACATAATAAAATACTTACTGTTAGATTAAAAATAAAAAAGTACACAAGTTGAGAGAGGTATGTTATTGAAAAGGGCTGTTAAAAGGCGGAACGGTTACAGTACGTACTCCACGCTCCGTTAAAACCAGCGGCTTTTTGTGAACTGTTCAATGTTGTGTGTCCACGTATAGCGAGTTTACGAAGTCTGTATTTTTACTGACTCCCAAAAATATCGGTATATCGATACTTCCCGCATGCTTTTTCATTGTAAAAAAAATCTTAGATAACTGGTTCTTTATTATTACTACACTACATATAATTCACCAATAACGTGACGTGATAGCCCAGTGGTATGACGTCAGACTCCGATTCCGGAGGGCGTAGGTTTGAATCCGATCCGGGGCACGCACCTCCAAAATTTCACTTATGTGTAAAGGGCCCTCAAAAGTGGATTTAAAAAATAAGAAACCATTGTGGAACAAAGGTTGTTATTCACAATATTTAACAGCACAACTTAATCAACAAATCAAACTGTAACCAAAATAAGACCCTAGAATGGCAGAGAATGACCTTGAGAGGAGTCACGCACTTGTGAACGTTGTATGAAGTCACTCTTCCGTCTATCCGAAGTAACCCATAAAGAATAACACAACAAGAAATATGGACGGCTCGAACGCCACGACGAGTGCCTTAAATCGCAAGTCGTTCCCGCCCACCCCCTCTCTAACTCCCTACTCTATACGAAAACAACCTAGCGTTGGCACGAGGCAACGCGAGATGGTGTATATCCGTCTCAGACTACTATTTCATCCACGAAGGGTTGTCACTAGGTACCGGATTTGTTATACAGAACCTCAATTACGAATATGTCAACATGCGTCAATATCGCCTGCAGGAAACCAAAAATAAAACTGTGCTAAGTGAATCAATATTGACAAATTATGTTAGTCCGCTAAAAGCTAACAAACGTAGCTTAGCGCGCTACAAACTACCGCTTGTTCTAGCACAACGCTAAATTGCTTTCATCCAATTAAGTTGGCGGTTAAATACATTGCATTTATTATAAACTTGTTAACCTAATTCGCTTTGGGGCGACCAGGTTAAGAGTTAGCTTTGATTAATGAAATGAAAATCTTTATGCTAATTTAAAACTATCTATAAAATACCTAATTATATTTTATTTATTTCAAAGTTTTGTCTTTTAAGTGCCAGGGAATTTGCTCAGAAAATGTTTAATGGTGATTTTGTATTAAGAGATGTGATAGCCCAGTGGATATGACCTCTGCTTCTGATTCCGGAGGTTCGAATGCGGTCCGTAGCATGCATCTCCAACTTTTCAGTTATGTGCATTTTAAGAAATTTAACATCTCGTGCGTCAAATGGTAAAGGAAAAACATTGTAAGGAAACCTGCATACCTACCTGAGAAGAGAGGAGACTCGTGCTCAGCAGTGAGCCAATATAGGTTGATAATAATGATGATGAGCTATTCAACATCACCATATTTGAGATATCGGCAAAACTTTTTACAATACTTCAAACGCAACTCCTTCTTTGACGGCGACTTTGGCTGCCTCCGTGCCTCAGTGAATGCGCGTTGGATTTATGAGACGGACGTCCTGGGTTCGATCCTCGGCTGGGCCGATTAAGGTTTTCTTAATTAGCCCTGGTCTGACTGGTGGGAAGCTTCGGCCGTGGCTAGTTACCACCCTACCGACAAAGACGTACCAGCAAGCGATTTATCGTTACGGTACCATATCGTGTTGAAACCGAAAGAGGTATGGATCATATGGTTTCATCCTACTTCTAACAAGTTATGCCGCTTCTATTCACTATTGCAGCATCACTTACCATCAAGTGAGATTATGATTAAGGGCTAACTTGCATAAATCAATACTCACACAGTTATATTACATGGGACACCTTTGTGATTCCTTGCCAAATTGAGACCGTTTTCTATATGGGCATGGATATGGATCGTAAGATATTGAATAAAATAACGAAAAAACATTACTCCATACAAACCGCCATACAATGTGGAGAAAACGTGGCATACTAAAAGTGATCTATCACTTTTATGAAGCCCCTATAAAGGCTCTAAGCCCGAAAGCCGAGTGCGTGTAACAGCCTATATAAAACCATTCTAGCGCGAAACTCACTAAAGTTTAGGCGTGGCGTATATAAACTCTATTATTATAGAAAAAACACTAAGCGGTTTTGTAACCTTCTTAAAATAATAGTATTTCAAATAGTATTTCAAAGACACAGAGAGATAAAGATATAATAAAACTGGTCTAATTCTATATATTTATTCGCAATTTGAAATTTTACCATTTGTAACAACAAACATTCGCGTGGCATAAAGGACGACAGCGCGACGATTTTGTAAATTCTGTACTTTGAAGATATTTTGAAATTATTTGTTGACCCATTTTTGGCTCACTATTGAGAACGAGTCTCCTCTCATAATAAGAGGGATTAAGCCAATAGTCCACCACGCTGGCCCTATGCCGTTTGGAAGACTTCACACACGAAAAGAATTAAGAAAATTCTCAAATATGCGGGTTTCCTCACGACGTGATATTTAGTTTTTTAAATGCACATAACTGAAAAGTTGGAAGTGCATGCCAGGACCGGATTCAAACCTACGCCCTCTAAATCGAAGGCAGAGGTGATATCGATTGGGCTGTCACGGCTCCCAATGAAGGCCTCATAGACCACAGTTATTGTAAAAAAACGCATTCAATTGTTACCGCATGTTAAAACCGTTGCGATACGACCCGATGCGGCGCGTTTGGTGTGAGTTTGACTTGATAGCCCGTTTTATTTGTACTGCGAGTCACAAGCACGTCAAAGTACGTGCCTGTAGCCGCCGCACGCTCCATGTGGGAGCGTAATTAAATCGCTTCTCGTGAAATTTCGCCCATTACACGAGTTCCGTGTTCCCAACGACACTGGGATTTGTGGGGATTTGTATCAATGTGTGTACAATGTTAAAGGCTCTGGAGCCTTTGCTATTTATTTTTAAATAGACCGACTATAAATAATTACTGCCGGCTTATTAACTAAATTCGACGTATGTGAGCCACCCAGTATAATTATATAATGATTTATTTATTTTGATATCATCAGCGAAGAGCCGACGAACCCATGCAATAACGTCACCCAGGTTCGACAAAATACTCTCTACGTACGTTTGTTGAGATGTTGACTCTACAACGTACAATTGCACGTTGTAGAGTCAACATCTCCTAAGGATGCCTCGGTTTCGGGGTGACGTTGTCGCATGGGTTCGTCGGCTTTTCACGGATGATAGCAAAATAAATAAATCATTATATAATCATGCTGAACTTCTGCAAAGTAACGCCTGCTTCTATTCACCCAGTATAATTAACTTAAAAACCTTTTTTGTGTCGGTTTTGTCAGTCTGTTTCATTACAATCTGTTCCCAAGCAATAAGCCACTTTTCTGTCATATATCGGTCTCTCGGTATTGTGACCACCTTAGCGAGTCTTCATCTTTCGATACACAATGCTCCTCCATCGAGTACGGTCGCTGGTCATTTGGACGGCACTGTAAAAGGTGCGAGCTCCTGTTTGCTTGAGAAAAACCGATCATCGGGTTGGAGATCTACCTCGTGGCCGTTTGCCTTCTATATTATCCACCACAATATTTTTTTACAAGTCGTCGTTACCACGGCGTGTGATATGTTCAAAATAACTGAGATTGCTCTTGACAGATGGTTGAGAGACGTGTTCTAATTTAAAACTCTGAAACAATTGAGTCCACGGTATTCGTAACATTCGCCTCCAACACCACATCTCGAAGGCATTTTTCTTATAATATCATTTATTTCTTCGGGAGCTACATGTCGCTGCAGTTTTTTTATCAGCGACTCTCTCTTTGGCTGGTTATATGAATCTGTTATCTTGGTCTGGTATGATGTGACTGTGTAGCCGAGCAAAACGAAGCAAGTTCCCGCGTAAGCGCATTTGCGTGAACTGATAGTTACTCCTGGTACGTTAGGCTGGACTGGGTTAGTTTTTCACGAATAGTTCGTACGCCAAAGTCGATGTACGTATTATGTAATTATTGCTGATACATCGCGGTATGCCAGTTAATGTTCTCAGATCAATAAATCAATAACAATCGCATTTTTCGCCGTAAAGACCATTGGCAGGTAACGAAATGCACAATGTCAACTGACCATTATCCACTAGCTTATTAATGGTTAGCGTCCACATATCCACATGGTACATATTGGACGCATCGCATCAAACGGATTTTTAATTTTACGGTAGACTCATGCAATCCGTACGATGCGGATCAGTGGACGTATTTGTATGACTTTCTTTACAAAGAATTGATTTAATCATCCCATAATCGGCTCCTCTCAGAATGAGAGGGGTTAGGCCAATATAGTCCACCACGCTGGCGAGAATTACGAAAATTCTTTGGTATGCAGGTTTCCTCCCTTCACCGTTAGAGACACGTGATATTTAATTTCTTAAAATGCGCACAACTGGAAAGTTGGAGGTGCATGCCCCGAACCGGATTCGAACACCCTCCGCAATCGGAGGCAGAGGTCGTATCCACTAGGCTATCACGGCTTCATTTACAAAGAATACTAATGCGATACGTCCGATGCTGATATGAGGACTCTACCATTAGCCGTCCCTAAAATTTAAAGAAACAGTATTGAATATTCAAGAGGCCATCTTTTAAACCGCTCTACGCTTCTAATCCCATAATAGGTATTATAGATACGTCCTCCAATTTTCTTTTCAGTACGATTTGTAGATTAAATGGGGGCTAAGGTTGAATTCCTTTTTTTGCGGAACGATTTTAAAGTAATTACAGAGTTCCGAAGTAAAAAGTTTCTTCTTTCCTACTATACTAATTTGAATTTCCCAGGATATTGGATACAGCAGGTGAAAGTAAGATAAAAAAAGTAATCTTTTGTTTCTTAATAAATGGGTTCGTGTGGAACGGTATTTGAAATTACTTTTACAAAATTAGTAAACAAATGTAGAAAGTTTTATCAGAAAACGATATCAACGTTACATTTGTTTATTTAAAAATAATATGAATACAAAATCTACTTCTTATCTAATCTACTTACTTAAAAGTAAATTTTATACTTACTAAATAAACTTCCTATTGAAACATATTCATGGCTTAAGTTAGATGTGTCTGTACACTTAATAGTAATATTAAAAAATCTTTTTAAAAAAAAATTAAACCGACTTCTAAGTCACAAAAATAAACTAAACATCGAAAAATAACATCGTATGAGCTACCTTCAGTTTGAAAAAATGGCACCGCCTTCAAATATTAATTAAAACCGTCTTCTGAAAGAACTGTCATTTAATTCTAAAACTTTATGATTTTATCGGCTGTGTCGATCTTTTATCTTTTCACGGCTAAGCTACTACATTGATAAAAAAAGAGATATAGAAGTATAAATGGGACTTTAGGGCGGAATTTACGCTAATTCTTATTTGAAAAAATTCCATGATTCTTGCGGGATTTGTGAAAAACAGGGTGTTCCGCAAACTAAATGCGGGCGTCCGAATTTATTAAAAAAAACTGATAGTAAGTTGTATGTAGCACAGCTAAATTAAAAATGGCAACACCTAGCCTTTCGACACCATTGAAGATGGGACTTCAATGGTAAGCCCAGTCTAGTCAGTTTATGGACAATAATTTACCATTTACGCGAAATTTTGGAATCGTAAAAAGTTGGAAAAGGTCCTAATCCGAAAATAATTCAATGATGTCAGACTTGTTGATTCACAGAGGACCGCTTAAGCTGCTGTATTAAGTAAGCGACAACGCCAAAGAGACCGACCAACTAGATATAATAAACGAGTACCTAGAGTGAAAATTCTCGGTCCTTACTTTTGTATTGTCAGGCACTTTTAAAAAGTTAAGTTTTGTTTTTTTGTTTTTTTTAAATAATAAATAAATATACTTAAACAATACACATCACTATCTAGCCCCAAAGTAAGCATACAGAGTAGCTTGTGTTATGGGTGCTAAGATAGTTGATATTATAATTATAATATTAATATACAATTATATACTACATATAAATACTTATACTTATATAATGTATAAATACACACAGACACTGGAAAACACTCATTGCTCATCACACAAATATTTTCCAGTTGTGGGAATCGAACCCACGGCCGTGGATGCAGAAAGCAGGGTCACTACCCACTGCGCCACGCGGCCGTCGAAAGTTATATCTATGCCATTCAGTGCTAAATAGAATGAATGTATTCTTCCTCGTGTATTTTTCTGGACATGATATCATCATGCACCCTTAAATAGGCATTTAAACAGACTGCCTTTGGACTTGAAGATATACATTTTACTGTCTATGTTGTTATTAAGGCCCAGTGGATATGACCTCTGCTTCCGATTCCGGAGGGTGTGGGTTCAAAACCGGTCCAGGGCACGCACCTCCTACTTTTCAGTTGTGTACATTTTAAGAAATTAAATATCACGTGTCACAAACGGTGAAAGAAAAACATCGTGAGGAAACCTTACCTGACCTGACTACTGAATACCAGATAATTTTCTTAATTATCTGCGTGTGTGAAGTCTGCCAATCCGCATAGGGTCAGCGTGGTGGACTATTGGCCTAACCCCTCTCATTCTGAGGAGAGACTTGAGCTCAGCAGTGAGCCGAATATGGGTTGATAATGATAATGATGTTCTATTCTATTTAAATACGTTTAAAAGAAAATAATTATCTTTTAATTTTTTACAATATAGTTAAGTATACTATATATAAAAATTCATAATAAAATATAGGCTATCATAATATACCTATTTAAGTAGGTAAAGCGTTAGCTTAATCGTTTTCTGTTCTGAGAGGTACATAACACTACGAATAGCCTATATTTCCATAACATATTATACTTATAAACAATTTCCAACAAAAAATGTCTTAGACAGGGTCCACACACAAAATATGTTTAAAAATTTTTGCTGAGTAAGCCAGGCGAACATAACAAGGGTCAAGGGAAAGGCTGACATCACTACAAGGCAATAACAAACACAAACCTCTTGATGTGGGGCTTCTAATATTGCCCTGTTCCTTCAACACAACATGGATTGAAGTGTGGTGACAATTTAATACGATGTTTTTAAAGTGTTGGAGGGTAAACCGCTTGCTAACGTCACGCGTTACTGCTGAAGTTCGCACGTTTGATACTTGCACTTGACAGAGCGAACTTCGGACTGATTTTACGACCACAGACTCTTTTTAACCGATTTAAAAAAAGGAGAAGGTTCTTAATTCGTCGGAATCTTTTTTTTTATGTATATTCACCGATTATTCGAAGACACTAGAACCGATTTGAAAAACTCTGTTTACTTTTGAGAGCGTATGCTTTTTCAATTCAAACTGATCAGAAGGTAGCACATACGATGTTGTTTTTCGCTTTTTAGTTTAGTAGAAATATTTTTATGATTTTGAATTCTTTTTCATTGAGAAAGAATACAATAAAGAATTTATCCTAATAACTATAGGTACAAATCATGCCCACATGGTTGGTGCCAAGAATACTGGCTGCATTTCCGCGCTGGACAGCCAGGCTGATCCTTTGCGCAAAAAATGAGCCAGCCCTTCTGTCACCAGTCGAGGAAACTAGCTGCGGTGAAAGAAACGAACATGTAACTCTCGTTCAGAGAGGGAAAATTGTACCACTTCCCGATTTCAGCTTTTTCCGCTGCGGCTCCCGGTTTTGATTCTGTTTCGCTTATATGTGACACGGTGGGAATGTATCAATGCAAATAGCATCCCCAGGGAACCAGCGTCAATCCATCAGCTCTATCATTAATAATTGTTATTTATTTTAAATTTAATTTTTGCTTTTAGTTTTTGGCAAACAATGGTCGATTTTTTATAAAAATAGATAAAGGCAATCATTTTATTTAAAACTGTGCATGTGCGCGCTCAGTGGAGTAGCTAAATACAGATTACTTTTTGCGGTAATTTTGTAGGCACGTACCAAATCTAATAGAACAAAATCATTGGGTCTAGGCATATTAAAAAAATAAAATTTTTGTAACTCTGAGATAAATAGGGCAATTTCACGAAAAACATTCAAAAAAATTATTATCTCTGTTATAACTCGAATTACCCAGAAAGAATATAGATTAAAATTAAGCTTTGAGCAAAGTGGAGATCACATTATAATGGCGGTCGAAAGGGACACCTGTCATGACCAGAGATATAATGGCTCGCTTGAAATGAGACTTTTAATATCGACTATTAAAATAGAAGTGATATTCAATTTGAATAAAGTAATCTTTGAGGTAGAAATTAAAATGTTTAAAAAGGCTAGTTCAGTGATTAAAATGCAGCGGGCTGTAAAGAGATAGATCATGAACTTTGGTGCACCGGTCTTTATGAAGCCAATCATTGGTTTACTTAGACAATCTACTTTACAATAATTTCTTGTACAAATATTATTTAAAAAAATCTTTAATTATTTCATAGGTCCCTCTATCCCTCCCTCTATCAATCTAAAACTGTATTTATATTACACAAACAAAAATAGCTTACAGTACAGACTACATTTGTCAGTAACAGTTCCAAAACCAATACTTTAAAAATAAATTCTTTTTGGCAGAATCCTTTTCAACTCACCAACTTGTCTGCACAAAAAAAAGACTACTTGAAATAAATTACATAAAAACCATTGATGCTATTTATTTAGAAACAAGATATTTTACGTACACTCATTAAAACATTTAATAAACAGTATATTATGAATGTCAGTACCGAATTCTACCACCGAATTTGGTACGAAATCCAATTTTAGCTACAAATTAATTTAAAAGCAAGCAGAGTGGAATAAAATGCATATTCAAGCTTTAATTATGACTCAGGCAAAACCGGCTGATATTAAAATCGATTTAGAAAATTACTGACGCCGCCAAAGCGAGCACTCGATTTTATTTACAAATGAAGGAACTTCTCTTAAAGCGGAAAACACGAAATTATTTATCAAGCACCATTTCCTATCAACGTTAATTCGTTTTTATATACTTTTCTTCTATTTACAATGTTTCAGGGTTCCGTAGCTGATATAGAAAAAAATAAATCCTTATGATTAACTTAAACAATCAACCTGATTGGCTCTCATGCGCTTTTTTTCAGATAAGCGAAAGGTATCAAGATGGAATTCATGTCAAACACTCAAGTCTACATTCTCATGGAGCTTTATCTAAACTTCTGGAATGTTATAGTTATTCAGTTATGGTTTTGCTTTAGATATAGTAAACTAAAGAATAGGTTAATAAATCCAACGTAATAATAAATGATTTAATATGTTACAGGGGGACGTGTAATCCACAACCATAAAAAAAATATTTTGCTTAACTACCACTCACAGACAGATAATAATCGTTACTAATAGTTGTAAAAACTCTTTCATCATCAGAAATGAAGATATTTGTTTTTACTCAGTGACCTTCACTGCGGGTTTCACCGAGTTCCACAAATAAAATAGCTAAAAATATAAAATTAATATTTATATGAATTACCTACTATATTATATTATATTTTTTTTTTAAATGTTCGGAACCCTGTTTGCGCGATTCTTATCAGACGTAGTATTTTTTTAGTATGTAACTAGCGAGTACACGCACAACTTTGACGATTAATAGATAGAAGCAGGCGTTACTTTGCGGAAGTTCATCATGAATATATAATAATTTATTTATTTTGCTATTATCCGCGAAAAGCCGACGAACTCATGCGACAACTTCACTCAGGTCCAACAAAATACTCTCTACGTATGTTTCACCCCGAAACAGGAGCATCCTCAGGAGATGTTGACTCTACAACAAGAGCAAAGTAAACTATACTTGATGATTACTGCCCAGTGCTCTGCCTTGATTATTGAACCGACATACATTTTCAATTTTACCATTAGAACTTTACCTTCTCTGTGGCTCCACTCGGGACGCCGCCGTCTAACTAGACATTCGCATCCATAATGCGATTACTGTCCCGGATATTACTTGTCAAAGGATCACCAGCCTCTTTTGTTTCAGAAGATTTTTGGGACCCAATATGTCTAATATTATCTTTGAGTGACAGCGTAAGCTTTAGTGGATAGCTTATAAAAATATTATGATTAAATATTGTCCCAACATAATATAATATTTTGGGGATGCTTAGTAATCGAAATATTCAAGGATCATTCATAAAGATCCGTAACTAAGGAAAAAGTTAATCACTTTTCTGCCCGTCTGTCTGTCTTAGCATCTCAATTATCAGAATTGTAATTTAAGTCAAAAGATTTGGATATTGGCTGGTTTTAAACGCGTATTATTTGAGCAATCTTTGCTCCCTGGTGTCCAAGGTTTTGGTAAGACGAGCCCGGGCTGGAAAGCGCAGTGTCACTTGTCAATTGTTAATCAACTGGGTTAACGACATCAGCTGATTATGATGATGCACATTTTGATGCAAAATGGGAGTCAAAATTTATTAGTAGTATTATTTCTTATTACCTAGTCGATACGCGTGTACATATGAATGCAATCTCCTCGATGTTATTTGTGTATACAACTGCATTCAATTTAATTAACCGTACTCCTGGATGGTTTCCTCGATATAACGGTGAATAGAAACTGGTGCAATTTTTACGATTGTGAATATTCTTGATATGACAAAAAGCAACAAGAAGGATAAATAATAATATGTGCATGTCAACTACTTACATTTTAAAGTCTTTAAAACGTCGTCCGTCGCGTGAATAGTGAGACGCATATTAATCACCGCCACGACCGGACGAGCTTTATATATCCTTACATGCATCGGCACTATAATTAGTACAAATTAAAAATGTTCTTTAATCCACGGGTTTTAAAAACTTAATCAAAGATAGAATTTACAAACAAAGTAAGATAGCGTTCTAGATAACTATACAACAATGAAAACCTGTTTTCCACTCAATACCCAATTATTTGGATAATGGTTACAATAATAAGTGCATGTCAACTACCTACATTTTAAAATCTTTATAACGTCATCCCTCGCGTGAACTGTCAGTCGCATTTTAACCACCGCCGCGAGTGGACGTCACGAGCTTTATACTTCCTTTGGTGCAAAGACACTATAATTAGTAAGTACAAATTAAACATGTTTTGGTAGGTACGGGAAGTAAAAACTTAATCACACAAAATTTGCAAACAAAGTAAGATAGCGTGACACTATGCTAGATAACTATTTAACTACGAAACCCAGTTTGCACCGAATACCTTATGTGTCGTAATGCGGAAAGTTCCGCCATCGAGCCGCCCGTTACGGCCACCAAGGCAAGCTATTACGATATTATTAACTTGGAACTTTATTAATTTAATGTTTGCTAACTATGCAAGTGCTTGAGTGTACTCTGTACGCGTTCCCTGTAATTGAGTTTAATGAAGCCAGCGAGATGTTATTATCTTTAGAGCTGCATTGTAAATAGCTATTGGTCATAGTCACTACATCTGACTTCACAATATTTATTGTATAAATATGACCAATTTGTCATAAAGACCACGTTAGAAATTGGTACGACAATAGTACGACGGACGGGGTCCGAACCCATAACCTCTTAGTATTGAATCCGGTCCCTTAGAAAGCTTGGAGGTTAAAATACTGAAAAAATAGCTTTCATATTTACATTATGTAGGAACAGAGTGTTTGTCAAGACAAATACATCCAAACTCAAAAGGATAAATTTATTTCGAATAAATTTAGAATTCCTATAGCAACCTTCCCACTATTATCGAATCTATGGCATGGTACTATCGCATTGTGGACATAGGTACCCATAATTTAATTATCACCCTATTTATATGGCAAGGTCAGACGTCCATTCTGATTATCACGGGACAGTGGTTGCACCATCATTTTGTGGTAGAGGAAACACCTCGAGCAGGTCCTATGACTTGGGTGTAGGTTTAAGGGATCTCTTTAGAATGCATAAACACTCACCTCCCTTGCCCAAAATATTCTCCATGTCCAGGCTTAACAATTAATGGGCAATAATTACAACATAAAACAGTATCAACACAAAATATTGTTGCACAAAACCACTAACGTGACGAGCAGCGTGAGGGGTAACGCTACCTAACAAAGAACTGAACTCATGTCATCAAATACCCTTCCTTTTTAACATCACTGTTTTAACAATTTCGTACAAATATAAATAATTACTGTTATTACCACCCGTACGCGAGGAATATAGGTAACGGGATATGTACTTGACTTAGAACCCACCATGCCACTTCAATGCGAGCTGGTAAACTTAGGTATTAGTTACCTAATTTTCCAGTGTACCAAAATATTTGAGTCCAATTATTTTTTTATTTTATTAATTATGTCCAAAAATTGTTGTAATTTACCTCACAAGATTTGACCCTTACAAAAGTAAGAGCTTAGAAATCGCAAAATAATTTCATATCCGACTTAGAAAGTAAGTCTACAATATCATACATTTTTGTCCCTCACTTACTTTAAAGCTCTGGAAAATGAAAAATCTTACAACAGTTCTGCAGCACTGATACAGTAAATCTTCTAAAGCTATTACTTGCACTTTATTTTAAGAGAAAAAGTAGCAGTTAGCTACATGTTTCAGAGCGAATGTTCATTTTCGTGCTTAAATATACTGAATCAACTTCAAGTCAGTCGTTTGCCCTTATGAAAACAATGTTGTAATATGCTTTAAAATGCTTAATGTACAATCATTCATTGTTTCAGAAGTTTCAGAAGTTCATCAACTAAACATAAAATGCTATGTTATATAATATTTTTTTTTAATCCATGGGCATTTTAACTTGACCCTCCTTGGCTTGAACTGACATAAAATTCTGTACTACAAAACGATACCACATATTCCAAGCACAGTGCCGGATTAAAGAACCTTAATGCCCTAAGCAATCTTCCCCTGTGATTCCCTCTTCTTAATTCAAAAATAAACTGTATTTTGTACGAAAATTCGCACGAAAGTTTTTTAACGAGCGTTAACAAATACTCTCGTGCGAATGAGGGCTATCTTAAACTTATCTTAAGTCCTTCATATACATATAGTATTACACCTAGTTATTGCAGCCACTATCGCAAAAAAAAAATGTGACATCAATAGGGGCCTCAAATATACACAAAAATTTGCACCTAGTTAAAGACAATATTAGTGCGATAAGAATGAGTTTTCAATAATTAATTTATATTCGTAAACTTTAGTTTGCAACAAATTTTGTTCGCCTCCAAAGTTTCGGCCCCATAAGTTAGAAGTCGGTCTCAAACCACGAACACACCTATATAACGATTTCACCTGATAGTAAGTAACGATACTAAGATGGTAGCGAAGCAACTTGAAAAGGGATTTTGGTAAATCTATTCTTAGGAGATATAGGATGTGGATTTAAAAATTAAAATAGCAATGAGAACAAAGTTTATTATACACGCTTTCTGCCAGAACTATAGCAAATTACATTAACCAAGATGAAATAAGTTTTACACGAAATAACGCACTGAATTTAAAATGCATTGACATTGACCCTAATTACACGAAATACCGATAAAGAATGCCTGTGGTTACAGAAATTATATTGACGGATAACTTCGCTATCTTTTGAACTACTTCCCAATACCCAATACTATGTTATTATCGTTGTTTAGATTATAGGAGGACTTGAAAAGCAACACCTAAATACATTTTTTTATATTTCTGATCTTTTTTGTATATGTTTTATTCATAGGTATGATTACATATAGAACAATATTAATTCATCATCATAATCATTACTATCCATCAAGCAGCTACCTGCTATCCGGTTGATGTCTTTGTTTGTTTTTTGTTGATGTCTTCCTAGTGAGGGGTTGACCAATGCGCTTTCCGGTGCGGGGTTGCCATTCCAGTACCTTGGGACCCCAACGTCCATCGGCTCCTCGAAGTATAGGAAATGGGCTGGGGCCCATTGCCATTTCTGCTTTGAGACTCTTTGAGCTTTGTCGGTGACTTAGGTTCTTCTGTGGATCTCCTCGTTTCTTTCGATCCTCGATTTCTTAGCTCGCTCCATCGCACCCTAAGTGACTCTGATCCTTCTTAGGAGGCCCATAGCAAAGTATACATATTATGTACTGATACTCATAGTTATCGACCAAGTTTTAAAAATATATTTAATGAGTAAAGAAAAATAAAAAATGCCATAACATGAAACCGTGACACAAAAAGGTTTAGTTCGTGCTAAACAAATCCCATTCCTTTGGCGGTCTTGATTGGTTCGGTGAAAGGGTAGTTCCTCTTTCCGTCCCCGACGCGTATCAGCCCTTCGGAGGAAATAACTTTACTCTCCACTTTATCTCTGTGAATTTCTGAAAAGGACAGCCGTCGTAAGGGTCCGCTCATACGGTATGTTATCCTTTTTTCAGACGTCCCTTTATGTCCGACGAGGAATATAATAGAATAGGATTTGATGAATATTACAAATATCTATGCGATAAATATATTTTATGCTTCATAGATAAAGTTAATTAATTGTAATTTAATCATAAAGTTATATATTTTATTTGTAGAGTTTTTTTTTAGAATTTTTAAGGAAAAATACTACCATACATTGTTATCATAAATAAATTTTACTATATCTAGATATTATAACGTATTGTGGAAGCTTAAAAGATATTTTTTTTTTGCAAATTGAAAAATCACACCGATAGTTTTACTTTTATATATTATAATTTATTAATCTTTCCAGATGGATTTATATGAGTATAATTATATTAATGAAAACCATACGAATATCCCGACAGTTACTACCTCCAAAACTTTACTATTTTGTCCTTTATTCATCTCTCGTAATCATCATCATCATCATCATTACCCATGTTCGGCTCACTGCTGAGCTCGAGTGTCCTCTCAGAGGGTTAGGCCTGTGTGTTTCTATGTCCCTTATAGTGTTATAATATGTTATATTATACTCACGTTTCCAGTTAAAATAAACTGATAATGATGATAATATATTCCAATTTTATTCACATCGAAAAAGCAATAGCCAACTTTTCATCTCTCGCGCACCATATAGCTCAAACCAAACTCAAACATTTGTGAGCGTTGAACCGTTCTCACAAAACTTATAGAGTTGATATTGAAATTGTGAAGGAACTTGGAGCTGAGCGGTGAGAAAGCGAAAGACTGTCAGATTTGCAATTTTCTGTTCAACACTTGGAACTTTATACTGTGGGCGGATGGCTCGGGAGATATTAGTTCGGAGTTGTAAGACTAGTTTATAATTTCTGCTATCATGAGAAGATATGTAAATGTATAGTATCGATTTGATCGCACTTCAACGATAGATTCGTAAATTCTGTATATGGTGGACTTTTTTCTAAGCAATACAGTCTTGCGCTAGACTACAATTGTCGCCTGATAGCTCAGTGGATATGACCTCAGCCTTCGATTTGGAGGGCGTAAGTTCAAATTTGGTCCGGTTTTGCACTTCCAACTTTTCAGTTATGTGCATTTTAAGAAATTGAATATCACGTGTCTCAAACGGTGAAGGAAAAAACATCGTGAGGAAACCTTCATAGACTGAAAATTTTCTAAATTCTCTACGTGTGTGAATTCTGCCAATAAGGCCAGCGTGGTGGACTATTGGCCTAACTCCTCTTATTCTGAGGGAGGAAAAATGGGTTGCTAATGATCAAATGAAATCAAATGAACTGAGTTGTTGTATCTTCATTGTGAAGTCTTCTTGTGTTTGGTGGTTTAATCTACTTCTATCTATATGAATATACACCGATTTCTCTATAAGCCATTCCAACAAGAATGATCAGTAATGAGAAGGTTGTCTTATAATAATGAAGTAACCCTGAATAACTAACTTATTGACTTACTAAACAGCTCAAATCTAAAACTTTGCACCAGCTAGAGTCTAGGTAACTGAAATGTGGAATAAGTTTATTTTAACTTGTTATTCAAAACCGGAGTTAGTTACTGTTATGGTTAGCACGGGAGAAGTAGTATAAGAGCGAGGGCACACGATGCCTTGCGGCGCCGCATCGAAAAGATTTCACCGTATCAGCGGACAGACGAGCGGTGCGGCGCACCGCAACGTCGTTGTTGACAATCTATTAATAAAGCAATGTTGTGACGCATAAACAACTGAGCGGTGCCGCTCCGACGTCGCAACGCATTCAACCTTCCTCGTCTCGTCTCGGTGGTCGCAAGTCCGGTGCGGCACCGAAACGCATCGTGTGACACGCCACAGATATTTTATGTGTAATACGACGCAGTGATACCGCACCGGCGCCGCACGGTCGCCGCAACGCATCGTGTGCCCCCGCTCTGAGATAATGTTGTCGTACGCAAATGAGCTTTGGTTTAGACTGCACCGTCTCGCCGGTAGAGCGCGCTGAAATAACAAAGCAGGTTGTCCATTTGTTGACTGTGATAACAAACGCAACTGTATCTGCGAGCTGTATCGTTCGACGACCTGACATTCAATGTAGCGATAAAAATACACCACAATGATACAGTACCGGGTAGTATAGCTTGGCAAATATTTAATTAAATATCTATATCTATACCTACTTATAATGAAATTGGTCGAATTCTATACATTTATTCGTAATTTGAGATTTTACTTATACCATTTGTAACACCAAACGTTACCGTGGCATAACGGATGCCAGCGTCATCTAGAATCTATACTTATTATACGAATTCTATACATTTTGTACATTCTGTACATTGAAGATATTTTGAAAAGTTTTGTTGGGGGGCATTATAATCGATACTGAAACTAAAAATATTTTTTTTTTTCGATTTGTTGTCTGTCTGTCTGTCTGTCCGTGTTTTTTTGTTATTTAGGTATCATGCTGAAACTACTGAATGAATTCAAATGAAACCTGGCACGGTTTAAAACCATAATACGGTTATAGGATACTTTTTATTGCGAATATAAAATAAGAAGGGGATGAAATAGGGGTTGAAAGTTTGTATGGAAAGTCCTTCATTTTTAGAGTTGAAGTTTTAAAATTTGTTTATAAATCATAAAAAAATTACGAAATTTAATATAATTAAAAATTTTTTAAAATTCAACCCCTAAAGGGGCGTTCGCTAGTTATAATATTTGGCGGATTTTAAAGATTCATTTGTTGTATAACATATAAGTCACATCAAGCGAGTCGCAGGGATTCGCTTGGAAGTCCCTACAAAAGGCCTATGTCCTGCAGTGGACATCTATCGGCTGATATGATGATGGTTCTTGGTAAAATATCCATGCCTCACAAACCGCTTTTTTAGAGGTCAGTTTAACATGAGCGAAGTATTCTATTTTTAGAGCAATTAATATTCACAAGCATCGATTAACAAGTCACAAAATATCTATTCACTGCATGAGGTAATAAAAAGCGCTCGAGTTTATGAACATCGTTAAACGGCAGATAGCTGCTCTCCGCAGGAAGAGATAAAATTAAAAAGACGAAAAGAGGCTAACGCGTAGCGGCAAGTTCCCACTTTACCCCCAAGTGTTTCAAGGACCGTCAGTTTATTTACACATTATGTACCTTTGATTTCATTTTCGCGAGTAATTTTATTAGTAGCCTGTGGAATATTCAATACACAAATGAATAGAACTTATTACAAAAAGGAAATAAACTTATTATTATTTACATTTAAAATACCACTCTACATACAATTGTATTCATTAATAAGTATCACAATTTTTTCTCAACTCTTAAGGTAATTGACACTTTTCGTATGAATTGAGTTAACCTTGGTGTGCGAAAAAATTTTAATAATATTCAACCGACTTCAAAAACATAAAACGTACCAACTAAACTAAAAAGCGAAAAATAACATCGTATTATGTCCACCTACTGATCAGTTTGAAGGCGGTGCAACCCGGTGATGTAGTACTGTTGCTGTTAACAAAGAATGAAAAATATAATTGTACTTTAACATCTGTTCAAACGCAAGTAAGTTAAGTGGTCAAGTATTACTTTTTAAACGTTAAACCTTTATCAGGGCATGCTATTGTATGATTTTTTTCTCTAGAACTATTCTACAAACTTATAAACGGCCTCCGTGGCGCAGTGGTATGCGCGGTGGATTTACAAAACGGAGGTCCTGGGTTCGATCCCCGCCTGGGCAGATTGAGATTTTCTTAATTGTTCCAGGTCTGGCAGGTGGCAGGCTTCGGCCGTGGCAAGTTACCACTCCTTACAAGTTAGCCCGCTTCCATCTAAGACTACATCATCACTTACCATCAGGTGAGATTGTAGTCAAGGGCTAACTTGTAAACAATAAAAAAAAAAAACAATCCGTACGGTTTTCTAAGCGCACGGTAGTATGGAAACTCGCACTAATACAGGTGCGTATCCCATTTATATTCTTTCTGAAGCCGAAATTGGGTATTATAATGTCTCGTCTCGCAGTATGACAGAGAATTTGCACTTCATAAGCGTTAAATTGATCATTAGAGGTCGACGAGTGGAGCAGTAAAGTGGGAATTTGTAACTTTAGCTTGCCAACAAACAAGTATACCAACAAATAAATACTTCGATTAGTATGTTTTTTTATTCTATTGAAATGGTTCAATGATACAGTGTCTTTATTTATTTATCTCTGTCTTTTTCTTTGTTTATTTTACGCGCCGAAAGTCATTATTTTAATTTTTAACAATGTTAATAATACAAAGAAAAATATTTATTATTACAGATGTTCTTACTCAAAAACTGCTTTGAGTGTTGCGTTGAGTTGAGTGCACACTATAATAGTATAGGCGATACGTCTGTGTGTGTATCACGGGAACGGTAACTACGCGTATGAAACCGCTGGGCGTTGGCTAGTTACACTAATATTATAAAGGCGAAAGTTTGTGTGTAAGAGTGTCAGTATGTTTGTGCCACTTTAACGCGGCTACTGAAGCGATTTTTCTAAAATTTGGAATGAAAATAGATTTTACTCTGGATTAACACATAGGCTACTTTTCATCTCGAAAAAATCCATGGTTCCCGCAGAATTTGTGAAAAACTGAATTCCACGCGGACGAAGTCGCTAGCGTCCGCTAGTATTAAATAAAATAGAACCCGTTATCCGAGTAGGTACATCCCAAATTTGGGTAAAATGATGTTTCCGTGTTGGTGAAATATTAGACGGCTGAGCAACGGGACTTAATTAGAGGAGGCCTTATCTGTGTAGGGCTTTAAGCCTTAAAAATGGCACTGAGGTGTTCCTTTTATTACAGAACGTGGTCGAAATAAATTTCGGGCATTCCGCCCTAATCGCAATTTTATTACTGTCATTATCATTTCTAAGGAACTCTGTTTTTTGTGGGAACTAAAGGCTATTTTTATTTGGGTAATGAAAAAATATTTCAAGAAAAGAGGAAATTTATCCAAACCATCATACAAGAGGTGGCTGGTTTTTTATTCAATTATTACATTGACGGTCTCCATGGCGTAGTGGTATGGGGTTCGATACACGTTAGCCCTTGAATACAATCTCACCTGATGGTAAGTGATGATACAATCTAAGATAGAAGCGGGCTAACTTGTTAGGAGTAGGATTAAAATACACAACCCTTTCGGTTTCCACACGACATCGTACCACACTAAATCGCTTGGCGTTACGTCTTTCTCGGTAGGGTGGTAACTATTCTCTGCCAGAACCTCCCACCAGCTAGACCTATTAAGAACAGCCAGGCCCAGCCAGGGATCGAACCCAGGACTCCGCGCCACGGTGGCCGTCAAAATGTTAATTATTGCGTCTAAGAAGTGCACACCACTAACGCGTATCTACGTCAGAGAGACTGAAGCTATACGAGACACACATCCACATACAAAATAATATTCCACACGCGCCGTAAACACTGTTCCACTAAATAAATCACGAGCAATAAACCTTTAAAACGCCACAGCGACCGATTTTATATCAGAGTGCCAAACATATTTTATTTTTGCTATCGAAAATATCTGTATTATGTGTTTCCCGGGTCGCCGATACGACTGCCGTTTTCCGTTGTATATGGACATTTCTTGGGCCAAGAGCATCGTGTCGGTATAGAAAGCGGATATTTGATTCCTGGTACAGTCGCGCGCTTATTTGATACGGCCAACGCGTTTACATATACATGAAAATGGGAGAACCTCGTATATTTTTGATATCGCCTCGAGTTTTCTGTATTTTGTCACAAATTTTTGTACTGTGGCTAACTTGGGAACTCGTTAGGATTTAGATTTTTTGTACCGTGGCTAACTTCGTTGGGGTTTGGATACCCAAATATCTACAAAAATTTGTTTATTTATTATCCTTGCTTGTAATGCAGCAAATTTCGTTTGCAAAGACTTTTTGATTTTTTCTATCTGACTTCTGTATTTCTGCCGTGTATCAATAATACAGATCTCATAAAGAGTTAGGTATCTCCTCGTTTTACTTATGTTCATAGAAATTCTATATAAATCCGTAATAAATGTTATTAAAATAATAAAATGAGTATTTATATAACAACAAAAGTATTAGTATTTTGCAATAGGTACCATGTTAGACTGGGTCTTCAGTTAACATCACTCTAAATAGTAGAGTGAGTTTTTGACGGCCTCCGTGGCGCAGTGGTATGCGCGGTGAATTTACAAAACGGAGGTCCTGGGTTCGATCCCCGGCTGGGCCGATTAAGATTTTCTTAATTTGTCCTGGTCTGACTGGTGGGAGGCTTCGGCCGTGGTTACTATTAGTTATCACCCTACCGGCAAAGATATACCACCAAGCGATTTAGCGTTCCGATGTCGTGAAGAAACCGAAAAGGTGTGTGGATTTTCATCCTCCTCCTTTCAAGTTAGCCCGCTTCCATCTTAGACTGCATCATCACTTATCATCAGGTGAGATTGTAGTCAAGGGCTAACTTGTAAAGAATAAAAAAAATACATTAAGTATTTCGTCGTCGTCATCAACCCATATTCGGCTCACTGCTGAGCTCTAGTCTCCTCTCAGAATGAGAGGGGTTAGGCCAATAGTCCACCACGCTGGCCCAATGCGGATTGGCAGACTTCACACACGCAGAGAATGAAGATAATTCTCTGGTATGCAGGTTTCCTCACGATGTTTTCCTTCACCGATTGAGACACGTGATATTTAATTTCTTAAAATGCACACAACTGAAAAGTTGGAGGTGCATGCCCCGGACCGGATTCGAACCCACACCCTCCGGAATCGGAGGCAGAGGTCATATCCACTGGGCTATCACTGCTCTTAAGTATTTACCATGTACAATAAGTAACATGTTAGACTGGATTTTCAGCTAACATCACTTTAAATAGTAGAAAGATGAAGGATATACAAAAAAAACTTCAAAAAGGTTTTAAACTTAACTTGAATTCAAATAACGTTCCTAATACAGAAGCTGAACGATAAAAAGAGAAATATTCCACCCAACTAAACCGCCTTACAATGTAAAGAACACATAGCATAAGTGATTTATCATTTTTATGGGCTCACCATAAAGGCCTAAAGTCCGCAAGCCAAGTGTGGGTAACAGCCTATATAAAATCATTTTGGCGCGAAATTCCCTCAAAGTTTACGGCCTTACACGGGCGGTAGTAATCTTTTTGGTTTATTCATCCTTGATGGGTTGTGGATGTTAGGCGACAATGGTTGCATGAAGTTGGGTACTCCGACATATCCGTTGTTGAGTCACTTTATTGCAAGATCTGGATATCAAAGGTAAGGAAATAATGTTAAGTGAGTACTTGACTGCTACTACTAGATACCACTTGATCTTGGATGCTTTTACAATTTACTTTAAGATAAAAGAGTATAACTTAATATGCATTACTTGAAAAGGGTGCAGTTTATCTAACGCTTTCACTTAATTTTTTTGTACGAGGTCCTCAGTTGTCAACTGCCGGATTTTCATCGGATGTTTACATGACAGAAGATTTTAGAAGCTTTGAATTCATTTGATAATAATCCCTCTTAACCTAGTCCCTTGGTCCCGCTATAACTTGAAATATGACCAAATTTTAGAAAATTTAAGGAATATAGTATAACCGTAAATAGTTAATTATCTATCTACGATTTCTCATCTATATCCGCCTCACTGCTGAGATCGAGTCTCCTCTCAAAATTATAGAGGTTAGGCCAATAGTCCACCACGCTGGCCCAATGCGAATTGGCAGACTTCACCTACGCAGAGAATTAAAAAAAAATCTCTGGTATGCAGGTTTCTTCACGATGTTTTTCCTTCACCGTTTGAGACATGTTATGTTTAATTTCTTAAAATGCACGCCACTGAAAAGTTGGAGGTGCATGCCCCGGACGGGATTGTAACCCACACCCTCCGGAGGCAGAGGTCTTATCCACTGAGTTATCACAGCTCTTCTACGACTACTAATTTAGTCTAAATCTGCGTGGTAAGTAATTATAATAAATTTGGCACATAGATAGATTCTATCCCAATCTATTCTAATATTCTCACAAAACAGCACACGTATGGTGTTATACGACGGATGATAGTAAGGTTTCTGTATAACTAAATAAATTGAATCCAGTTTCAAACAAGTTTCACACCCAACGGTTCTAGTTTCCCTAACTGAAATTACAACTATCCAACTTACCTGTGAAAATTAACACGTAACTGATAACTTTTGTATTGAATTTGAGCTTGAGCGTAACTGGTTGATGCGATTATGAGGTAGTTGGGATTGCCTTCGAACATTTTTTTTTCCGTCCCTACCTTTTGGCGTAACAAGTAGAGGTTAAGTAAAAATCTATTGCCTGTCTATAAATTTATAATTATTTTCAGTTCAGGTGTTCAAGGTGTTGTAAGACAATGATGGTGACAGAGGGGTACCGTCTAGCGAGGGAGGTTCTATGGTAATAGAGATGATGACTAGGTTTGAATATATTAATTTTTCTGATACATTCGGGTAAAAATGGTCAATGTTAACTAATTTATACATAAAAAGCAATGATTGACTGGATATTTTCATAATAAATAATATTATAAAAAATCAAAATCTATTAAAAATGAACGATACTTTTTTCAAAAGTTAACTATAAACATAAACGCACAAATAAGTACTGGATGGCTTTTCAAGCACTTAGATAATGGTGATAAGTAAAGTCGAAAACTATAAATTAAAGTTACGACATAAAATAACGAAGGTCTGGCTATCGCAGGCTCAAATCTAAATATAACTCAAAGGTGACTGACTGACATACTGATCTATTAACGCACAGCCAAACCACTGGACGGATCGGGCTCAAATTTGACATGCAGTTAGATGTTATGACGCAGGCATCTGCTAAGAAAGCATTTTGATTAATTCTACCCCCAAAATGATAAAATAGCTGATAAAAGTTTGTATGAAACTTTGTCAATTTTAAACCGATCGCTGAGACTTTGCATGCATAAAGCTACTATGACTTAGGCATCCCCTAAGAAAGAATTTTGATGAATTTTATCCCTAAGAGGATAAAATAGGAGGTGGACGTTTGTATAAAAAGTCCTTCCTTCATTAAAAAATTGTTCATAAATCATAAAAAAAACAGGAAATATACTGTGGTTCAACCCCTAAAGTGTTGAAATAGGGGTTAAAAGTTTAGGTGCATTGATTTTCCCGCGGACGAAGTCACGGGCGTCCGCTAGTGCGTATTATATAATCTCAATACACTTTCCCATACATTGATACGTAAATGATTCGAACTGGCAATAAATGAAATAGCTACACTGGGTTACAATATGGTTCCATTTCCTTTGTGAATCTAAAACGAGCATAAATTGCTTTACTACGAACTTTGCGAGTCATTCAAAAGCCATAATATTAAGAATAATTTATCAATTGATTCATACTGGAGTGGGTACAATATAACATCGTGAAGTATTATGAGTTTTAAAGTGAGTTTTGCATTATTTTTTTACATGTTTCAATTTCTCTTGATCGTTGACCCTTAAACACAATCTCACCTGATGGTTAGTGACGATTCAATCTTGGATGAAATAGGCTAACTTGTTAGGAGTAGAATGAAAATCCACACCCGTTTCGGTTTCTACACGACATCATACCGAAATGCTAAATTGATAGGTACGTCTTTGCTGGTAAGGTGGTAACTAGTTACAGCCGAAGCCTCCCACCATCCAGACCTGGACTAATTAAGAAAACTTCAATCGGCCCAGCCAGGAATCGTTCATCAAATACTGGGCCTTCGTCTTGTAAATCCACTGCGCATACCACAGCACTCTCAAAATATATTCTTAAGAGACTCAAAATTACATACACTAAAACATCGCTGAAAGTTGACCGTTTGTCGGATTTCTATAGGATTTAATATCTATATCCTCCATTCACCAGTACCGTTGGCCCTTAAGTAGTTGATCAAAAACCGAAAATAACGCGCAGTGTTGGTCGACCCCCCACCGCATGTATTCGCCGAATCGCAGGTATTCGCTGGATGCAGGTGGCTCAGTATCGCGATGTTTGGAAGTACCTACAAAAGGCCCATGTCCTGCAGTGGACGTCCATCGGCTGATATGATGATGATGATGATTTCACCATTTAACTGAAAAAGTCACTAAAATAGATAACCATTTATGTGCTAAGTAATAAAGTTGTGCTGCTAACAGAATGTACCAATTCGCGACTTAAAAAAAAAATTGGTCATTGTTCGATAAAAATTCATAAAAATATACCTGCGAAAGTTAAACACGAAGATTTCCCCAATCCATTCTACGGATCCATAATATACTCCCCAATACTTGGCAAACTTGGCCAATAATGTTCCGATAATCTCTCTTAAAGCGATTCTTTCGCAAGTAATAGAGACTACAAGATTGGATTAAAACTTTGGCCAACTTCGGGACTTGCTCTTAAGGTCGCCCATCATATCTGTCACAATGGCCATTCAAAGTTGCCTATAAGTATAGGCAACTTTGTCGTAATGTACCCAACTTTATATAATGAAAGGATAAAAATTCTGGAACATGGGAAAAGAGCAATTCACTTAAACAGTTACTTTAAAAGAAGATTTATTACATAATATACTTACGATTATGTATATTCGTTATTATAATCTATATTACGAGTAGAATCCTTTTCATGATAGAAGTCTCGCGGCTGAAACCTGAACTAAAATTGACAGCGCCTTACACAAATGACAATAAAGACCGCCATTATCAAATAACAATGAGCGCCATTATAGCTTGGCAAGTTTGTTCATGACATGCGGGCGACGGGAGGAAAGGATTGCGCGTGTGTGAAGTCGAGGGCGCGGGGCATCTTACCCCCCTTCCGGCCCGTGCGGAGTGGGGAGTGTTACGAACGAATTTGCCAAGCTATAGCGCCGCGTCTGGGGACTTCTTTCATGAAAAGGACTTTATCTATATTGTAAAGAGGTAAAATTTCTGGTATTGTAGGGGGCACTAAAAAGCCAAGTTTTTTGTAAGTGTCTTAGGCTATATTTCATCCCCATATTCTCACGGGAATAGGAATTACGCAAGTGAAACCGCGGAGCATCGGCTGGTAATATGAAGTGTAAAAATATATCTATATTCCTTAATTTTGAAATATTAATCTTGGAGGAGGAGGAAAAAGTAAGATGAATTTTTCCTTATGCTTGCTCGAACTTGTCATCTGGTACGTATACGGTACCTACGGTATCAATTAATTAAACCTTATAAATCTGACCCATATAAAATTACTTAAACATGAAACTTACTGTAAAACCGAGAAGACAATGCAATAAGCACATTCTGGACAAACATTAATAACATTAAACCAACATTTACATGGAACAATAAACATTGTTACGAGAAAAGACAAAAAAGTCATAAAAAAAAAATTGCGCACGCTCCTTATAAATCTAATATTAAATGAACATTGTTCACCTCAGCAACACTGAGTATTATAGGCTAGGAGCTAATGAATAGATTGTCATAGGTACTTCGTAAAATGAGAGTATCTACAAGTATGCTTCAACATAAAGTTGACTGAAACTCAACACAACACAATTAACAAAATATCCGATTTAGATTGTCATACATAAAATCGAGTATCGAATCTAATCGTATACCTCTCGGTCTTTAGTGCAGCCTTTTAGCCGTGCAACTATTGAGGCTTGTCTATGTTATATCATCTAATCATCAGCATTATTACAACCCTAACTGACATAATAAATACAAAAGTGAGTTTGTTTGTTAACCCTATTACGTCTCAACTCAAATGATCGTCATAAAACTTTGCATAAACTTTAAAAATATAAAAGGAAAATTAGGATATCTTATATCCAGTAAAACTGATCTCGAGAAATTTTCCACCAGCTCTTCGTCTATTGAGAACACTGAATATAACTGTTTTATCTTTTGTTTACGAGCCTCGAGCATTATGTGTGGCTGTTGGCGAAAATTTAAGTCCCGTTTATGCTTACTTTATATTTTACTTGAAGAAGTTGCTGAAGTGACACGCTCGAGTCGTTCGGGACAAGTTTGTTCCATTTTGAGCCTCTTTATTTTAATTACTTTATCTTGGATATTTATATGAATTACTTTCTACGATACTAGATTTAACATAGAGAGTTTCATTTAGTGTTTATTCGACCGATTCGAGTTGTTCTTGCTTACAGCAATACCTATTTATATTGCTGTACAGCAGCAACAACTTCAACGTTAATTCTTAACGACAACTCTAAAATATAGAATTTTCGGATAGGCGCATTACAATTATAGTTCGCTTGATGATGATACTCAAGATTTATTAGAACTCTTATACGAGTATTGTAATTAATTTAAAAACTGACAAATATAATAAAAATCGACTACCGGACTAGAAAGTGTCTTTCTAGTCTCTAGTAGGTAAATATTTTTAAAGTTAATCTAACTAATCTACCTAATTAAGCGCTACACATCATCATCATCTCCTTCCCCTTATCCCACTTAAGTGGGGTCGGAAAAATATGTCAATCTTTTCCATTCGTCTCTATTACTCGTCAACTCATCATCCACTCCTTTTACACACATGTCCTCTCCTCTTATGACCTCTTGCACATTCAACATTTTTCTAGTAATATGTAATTAAGCGCTACACATATACTTTAGTAATTAATTAAAAACCTCGGCGATTTGTCATTTATTCCACTTCAATACTCAAATTAATATTATGAAATACTATATTACAGACGATAATAATTACTAGAAACAAATCAAGTGCCAATTTTCATTCAGTTCAAATAAATTAATTCAGTAGTTCAAAAAGTATTTTCATGCGTAATTTAGCTCATGAGTAGGTACCGGAAAATCGTATTAAACGCAAAATCTATCAGAACGTTTAGCACTTAATTCGATTATACGCTCTCATAGCTAATTAATTTGATTATTCGCTTTCCGAACTGTATTGTACCTAAATAGTTCTTTGTTATGGCAGATCCTCCCTCGAATTCGATAGTGAAAAGTTTAGATTTCTAATTTTCCCCAACCCACCGAATCAAACTAATTTTGCAGGTGTTCATCCCTTTAACATTATTCACAGAGAGAGAAAGCTATCTATTAGAAAGGTCAAAGTTCTTCTAATATCTAACGATACTAAACAAATTCGTCTGTCCATATTAAATTTGGATCAGTACCTACTACTGATCGAATTTTCATGCGATTTAATCTGCCTGATTAAAATAAACCTGGAGCAACAAATAAATGTTTTATTTCAATATGATTGATGATGATGAAGATGAAATAAAATATAGTAAAATGAGAAACAATTTTTTGTAGTTATATAAAAAAATCATACAACAATAGTCAATAATTTACCTTATATCTAATGATGTTTTCAACCCATATTCGGCTCACTGCTGAGCACGAGTCTCCTCTCAGAATGAGAGGAGTTAGGCCATTAGTCCACCACGCTGGCCCAATGCGGATTGGCAGACTTCACACTCGCAGAGAATTATGAAAATTCTCAGGTATGCAGGTTTCCTCACGATGTTTTCCTTCACCACACGTGATATTTAATTTTTTGAATTGCACACAACTGAAAAGTTGGAGGTGCATGCGCCGGACCGGATTCGAACCCATACCCTCCTAATCGGAAGCAAAGGTCATATCCACTGGGCTATCATGGCTCTATATATTATATCTAATACCTAATATTAAACATTAAACTTGGCAAATAATTGGTTAACTTAGTTACTTTACGTTACTTTTTGTTTATCGCACTCTGTCAACATCAGTACTTGTTTATGGTACCACAAGTTGACCACAAGGTTTTGTTTATCCCAATAAATTTTCAACACAAAGCTACACGTTATTGCTACTAAATATCTAATCTAGTAAACATTAACCCCCATAATCATAAACACGGATTAAGATTTATATCTTAAGTTTCTTAAAAGAACTTCAGTACAAAGTATTTAAATTCAATTTACTTCGAAGAAATTTGAGATTTAATCCATGTTTTTAAATAAGGCCGTAAGTTTGAACACAAACATTCTAGAAGAGATAAACGCAGTCCTTACATTTCATGAATAGCGCGTGTAAGAAACTTTGGATACTCGAGCCATATTCACTTTGGTAGAGTTTCTTAGCGCTGTTTAAGATTTAAAAGGTGCAAGATAAAGTTTATATTACGGTTTTAAATAAATACCCTGGGAAGTTTGCGAAAACGAAACTCTACAGTGTAAGTTTAACATGTAACTACGAGTTTCTTCCTTCCTTGTTTGAGCAGTGTAGAGACAAAATATAATTACCCAAGAGACGTTGAGTACCTCGTGAGTGAATAAGTAAACCTATACGGCTTTGGATCATGAGGTCCTGGATATAAGTTCCAGTCCTATGAGATATGATTTTTTTATCCAAAAAAAGACAACCTCCATACTAACTTATGCCCAAAAATCTAAAATGATACAAAGCTGAAAATTTACCATAAAGAACATACTTGTATATGGAGATCATAAGCCAATGAGGTAGATTGCCATAGCCAATTCTCAGTAAGATCTATGTTGGTGCATTTGAGCAACTTGATCGGATCCATTTGACATTCAGTTCATTGCATTAATTAAGTGTCAAACGGACAGTTTTTCTAGGGATTTGACATTAATTTGATACATTTTGTCAAAATCTCCAGGAAAACTGTAAGTTTGACAAAGTTAATACAAGAATGAATTTACAGTCTAACGTATTCGATGATATTGACTTTCACATTCAAAGACATGCATTTTCAAAGACAGCTGACAACCAATGTTAATCAGTGAAATGCGCATTTATAAAGCTGGATCAGTATAAAAATAATTAAATCAGTTGGCGAATATTATTTTGTCTAAGATTCAAATGGACTATTTAAGTACAAAATACAAAATATTTAGTACATTTCTCATTTTTGTAACGTTCTGTTGAGTGGGCCCAATTTCGGCCTTCTCCTTTCAGTATTTAGCAGTCCAAATTTACTCGTATAAAGTAAGAATGTTTTTCATGTTCATATTCAATAGATTTTTTCTTACAAAAGTTAGCAAGTGTTACAAAAAATATGGGAGACATTATATGAAATACAATATTTTATTATTTGACACGCTTCGGTTTCTCCGTAATGAGACTGAAGATCCATATACATCATTATTTCATCCTTAGACAGAATGTTGAATTGATAAAACATGAAAAAGAGTGTGTGAGTGTGTGAATTTAATGCCAATAATTTTATTTGATCGGAATCAATTTACTGTTTCTGGGCAAACCGTCATCAATGAATTTTGATAGTTCTTGTTCCGTCAATTATTATAGTTGATGGACTAATAGGGTAGTCTCACAAGCTAATTCACTATCTTTGACGTATGCTGGTTGACACATAAGAAATTGAGGTTCTATGTTACATATGTCATCCTGTGTTCACTGGTGGATAACATACAGTTGGTAGATATTTCTCAATCGATTAGATGTTTATTTTAATAGGTTGATAATAAAAACCAAAATAGTGAATAGGCCAACTGATGGGAAGTGAAAAACCATAGCTTATAAACAGAGCAACATTTTGCAAGTAACGCAGGGAACACGTATTTCTAAGTGATCAGCAACCCGAGACATACGTGTTGCAGCCTGGCTGTAATTACATCAGCAACCATGCCATTCAATACGAATACAGCATTGCTGCTTGCGGTAATAGTTCCCCGGACGAGCTATGTTACAAAAGCCGATAGTAGTACAATCGATACTATATGGTTCGGTACAATCGATAATATATGGATAGGTTTTTTTATGGTAGGTTTCCAGATTGCCTGAAGACGGCCTTTGTTATGATTGTTAATATACCATGTCTCTGAAAAGATTCTTAAAAATTATCCATTGAAATCCGGAGCTTGTGACCGGACCGTTGTTGCAAGTTAAATTGACATCACTTTTGTAGTCCAGTAATTTTAGGCACTATAAACCCCAATCTGGGGAAAAATTCCTAGTAAGCTGATTTTTTGTATACCTTTATTACGGTGTTACTATGAAAATGTGAAAAATTGACATCGATATCGTGCCGGCTAAAAAAGTTACAAAAGGTCACGAAAATCAGTTTTTTGCAAATATTTCACGACTTAGAACGGCTCGGAGGTTCGCTTCTAAAACGACTGGACTATTGGCGGGTAATTTAAAAACTATCGCTTAAAATGTCCTGTAATGTAACAAGCTAAACTAGGTATAACTTTAGAAATATAAAATATCTCAAGTTTTTATCTCAGAGTAAGGTCAATTCATTTTATCTTTTTTAATTTCTTTACAAAGAAGAAATTAATACGCGCAAAGCTGCAAGCATAAGGCCGGCTACATAATAAAATTCCGTTGCAAAAAAGTGTTATATCATTAAAAATTGTAGGATGAAAGTTTCTTTTCCCTCATCAAGATGCAAGGCACGCCTTCCTTACATAATAATGCACTTTTGAAAAGAAGAGGCGATCCTACGCTGAAATCATATATTCATAACACTTTTAACTTGGCTACGCTCCGTTCTTTTTGTTTTTTGTTCACGTACCTACTTAAATTGAATTTCTTTTTAAGTTTAACATGTTAAGTCAGAGTTTAAATATCTGTGTATTTGGTTATTTGGTAAAATTAACAAAAAAATACTGAAATGATAAGGGCATCATTATAATAAATTTTTGTTAATTTTACTAATTTTTTTTGTTAATTTTTGTTGATTTTTTAAGTTGATGAGGATGCACCCATCCCCATCATCCAAATCAAAAATCAGCCGGCTGGGCATCCGATAAGATTGTGTGTAATTGATCGCGATTTGCATGATGTCATGCACATGTCGAATGGTGGGTTGCTAGCAGTAAAGCCCATTTATGATAAATGAGCGTCGTGTGGACTCGGAGATTTGGTAGATAAGATGGTAAGAAGAACAACAGTCATAATATATTACGTTTGCAAACGCGGCTCGAGAATACCAATATAAATTGTATATTTTTTACTGTAACCCTTTTTGATGGTCAAATAGTCTGATTTTCGAAATGCATCGTTTTTACATTAACCACGCTCTCTATTTTTGATTCTGTATTTTTTTGGTTGCTCTAAAAGTCTACCTCTGTACATTGAAGATACTCGTAAGTACTCGTTTATTTGGTGAAGACACTCAACGATATCCATGCGCCTGCTGCGCTCGAGTAGGCAAACCCAAAAATCCCCTCTGGGGCTCCGTTATTTAAAGGGGCAATTCAATATCAGCCTATTTTACAGTGCCTGGCCTCCCTCCTTATAAGAGAGTAGATATAGGAGCAATAAATGTACTTAAATAGACCATTTCTATATTATCTACAATAGTTTTATCAGATAGATTGAATTTAACTTACAACAACCAGTAGGGCTTTTTCATTGTTGATCAGACATATTCGTAAAAAGTTATTAGCACATTCGTAAAAAGATATTTTCGTTTTTTCACGCAAACTAGTTGTATAAATTAAATTTCTATGTTTGTACCTAAACCGTACACGAACGCCGGGCAATTACACGGAATTGGTGAAATTCCCGATGAACGTTATAGTCCGCAAATACACAGTAATTAAAACTTGTTATGTAAACTATGGGATTGGCAAAAACTAAGCTCAAAATCGAAGAGATGAACGAGCCAAGTTTTAATTGCTTTGTACCGGCGAAGTTGGGATACAGTAGAAGCCGGGACAGGGACACTAACTCCTGTTACATAGTTTGACTTTTTACGTTGTTTCGGCTTCAACGCGATCCGTAAATTACGCGGCCTGATCGTACAATAAATACCAAAACTTAGGTTGACGACTCCTGTCTCCTGTAATTCCCTTTACAAAGTTATTCATTATTTTATAGATATGTGAGAGAATTTTATGTCATAAAGGAACTCTTTCCTGCCTTAACTCTATACCGGTCACAACTTCGGGGCACTGTTTAGCGTTTCTACCGTTATCACACGATGGATCCGCCAGTCCGGCAGTCCGGCACTAGAAGATAATGCTAAGATATTCTTCTATTTTATTTTTAATTTCCAAAGCAAAAACATTTTGCAATACGTAAAAAGATTGATCTTTTAAAGATTTAAAAGATCAATATTCTTACGTAATGTTTAATTACCTACGTATGCAAAATTTTCTTTACTTTTACAAATTGTAAAAGTGAATACAATTTTACACACTTTTAGAAGTTGTTGTGTTGAATTACGTATGCAAAACTTTCCAATATTTAAAATGTATTTAAAATCAATGTAGTTAAGAATTTTTTGTATTTTCATACATTTAGAATAACTATAAAATATTATTTTGCACAATAGGGATTTGTATCGGAAAATTTCGTCTTGCTAATATTATGTATAAATTGTATTTTTTTAAAAGGTTATTTAAAAAGTTTATAAGTAGTATATTTTTGAGTGACTAGTCGCGTGTATTTTATAAATGTAGAAATTCATTGCCTACCTTCTAAGTCTTTTGTTGTATGTCTAGTGCTTACCCTAGTTAAAAGTTGTAAGCACAGCTCAAACTCTCATCCTTTTTGAAATAAAATAATAATGTATTTTAATTTGAAGGATATATGATATAGCAATTACACAATAAGAAATAAAGCATTTTGGAAGACAGCATAAAAAAAATTGTATGATAAAATAAACGGGAACAAAGTGGCAGAACAGTTCATGAAATATACCAACTTTCAAAGTTGAAGGTTTGCAGAAGCAGAAATTGATTGAATTGAAAACTTTGTCCTCGTGGCGCAACTTCAGTTAGATTCACATCTAACTCGAGAACACTTGACACTACTTTATCTAAAATTAATTCAATACTAAGAAAATTTGAAATCGTTGTAGGACGGACATTGTAGCACGAGTGCTGCAATGGCTAATTACGTGCAGTAGTAGCATATGTTGATAAATGACTGATTTTTATTGTTTCACAAACTTCAACCCCTTTCAATCCTTCAGGGTTTTATTTTGAATTTAAAAAATCTTGAATTATATTACATTTCGTATTTTTTTCTTGATTTATGGACAATTTTTTATAACTGTAACTCTAAAAATGGAAGACTTTCAATATAAACTTTCAATTTTGATTTGATTTTTGCTATAAAAACCTTACCAAGTTTCATTTGAATTCATTCAGTAGCTTCAGGGTGATGCCCGGTCAAAGTATATAATCGATACTGAAGCCAAAAAAATATTTTTGGCTTTAGTATCGATTATATAATGCCCTCCAATTAAAATTTTCAAAATATCTTCAATGTACAGAATTTGACCTGTTACACTTTCATTATAAGCATAGATATAGATTATTTGTCTGATTTAACTGCCTCATTGGCCCCGTGGTTAGCTGGTTCAGCTACGGACAATGAGGTCCAGGGTTCGAATCCCGGGTCAGGCCAACAAAAACAAAATAGGTTATTGGGATTTTTCTTACAAGGAAAATCTTAATAGCAGCCTGGAGTTGGGAAGTTGGCGGTGTTAGTACACCTCCGTGCCTCGGAGAGCACGTAAAGCCGTCGGCCCTGCGCCTGATCTCTCACCGGTCGTGTCGGTCTGCCGTCCCATCGGATTTCGAGAGAGAGGGAAGAGAGAGTGCACCTGTGCTTGCGCACACACTTGTGCACTATAATATCTCCTGCGTACATGGTTAATCTCACCATGAGATTAGCCGCCGTGACCGAAAAGTCGGTCGGGAGCATATTATTATTATTATTAGATATAGATATAGTAGTATGGTAGACTATGGTCTAGATTTTACGCCAAAGCAACAAATGAATAGGGTCGCCCTAGAAATTGTAATTAGCCGAGTATTTCTAACTGTTAGTGAAGTACGTCGAGCTAGAAATTGATTGAGTTGTAAACTTCCGCGTGCGCTAGGCTGACGGCAATCACTGTTGTGCGACCGCGGACGGTTAGCAATCATACAGTTCAGGAGCAAGCTTTTAGAAAAAATTAATACACTGTTAAAGGAAGGAGGTTGAATTGCATTTGTAAAAGCAAGTGTTACTTTTTAGAAGCTCATTATGAACAGCATTATATTGAAAATAGCTTTAGTTTGTATTTTTACCCATCAAACTGAAGAATTAAAGCGAAAACATTGCCCAAACTCGATAAACAATATTATAAGTAGGTTCGTTTCATTTAAAAATCGGAGCATCCTCAGCAGGACTTTTGTAATGTTGTAGAAATTGTAGAGATTGATAAACATTGTTTGTCTGGTTGACATTGTACCTTGGATTTGTCAGTTTTCGCAAAATACAGTAAAAATAATAAATAATTAATCTCTCCGAATAAGTGGAAGTATAAAATTTAAATAATCATTTTCTCAATATAAAAATAAAACAGTTTATAACGACATAGTTACGTTGCCCTACATTAATTTAGCATTTTAGTTTATATTTACCAACACATTTTAGTAATTTTCTTGGTTATCTATACTAATATAATAAAACTGAAGAGTTTGTTTGTTTGTTTGTTTGTTTGTTTGTTTGTTTGTTTGATTGAACGCGCTAATCTCTGGAACTACTGGTCCGATTTGAAAAATTCTTTCAGTGTTAGATAGCCCATTTATCGAGGAAATCTATAGACTATATATTATCCCTGTATTCCTACGGGAACGAGAACCACGCGGGTGAAACCGCGAGACGTCAGCTAGTATATAATATTCAGAATTGTAAATTACAATAACTGATATATGTAGGTACAAGAACTATGTATTAAAATGAATTTAAATAGAAGCCGTGTTGAAAATTCAGCTTTTTCTATTCGTACTGAGCCCGTTTTATAACTGTACGATTACTATGTTGAGGTTCGACCGAACTTCAGGCGCTTAAACAAGCGCGTCTGTAGCGTGCTTTGAAAATTTTTAACTTTCCTAATTTGATCGCATTGGCAAGTACCGGGGCACTTTAGTAGCCCGTAAATTCAAACGAAGTTTTGTTTACAAATTAAACTCGGTTTCGCTAGTTTCTAACTGCATCAATATTGCTGTTTTTCAGTACTGACTACCTTCGTGAAGAATTTTTTTATGTAGGCATACGAGCATGCGTGTAAACGAGTAATGAGCAATTATCGACGATCGTGTACGTTTACAACACTAGGCTCTGCTAATGTGTTACAAGCGTTGAAATATATTTCTATCCGCTAAGTACCTTGTGCCCAACAGAAGCAGCGTGGTGGGTCTTAGCTATATATTATGAAAGTCAACCTATTACGGCGTCGTCTTTTTTTTTATTCTTTACAAGTTAGCCCTTGACTACAATCTCACCTGATGGTAAGTGATGATGCAGTCTAAGATGGAAGCGGGCTAACTTGTTAGGAGGAGGATAAAAATCCACATCCCTTTCGGTTTCTACACGGCATCGTACCGGAACGCTAAATCGCTTGGCGGTACGTCTTTGCCGGTAGGGTGGTAACTAGCCACGGCCGAAGCCTCCCACCAGCCAAAACAAACGGGACAAAAGACATGGGTCTGTGGCTACTTTGCTGTCATTGATTGAAATTTGGTCTACTTCTTCACGAGATATTATGTCATTGGTCATATGCTAGCACCACTGGCGGCATTTTTGGCTCTGTAGTAGGCCATTAAATTACCTATGGATGATATAATAATTAATATTATGATCAATTGATGTTTATTATCAGCTGTATGATCAGATTTAACAGCCCACAAAAGTATCAGGCTTTCTTGCTGCTTAGAAAAGGGAATATGGAGGTACCCCACCACATTGCAGATAATTTTTGGAAAGAAAAGCTCAATGTCTTAGATTGACTCAACTTGAAATCCGCTGGCTATTCACTAATTTGGTCATTATTAACAGTATATCTCTCCGCGACGTGTTCCTCATTACTGAGGGTCGTGACCCCTATCACACATTAACGACTTTTTCCCGCACGACGTTGCGCCATGCGGCTTAGGTTTTTGAGACTTAAAGAGCTCCGTGTACTTTTATATCGAGAGTGGTGCGAATTTGATCTGACCAATGCTATATTAATAAAATATTAAAAAAAATATAAAAACACTACACCAAATACAAATACACAAATACTACAAACACTACAAATTAAATTAAATCAACCGAGAAATGTCATCTTCCTACTGCATTATATCCGCGAAGTATTGTCAATAGGCTTCGGATGTCATTTGTTACATATAATATCAATTTCGTATATGTCAACTAACATACGTCAAAGTTAGTAAATTCGCCTGCTGGACCTCGTTATCACAGCCACATAGTATTGCGGCTTTGATAAGAAAGTCCTGGTACTATATAGTAGATCAATTATGCATTACTTTAATCGAGTAACTCGTAAGCCTGCCGACTTCAGCATGAGACCAGATATATATACACCATATATACTAAATATCAATATACAGTCTCTCAAACTGCCAAGGGTCACTGGCAGAGATCTCTTATAGAGATAAGTGTTTCCTTGTCTACTGTTTTTCTTTTTAATTTTGTGTGTTACTAATATTGGTACAAAATAAATTGAAAAAAAAAAAACAAAAAATTAAATATAATACGTAAGTTCAGAAAAAATAGAACGACATGTGTGTGTTCTAACTTAGCCTCTAAGATTAATCTCACACATAATATGATGAACTCTGTGTCACAGTGGATAGTGCTGGGGTTTTTGAAAGATAGGTCCTGGTTCAGAATGTTATATTTTCTAATTTGGCTCATGTCTAGTCTGATTTTACCGACAAAGTTTAAGGTACCGTCAGCGATTTAACGTTCCAGTACGCTGACACGCTGTCACTTAACATAAGGTGAGAACCCAGTCAAGTGAGCACTTGTCAACGAATAAAATAAATACTAACAAGGCAAATTGAACACAAGCTTGCAATAAATGTTTTTGCATTTAAATTCTTTAACAATAACAATGGGATAACTATAATTGAAGCAATAATTTCCACGGATCCATGTAAGGACAAATAACGAGAGAAATTCCGATTCATTATAATATTAATTACAGTTCATTTACCTGCACTCAATTTATAGGCGGCAATGCATCATTAATTTACGCAGCGCTTTAGTGCAGCCTGAAAATTCATATTTGCGTAATAATAGACTAAAAGGCCATCAAGTCGGACTTCCACTGCTAACTGCAGATGACTAAATTATAAGCTAGATCGAATAGTAATTGGTAATAGACGCTACCAGTTTTACGGACGGTTTACGGCTACCAGTTTACCAGTTTTTTTTTGACGGATCTGTGTTGCATTTTACGCATATGTAAGGTTTACTAGTAAAATTAACTGATTATTCATTATACTTTTACATTTATTTCACTTCTTATACTCTTATTATTTCCTAAAACACTGAACTGTGTGGATATAATTAAATTACTTATATAAATAAACAGCGACTTCGTCCGGTCTTAGACCTTCTTAATCCGGCCTTGTCGCAAATTGGTCTAGCAGACGTCTACATACTCCTTAAATTTGTACGTCAAGCAAATTTCGATACATAGATTCTCTATATACGCATGTTTGTATTTTCGCGATTTTCTTAAAAATTATTGATTCAATTTTAGATGTTTCGGTTTTCCTTGAAAATATTTCTTTTTTGATACTGATGGAAATAGTGCCTTTTTACTCTTGCGTTCCAGGTGTTCAAATAATTAGGTATTAGGCGGTTTCGGTTTCGTTCTTTTTCGTTCGTTCGTTTTAACCGAGTTGTATTGAAATCATCCCACACGTTATTTACTTTAATGTTTAACACTACATTTACTCTTATTTTGGGTCTGATAGCAATCAGTGAATTGTCCTTACCTTACCTTACCTTACCTTATCAGTCGATAGACGTCCACTGCTGGACATAGGCCTCTTGCATCAACCTTCAAGCATAACGATCTCGAGCCGCCAGCATCCAGCGGCTCCCTGCAACCCGCTTGATATCCTCGGTCCACCTAGTGTGGGTTCGACCAACTAACTTGGGACCTCGTCCATCGGCTCTTCGAACTATGTGGCCTGCCCATTGCCACTTCAGCTTCGCGATTCGCTGAGCTATATCAGTGACTTTGGTTAGTCTGCAGATCTCCTCATTCCCGATTCGATCACGCAGAGAAATTCCTCAGTTCAAATATATTTAATAATATTATATTAATTTTATTTAAAGGAAAATTATTTAAAATTAAGAAATATTTAGAAACCTTACAATAGGAATAATAAAGACATTTAAAACTAGAAACTCTTATATTGTAATCCCAGTGTGCACCTCGTGAGCACTTCAACGATATTGAAAATTGAATAGAACACGTGATTGAGTGAAACGTCACGCGAGCAATATAGACATTTCAAGTGCAGATAACAGAAGTTTGAAGGACATACGACTTAGGGAGATTTTTGGTTTGCATGAACGGAAAAAGTCATAGCTTAGGTACATAATATATTATACCTTGGCAACTTCGTTCGTAAAACTCCCGATGATCCGCGCGGGCCGGGGGGCGTGTAGCGATGATTGAAAAACCCTCGACTGATGCACCATTTCCCCGCACGCACGATTTCACACCCGCGCAGTCTTACCCCGTCGCCCGCATATCATGGGAATGTCATCAACGAACTAGCCAGACTATAGTAACTACCATACCCGCGTGGTTCCCGTTACTATAAAAATACGAAGATAAAATATATAGCACTCGGGGATAGTGTATAGCTTCCCAACAGTGAAATTTCTTATTTAAATAGGTTCAGTACTTCCAGAGACTATTCAATGCAAACAAACAAACAATCAAATCTTTCCTCTTTTTAAACCCCGACGCAAGAGGGGTGTTAGAAGTTTTACGTGTCTATCGCCAATACGCCGAAAATTAAGAAAATTCTCTGGTATACAGATTTGTTTTTCCTTCACCATTTGAGACACGTGATATTTAATTTCTTAAAATGCACACAACTGAAAAGTTGGAGGTGCATGCCCCGGTACGGATTCAAACCCACACCCTCCTGAATCGGAGGCAGAGGTCATAAGCACTGGTATAGTATAATGATATATTGTTATAGTATAGTAGGTACTGAGAGCCGTGATAGCCTAGTGGATATGACCTCTGCCTCCGATTCTGGAAAACATCGTGAGGAAACCTACATACCAGAGATTTTTCTTAATTCTTAGCGTGTGTGAAGTCTGCCAATCCGCATTGGGCCAGCGTGGTGGACTAACCCCTCTCATTCTGAAAGGAGACTCGAGCTCAGCAGTGAGCCGAATATGGGTTGATAACGTATAGTAGGTACATAAGTTTGGTTATCGCTCTAAAACGGGTGTAAATTTTGAAGGCACAAATAAATTAATTAACGAGTTAGGAAAACAATGGCCTCACATTTACCCCTAACTATGTTACCGAGTTAATAAACTTAGCATTAATTTTAGCAAAACATTAACTGAACCATATAATAGGCCGGTAAAGTTACAAAATAAATACCACAATTGAATAGGAACAACAAATATAAAAGTTAACCTAAATATTGGCTCAATGTTACAAGGATTTGCGATTACGCTAACTTTATATTGGTTTTCAGCTATTTGTTTCTATGTACCTACACAGATTCGACTTTGCGATTTGCAAAAAAAATATAAATAAGAAAGAAATCCTGGCTACAAAACATCACACTAATATTATAAAGGCGAAAGTTTGTGTGTAAATGTGCAAGTGTGAAAGAGTGTAAGTATGTTTGTTCCTCTTTTACGCTGCGAAGCGATTTGGCTGAAATTTGGAATAGTCATAGATTTAACTCTAGATCAACACATAGGCTACTTTTCATCCGGAAAAATCCATGGTTCTCGCTGGATTTGTAAAATACCGAATTCCACGCGGACGAAGTCGCGGGCGTCTGCTAGTAAGGGATAAAGACGAAGAAGAAGTTTAAGAGGCTGACCGCCGACCTTCAGTAATGGAGAGGAACTCTAAAAAGAAGAAGAAGAAGAAGAATAAAAATCTAAATAACAGTCTAGATTGAGAATTCAAAGGTTGGGTGTGTTGCATCATCGATTTGGATGAAATTTGGTTACGAGATAAATTGGACCGCGGAGCAGAATATAGTCTACTTATTGTTACTATAATAGACTTATTATTACTTAAACGTCCCGGAAAATCCATGATAGCTGCGGGATTTGTTGCAAACAGAAATCCCGAACGGAGTCGCGGACCTCCGCTAGTAGGTAACTTTTAATTTAAAAAAAACAAGCGAAGAGAAGCTGGTCTATTATATACGAGACTAGCTGACGCCGCGCGGTTTTACCCGCGTGGTTCCCGTTCCCGTAGGAATATGGGGATAATATATAGCCTATAGCCTTCCTCGATAAATGGGCTATCTAACACTGAAAGAATTTTTTAAATCGGACCAGTAGTTCCTGAGATTAGCGCGTTCAATCAAACAAACAAACAAACAAACTCTTTAGCTTTATTATATTAGTATAGATTAGCTGTTGTGGCCAAAGTTATCTTAGGGGAACATTATTATTAATATAATACACACGAGCCCTTACTGGGTGTGTAGTACAATAAAAACATACTAAACACACTCGTACTACCGCGGTATTTACGTTGCTGATCCCTAAAGTTTTCACATAAAAGGCAATAGGGAGGCTTATATTCATTACAATGTACATAAGATAGTCGCATGTCCTTTTATTATTCCGTTCTATATTTATCTTGAACGGGATGATAAGGATAGGGCAGGGGTAGGGTAGGAGTAGGAAAAGGGTAGGGTAGGAGTAGAAGAAGAAGTGCACATATGTCAAAGCTAAGCTTGATATAATAAAATTTTGAAAAATAAATTCAAACTGTAATTGAAATAACTCAATTCCAGTACACTGACCTACAGTCCGTTAACTCGGTTCAAATTCATGTTAATGTTTCATGTGTGTTCCGTTTATGTTACGTATTCCAACTGTATCCGAGAACAAAATATTAGTTCCCAGAGCAATATTTATGGTTACTACATACAATGGTATGGTTTAGTTATTTTAAAAATTAGTAATGGTTTAGTAAATTAGTGCAGTATAAAAATAATATTTATTGAAAAACAAAAAACTTGACACCTTTTAACTAATTTAGCATTAAAATTAAATAAATATTTTAATCAGTTTCTCTTTACTTTCAAAAGCAATTTTCAACTATATCTTTATGTAATAGAATTTGCAAGACAATTTCATCATTACGCTCTTTTTAGTAGGTTGTTTCCTACATTAAGGTTTTGGTGGTGGTATTTATTGTATGTTCGGCTGAAGCCAACCACCAGGCTTCAGCCGTGGCATGGTACTACCGGCAAAGACATAACGCGTTCCGGTACGATGCCGTGTAGAAAACGTCAGAGGTATGTGTGATTTAGCCCACTTACATATGATTACCACTTACATAGAAATATGCTATGCTACGTTGCTATGGATTATATAAGTATTTATCTATATATATAAAAATGAATTGCTGTTCGTTAGTCTCGCTAAAACTCGAGAACGGCTTAACGGATTTATCTTATCTTGGTCTTGAAATGTTCGTGGAGGTATAGGGAAGGTTTAAAAGGTGAGAAAAAATAAAATAATTTTCGGAAAAACCCTAAAAACTTCCCTTTTCTATTTCCCATACAAACGTTTAAGAGTCAAGCGCTAGGGGTAGTGTAGGGGTAGGGTTGGGGTAGGGTAGGGGTAGGGTAGGGGTAGGGTAGGGGTAGGGTAGGGTAGGGGTAGGGTAGGGGTAGGGTAGGGTAGGGTAGGGGTAGGGTAGGGGTAGAGGTATAGAAGGGTAGAGTAGGGATAGAGAATAAGTGCACTTACGTCAAAACGAAGCTTGACCGGGTCCGCTAGTATATATATATATATATATATATATATATATATATATATATATATATGATGAATATTATAATATCAACTATCTTAGCACCCATAACACAAGCTACTCTGTATGCTTACTTTGGGGCTAGATAGTGACGTGTATTGTTTAAGTATATTTATTTATTATTTATTTATTTATTATTGATGCGTTTGACCTTCGCGGCGTATCTCTGGTGGAAAAGCACTCTTAGACTACAGCGTCACTTAAAGTAGGTGAAATCGCATTCAAGGGCTTACTTGTCACTGAATAATAAAAAAGAAATCAAGTTACTTTAAGTCATAATCATCATCAGCCTAAAGAGTCATTTCAAAAATTGTTAACTTAAAACTGAAACAAAAACAAAAAAGTATGCATATTGTTTTAAAACTTCGCCTGTAGGAAACAAATTCCTTACTCCACTGTATAATATAAAGTAAACTAACCCCGGCGTAAATCCTATTAAAATTCTGAACAACTCGAAATCAAACACACAACGAAAACAAATATCATTAACCTTTCACCGAAAGTCAGAAAGCAATCCGCCGTCCTAAATAAATCTATGAAAATCAATAAAGGCCCAACAATGAACCCGTTATTGAAATGCTAATAGGCTATTAATTTTTAGTCCCCCATAGTACTTGTCCCACAGCTTCCACTATTGGCCCAACTTGGGCCGGTACAAAGCAATTAAAACTTGGGCCCATTCATCTCTTCGATTCCGAACTCCGTTTTTGCTAATAGTACAGCGTAGAATGCCTTCGCGCTCATATTTGCTTTGCTTCTTGTGTTAACTCTATAATAGTATTATTAAGTTACTGATTAATTAATTTATTTATTTGGACCACCAACAAAATTATATAAATAAATAAATAAATATAAATATACTTAAACAATACACATCACTATCTAGCCCCAAAGTAAGCATACAGAGTAGCTTGTGTTATGGGTGCTAAGATAGTTAATATTATAATATTAATATACAATTATATACTACATATAAATACTTATATAATGTATAAATACACACAGACACTGGAAAACACCCATGCTCATCACACAAATATTTTCCAGTTGTGGGAATCGAACCCACGGCCGTGGATGCAGAAAGCAGGGTCACTACCCACTGCGCCACGCGGCCGTCAAACAAATCTGAACAAATACAAAATAATTTACAAAATAAGGGCACATATAATTTTACTTATAGGTAGCCTCAGCATGCAAAAAGTGTAGGTCGTACGAATAGAATTTAAAGTTGACAAATAGAAAGAATAGCGGTAATTCATAGAAGTTTGTCATTATCAACCCATATTTCGGCTCACTGCTGATCGCGAGTCTCCTCTCAGAATGAGAGGAGTTAGGCCAATAGTCCATCACGCTGGCCCAATGCGGATTGGCAGACTTCACACACGCAGAGAATTAAGAAAATTCTCTGGTATGCAAGTTTCTTTCACGTGTCTCACGTGACATTTAATTTCCTAAAATGCACACAACTGAAAAGTCGGAGGTACATGCCCCGGACCGAATTCGAACCCACACCCTCCGGAATCGGAGGCAGGGTTCATATCCACTGGGATATCACGGCTTTCTATAGAAGTTTACCGTACCGTAACGTAAGCTAATTTATAATTACATATAATATGTACCTACCGAAATGAACTTAATTCGGGAATCGAATTTTAGTCTTTAACAATGGAAAGAGCCCTCTTTTAAAAGCATCCAAAGTCCGAACAACACGGTATCGTGTCGCTAGAAGTCACATCCTGCGCCTGTAACTCGCTTGATGTCATCAGTCAACATGATAGAAGTCTTTACGGTGATTGCCAATCTCATTGCCAATTCACTGTTACTCACTCTCCCTTACTTGAAAATATCTTTAACTGGTCGAATCAGATCAGATCCACATAAGAAGACCAGATCCACATAAGAAAGTGACCACAAAGCTCAAATACTTTTAAAGCTAAAGACAACAAACTTAGCACATAAGAGAGGTCACTGATGGATTTTTTGTTTAAAGATTAAATACTTATTTAATGATTTAACTACAGGGAGTCATTATTTTGCCATAAGCGTTACTTGAAAAACAAAAGTGATTCACTGTGACCCATTTCTCCCCTGAAGCTCAATCTATGTGTGACTCCTTATGAGGGCCAAAGTTACCGATCAATCATTCCATCGCGGATAATGATTAATAGGGACATAATGGGGATGATGACTAGGTTTGAATATATTTTTATGATACATTCCGGTAAAGAAAGTCAATGTTAACTAATTTATACATAAAAAGCAAAGATTGTCTGGATATTTGCAAAATAAATGAGATTATAAAATTTCAAACCTTTAAAAAATCTTTTATCGTAATTAGATGAAAATTCATACAGTTTTAGCTTCCTTACATTAAATGTGACATTTTTTATTAAATGAACTATTAACATAAACGCACAAATAACAAAGATATTAGTAATTTTGTTTGAACGCCCATACAATTCTAATGATCATTACATTACCTACGACGTCATCAGTTCGTGCCATTTTGTATGGGGCGTTTTTCATGATCCGCGGCAGCGCCGCAAATCTGACCCTTTAAATCCCTGTAGCTCCAAAAGTACTGATCACAGACACCCTGTTCCTTTTACAAAATTGCTTTGCTATTAGCATACTCTTAATTTACATACAATTAAAAAAACTGTCATCATCCCTATTGCAGGCAAAATGCCAGTTTATTTATTGAGTTTAAATCTATTCGGGTATAATGTTATAGCATGATGCACAAACACTGCGGCGGCGGGTATAATTGCGGTACACATATCTCACATGCCTGAGGCTGTATTAATTAATTGATATTAGTGCAAATATAGGTATTTGTGCTGGTTTCGCTATTAGTGTAGTTAGTTTATCGGAATACGTCAAAAGCGACGAGACAAATTTATGTTGCAAATGATGCAGATTCCACGAACGTTTGCGTTGGTATTGAAGTAGCTTTAAGTTACACAGGAAGATTCGCTATTAATGTGCCCAGTTTATTGGAATTTGAGAGCTTTCTGCCCCATTGCCAACGGAAGGAGACTCAAGTTTATGTTTGCAAAGGTGCAGATTCCATAAAAGCTTACGTTATATTGGAGCAAATCCTTCACAAAACTACTTAAATTTATATTTTTTTTCGAGAATTATAATATTTTTTTTCGTTTATAGGAATGGCTTTTAACTACCCATGAAATGTAGGTAATTATATTCACTGTGAGAGACAATAATAGATGAAAATGACATTCGTAATACACGATATAGAAGCCACAATTTACGGAGAGACAGTGAGATACAGGAGTAGAACTCTTTTTATAAAATGTGATTTACTTAGATCTATTATTATTAACGTTTAAAATCGGACCAATAGTCACCGAGTGTTCTTTGTCATTTGAAAAATCAACCACCGAATTTGGATTGGAGTAACCCCACAGATTAAAGAATAATAGGCAGATAGAGCGCACCGACGGTGTCGTAGCCGTTCCAAATACAAAATTCAAAAACGAATACATTCTCGCTTCACGAAGCGTCGCATTAGTAATATTAAATATTATTCAAGAAAAATGGCATAAGACGCCATTTTTTATTACGTTATTAAATATTTTTAAAACTGTTTACAAATCTAAAGAAATAAGATGGAGTATTTTTTATTGGTAATTATTGATTATTACGAGTATATTAATTTACGTAATTAAATAGTGTTAAATTTTAAGACAAATTATGAAAAAAAGTTTGTATAAGCGACCGTCAAGTAGACGCGTGACGTTTGGTTTTTATGGGTTTCGCCGGCTTCACCATGCTGCTTGTGAAGAATCATTCTGGATCATCTTTATTCTGTGAGTAACCCTGACATAATACCTACAAAGGTACCTTCAAAGAACAGATACTAGTAGCAAGGGACTTGTATGTATGACTGTCATTTTAACAAGGACTAGCTGACGCCGCGCGGTTTCACCCGCGTGATTCCCGTTCCCGTAGGAATACGGAGATATTATATATATATAGACTCTAGGCTTCCTCGATAAATGGGCTATTTAACACTGAAAGAATATTTCAAATCGGACCAGTAGTGAGATTAGCGCGTTCAATCAACAAACAAACAAACAAATTCTTCAGCTTTATAATATTAGTATAGATAACTTAAAACAATAATAATGTTTTGTCTTTACAATTGAAATTCGACATTCCAAGAACAAAAACGTAAGCATGCTTTGAAATATCTCGTACCAGCTCCCTTTAAATTTTCTCCAAACATTCAGCACTTTCAGTTCAGACACGCTATACAGCTATTTGGCTGACTTCGCTGAATGGACAGCTGACGTCACTTTCAATTTACGTGCACGTCTTCTGTTGTTAAGTGAATTGTGTTTTGTTTCATTTACATATTGCTTACAAAAAACAATTTTATAGTTCAATTTTTAAACAAATTCTCAAGTATTATATGCGTGCTTATAATATAATAATAATAATAATAATTTTTATTAAAAGGCAAAAAACCCAATACAACATATGCTTAGTCTTAACTTTGGTCTATAATAGTATAATATGCATAGTCAAATCTTAAGTCTAGAAAAACTACGTCTAACTGGAATGGTTAATAAACCCAATTTCAGATGTCAAACAGGTCACAAGGATCGTAACTCATTTTCTGTTCATGTCTTGGTGAACAGATAGCCAATACGAAAAAATTGGATTGTGCATATCTTCACAGACGATCTGAAGTATTGCATTGTTAGAGTTCCCAATTCTTTTCCAGCTTAGAAGCTGTAGCTATCGCCAAAAAGCTAAGGCCCTATTTTAGGGTTATAAGAATTGCAAACAGCTTGCAATAAAAAATACGTCTTGCTCAGAAATTTATTCCGCGTCGAAGATGTTTTGTTTTATTTACATATTGCTCATAAAAACTACTTAAAAGTTAAATTTTTAAACAAGTTCTCAAATATTTATGCATGCTCATAATGTAGTAGCTATCGCCAAAAAGCCGAGGCCATATTTTAGGATTATAAAAATTGCAAATAGCTTACAGTAAAAAAATACGCCTTGCTCAGAAATTTATTCCGCGTCGAATGAACTAAATAGATCTTAAAATGTTTCCCTTATACACATCCTCATAATTATGACGTAGCCAAATTTGAAAATGCAACGATAGATAAAGTTGTGTTTCATGGATAGTTGGAATTATTTGAATTACTTTGTCAAAACAAAAAAAGTTTTTATATTTTAGTTTAAAAAATTAATAAATATAAATAAAATATATTAATCGCTGTCAAGCGAAAGCGAGTGGCAGAAATATGCACAAATGCTCCGGAAAATAATGATAAGAAAGGAAGAAAAGGAAAAAGAGGAGAAAAAGAAATGGGAAATACCCTAGAGGCAGTTAGCACGATGTAATGCCATGCAGTTCCGTGCTAACTCTGACGATAAAAAAAAAAAAAAAAGTTTAAAAAATTAGTTAAGCAGTTCGGATCCTATATGTGGACTCAACAACACCTTGAAGTTATGCGAAACACTCCTCAGCAAACTGTATATATTATTATATAGAAAATTATTAACTATATAAGCTAAGGCAAACTAACTAACAATAAGATATTTTAAACACATTTAGAGAGTTTTCAACATTTTATTTTCCTTCCTGACTTAAAATGTCCACTCTAAAAGCAAAGAAAGGACAATAGCTTATGTGAGAAGGACTTGTAAGCTGCTTTGTAGCTATTGAAGAGAAATCACTGCATTTTCTGAGATACTTTCTTTCAGTTTGTAAAATACTTTTTACTGATTCACTAGATTACATAACGAATCACTTATTTTACTATACGTTTTATTAATACTTTTTTCAACTCCCATTTTGTAATCTAACCCATTTAAAACCTATGAACATATAACAAAGGTATTCGTTCCTACGGGTCATTTGGACCCGTATTCATTATAACCGTGCTACAATTATTTTTTTTTTATTTTTAAATAGTTCCATGGCATTGACTACAAAATATCAGGCTTCCATAAAAGAGACTAAATCGAGGAGGTCTTTTGCCAATCGCTTATTGATATTATTTACCAAGCTTTGTTAATTATTTTATTTGTAAAATTGGTTTTCATATGCTTTGTCTAACAAAACAAAAATTTCACACCTAAAGGGTTAAAAAGGGTTGAACTTTTTTTATGAAAGTCCGTCATTTCCTTCAATTTTGTTCACGGTAATAGATTACATTGACTATCGATATAATGTAAAATGCAAGAGGAATAAAATAGAGGTTAGAACTTTTCTGAAATTAAAATCTAAAATTTTAAAGTCATATTTTAGAAAAATCATCTACAAACGGTAGGTTTAACATGAAAAAAGAACTTCGAAAATTTCTACAATATGGGATTGAACAATTTTTTATGAAAGCCCCTCATTTGTGTCAAATTATATGATAATATGACCTTTGCCTTCGATTCCGAAGGGTTCGAATCCGTACCGGGGCATGCACCTTTAACTTTTCAGTTGTGTGCATTTTAAGAAATTAAATATCACGTGTCTCAAATGGTGAAGGAAAAACAAACCCGCATACCAGAGAATTTTCTTAATTTTCGGCGTATTTGAAGTCTACCAATCCGCATTGGGCCAGCGTGGTGGACTATTGGCCTAACTCTTGGGTTGATAACGATGAATGATGAAATTCTTGGGGTATTAAAATAACATCTATCTGTAAAATAACGACGGGCAATCTTATCCAACCTGTTTATATCTTTTAATTTTTTGTTAATTATTTTTAATTCTGTTATCAAATATGTACACTAACTAAAACAATAATATTTTAATAAAAGGAAATATTTAATTTATATCTGTATATTTTAATACGTTAATTGAAAAAAATAAAAACAATCTTTATTTTTTAGTAGCAAATAGGATGCAGTTAGTCTTGTAAAATCTGGCACAAATCTTATCGAACAAGAAAACAACTGTTTAAGAAATGCCTTGATTGTACCTGGCAGCGCTTTTTACGAGTTGCGAAGTTGTGCGACAGGACAAATTGGAGAAAAATGTTTGCAGAGCAGTTTTTCCATTAATTACTCGACTAGAAATACTTCCAAACAAAATCCAGAAATACCTGCTGCGCGTATACTCTGTTAGTTTTTTATATAGTTAGTTGTTATATTTTTATTTTTCACACTAGCGGACGCCCATGATCTCGTTCGCGTAAAATGCTGTCTTTTTATTAATCCCATGGTAACCAAGGTTTTTAGGGCTAAAAAGTAGCCTATATTCTGCTCTAAAGTGCAAACCAAAGATTATTAATTTATTTAGACATCTGCGTGATCGAATCGAAAAAGAGAAGATCCGCAGACGAAAGAAAGTCACCAACATAGCTCAACGAGTCGCGAAGCTGAAGTGGCAATGGCATAAAATCCGAAGAATCTACAAACGTTGGGGTCCACAGGTGCTTGAATAGCGGTCGCGCACTGAAAAAATGCCATCAAGTCGGTAACGGCTCTCTGTTTCTTTCACCACCAGTAATAATTCGGTGGAGAAAAAATAAGAGACCACTGCTCATTTTGGATAGATACACAAAGTATCTCTCTTTTTGTCTTGTACAGTACATACAAAGTATGTCCTTTGTAATTGTATTTTTGTGTGCAATAAAGTATTTCTTTATTCTTCTTCTTCTTCTTCTTCCTTTGATCTAGTGATTCGACTATTTAGTCTACTTCGGTGATGGAAAAACTTCGAGAGGAAACTTGAGATTTTTCTTTATTCTCTTGTGTGTGAATTCTGTCAATCCGCATTGGGCCAGCGTAGTGGACTATTTAGCTCTACCCTTCTCATTATGAAAGGAGATTCATGCTCAACAGTGAGCCGAATATGTGTAGTTAATGTTGACTTCTTGGAATACTCGCATCAGTGAAGGACATTGGGTATTCTCTCATAAAATTTCCATAACTTAAAAACAAACACCCAAGTAAACACAATCACGGGTAGCTGGATGGCTATAAAGTTATACTGTCTGCGGAAAATCAAACTTCGTGCGCGGTAGAAAAGCATACTTAGGGAAATCGAACTTGTGAAACTTATGAACACCTGCAAGCAATACTTGCATTAATACTTTAGCGCCAAACTTCGAAACACAGTAAACTGCATTTAAACTCGCCTTATGCTAGCCATAAATGATACGCTTTTCGAACTTCGATTTTATAACTAATACACAAGCAACTTCGATATTTTCATAACTTGAGTACGTACGTAACCACGTGAGGCTCAAAAGTGCTTATATTCCATTATTATGAATAACAATCACGATAGTTAGAACTCTAAGCCAAATAAACAAATCTAAGCACGATAGTTTAAACCTTTGCCCGCTGCTTCGCTTACATTATTTATTTATACTTCACTAGCGGACCCAGTTAAGCTTCGCTTTGACTTATTCTACACCATTGGCTAGTACAGTTACGTAAGTTACCAATAAGCTAGCAGCGTCAAACAGAAACTTTAGCCGCTTATAATAAAATTTCTATACAACAATAACAAAACAAGAGAAATATAAATAATATTATGTAGAGAATAGTATATAAAACACCCAACCCAACCAACCCAACCCAACGTTTACCCAACGCACCTAAATAGCCACCTTGTAGACAAGCGATTTCGGCCATAGAAAATCGACAACCATTGCAGTAATTTTCTAATCTATAACAAAATATACTGAACTCCAATGAATAATTTTATACTATAGGTAGATCGGTTACGTCCCTACAAAATCTCTGCAAAAAGTGATTCGAATAAAAGGCTACAAAACTGAGCAGACGTGCACAATTTTGTCTTTAAGTCCATTATTTATTTATATAGGTATAAGTAGTTTCTACACTTCCTGAACACACAAATCCACATTATCGACGATTTGTTTAAGAGCGCGCAGCGCGTCTGTACGATATGGATAAAATTCGAAGTGCAAACGAGACGCCGAATTATGACTTTCACGTGAGTGAAAAGCACGGAGCGATTGACGCGCGACGTAAATTTTATGGCGTGAGCGCCAAAACCATTTTTACCTAAATGCAAGTAAATTAAACAACACAACGAAAAACAAAATGGCCATGTTCAAGATATATACCTAATTTTCTATACAAAACAAAAATTTAAGAAAATAAGTTTGCTTTTCTGAGATTGAAAGCAAAATGTGAGCAAAACATGTATTTTTCAAAAAAATAAACTATTGAGAAAAGTTTTACAAATTGTGTATTTTGTATAGTCATAACGAAGCTAACACTTTGAAATATCATTTACCTAAATATCAGGTTCCTAACTTTTCCAGAATCTGAGATCCAGAACCATTTGTAACCACCAAATTACATATTGCACACTTTTTAATAACGTTCGCTCAGTTGATCACAACTAACATTGAGATGTCGAAATTGCCTCTTTTGAGCGCCTAATTTTTCAAGACCTAGTAACACATTTAACAGTATTTAACATCATTGCTGAACTCTCATCAAGGTTACGTGTTATGATATTGGGAAAAAAAATATTTAACATTTCCCCATTTACCAGCATTTCAGTGTATGTTGTTCAAACATCAGAACCGCAGCTGTTGGTTCGTTAGCGAGCGCTTGGGATCGCGCGCCGCGAAATAAAACTACGCGGCTAAAATAAACACGTCATCATATTCCCTGCAACCCGTACGTATGAGGATATTTTATTACCTGGATGGTTGGTATTCCTCGTCCGTTGTAACAGAACTTTATGCTTTTTAGGTTTAATGTCTCCCTGACTGAATATCAGCCGGTGCTTTCCTATGTTATTTTGATACAAATCATTTACGTAGGACATGATTTTCTCTGTCTTTTATTTTTTTTTAATTACAGGTTCAGTAAATTCGAAGAAAAAGGAGGGTAACACAGAAAACTGATAAAAAATTACCAAATGTTTTTTGTCTGTATTTCCTTGTCAAGTCACACGGTGCAGTTTTCTTTTTTTTTGTGTTCCCCAAAAGTTGCCCCATATTCTTTCGTATATTCATCATCATCATCATCAACCCATATTCAGCTCACTGGTAAGCTCGAGTCTCTTGTCAGAATGAGAGGTTAAGCCATAAGTCCATCACGCTGGCCCAATGCGGATTGGCAGACTTCACACATGCAGAGAATTAAGAAAATCTGGTATGCAGGTTTCCTCGCGATGTTTTTTCTGTACCGTTTCAGACACGTGATTTTTAATTTTGTTTCAAATATGTAATATATTTCGTATATTATTCACATTACACATTTATCTACTCCAAAGACCTTAAAGGTTCTGATGAGTTCACATTCACGTAGAGAAACGAACTCTACGTGATTGAAGATGCGGATTACACAAACGAACCTTTTTTTTGCCCATAATAAATTATATAAGTGGTGAATAAGAAATATTATTTTTAATTATACCTACATACTACCTATGTGTGAACGTTTAGTTTTTAAGCACAAATAGATATTAGTGCTTAAAATTCATTCGTTTAAAACTCGCGGTTAGCACAAAGAAAAGTGCAAGTGGTAATAGATCACAAAGTATAATTTAATAACCGCAAGGCGGGCTCGGTTGTAAGTTTTAATTTATGTTAAGTACATGAAGCTAGCGAGCGAAATTTCGCAATATACTAACGCTGGAAGGTATAATAAACTCTAGGCCGCCCGTGATAAGAACTTATTTACAAAGTTTTTTTTTATTATCACAGTAAACTATCTTCTGGCATCTGCATAGTAACTTTGAGTTCTACCTGCGCTTGGTATAAACTTGAACACTATCTTCCTAGGTTATTAAGAAACAAACTAGCTTACTTTATATTATAGGATGACCGCGACATCTTTCTAGATCTAACTGAAAAAAACGTCTATAGGTACTTTTTTCTTATCGCTTCAAACTATACATTTTTTCATAGCCCATTTATATGTGATAAGTTATAAACTTTGTAACATCACACTATCATTATTAAGAGAGGAGCATCAATGGAAAATGTAGAAATAATAAAATATAATAATAGGTAATGATATCTCTGAAAGTTGCCTCATAAATTCTTAAAGTTACGCATAAAGCAATTTGTCATAATTTTCTCTTTTTTTAAGTTTTAAAAGAAATCGAGGACGTTGTCACGGGTGTCCAGTTGTCCACTAGTAAAAGATTTAATAAACACTGTGGGACCCATGGATTAAACTAGCATAAAAATGTGTAATTCCAATATCCGTTATATAATTCGTTGAAAAATTTAAAATTTTGAGAAATCCCCGAATGTTATTAAATTATTAATTCTCTTCACATTCTCGATCAAGTCTCTTTCAGTGCGCTTTCATTTGAGATCCCACTTGAGTATACTCGTATTCAGACAATTCTTCAAATCGGTTATTCTTCCCACTTTCACCCCCCACAACTTTTAACCAGTTAAATCGATTTTCATCAAACATGTCTAACAATACTCGCGCATAAGTCACCTATAATACAAAAAAAAATTAAATTAAAATCGCTTCATCCGTTCGGGAGCTATGGTGCCACAGACAGACAGACACGTCAAACTTATAACACCCCTCTTTTTGCGTCGAGGGTTAAAAATAAAAATTAAAAACGTAGATACGGTATGATAACGGTAACATCGTGACCTCTATTACAGTCACGTAAAACATAAAGTCAAGCGATTTATCGCCGACTTAAATGAATGTTTGCTGTGTAATTTGAAAAACTGCTAATGTCCTAGTCTTTTTTTTTGAAACTTGACTAATTTAATTTAATTCTCCAACGAGTTTCTTGATTTTTAATGTTCCGTACCTCAAAAGAAAATAAACGGAACCTTTATAGGAAGATTTTTTTGTGCGTATGTCTATCTGTCTGTCTGTCTATCTCTCACTCCGTAAAGCTGTGCTATAACAATGATAATTGGCAAGTAATTTCATGCCTTATACTCAGCCTAACATATGCATGCCAAACATGGAAGCTTACAAACAAAATTAAAAATAGACTAACTGCATGCTAACTTGTAATGGAACGCAATAGACTTAACATTAAAAAAATGCAAGACATAAATCACACAAAAATAAGATCCATAGATGCTGTAACACACAATCAAAATTTTTAATGATTTCCATTAAAAATTTTGACTGTGTGTTACAGTACAGTACAGGGTTTGATATATAGTCTGACTTAAAGAACGTAGATTGACAAAAACAGTGACATGCTGGAAAGGTCCAGCGGGCAAACGTTAAAGAGGTAAACCGTACTCTATATGGGACGATGATATTAAAAAATGCAGGCTAACAGTGGTATCAAATTGCTAAAGACCGAAAAAAATAGAAATCTTTGGAAGAGGCCTATACCTGAGGGGAGTTCCAGTAAAAATGTAGTTTTCATCCAAAAAAATAAATAAAATAATCAACCAGTAATAAAAGAAAAAAAAAATATTTATTTTACTATTATAAACTAAAGTATAGGTATTATTAGGTACACCTGAAAGTATACATTTGTAATGAAATTATCAACGATAATCGTGTTATCAGTACGGAACCTAGTGGGCAATTCCGACTTGCACTTGACCAGTTTTTTAATGCAATGGATATGGATAGCGAACCCGACGAGATGTTATTATACTCTTTATGTATGAGATATGAGTTATTCATGGAATATCTCTCTCCAATTTACAATTTCCGCACATGTTTTTAAAATGACACTGTTCTTGAAATGAAACCTACAAAATACAACCTACTTTGGAATTATCACCGCATTCAAATCGATCAGTACATAGCAGTCACCGCTGCACACATACAAACATTTTGTAGAAATTAACACCTGAATGGTTCAAAATGTTATTTCAAAATACGTGTAAAATGACTTATTGATTGTCTCTTTGGTGCAGTCCAGGTTACTGGTCACAAGGTCGTGGGTTCGAAACCTGCGTCAGGCTATAACATATCTACTTTTCAAGCTTAGCTTTTTTAGCTTTTCAGTAACAGTTCTCAGCCTGATGTAGGCAACTTAGTGGTGTTACATTTCCACAACTTGAAGAGCACTTTAAGCCATCGATGCCTGTTTTTATCATTAACATCTGATAGTGGTCGACAAAGAGTTTATCATTACCACCCTGAGCTCGCCATTCTGCATTGGTGCAGCATGGTGGGTCTAAGCTCCATATCACTTCTTCAATAAGGAAGCAGGCCTGGCCTATGGGTAACAAATATAGGCTGATAATGATGATGACGTGTAAAAGAAAATACATTATTTTCCGCTAATTTTTCCTTTATCGATGAAATATTTTCAAGAGTTGATACCACAAAGAGAGGACAAGCTACGGTTTATCGCAAAACTTCGAGACTTGCACTCTACTATCCATGCGGATCCCTTTCTTGTTATAATTAAGCAGAGTATTTAACAATTTACTAAAACCATTACAAAACTTGCCCAATTATCGCGAAGAGTTAACACTATTAAAGTTTTAATTCTTCGTGATAATTAGAAGCCCTCCGGGTATTCTCTTAAGTTCTACGTCACAGTTTCATTGCAAGACATCTACCCGGGCAAAGTTAAGTTAGCCCGGTTCAACAGTTTACCTGAAACATTTGAATTAAGCGAATGTAACATGATACGCCAAAACAAACTAATAGTGGGGGTTTTAAGTGGAGACAAGTTTTAATGAAGGTTGGGTATTGTTTAAAGTTTTGGGATACCGTAATTGGATGCGCTAAAAATTATCTATTATACGTAAACCTACACAAATTTCAAAATTGTAATTCAGTTTTCATCACTATCATTTCAGCTTATTTTAAAGGCACACTACAGGCATAGACTACCTTCCATAAAGAAGAAGTGAGAGAATATATGGAGCTCAGAACCCATCAAACTCTTCCAAAGCAGGTCGGCGAACATAGGGTGATAACTAAAAAACTCTTGAAATTTTTTCTAATTTATTTATTCGTTCTTTTTTAATTTAACATTGTTAATAAAAATATCAGGTAAACAAAATTAAAAAAATACATAAAAAAAAAATAACTCTCCCGCTGCGGGACATTTGAGTGCCCAAACAACCGACGGATCCTCCTCACTATACGCGCCTTCTCAAGAATCACTGCTTTTTAAATCCGACTCTTGATCCAACAGTTAAGCGAAAGCTTCATAAGGTGTTGGTTGAAGCTTTTCGCTATAAGACCATTGACTGTTAAACAATAAAAGTTGACTTAATATTCCACATGGTGGTAATTTTATGAACAAGGTCCAAGTTTGATACTTTATTAATATTTTCTATGAAACTGTTAATCATAATGACCAGTACCGACGGCAAGAAATTTATTTATAAGAAACATAAGATCAACATTTTACAACCACTTATATGCGATACGATATCGGATCGGATATTGTGTGAAGTCACTAACACAGGGTGCCAAGTTTTCTTTATCTCTGCTTTGTGTGTTTAGTAATTTCGGAAACACGGCAGTGAGACCATTTGGCCAGCACGCGGACGACAGAGTGGACACTGGACCAGCCATCACGTCCGGCCTCTTTAACGAACCATGTTTGCTCTTTGTAGCTTCGTAACACGGGACATGTATTTGGCAAAGGATTGAGGAAATCGATTGCATTGAAAAATATTTTGGTTTTAGATTCAGAAACTTAATAAGTTTATATACTCAAATATTAGACGCTGAAGTCCATGTTTAAGAAGAGACACTCAAATCTGAGAAGTCGAAGTCTAGAACCTAAAGATAGCCTAATGGAACTAATTATTGTTGTGTAAGACTTTTTGCGTATGTTTTTTTTTTTATTCTTTTACAAGTTAGCCCTTGACTACAATCTCACCTGATGGTAAGTGATGATGCAGTCTAAGATGGAAGCGGGCTAACTTGTTAGGAGGAGGATGAAAATCCACACCCGTTCCGGTTTCTACACGGCATCGTATCGCGTAACGCTAAATCGCTTGGCGGTACGTCTTTGCCGGTAGGGTGGTAACTAGCCGCGGCCGAAGCGTCCCATCAGCCAGACCAATCAAGAAAATCTCAATCTGCCCAGCCGGGGATCGAACCCAGGATCTCCGTTTTGTAAATCCACCGCGCATACCACTGCGCCACGAAGGCCGTCAAATACCTATTTGAAAAGGAAAAAAAATGGCAGAGTACTTGTACTTGACTTAATGTGTTTTGTATATGGGTACCTAAGTATGTAATACACACACACACACACACACACACACACACCCACGCGCGCGCGCGCGCAAACTTACACACACACTTACAAAATTTTGTTAAGATTTTTTAGAACACTTTTATCTTTTAATGTTAATATAGGTACCCGAAATTGTATTGTAGCTTTGTATAATACTAGCGGACGCCCGCGACTTCGTCCGCGTAAATTTCGATGTCAACTTTACTACTACCCCTACCCTACACTACCCTACCCTACCACTACCCCAACCCTACCCAACCCCTACATCTACCCTACCTCTACCCCCACCCTACCCCTACCCTACCCCAAACCTACTCCTACCCTACCCCTACCTTACCTACACCCTACCCCCATCCTACCCCTACCCTCCCCGTACCCTATCCCTTTCCTACCCCTATCACACCCGTACCCCTATCTCACGCCTATCCTACCCCTACCCTACCACTTCCCTATTCTACCCGTACTTCTACCCTACCACTACCCTACCTCTACCCCTACACTACCACTACCCTAAACCCGGCCCTAAACCTACCCTACCCCTACACTACCACTACCCTAAACCCGGCCCTAAACCTACCCTACCCCTACACTACCCCTACGCTTCCCTACCCGTACCCTACCCTATCCTGTAACTTCTCTATCTTACTCCTACCCTTAGCAAAATCGGTCCAGTCCTTCGAGAGTGGTGGTATGACCAAGAGAAATAGAGACTTCTATGCTAATAATATAAAGAGGTTCGTGTGGTTGTAGGAGGTAACTCTGGATCTACTGGACCGATTTGGAAAATTGTTTTACCAATAGAAAGCTACGTTATTTGCGAGTGTCATAGGCTATGTTTGATCCCCATATTCACACGGGAACGGGATCTACGTAAATGAAAGCGCCGGGCGTCGTAAAGCGGAATTTCTGCGTCTTTTGGAAATTTTGTATTATCTCCGAAACTATTTAAGTAATTAACATACTGTAAAGGGCAAATCTTATCTCCATAATATCCTTGTGATTATTAAATAATTTATTTTAATAAGGATTAAAGTTTAGTTGTATAAATAATGACGTAAACCTAAGTATATAAAATTAATATTTTTAAAACACAAAAGGTACTATATCTGCTAATATATAGAAGATAGATATATGGTGTCGCGGACTTTTTTGTAGAACTTTTAAAGATACATAAAGTCTCCATACAATAATTTCAATTTTACACAAAAGTTAAGGCAGCGCATGCGAATAAGTCTGTTTAAGAGGATTTTCAGTCCGACCTGTATGACAAAAACTGTGATAACTCGGCTAATATATATGATACCAATATAAAATATAGCCTATAGCACTCCCCGATAATGTAGCATTCTACTGGTGAAAGAATTTTTGAAATCGGACCAGTAGTTCCGAAGATTACCCCATTTGAAAAATGTGACAAACTTACAAACTTACAAACTTTACCTCTTTATAATATTAGTATAGATGTATATTCTGTAACCTTTGTGGCCTTAGTTTTAAGCCTATGTAATCTAATAATTATGTACCTACTATTACGCTGTTGATTACAAATAAATCTATAAAATAAAATATAAGTAAGTAACTTCATCACAAATCTAAATAATTTGTAAAATAGGTACTTATGTAGACTAGACTATAATAATATACTTTCTAGTCCACACTATTACGTAGGTACAGTTGAGATATACTGAATTAACAGCCTATACTCACCAGCTCCGATCAAGTAGGGAAAGTTTGAAATTAAATCAATTTCTCACCCGTTTGGTGTACCTACCCATATTCGGGGGTCCCTTGTTATTACGTACCGTTTCATATCGAAACGATCCTTAATCAAACATTATTTGTAAGATCTTTATCTTTAATTACTTTTTTAAAAAAATAGAGGGTGTTGTTACCTATTTGATCTATACCTAATAATAAAAGTTAAAATTAATACATAGATAATTTTTTTATATAAATTTCGATAGTGTTTTGTATTATATTTTATATTTTTAACATTGTTAAAATTTAAAAAAAAGAACGAATAAATAAATGAGAGATTAAAAAATAGTTAATGATGTACTTGTACATATGTTTTCTGTGATGATGGTTAGTTGACATTAGTTTAGTCAGAAGTTCATTAGGAAAATTACTTGCAATATACATTTAACATAGTAAATGTTAGCCACTTTTCATTCATTAAACATATGTAGGATTTTCTTCAAACTGGCATATAACGGTGGATAGCCCCAACGAAATGTTATACTAAAATAATCATTGCTACAACCCCTACAAACCCACCAACTTCAACTCCTAGCGAGGCAAACATCATCATCATCATTATCAACCCATATTCGGCTCACTGCTGAGCTCGAGTCTCTCCTCAGAATGAGAGGGGTTAGGCCAATAGTCCACCATGCTGGCCCAACGCGGATTGGCAGACTTCACACACACAGAGAATTAAGAAAATTATCTGATGTGCAGGTTTCCTCACGATGATTTCCTTCACCGTTTGAGACATGTGATATTTAATTTCTTAAAATGCACACAACTGAAAAGTTGGAGGTGCATGCCCCGGACCGGATTCGAACCTACGTCTTCCAGAATCGGAGGCAGAGGTCATATCCACTGGGCTATCTCATCTCGAGGCAAACATAGACGTACAAATAAAGGTATTTCTTAAGACGATTGTTAATTCTAAGCAAGCCTTCTTAGTCAACAGACTAGCACGGTACACGGCAGACGAAACAACTGTTTCATTTGCCCCGAAACGTTTATTATCTTTAGGGAAATTTAACAAAATCGTGACCCGACTTTTTGATTTCCGTTTAATGTATTCTTTGCGCAAAGCACCACTCGAATTGATGCTTTTTATTCTAATACAAACATTAAGAATAAATTATTATCTAATTGAAGCAGATAAAACTGATAACTCTAAGTCGGAGATAAAATAGTAGAAAATAAAACGGTCCCATACTACAGTTCGTGCGCGTTCATGGTGCAGGTGACTATTGCTTTATGACGTTCATAATACGTACTATTATCATAAATCGCGGCAAACTTTAAAAAAAAATGAAACGTTCTGTCACCCGCACCATGCTACAGCGCACGAAATGTAGAGGCTATTAAAAGTCGACTATTATGAAGACATGTATAGTTTTCGTGAGCCGTGATGGCCCAGTAGACATGGCGTTCGATTCGGAGGTTGCAGGTTCGAATCCGGTCCGGAGCATACACCTTCAAGAAGAAAACCGTGAGCATACCTGAGAATTTTCTTACTTAATTCTCTACTCTATGTGTGAAGTCAGACAATTATAATAATACATTTGGCCAGCGTGCTGGACTATTAGCCTAATTCTGTCATTTTGATAAAAGATTTGTGCTTAACAGTGAATCGAATATGAGTTAATGATGATATTGTATAGTAGTAATAATATCAATTTATACACTGTTTGCTAATCTTCTAATCTAAGTCAGTCTAGTATTCATTAAAAATCTTAAAAATAAATAGTTTTTAGTTTTTCAGTCTGGTCCAACTTGAGAGATAGGATAGCTTAGATCTTTAATTACAGTCGCAATTTTATTTTATTGCAAATTATTTGTATATAATTAATTGACAGTCACAATTATCTGTTAACTAGGGTAGGGGTAGGGTAGCGGTAGGGTAGGGTTAGGGTAGGGGCTGGGTAGGGGTAGGGTAGGGGTAGGAGTAGGGTAGTGTAAGGTAGGGACAGGGAAGAAGTGCAAATAAATAAATTAATAAGTCAAAGCGAAGCTTGAGCGGGTCCGCTAGTATTAATTAAAAATCTTAAAAATAAATAATTTTATAATCTGTGTAATCTTCTGGTTGACTTTCGTTTTACTAGGTCAAGATTAAAATAAAATAATAACACTCGAAGATCTCAAGAGTGAACTTCAGTGAGGAAAAATACCTTCGCAACTCTAAAACAATCACCCGTATGATCGATATTGGACGCTTCGCATGATTCCTAGGATAAACGAACTCTAGAAATTTACGGGTCACTACAACACGCCTCGGAGAGTAGGTACCTATCGTAATTTAGTTTACTAGATGTAGGTATAGTACCTAACCTAAGGCTTGGTAAACATAAAGGTCATTGAAGCCTGTTACAGACTTGCTCAAATCATTAAATTTGTTTAACACAAAGTATGTAAATTTAGATTTTTTAAAGTCAAACTCAATTTTTTTTTCAATTGCTATGTCGTCATTCTCACGAGTGTTAAAAAACCTATACGTTAAAACCCAGCGTAGGCGATTTTATTAAAAAAGCGCAGCGCGTCGGTACAATATGGATAAAATACAAAGCGCAAACGAGACGCTGAATTATGACTTTCACGTGAGTGAAAATCACGGAGCGATTGACGCGCGACGCAAATTTTATGACGTGAGCGCCAAAACCATTTTTACCTAATTGCAAGTATATTAAACAACATAACGAAAAACAAAATGGCCATGTTCAAGATATATACCTGATTTTCTATACAAAACAAAAATTTAAGAAAATAAGTTTGCTTTTCCTGAGATTGAAAGCAAAACATGTATTTTTCAAAAAAAGAAACTATCGAGAAAAGTTTTACAAATTGTGTATTTTGTATAGTCATAACGAAGCTAACACTTTGAAATATCATTTACCCAAATATCAAGCTCCTAACTTTTCCAGAATCTGAGATCCAGAATCATTAGTAACCACCAAATTACATATTGCACACTCTTAACATTATTAATTTAATTCATGATCTATTTCCAACGCCCAAAATTGAAAATGAAAAACTGCTCCAAAAAAAGCGTCGTGTTTTATAAAACGTTGTCGTGTGAACATGTACTTGGGAATGCATTTGTTTTTTAAACGTCCGTTAAAAAAACTCTCGTGCGAATGAGGGCTTAGGCCTCGCCCTTTAGTGGGCTGATATTAATTATAATAAGTATAAAAAAAATCAAACATCGACACGAACAAAGTCTTGGTCAAAAGCAATATAACTATTTTTGCAGCTGGAATCATTTCAGAAAACGCTGTTCAAACAGCTGAACCACAACTGTTGGTTCGTTAGCGAACGCTCCGAATTGTGCTGCCGTTAAATAAAGCTGTGTTGATAAAACAAACATATACATTGGGACCGTTTGCATTCTCTGCGGAATATAAGGAATTACGTTACGCTTGTGTATCTCGATGATATTTTATATTATTACGAGTATTTATTTGCGGTACTGGTTTATATTTACTAATGTTTGTGTTACAGGGAACAAAGCTTTATCTAAATACAAAATGCTATTTGTCGTTATAAAAAATTTGAAGCCCTCACCATTTCAAAGTTGTTTATTCAATTTAAAACCCCGACAGTCATGAATTCAACTAGAATAACGATTTTTATGGCAGTAATGCATCATTTTGATTTGCAATATGTGAGCAAAAAAAATTAAGTACTTCTTTATTTTTATTTCAATATACAAATCATTTCCTTTTATAATATGATACCCACTCTAAATTAAATATTCGCTTACTTTATTAATCCCCCCATTGTCCCCCATAAATTAATTCCTCAGTGCCTGAAGATGCAAATCTTCGAACAGTGCTTGCTGACAGTGATGACTGTGGCCCTCATAAAAAGGCTCAAAGTCATTCAGCGGGCAATGGAACGAGCTAAGCCTGGGGTTTCTCTGCGTGATCGAATCAGAAATGAGCAGATCCGCAGAAGAACCAAAGTTATAACTCAGCGAGTCGACACACACAGACACCCCTTTCGGTTTCTACACAGCATCGTACCGGAACGCTAAATCGCTTGGCAGTACGTCTTTGCCGGTAGGGTGGTAACTAGCCACGGCCGAAGCCTCCCAACAGCCAGACCAGGACAAATTAAGAAAATCTCAATCTGCCCAGCCGGGGATCGAACCCAGGACCTCCGTCTTGTAAATCTACCGCGCATATCACTGCGCCACGGAGGCTGTCAAAATCAAACTTATAACCGTCGTTTATGCGTTTGGGGTTAAGATGCCAATAGATTTTTATCTTAATGAATTTTAATATCGAATATTAAATAAACGAAATACATTCACAAGAAGCGAAAGAAAAACTAGTATGTTGGACGTTGGTTTTATTAAACTTTGTAGCGAACACGGACTTTTGATGGATGACTACATATGCGAATTTTAGGATACGAAGGACACATTGGCTTCACAAGTCTAAATAGAAATGAAATGTGCAAAGCCAAAGCTTTCCAAAGCTATGCGTATGTTGTGCATCTGAAAATATGACAGAATTTGAAAAAAACAGATACATATGAAATAGGATTTTTAAAGTCAGTCCGGTTTTGATTATTTTTTTTTCATAATTTGCAAGCATCTGTCAAAGTCAAAGACCTGAATAGTTTCAGATTGCCTCAATCTGAAATTATTAATTAATTATTGCACAAAAATACCCATTACTCTCGAATTCTGTGTTAGGGTAGTATATGAGAGGTACAGAACGCCTACCAAAAAATGTTTGCCTGCTCTCAGACCACCTTCTCATCCTATGGAGATATACTTTAGGAGCATATATAAATAGCCTGTGTATCTTATAATTTAGATTAATTTTATTAATTTTCTTCATACCTTTTTTATAAAGCTGTATCAGTGGCTTTCTCTGATTAAGGGTCAGGGCACTATTATACACTATACTTTTAGTGCAGGAAACCGTTGTGGTACTTCCCATCGCTCTGCCTTGTTTCTGACCCATTCCAGCAATCTCTCCCACTCTGGCCTGTCACAATCTAGGCAATTTGGTGATGGAACTTTTCCCATCAGGACGCCTAACGTGTTAGTTGCAATGTGTCCAGATCGGAGTCGCAGGGAATCAACAAGGTCCGTTCGGCTAAGAGAGCAGTTGTTAATCAAGCTTCTAATACCTATGGTATTGATTGGATACGAAAGACATATAAATCTTCCTCTTGAATACCTCTATCTAATACTGAAAACTGCATTTAAATCTGTTGAATAGTTTAAAATACTATAAAATAATAATGATTAAGATATAAATAGCTTACCTACTGCTAGCTGCTACTAGCTTCTAGCTTTCATCGTTATGTCGCATATTAAACTTTGACGCTTTGCATAATTTTAAGGATTTATTATGATCTCAACAAATCTAAGGGTCAGTAAATTGCTCCCCAGAGATCCTCATAACAGACCTTCGTGCTACAATTTATACCGGACCTAGACCCTAAAGTTGGGATATATTTTATGACTTTTGATCCACTGATAATAAATAACACTAATTTCACTTCAAATTATGACCAAGATCTAATATTATACTTTCTATCCTCTATTGATAACATGTAAACCACAAAAAAAAAGAAAAAGCCAGCGATACTTAAAACGTAATTGAAAAAGGATGAGGATAATTTAAAAAATCCTAAATTAAAAAAGAATTCTATAGAGGCTGCCATTAAGTTTAATATTTCGCAAATAAATCTCACAATACCTAGCGAAATTCATAAAAACGAAAGGAATTATTTATCAAGCGATCGCCTGTCGTAGTTTAGTGATCCTGGGTAGGATCTCTATACTACGTAAGCAACTAAATACTGTATATTTTGTTATTATCTAAATTCTACGTTTTTTCACAATAACAACATATTTTACAATCGACATTATTAGCATATATTATTCGTATAATAAATTGAACCATTCACCTGAACAACATTCACGCTTGATGGAAACGGCAAGCGGTAATGCGGTCTAAAAGCTTTGCATTTGCTTATAAGATGCCTATTCACTGTTGCCTACTTAGGGTTCATTTACACGAGCGGCAACTCTAGCGACGACCGCAGTCGACTGCAGTCGACTCTCGGCAGTCGGCGGCGATTGACGGCGGTCGCCGATTGAAGTCGACTCCCGTCGGCTGCCGCCGAGACGTCGACGACTGTAGTCGTCGGTAGCAGCTGTCGCTCGTGTAATTGAACACTTAGTTACAAATTATATCAACTATCAAGGCTAGTGCATAAAATTTTAAGTAAGCTTCAGTAATTCTACAAGAGATCCATTTTGAAAGTTTTTAACACAGTTTTTACTACTTCGTACTTGGTCCTTTACATTTTTGCATACCTGCGCTGGAAAGTTAAAAACTAAAGTAGAAGTTTGTTAAGGCAAATAAAAATATGGCATTCTGCGAGGGAAGTTTTTATTTCTAAAATAAAAAATACATAGGTACGTAACATTAAAACTTTAATAGTAAAGTTTTACTTTTAAGGCGATTTTTTGCAGACAATTAAATTTACTCAAGAGTGAGTACGATATCGAATCGTAAAAGAAAACGAAGTAATATTATAATTCAATTACTAACACTATGTCATATTTGGCACAACCTTGAAAAAGGATCCAGCTCAGCATTGTGCTGCAGCGATGATTTTCAACTGATGACCTTAAACCGAATGATAGAAGCATGGTGTGTCTAAGTTTCATTATTCTGTGGGGAATGGAATAATAATAGGCCTTTTAGCTAATTTGAATAATTTAGCTAAATCATGAGTCTTATTATGAAAATGTCAGTGTATTCGACATTCCGCACAAAACTTTGTTCGCAAATCGAACCTTCATTCTCAGCATCTCTTAAACATACATGATTCCGAGTCGCAAACTGAAGTAAAATATTCCATGAATAATTCACACGTCATACATCGAGAGCCGAATAAGATCTCTCCTCGTCGCTACTATAAAAAAAACTGGATGAATATCGTTCGTTTCGTTCAGCAGATTGAAGGCTCGCGGAAAAATTGACAGAACTATTAACATTTTATTTATACGACTTAATATTCTGATGATTTCTGCTTTTTATTTGGAATTCCATTTCCGTCGACAACGGGATTTAAACATTTTAAAATTTCAAAAAGGAAGGAATTCTCAACATTTTCTGTGTATTTATATAATATAGTTTTATGAGCACATGCATGAGTAATTGCACGGCAATATAATTATTTACGACCTCTGCGTTCGATTCGAAAAGCGTACGTAGGTTCAAATCTGGTCTTGGGCATGCACCTCACACTTTTCAGTTATGTGCATTTTCAGAAATTAAATATCACGTGTCTCAAACGGCGAAAGAAAACATCGTGAGGAAAGCTGCATATCTGAGAATTTTCTTAATTCTCTAGGTGTGTGAAGTATGCCAATTCTTATTTAGCCAGCGTGGTGGACTATTGACCTAACCCATCTCATTCTGAGAGGAGTCTCGTACTCAGCAGTGAGCCGAATATTGGTTGCTAATTTACCGGAACGCTAAATCGCTTGGCGGTACGTCTTTGCCGGTAGGGTGGTAATTAGCCACGGTCGAAGCTCACCAGACTGACCTGGACCAATTAAGAAAACCTCAATCGGTCCAGCCAGGGTTCGAACCCAGGACCTCCGTCTTGTAAATCCACCGCGCATAGCATTGCGCCACGGAGTCCGTCAAAATGTATGCCAATAGGGTATGCTAAGATATTCGCTTAACCTTTGCTTTATTAATTAACAGGCAAATAAAATCCATTAGATATCATAAACGATACGCCTTTGTTGGAAAGGTAGATTAACAATTCGATTCCCCTTACCCATGTAATATCAAAGAGCTTGGATGAACTTAATAGTGGAGGAGTTAACCACATTAAGAGTATATTCATATACAATTGCTAAAAACGCGCGTTTACGCTTCTTAAGTTATGCATCAAACTTATTATGTTATTTGAACTTCTATGAGTTTAGTAAAACTCTGGGTTTCACTCACTTTTTTTCCAATTCAATTTATTTAATATAATATAGGCGTTAATTTCTAGAAGTACTTGACATAGGTACAAAGAATAATAAAAACATTTCGCCAATTTCGCGAAAACCTTTCGAATAACACAAAATTGCATATTTGACAAAACACTCTGAACTTTTCATTCCCACATCGGATTATCCTCGGGCAATATTTTATTCAACAATATTTAATATTTAACGACAGCATTGCAATACTGTAAAATTGTTAAAAAAGTTTATACGTTGGAATTTTATTATGCAACTGAGCTCTGGAATCAAAACTCCGCGGTTGATCATCGCCGTCTGAACATATCTTTGATCATAGATTGATGGAACTATCAATAGTCCGAAGTTCCCGAACGTTATTATGGTTGAAGTTTATACGGTAATAAAGTTAAGCTTCACGACTTTAGAACTACACTTTTAGGGTATTAGTTCTAATACCCTGATGTCCTCAACAATACGTTTATTGCCTTTATTGAGTTCAACTAATGCGAACAAGACGTTATTATTGGGTTAAGTTTAGTTGACTTAACTTACTGGCATGTCTTTATTGACAGCCTAGTAGTACTACACGGCTAGGGCTTCATTTTAGTAAAAGGGATGTGGGGGTAACTCCACCATGCCTTTGCACAGTGGGTTGGTGTTCTTAGGGTGAAAAAGACGGTTCAGCACCCAGCGGCTCCCTGCAACCCGCTTGATGGCCTCGGACCATCTAGTGGGGGGTCGACCACCACTGTGCTTTCCGGTGCGGGGTTGCCATTCCAGCATCTTGGGACCCCAACGTCCATCAGCTCTTCGAACCGTGTGCCCTGTCCATTGCCACTGCAACTTCGCAACTCGCAGAGCTATACCTAGAACACAAGGTTCAGTTAGGCAAGTCCAATTTCCTGACACATCACTATTATAATAAGTGTGTCACAAATTATGAACTCATAATACTCATACTAATAATAACTTAATCTCCACCTAACACTTAATGCTAAGAGCACAGCCTCCGCTAGCAGGAATTTGTCAGATAATAGGACCTTTTAATGGAAATGAGAATATTTATCGTGTTTAAAAAAGGCTGTTATAACTGAAAAATACTTTCTTTTACCTATTTAATTTGTTGCTGGTCAAAGTCAGCCAGTACAAAATTAAATACAAAATCTCTAAACGGAGAGCATCTGAAATGCAAAGTTTTCGCCCGTGGTCCAATGTGATTTGAATTCAATAATCGGAATTGACTCGCGGATCGCTTTTCATGGAAATGAAGGTATCGTTTTATTTCTTAACTGAAAAGGAACATTTCTGCTACTGAATATACTATAGTATTCAATGTAGTCAACGGTACAAACAAAATAAATATCTTTTAGCGTCTCAAAGAAGCTATTTGGTAAGTAAATTTTCTTCTAGAGGATTTGTACAGTTTTGAACTTGAAAGATTTCTGTGGCATATCTTGTCCGGAGAAGTACCGCTACTTATATTTGCCACTAAGCAGTATTGCATCATCATTTCATCAGAAGGGTCAATGAAATTATAAAATAAACATAAATAAAAATCGTTTATTGCAGTTTCTAAAATGACTTAAATACATGCGAGTTTAGAACCTTATTTTGAAGTAGTATAAGCTACCTCTGTACTGTGGTACAAAACTCCACTCCTCCATAGCGAGTACCTACAGTTCGTTTCACTCTTGAAAGTTTGTCGCGATTCCCGATAATAGTACGTATTATGAACGTCATACAGGCGACTGTCACCGTGCCCATGCCATCTGAAAAACACCTTAGTGAAATATATAAGACGCACTTGAGGTTTATAACGTAAGCCTCAAAACTTATCCTAATAAGTACGTACACAAATCTTGTCCACTTGGAATGGCCACGAGAGTACTGGCTGCATTTCCGATGTGGACATCCGATCCTATGCGCAAAAAAAATAACCAATCTGTCTGTCACCAGTCGAGGCAACTAGCCGCGGTAAAATGATTCGGAGAAATTTTTTGGTCACTGCGACTCCATAGCCCAAGTTAGATGTATAAATATCTAATACACTTCGTTATCAAGCCATATTCTGTTCACTGCTGAGCACGAATCTTCTCTCAGAATGAAAGGGTTAGGACTTCACACACGTAGAGAATTAAGAAAATTCTCAGGTATGCAGGCTTCCTCATGATGTTTTTCCTTCACCGTTTGAGACACGTGATATTTATTTTTTTACTGAAAAGTTAGAGGTGCATGCCCCATGCCCATGGACCGGACTCGAACCAACGCCTTCCGGAATTGAAGGCAGAGGTCATATTCACTGGGTTATCACGGCTCTGATACGCCTATTTAGCTATAGTTAGTAGTTAATAAGCATTCAGTCAGGATTCACAAAAAGTTTTTTTAATTACTTAAAGCCGTTGCATTTCAGCGTTAACAACAATATAAATAAATCGACAAGGAACTGAACAAATGAATGGGGGATGAAAAAAATTAAACCTAAAATTAGAGCACGCTCCTACTGCTAGTTTAACAGTCTTTTAATTAGCATTCCTTTAAAAGAACTTCAACTGGACGCTTAATGAAAGACGCCTCACAAATAAATAAGTTCGTGTTTTACATTTAAAATCCTCTTTTCTATTTCCACTAGCAGAACCTTTGCCCTAGATATTGTAAAGGGCGGAAAAATGTGCAATACTACAACGAAGGTGACAGTGAGTTTGCAGGGTGTTTCTGTTTATAACTCAAGGCGTCCATGGCCTTTGGATTTTCCTTCACATCCTTTCTCATTATTTTTCTTCTGCTTTGATTATGGTAAAACAAAGACTTGTATTATTCTTAGCTAGGTTTTACTTGAATTTTTATATTGTATACAATGGATTCAAGACTGATCTAGGTAGATATTTCATCATTATCAGCCGATGGACGTCCACTGCTGGACATAGGCCTCTTGCATGGACTTCCAAACACAACGGCTTCGAGCCGCCAGCATCCAGCGGCTCCCTGCAACCCGCTTGAAGTCCTCGGTCCACCTAGTAGGGGGTCGACCAACACTGCGCTTTCAGGTGCAGGGTTGCCATTCCAGCACCTTGGGACCCCAACGTCCATCGGCTCTTCGAAAAGGTAGGTACTTAATCTTTACTAATATTATAAAGAGGAAAGATTTGTACTTTTAAACGAATAAAAGCGTACTGGGTCGCTTTGAAAAAATCTTTCTTTACAATTCAAAAATTTTAGTTTTCAAATCAACTTTAACCAATTAATTTATAATAACAGAAATGGACCCAGTGATCATGCCACTTGGCCATGATTTGTATAATTATTTTAGGATAAGTAAGCTTAAATTTCCTATTTTTTATTTCTCAATAATAAAAATAAAAACCAATAGAAAACTATTTTATGAACTAAGATAGGCTATAGTAGTAGTTTTCGTGTTTATTCGAACTTAGGTACCTACTTATATAAAAATACAAAACTTTTCTTTTTGTAATAGTGTAGATGTGTGAGCAAAATAAAATTAAATCCTTAATTCCACAAAGCGACCAAGAAAATAACCAAGAAATGAAACATCTAATCCCTCTAACAGGGGTTAGCTATTGCTTAAAATATGATATTCAAGTGAACTGTTAAAAAAACCGAGATCTGAAGAACAAAGCTGCAAAGCGCGGGAAACGAGACGAGAAAATTAAATTGTTCGGCAGAATGGCGGGTCCACAAAATTAATTTTAGTAAGCGAAGTTAGTTTAGGTGGAAGTTCAGTCTAAAGGGGTAATTTGTGCGCAAGGCGAGAGAATCGGAACATCTTGGGGAGACTTAACGATTTCATGTATAGGCGTAGTGTTGATCTGATACTACATTGGACTATTCAGTTTTCAAAATCATCAGGATATTTGTAATTAAAATATATCGGTTAAGTTAAGATCTAATTACCGCGTTTATCTAGTGGCTTATCTACGAGTGTTTGTCTATGGTTCATGAAGTCGCTGGCTTATTCAATATCTTTGACGTATGCTAGTTGATATACCCATATAAAGTTGACATATATGTAAAAATGTCATCCGGTGCTTAGGTACCTACTGGTGGATATCACATTATAGGTAAATGACATTTTGTTAATTGATTTGATTTTCATTTTAATAGGTTGATAATAAAGACCAAAATAGTGAAAAGGCGTTGTGCAGGGTGCAGATTGTAAAAAATATTTTGCTTTCTATACTCCAAGATATTTTAAGTTTTTGTACATATTGATAATTTCGTAGCGTTAGACGTTCATCGCCTCAACTACTCCGTTCTCACAAGAGGCCTGAGGACTGCAAAAGGCCCTTAAAATATTGATGTACGATTCATCATCATCATCAACCCATATTCGGCTCACTGCTGTGATCGAGTCTCCTCTCAGAATAAGAGGGGTTAGGAAAATAGTCCACCACGCTGACCCAATGCGGGCGTACGTCAATGTACGATTATGATGATGAAAATTTATTGAATAGGTGGTTTTTGATGGTTATTCATAAAAGTTACAAACTTTCAAAGCATTTACCTATTTAGCAGTTAAAACGTGCCAAAATTAAAGGTGTTCATGTTCAATACGTTCATTTTGGTAAATGTAATAACGGACCTAGTGAAATGACCATACTGACATACAGATGCGACTGGCAAGCGGAATATAAAACGATATCATAAAGTAGGAGCCAGGAACGACTACTAAAATTCCCACTAACAATGCAAATGTAGGTGGAGGTGTAACATTGCGCTCAAAATTAAACCGTGTCCTAAGTTAAGGCACTGTATTCTGTGGTAGTTGCAGACTGCAAGCAACACCGTAATTAATCATGAACTACCAATCACACTAATAATATTATAAAGGCAAAAGCTCGTATGGTATTTATAAAGAAATAAATAAATATATTTGTGCAATATACACATCACTACATAGCCCCAAAGAAAGGTTTGTCAAAATATGTTTGTCCTTCACGCTGCAGCCACCAAACTGATTTGGTTGAATTTAAGAATGCCAATTAAATATGTAATGGTTTTCGTAAATTTGTAAAAACTGAATTCGAAAACGGAGTCGCAGCTGTCAGCAAATTGTTTTTATATTGACCCAATATTTAGACAGTATTGTTATATAATGATGGTAAATAAGATCATTATTATGAAACTGATAGGGCTTAAAGATCCCAAACGTGCATCAATAAAGTAACAATACAAACAAAACGTCAAAAATAAACGGACAATTAGCTCCAACTATTCTCTCCTCATAAAGCTACTGCTAGCACGTCGTCAGTGCACGCCAATTGACTCTGACCGCAAACCGCAGGGCAATCTTTTGCGGTTGCATTCTACAATCTGCTTTTACCATCGGAACCATACCTTTGGCGAACTTCATAATTCAATTCAAATTAATGATAGTGCCGTTATTGCGACCAGCATCGTGAGCGAGCGCTGGAAACATAAATAATCTTTACAATGGGCATGTAGGTTGTATTCACCATTCAGCGAAACAATGGGACGCTTCGTTTAACAGCATTATCTCCATGTACCCGCTGTGCTAATATTAGTTTTTGCTGTTTGCGGACAACTACTCGTATGTCGGCAATGTTTTATTATTTAAGAACTGAATTTTGATTTATTATTGTTTTTTTTACTTAACTACAAATATGATTGTTTAGTGCTCTTTTGATTGCATAGTCTAATAAATGTATATTTTCATGAAAAGGATAGTTCCAAAACTTCTTGGGATTTCTAAATCTTTTCATACCTAAAATGAAGATATATATTTTTTTTTCAAATCATACCTTTACCTGTCTGTATTTGGAACTATTTGAAAATAAACTGTATTTCAGTCGGACGAAGAGAAAATAGTTTTCTGTACAAAAAGAGTTTTCCTAGATAACACGCATTAGAACTCGAAATCCGAAATTCAAAATAAACCTGCGTCTTTTATACTTAAATACTAAAAAAGAGGCAATTGAAATAAAATAGATTTAGAGTTTTGAAAATTACTTCACTTTACAATTAATTTAAATTAAGTTATATTCTGATACCCACCATAATATACAAAGAGAAGTGGTCAGCGGCATGTCGAGGGCCAGGCTCCACCCAGAAAAGAATCCTAGATACGCCAGTGGACGGAGGTTACCTACTGCATGAGATACCTAACCTGCCAACCACTTCAGTGCGCCTTACATGTGACCAAAAGACGTATCCCATGAAAAGAAATAGACAAATGTCAACCAATAGGGCATAACCGGAGATATCGCTATCTCTATCATTGCGTTAGGATGAAAGAGATATGACTGGGACTACTTTACAGCTATTGGTTTTGTCTATTTCTCTTGAGATACCCACATGTCTTTGGTCACATGATGCGGAAGCGTTATTGGTATAAAACCGAACCCCTCGAGAAGAAGCGAATAGAAACATATGCCATATATTCTTTACCTATACTAATATTATAAAGCTGAAGAGTTTGTTTGTTTGTTTTTTTGATTGAACGCGATAATCTCAGGAACTACTGGTCCGATTTGAAAAAATCTTTCAGTGTTAGATAGCCCATTTATCAAGGAAGGCTATAGGCTATATATTATCCACGTACTCTTACGGGAACGGAAACCACGCAGGTGAAACCGCGTGGTGTCAGCTAGTACGTAAATAAAATATTAGTTTTTCTACCCACTGTGTGATACGTTTTATTATCTCTGACAATAAATGTACGCGTGAAGTTTGATTTATCGGTTTACACTGTGGCTTCATATAGCGCGTCCGTGTTGTTAAATAAATTAATTACTTGCGTTAATTTCATTCCATTCCATTAACGCATTCCATTTCAACGCTTTTGTATAGACTTTCTGACTTTTCTGTTATTTGTCTAAATAAATATATAAATAATATGCAGACTATTCTGACCGGCTTAAAGTGCTGTTCAAAGTACAGATGTTACACCACCAACTTATTGACAGCCTTCGTGGTTCAATGGTGTGCACGATGGATTTACAAGTTGGAGGTCCTGGGTTTGATCATCGGCTGGGTCAATTGAGGTTTTCTTTATTGATCCAGGTCTGGCTGGTATGAGGCTTCAGCCGTGGCTATGTTACCACCCTACCCTAGACGTACCAGCGATTTAGCGTTCCGATAAGATGTCATATAGAAACCTAAAGGGGTGTGGATTTTTCATCCTACTCCTAACAAGTTAGCCTGCTTCCGTCTTAGATTGCATCATCACTTACTTGAGTGGTAAGATTGTAGTCAAGGGCTAACTTGTAGAGAATAAAGAAACTACCCAACTCCGGGTTGAAACTTGGATATTTTGCATTTTTTTTTATTCTTTACAAGTTAGCCCATGACTAACAATCTGACCCGATGGTAAGTGATGATGTAATCTAAGATGGAAGCGGGCTTACTTATTAGGAGGAGGATGAAAATCCACACCCCTTTCCTCCTACACGACATCGTCCCGGAACGCTAAATCGCTTGGCGGTACGTCTTTGTCAGTAGGGTGGTAACTAGCCACGGCCGAAGCCTCCCAAGCCAGACCTGGACCAATTAAGAAAACCTCAGTCGGCGAAGCTGGGGACCGAACCCAGATCCTCCGTCTTGTAAATACGATACCACTGCGCCACGGAGGCCGTCAAATTCACAATATTGAGAACCCAGGTCTCATAATTAATGAACCAACAAGGCAGTATTTTTGTGAAGGCTCTATTATGGTGCAAAAGCCATATCAGAGTGCCACAGCCATGGCTTACCACGCCCGTAGGTAACAACACAAGTAACTTTACAACACCGTCCTGGAACCCTTCCAACCGCAAATCGCGAAATTTATTTGCCTTCAACCGTTGCTAGTGCATCTACGTGGGCTGGGTACAAAATTCCTTTACTTGACCGACTTTAAAAGAAGAAATTAGCAATTCGGTGCATAATGTCTTTATTGGGTTTTTTTTTTATTATTCACAAGTGATGGTAATTGATGATGCAATCTAAAATGTCAGCGGGCTAACCTGTTAGCAGGAACCTCCCACCAGCCAGGTCTGGACCAATTAAGAAAACCTTAATCGGCCCAGCCGGGGTTCAAACCCAGGACCTCCGTCAGTAAATCCACCGCGCATGCCACTGCGCCACGGAGGCCGCCAAAAAACAAAATTTATTTAAAAAAAAAAAATTGATTGTCCTTCCGGTATTTTTGTTTCCTGACACCAAGTAAGAACGAATAGGCATATATATCTTGTAGGAATATATATCTCGTAGGTAAGCGCGCAGCAACTTAGACAACATTAATGCTTTCCATCAAGCGTAATGGGGATGATGACTAGGTTTGAATATTATAATGATGTTTATGATACATTCGAGTAAATAAGGTCAATGTTAACTAATTTATACATAAAAAGCAAAGATTGACTGGTTATTTGCAAAATAAATGAGATTATAAAATTTCAAAATCTATTAAAAATCTTTTATCGTAATTAGATGAACATTCATACAGTTTTAGCTTCCTTACATTAAATTTTTTAATATGTGAACTATAAACGTAAACGCACAAATAACAAAGATATTAGTAATTTTGTTAACAGTAATCTTTTCAAATTAATCACTTTATTATTTATTAAGCAATCAAAAAAACCCCAATCACAACTTAGTCGTCCAAATATAAATATCAAAATTACAATAACCTCAATAATTGAAAGCGGAACAGGTTCTATGGGCCGAGATCTTCCGCTATCCCATGGGAGAGAGACATCCGGTTTGTGCCACATCTTGATGGCTGGCTACTTCCAGTTTGTTAACTATTTCCGGCGCAATAGCCATGACAAACAGTAATTCAATTTATGGTGGACAGTCAATTGTTTTGACTTAGGACTTCGAAGCAAGTAAATGCATTTATTTAAGTCCAAGTAGCTAAAGAATTTAGAGGCGGCCTGATATTCTAAGTCGAAGTTTGATGTTGAACTGAAGTCCCAAGAAGTCAAAAGTTAAATTTTTTGCGCATTCAATGTTTTAGTCTACCTATCAATGGATGTTGTTAGTTGGAGTGAATAGTAAATGTTAGTTTTCTTTTAGGCCCTAACCTCCGACATCAAAAGAGGGATGTTATAAAAATTGATATCTGTCAGTATCACTGCCTTTTTCAGGCAATTGTCCATCACAATGACCTAATGCTGATTGGTAGACTTCACACAATCATATAGAGAATTAAGAAAAATCTCAGGTTTACTCTATACAGGTTTCCTGACGGTGTTTTCTTTTACCGTATGTGACACGTGATATTTAATTTATAAAAATTCACCTGATGGAGGGGCATGCCCCGGACCGGATTTGAACATACATCCTCCGAATCATAAAATCATAATATACTATAGAGGCTATCATGTTATGTTTTTTTCGGTCATTTAATTTTTATGTTTTGTTAAATTGTTAAGTATATTATTGTTATTGATTAATGTTTTTGTATTTAAATTAATAATGTTTTCTTTTTATTTTCTGTTTTATGTTATTTTTGTTATACTTTGTAATTTTGTTTGTAATTATGTATTATTATAATGTATGTATAGCCTGGGAAGACGAATTGGGCAACTGTAATGTCTTCCCGGGTATTGATTAAGTAAATAAATAAATAAATCATGGCTAACACACAAAAATGTTTTTCATCGAAATGTATTATGTAGTTTCAATAGCGCCAGCGCTATATAAATACAATATAGTAGACTGTATGAAACTTTATTAACACTAACATTAACATTAAAAGCTGCTGGTCGAGGGTCAACCCTTTAATTAAGATCTCGAATCTCGGCTAGGATTTATGAAGGCTGTCGTTCACAGTCCAGTATTAGCCGGGTTTATATGTCCTTTGAGAAATTTGAAACTTCAGTTAATTTATAATCTTTAACTATGTACTCCTAATTCAACCTTACATCCTCCTTTTTTTACCAATTACACCTTCAGGCAGGAGAGAAGATTAATGAAAGTAACTACGTTTAATCTTTACATTGTTGACGTGTACATACTGACTTTTTTTCGCACGCCTCTTAGGCAAAGTGTTGAAAGAAAATAAGAATATCTGAGAAACAAAAATCTTTGTTTGTTAAAATCTTGGTAATTTCTGGATCCACTTAAACGATTTTGTTAATTCTTTTACCATTTGAAAACCACGTTATTTGTGATTGTCATAGGCTATATTTTATCCCCGTTTTCTCACAGGAACGGGATCAACGCGAGTGAAACCGCAAGGCGTGGGCTAATTGGATATTCCAAACAATTTCACATTTCTTCATAGCCAATTTTATTGAAAATATATCTGAATTTTGCCCCAGATTTGGGGCAAAATACAACCTTCCTTAACCTTACACACAACACCAGTCAGACGGTTAGACATTTAGAAAATAATTTATAACGATACATTCTGAAAAGCAAGTATCAAACCTTTCACCCACCCCCCACCTTTTTTCATTTACGGGCGTCATTTTGAAAATTTATATAGCATATGACACTATCACAGTTCTGACGTACTCAATGACACCTCATATGTCAAAATCCATCCAGCCTTTTGGGCTGTAGGGCTTGCCAAAGAAATGGACATACATACACATAAACATACACACATACATACGCTCGAAAAACATTACCCTCTTTCTAACGCAGTCGGGTAATAAAAACCAATCAAACCTTATAGATGCAGATCCAGCGACAGCCAGACCTTCGTCATTTTATAAAAGCTGACAGTTCGTCAACTCATGCTCACTTCATAGGTAAATACGGTAGCCTATAGTCGCATAGATTGGGGATGTAATTTCTCATTATATGCTGATGAAAAAACACAAAAGCTATACTTTATAAATAGACAGTTGAGGATCTAGATCCTTTAAACCTGCTAACTTCCAAACCCAAAGCCACCACGGCCCCAACTCCATAATTGGTTACCCTACTTACCTATGGTAAGAGCATGAGCTGAGAAATTTTCAGCTTTTATAAAATTACGAAAGTCTGGGGTTCACGTGCTCTTAGTCTACACAATACGCTGTTAAAAGTAGAGGAGAGATTTATTTCTATTTCAAACTACCCAAGTAGCTGGAACAAATTTCAATGAAGAATCGTATCATTAAATATTTCAAAATGCAGTTCCCCTTATAAATTTCAGTCGATATGACGGCTGCAAGTTCAGCGACTGCGGAACTGTTTAGTTTTCTTACAGACCGCGTCTGCGAGAAACTCGTTTCGAAACTTTGCCTTGGATCCTACTGTTGGCAATTGCACACATTTCACAGAGGCTCAATACGGTCCAATAAAGACGGGGGAGTACTGCTAAGTATATTTTAAGTTTGGTTTATTTTAGTCGTCTTTTTTACGACCTTTCTGGCACAGTTGCTAATGCTCAAAGTCACTCAGCGCGTGATCTGTGCTTGGAATTTCTCTGCGTGATCGAATCAGAAATGAGGAGATTCGCAGAAGAACCAAAGTCACTGACATAGCTCAGCGAATCGTGAAGCTAAAGTGGCAATGGGCAGGCCACATAGTTCAAAGAGCCGATAGACTTTAGGATCCCAAGGTGCTGGAAAGGCGACCCCGTACCGGTAAGCGCACTTTTGGTCGTTTTGAAGTCCTTAAAAGAGAAGTTAGCCCTTAACTACAATCTCACCTGATGGTAAGTGATGATGCAATCTAAGATATAAGCGGGCTAACTTGGTAGTGTAGTGAAAATCCACACCCCTTTCGGTATCTACACGACATCGTACCGGAACGCTAAATCGCTTCGCGGTACGTCTTTGGCAATAGGGTAAGGTAACCACGGCCGAAGCTTCCCATAGAAAAACATTTCAACGTTGTAAAACAACATTTTACAAAACATTGAATAAAATCTGAAATACTTTAACATAGTATAATATTTATAGCTTTTACGATCGCCTGCAATACATGTTTGGTCCGGAACATCTAAGGATTACGAAGCACTGTGTAGTTATTTGCTACGAAATAGTTTCCTTTTTGATATAAAGGCTACGTAAATTCAATGCACTTTAAAGTTTAGAGATATAACATTGAAAGCATTTGATAACTTATTCGTAATAGGTGATTTCGTTTTATAGTAAAAGGTCAAAAGCTTTTAAAGCTTACAAACTATACAAATAAATAAAATTGAATGTTGTTGGTTGTATATTGAAATTTATTTAATGCATATGTTTCTATCGTCATGCCTAAAGTATTTTTGAGCACGCAAACTTATGAGCTGCTAAATTTCGGTGGAAGATTGGAGTTTATGGCTTGTTGTTTCTTATACCGAGGTGAAATCTTTAATCGTCAGGCGTAAGCTATAATTACACGATAGAGAGGTAAAGTTTGTAATATTGAAGGGGTAATCTCTGGATCAACTAAACGGATTTAGAAAATTTTTTTTGCAGCAGAAAGCCAAGTTAGTTATTCGTAAGTATGACACTTACGAATAACTTGGCCTTCTGATGCATCAGGCTATATTTTATTTTCATATTCTTATGGGAGCGAGAGCTATGCGGGTGAAAACGCGTGGTGACGTCAACATTATAAATGAAATAGTTTCTTTGGATGTTTGTGTCAATCACGTCAAACACTAAGAGACGGGATTTGATGTAAATTGTAATAATATGTAATGCATTAGACGTAGACTTTTATTGCTATATATAACTTTAACTATCAGTCAAAATGGCGGGCTCCAACATAAGCTTGGAGCATGATAATGTGTATAGATTTGTTGTTGCGGTAAAACTTCAGTCAACGGCACAGCTTCGATTTTCCGAGCTGTGACAGTTGGAAATTGATAAAACGTACACAGTCGGCAGATTGGAACGCAAGCATTGTACGGCCGGTGACATTTTTGCACCGAAAGTTTTAATTGATCAGTGCAGTCCCGTCAAACTGTCAATCACTCACCGCTTAATTTTTAGGAGTTCCGTCAGCGTAGCGGCTGCTAGAAACAGCTGACTGGCATGGGGCTTAGAGTAGAAACTAAGCTTAAACTATGATAAACTACTTATAATGAATACTGATTACAAGGTTACAGGTTGTGCGTCTTAGTGGATGATTCACCCCTCCCTTCTTAATCTAGCTCTCCCCTGTGGCTTGGATTTTCGCTCGCCCAAGCCTCTCGGTGACAATACTGCATTTCCTTTAAGGAACCTACAGGCAACGCACATTCAAAAGTAATAGTTCACCAAGCAACCAAATCACACTTATTTCTATATCATCATTATCAGCCGATAGACATCCATTGCTGCAGCTGGACTTAGGTCTCTGGACTTCCAAGCACAACGGTCTTGAGCCACTAGAACCAAGCGGCTCCATACAACCCAGTGCGCAGTGTTGGTCGCCATTCCAGCACCTTGGGACCAAAATAAGTTAATTTATGCATAAGAGCCAAAGTCACCGACATAGAAAAACGAGTCGCGAAGCTTTTAAGGTTTCAATGGGCGGGGCACACTGTTCGATGAGATGAGGACGTTGGGATCCCAAGGTGCTGGAATGGCGTCCCCCCACTAGAAAGCGCAAACAATATTGGTCGACCCCACCAAGTGGACTGACGACATCAAGCAAATCGCAGGGATTTGCTGGATGCAGGCGGCTAAGGGTCATGATGATTGGAAGTCCCTGGAAAAGAAATATGTCTTTCAGTGGACGTCCATCAGCTGATAAGATGATGATGAATGAAAGAATTAATGCTAACGTATACTAAGCCAGTAAAAGTTCGACTAATAAAACAAATTTAACCGTAGATCCCTACAGACCTGTTAATTTTTAAAAAGCAATTACGATCTTGAAACAGCCCTAACTAACGCGTGAGTTAAAAGGCTTTTTACTTTACCAGTGTCACTGTGGTCAAAACACTAGCGTTAACGGGGTTAATGGTGCCAGTGAATACTTGAGTGCGCGCCGGAAGGAGGCAGCTATTTTCTGTTAAAATATTACCCTTTTAGGATTACACGTAAGCCGCCAACTGCGGTCGACTGATGTTCCAACGGTTAACGTAAAGTCGGAATATAAGTAAGGCTGCTCGCACGCTATCTGCGATGCATTAGCAACTAGTTGGCCAACTCGGTTTTATTAGCAACTAAAATGTTGCTTTTAGCAACTTTTGTATTGATTAATCTAAGATTACCGCATACTATGTTTTATGGTTTGAAAATTGTTGCCTAGACTCTTAGATTAATAACCTAATGATCCGTGACACCTGACAAATTTTCCATCAAACGTAAGCCACGTCTGTGACTATGTGAGTGTAAGAGTCAAGATAATTTCACTCGTTGGCTCGCGTGTACTTATCAAGAGCTCCCATTTTGGGGCACATAAACTGCTTACGAATCCTGTGACTACACACTATCTATGAGTCATAAATCTATGTTGCCACGTTTACATTAGGAAAATAGCTGAGCCTGATCTCATTACTGTAGATATAAAAAGTTATAATCTGAACCTATTAAAATACCCTTTGTTCAAATACTAAAAGATTATATAAGAGGTATAGCAATCATGTTATCACCTAATAATATTAACCCGATACGATTGCCGAAATCGAGAAATCAATTCAAACAATGTGCGGTCGGCCTAATGGTTTGGTAATGGAACTTTTATTTGGGATTGTCTAACTTTCACTATTAGCTCGGGTTGTTTGGTTCTAATGGGACGCAAAATGTTTATCCATTTGATATTTTTCATTCAATATTCCTAGCTTTAGCCCTCATTCGCACGAGAGTTTTTTTAATGGACGGTAAAAATCGTTCAAATATAGTATGAAATTATATGAAGGTATATTTCCAACGCCCAAACTTGAAAATGCAACACTGCTCGAAAAAAAAGGGTCGTGTTTTAAAAACGCTGTCGTGTGAACATATTTGACGGATAATTTAATCTAGAGAAAGTACTGAAAGGAATGTCTACAACTTTAATGAGGTTTCTATAACTCACTTATTGCAAATAAAAAACACACATATGAAATTAAATTCATTTATCTAGTATACAGTTTGATAATAAATTGTGTGTAAGAACACTAGAAGAGTATTCTCTTCATAATAATTCCACTTTCTAGGCAAGCTATATCAGGAAAGTTACTTATAACGTGCTTATAGTGACTACATTGTAAGAATCCAACCATATATATACCAACCTTATTATCCACCACAAATAATATCTCTAGTCTTTGGTTATGTTGACCAAAACTAGAGAGGCTAAATTAAAGTTGGATACAGATAAAGTAAACATTAATTAATTATATTCCTGTCCAAGATTCTATAATTCTATTCTATTCAAAATATTTATGAATTAATAACAACTATTAACTTCTGAAATATTAATCTATGTGCAATTGATGAGTATGTTCTGTGAGGTTCTCTGTCTAGGCTTTGTGACTTCAGTGACTTGTGTGGTAGAGGTAGCTAGAATAGAATAGAATAGAGTAGAATGAACAGCACCGACATATACTTGGGAATGCATTTGTTGTATTTGAACGCTTTTTTAACGCCCGTTAAAAAAACTCTCGTGCGAATGAGAGCTTTAGCTTTTAATATTTAACAGCAATGGAAATAAAATACGTATTCATCAAAGAGCCAGTATTAATAAAAACATTCATTATGATACTGAGTTCTATTTATAGACTTTAATACTTTTTATTTTTTCTTATTTTTAATACGACTTATACGAAAGAAGATGAAAATTATTATATTTTATTTAAGAAATAGTATTTATCCTAATAAATAGATTACAACTTGGCGAATTACATAGCGTAACAGTTTCCCACCCGTTTGTTTGTCTATTTACACTTATCTTGGAAACTACTCAACGAATTTTTATCTATAGGTACCTACTAATACTATGAGGATGTTATAGTTTGTGAGAATGTGAGTTTGTGGATTTGTGAGTAATTAATGTTCTAGGGGGTAATCCCTGGATCTACTAAACCGACTTTAAAAATTGTTTTATCAATAGAAAAGTACGTTATTTGTAAGTATCACAGGCTACAGTTTATCCTTTAGTTATTTGGTAGAAGCTAAGTTTATTACTTACTAGCAGGCACTCCTGGGTTTCACCCCCGTATTTCCCTTCCCGTGGAAATCAGCCACTCACCATTCGATAAGCCCACATGCCTGCAGAGCTAACGGCTTGACGTCCGATAAAACTGATCGTGTGTTGGTCGCAGTTGGTTTTTTTAAGTGAAAAAATTAAAAATCCACAAAGAGGTTGTCGAAAGTAATAGCTTGTAATCTTTATTTCTTTACTATTAAGTGCTAATAATATAAAGAGGTAAAGTTTGTAGTATTGTAGGGGTAATCTTTGGATCTACAGAACCGATTTTGGAAAGTCTTCTTGCACTAGAAAGCCACGGTTTTTGTGAGTGTTATAGGCTATATTTTATCCCCATATTCCTACAGGAACTACACAGGTAAAACCGCGAGGCGTCGGCTAGTAGAATAAAACGACATAAATGGAATATGAAAATACAGGGCAGATAACATTTGCACAACTCCTTTGAGAATAAAGCGAGTATAAGAATCAGTACAGGGGTCCTAAAATATTGATAAAGGAGTATCGCTTGGGACTAATATAAGGGGTTGTAGGATGATGTAATACATACGCCTATGTCTGAACATCTGTATCTGAACCTTTTCTATTCTATTTAGTATTTACACGACTGAAGGGTTATGAGCTTATGTGTTTGTTTTGTTAGATTACATTACATGGTCAGCTTCCAACGGGTATCTACCTACTCGTATATTCTTGATATAGAAAACAGCTTTGTTGTTCAGTTTGAAGACATGGTTTCTGAGAAGGGGGGGGGGTTGTATGAAAATCCACACCCCTTTCGGTTTCTACACGGCATCGTACCGGAAAGCTAAATCGCTTGGCGATAAGTCTTTGCCGGTAGGGTGCTAACTAGCCACGGCCGAAGCCACCCACCAGCCAGACCTGAACTAATTAAGAAAATCTCAATCTGCCCAGCCGGGGATCGAACCCAGGACCTCCGTTTTGTAAATCCACCGCGCATACCACTGCGCCACGGAGGCCGTCAAAAACAAGTTTAGTTAAAGAGTTGAATATCGTAACGCTCTGTGGATTCACCATGAGGGTGCCAGGTCCATCGTGTGTCAGAGTATGGGAGACGCAATGCCCAGGACTTGTGATCTGGGTGTAGGGTTAAGAAGTTCCTGTCAAACATTGTCAACATTCACCTCCTCTGCTCGTGTTCATCCTAGTTCATTTGTTTCGCCACAATAAATAATAAATTACGTTAGTTTAATATTATTGGAAAAATTGCAAACAAGAATAATTTTAAAAGTATCTATGGTGCAGCGTCAAAACTTCACACAGACATTACAATTTGTACAAACCTATTTCCGCAACATAGAGTTTCGGAATAAACTTGAATTTGGTGATATATTGGACGCATACGGCCTTGGGTAGTTAAGTACCAATGAGCAGTTTAGCCTTAAAGTGAGTGGGTAGTAAAGGTCGCAGTCAACAAAATCAAAGTCAAAATCAAAATCAAAGTCAACAAAATCAAAGTCGCGCTCAAGTCGACAAAATCAAAAGATATTTTTATAGTTAAATGGACTTTTAATTTAAAAGTATTTATTTAATAATAAATTATATTTTAATAATAATCAATCTAGATTGAATAGGTTGTATGATTATCGATCTTTGTCTCATAGTTGTTATATCGCAACTTGATGTAGCTGCTGTTATTTCCAAAGATTTATTTGTATGAAGTGACTAAATGTTTTGCTAAAAATATATATAGAAACCAAAACAAAGAAAAAACCTACGGCGTCGAAATCTATAAATCAAGCTTTAATATTTCATTATCTTTACTAAAAGCACGTATTCATAGATTAAAACAATCTTTACACTCCAACTTCTCAACAACACAACTAACAACTAAGATAAACAGCAATTAGAGATCAAACTTTAGAGTTCACAGTCTCACACTAACTACTCAAGAAGATAACTTTTGTTAAAAATCGTTAGAACCCTTTAACAAACTCAGGCATATTTACTTGGCTATTCCGAGTTCTAAATAGACTGGAACTTCCCAAGTGTAAAATAATATCAAAACCTCTGCAAATATAAAGCAAGGCTAAAATCTCAGGAGTGGAATATATTTGGCCATTCGGTTTTGGCTCAGAAATTCTTGGTTTATTTATTAAAACAAATGAGCGCCCAGTTTAAGAAACGCTGGTAAAATTAGCGGTTAAAATGCAACAGCTTGTGCAATTTTTATGTTTCTTTGATTTTTTTTTATAAATTTTAACCAAGCTAATGGAAACTAGAGGTTGATTACTGCACTGACATTTGACACTGATTTTTTTTTGTTATTGCTAGTATTTGAATTCACACGGGACTTTCTGACTTAACTCCTCATTTCTGATTTAATCATTAAAAATATTCTAAGCATAGCTAGAAATCTATGCTCAAAATATGGACGAAGAACCATCGCCAGTTGAATATTTTATATATTTTTTTTATGAATTCACTTAAAACTTTTTAATGTAAAATATTTTTTATAACGAAAAAAAATTACGCGATCTTTTGCACCGTGCGATAACGAATATATTTACACTTCCCTACCGAAATATCGTCGTTCTGGTTAATTCAAAAATATACAACCCGTGTACGATCTTAATACAATTTCGGGGAAGTTTCTCCCTCACGTAGTGTTGGGACGTGACAATCGTTCACGCCTGGTTCATGCACCCTGGGATTTTTATTGCGACGTAATTTATAAGCGAATGCGTGTAATTTTTGCAAAATCTAATGCATATCATGTTATATTATATATGCATATCATATGTGTGAAATCGTGCGTGCGGGGAAGTGAGGTGCATCAGTCGTGGGTTTTTCCATTCATCGCAACACGCCCCCCACCCCGCGCGCTACATCGGGAGTGTTACGAACGAAGGTGCCAAGCTAGTTATTTATCAGTCCGATAGGATTTGTTTTTTAGGCAAAAGATTGGTAGGTATTATACCTAACGTCAGCGATAATCGCTTAATAAACAATGGAAGTTAAACAAGTCATAATACCTAATTATTGTCAACAATGTCGAGTTGTGTGTTTAGGAGATGTAAAAACGATACGTATATAAATAATAATGTAAGTAAACACAAAATGAAGCATGTGTGCTCAGTGGAGTAGCTTTCTAATTTCTTTTTGCGTTGATTTTGTAGGCACGTAACATATCTATAGAATAAAACAATCATTGGTCGTTACAGTACAAAACTAGAATCGTCTTCAATAAAAATGTTTCACGCTAATCGCCTGTACTTGAAAAATTAACTTATTACGGAGATGGCTCATTGCTTGTAAGAGAGGAAATTCTTAACGAATGAACGTGCTTTCGTTTGTACCAACATCGAGCAATAACACGATGCTTAAGAAAATAAATAAATAAATCATATATTTTTCACACTATTGTTTTTAAAGTTATTGTTCTTCAAGTTATGGTCATACCTGCATACCTGAGAATTTTCTCAATTCTCTACGTGTGTGAAGTATGTCAATATGCATCGGACCAGCGTTGTGGACTTTTAACCTAGCCCCTCTTATTCTGTGCTCAGCAGTGAGCTGAATGGGTTGATAGTGATGAATCAGTTCATCCCTTCAGCTGGCCTATTCACTATTTTGGTCTTTATTATCAACCTATCAAAATAAGCATCAAATCAATTGACCAAATGTCATTTACATAGTGTGATATCCACCAGTAAGCACCTGATATTTTTACGTAGAACTCAATCTATCATCATCATTATCAACCCATACTCAGCTCATTGCTGAGCTCAAGTCTCCTCTCAAAATGAGAGGGGGTTAGGCCAATAGTCCACCACGTTGGCCCAATGCGGATTGGCAGACTTCACACACGCAGAGAATTATGAAAATTCTCTGGTGTGCAGGTTTCCTCACGATGTTTTTCCTTCACCGATTGAAACACGTGATATTTAATTTCTTAAAATGCAAACAAACAAACTATTAAGCTTTATATATTAGTATAGAACTCAGTCTATACTAATATATAAAGCTTAATAGTTTGTTTGTTTGATTGAACGCGCTAATCTTAGGAACTACTGGTCCGATTTGAAAAATTCTTTCAGTGTTAGATAGCCCATTTATCGATAAAGGCTAAATATATTATCCTCGTTTTCCTACAAGAACGGCAACCACGCGGGTAAAACCGCGTGGCGTCAACTAGTTTCGTATATGTCAACTAGCATACTTCAAAGATAGTGAATAAGCCTGTAGCTACGATGTCACAGAGAGACACACATATATAACATCATGTCAAAATCGACACCCCTGTTGTTACAAAAATAAGTGCAAAATACTGACACATACGTACAAAGTCTTACGCACTTTTACACTCCGGGAATGCGATATGGCCCGTTCCTCTAAACATCTGCATACCTTTGACTCCATTGAATGTCACGGGTCAAAGCTCACAACATTTTATTTTACAACATTCTCGTAACACTCGCAAAGAGACCTTTTTGTGATGTAAAAGAATTTGGTATTTTTACAAAGTGGTAACATCGTGTGAAAGGTGAATACTTTACACACGTTTTTATAGCTCGAGTGCAGAATAGTTGTCTTTTCAAACAGTTGGACTACGCAGTTTTTCTAGGGTTCCGTAGTCAACAATGAACCCTTATAAATACGCCATGTCCGCCTGTCCATCAGTCCATCCGCAGTTTAGCTCAAGAACTATTTACTATCACACTAATATTTTAAAGGCGAAAGTTTGTGTGTAAGTGTGTAAGTATGTTTGTTCCTCTTTTACGATGCGGCTATTGAAGCGATTTGGCTGAAATGGAAATAGATTAACTCTGGATTAACACATAGGCTACTTTTCATCCCGGAAAAATCCATGGTTCCCGCGGGATTTGTGAAAAACTGAATTCCACGCGGACGAAGTCGCGGGCGTCCGCTAGTATTATATATATTAGAAAGCTGAAATAAGCTCATAAGTACACAAAAAATGTCAACAAAGCCATGAAATAAGATTATTTTAGGGAATGATCCACGCATCCAAATTGGCGATGATTTTTTGAATTCGTATATTATCTCATAGTGTTGCATATTGATTGTTGAATTGGTCTTTAAAACATATGAGAGGCTTGTGAAGTCCCCCATATTTTTTAAAGTATTTTGCGCCTCGCTCCTTTTTCTCAATTTTAGTTCATCAACCACTTGGAAGGCAGAAATACCCAAATTTCCCTAATCCTACCTGGTATGTATGTTTTCCCTAGCTAGGATTACTACCACTGGAAATACGAGGTAGCTTACAAAAAATATCACAAAAATTTGATAACACTGCTTCTACATTCCAGAAAAAACATCTACATTACATTAAGACACAACTTACCTTACCTTACCTTCTGAGCCGATAGACGTCCACTGCTGGACAAACGCCTCTTGCATGGACCTCCAAGCACAACGGTCTCTGGCCGCCAGCATCTAGCGGCTCCCTGCAACCCGGGATTGATATCCTCGGTCCACCTAGTGGGGGGGTCGACCAACACTGCGCTTTCCGCTGCCGGGTCGCTATTTCAGCACCATGGGACCTCAACGTCCATCGGCTCTTCGAACTATGTGGCCTGCCTAGCTTCAGCTTCGCGACTCGCTGAGCTATGTCAGTGACTTTGGTTCGTCTGCGGATCTAATCATTAGATTCGATCACGCAGAGAAACTTCAAGCATAGCTCGCTTCATCGCGCGCTGAGTGACTTTGAGCCTTATAATAAGGCCAATAGTCAGCGACTATGGGCGTAAGACACAAATGTTGCCATTAAAATAATGTCCCACAAAGTTATTATTAATACAAAGATTATTATCAAGATCCGCAAACGAAATAATTGCGGCGCTTCTGCACTCCGGCAAAATATTAATGTTCGCAATAAATTACAAGCTTACCTCATGCTTACCTCTGTTTATGTTTCACTTAAACTTGTACTGCCACGTATTCTAGTGTAAACTCTATGTGAGTACACTTACAAGGATTATTCTTCAAGAAGTTTTCGTATTTTATGAAATGGTTACTAACTTCTTTAAGCTGTAGAATTAAATATTCAACATAATCGAACAATACTTTTTAGTTTGCCTTGTAATTCTAGTGACGCCAAAATTATAAATAAAATCTAAATAATTTTATAGCTCAACCATCGATTAGTTATCGATTAGACGCCCTTAGAGAGTCGTTCCGCCCATCTACTCTGCTTCTGCCTTCGGGCCCTATCAGGCGATGCTTCTGCGCTCGCCCAAACCCCCCGGTGACGCCGCTGAGGTCCCATAAGGAGTTGATCTCTGGTTTAATAAGTTTTGCCCCTAAGTTTCACACTACTTGTCCAGTTAAGTCGATATGATAACGTCGAAATGTGTTAACTTGATGCACGGCTTGGGTTTTAGGTTTATTTTCGTTACGGAATTTCTTAATTCGGTCGCCGCGCTCAAAGCTATGCAAGAGCTTAACAATCTTTTTTAAAATGTTTTATGTATTACTAATATAAACAGAAAAGGATGTTCTTCCTGATAAGGAGCCTACGGCACTTACACAATCAGAAAAAAAAAACGATTAGTTATTTATTCGGTTTATTTACAACTAGCAGACGCCGCGCGGTTTCACCCGCGTGGTTTCGTTCCCATGAAAATACGGGGATAGGATAACATATAGCCTATAGCTTTCCCCGATAAATGGGCTATCTAACACTGAAAGAGTTTTTCAAATCGGACCAGTAGTTCCTGAGATTAGCGCATAAAATCAACCAAACAAACAAACAACTAGCTTTATAATATTAGTATAGATTACTTACACTAACTAAAACAATAATATGTGTTTATGACTGTGGCAAATTCAATAATTTGTTTGAATCTAAGACAGACAGCGCTATTCCTTCCAAGGTTTTGACACGACTCAGAGCAACATACACCTATGCCGAAATCTCGAAGGTTTTCTTGTATAGATTTACTCGTATAGGATTTACTAATAAAAAGGCACAAGCATCCAGCAATAAGCTCCTCCATTTTGAAGTTGGATAAAAAGATTAAAATATCTTGATATCAAATAAATAAGAATACATAAATTTAATATGCTCACAAAATACACCCAAATCTTCATTCTACTGTTTCTTCGTACAAAATAAGTGTAGCACAAAATTAAATGACAATTTTCTTACTTGCATTATTTTGCAATGCGCAAACAGAATAATTACTTCGCCACTGCACGAAACTAGCACTCTGACGAAATATTAATGGCGGCAATAAATTACGAGCTTTCGTCTGTTTGTGTTTAACTTAAGTTGTTACACTTACTCGCTGCACTCTCTTGTAATATCCTATTACTTAATTCCTTTTTAAGTTACATCTAAGAGAATATTATCTCTATTTGACAATAAATTGCGGGCTTTCGTCTGTTTGTGTTTAACTTAAGTTGTTACACTTCTCCTCCTTAAGTTACATCTAAGAGAATTCCAAGACAATATTTTCTTCTAGATCTTGGAAATCTATCTAGCCGTATTAACCCATTGGATATGAACACTGCCTAAGAGATAAGAGTGTGTAGGTTCAAATTCGTTTCGGGGCTTCGGTTAAGAAATTAAATATCACGTAGAGAATTTTCTTAATACTCTGCGTATGTGAAGTCTGCCAATCCGCATTGGGCCAGCGTGGTGGACTTTTTGGCCTAACCCCTCTCACTCTGAGAAGAGACTCCAGCTCAGCAGTGAGCCGAATATGGGTTGATAATGATGACTTCAGTACGTTTTGAGTTACATCTAAAAAAATATTTACTCCATTTGATTTGATAATAAATTACGTGCTTTCATCGTATTGTTTAACTTAAGTTGTTACACTTAATATCCTATTACTTAACTAATTTTTTAGTTACATTATCTCCATTTGATAATAAATTACGAGCTTTTGTCTGCTATGTATGATTATATGATTAAATTATGTTGTTACACTTACTTGGTACCCCTTCTTGGAATCAACTTAGACTAATAATAAATATAACCTATTAATAATATATTAAAGACCAGCAACATCTAACAATTTTTTCACTCCAAACGTAAGCCACTTTTGTGACTATGTGAGCGTGAGAGCTAAGATAATTACACTCGCCAACACGCACACAAGCGTACTCATCGTAGCGGGGCACATAAAACGATTTACGAATCCTGCAACTACTACACTATGTGATATAAATCTATGCCTATTACTTTAATCCTTTTTGAGTAATTTAAACAATTTTATCTCCATCTATCTAAATATTTAAATACATAAAGGTCACGAAATATCGGAAACTGCTTATAAAGATGAAATTTAACAGGGAGAATGTTTATAGCTAGTCCACGACTGCAAAAAACGGATTTTGCGACAGGGCCGGATTAAAGAAGTCTGAGAGCAGTTTAGTTTGTAAATAAATCAAGGTAGATACATACTTTTGACCTAGTACTTTCCTTATTCAAGAAAAGGCTTCGTCAGCTCATGCTTCTACCATAGTTAAATATTTTCTTGTCTGTACGGCTCATTACCAGAATATGCTAAGAAAATTCATTTACCTACTAGTTTTTGTATAAAAGAACAATAAACCACCATTTATATTCATAAGCTTTCATGTAATATAAGGTTTTTATATTGTGTTTAGCTAACTAAATACACGAAATATAATAAATGTGAAATTCTTCCAAACAACAGCATCAAATCGTGCAATGAAGCCAACAGTTTCATCGTAAATAACTCTTTTGTAATTGGTATAATTTTGTTATATTAAAAGAATAAAAATATATTTTTAAATAATTTGGTAGATATATTTGAAACGGGTGGAGCTCAAAAGTTTTGGAACTGTAAAAGGTTTTTTGATAGTGTGCCAAGAGGAGTAATTGGGATACCGGATGCCAAGAGGACTACTCTAGGGCCACGTCACTTTTAATTAAGCCCTTAAGTGCTTCTAGACTGACATCGTTAAATTATTTTTATTCTCGTTTAAGATTGAAATATAATACACGAAAATAAAATAATACACAAAAATAATTTTAAAAGCTAAGACTCCTATCAGTTCTTAATAGTAATCGTTTAGTTTTATAGAAGGATATTTCGGCCAATATCTCGATGCAGGAATTTACCAGATAATAATATTAAAAATTAGTGATTTTAATTTTTATGTTATATATATACCGCGAATAAAAAAAATATAGACGTAAAAGCACATAAATAAAATTATTACAATAAATATGACAAGAAGAGCTGTGATTCTTATGGTTTTTGATTATTATGATTAATAGCCGATTGTTAGAAAATCTTCGATTACGGGTATGTATATTCATTATTAATATTATTGTGGAGGGGAGGTATCAGTGTTGGTATAAATAAGAGTGTATTTAATGACTAGAGCCATCTGCCTCTCCGTGTGAAGCTGGGCGTCTACAAGGCGTACATCCGCACGCGCCTCACATACGCTGCCCCGGCGTGGTACGCGCTGGTCTGCGAGTCGGGTCGCAAGTCGCTACGAGCGCAGCAATCTTTAGCGCTGCGCACAATTACAACCGCCCCACGCTACGTACGGAACCAGGTCATCTCCCAGAGACCTGAACATCGAGAGCCTGGACGATCACATTCGCCGCCTGAGCACCTCAATGTTCGCACGCGCCGACGGAGCGCAATCCCAGCACCTGCGAGGGATCGCGCCATACCATCGACGACCACCGGACGCTAGAGGCCTGCCACGAGACCTGATCTGGTGGATCTGGTGGGCTCCACCTCGCCGAGCAGTGAGAGAAGCCCCACACAGAAGACCATCTCGCCGCAGCTCCGCAGATCGCCGGCGACCTGCGCAGGCTCGATCGCAGCGCGGCGTAACAGATATGACACATCCATTCTGGCACCATGGACCGCGGTAGTGGTCCCACCCAGTGACCCGCCTGTAGTCGCAAGCGGCGTTTGCAACCACCGTAAGAGGCCATCGCCGAGCCGGTAATCCCGAGATCCGTGAGGGTCTGCGTGGATGATCTCTCGTCGACTAGAGCTCGGTTCTTTGTTAGGCAGCGTGGACACCGTCACGATGCCAGTCGCGTTAGTGTTTTTGTGGATTAATGTTTTGTATTGTAATTATTGATCATAAATTTAAGAACATGTCGGGCAGGGAAGGTAAACGTGTGCATTCTGAAAGGATCCTTTGAACCTTCTCCTAAGTCCTGGGACCTGCTCGAGGTGTTTCCTCTACCACTAAATAATGGTACAATCACTATCACTGCAACCCGTTACGTCACACGATGCCCCGCGATTTCACTCGCGTAGTTTCCGTTTCCGCGATAATACTGGGATAAAATATAGCCTACCGTGGCTTTGTTGTTGTTTATTGGATCCAGAAATTATTCTCGGCAACACTACAAACTTTACCTCTTTATAATATTAGTAGATTTAAATAATAATTATATTAATGTAACAGTAAATAAACATTCTAAATGCAAGATTGTAATGTTTATATTATGTTGTCATTCATGAAAAATAGACTAAATCTATACTAATATTACAAAGCTGAAGAGTTTGTTTGTTTGTTTAAACGCGTTAATCTCAGGAACTACTGGTCCGAATTGAAAAATTCTTTCAATGTTACATAGCCCATTTATCGAGGAAGGCTATAGGGTATATTTTATTCCCGTATTCATACGGGAACGGGAACTACGAGGGTAAAACCGCGCGGCGTCAGCTAGTACGATCATAAACTTTCACAAAACATATCAACCCACGGGTCAAATTGCTAACTCTTTATACTTCGGTTACAAGAAATCTAATTAAGAGATCATCTTTGAGATTCTAATTAAAGGAGTTTCCTTATTCTATATTAGTGCTGTTGAATAGCGCCATTCATTAGCACATCCCTTAAATATGTATGAGTACGTTTGGAACTCTAGTGAGGGAAACGAGCTGAGCGAACTTATAACTCGAAACTTTGGGAACTTTTACTGAGTAAAAGTTTAACCACTCAACGCTATTAAGGTCCGGGGACAATGTACAGTCAAAAACAATTTTCATGGTAATCTATTGTTGGGGCAAAATAATACTCTTTAAACTGTTGTTGCGGTCATGGCGAAATCATTGTATACCTGTTGAGACTGTATTAACAAACACAAATTTAATTACATAATTTTTTTTATCAGTAAATGTCCCCTAATTTGGAAATTTTTCAACATATCCATATCGTTAAGTTACTTAACCAATTCGCACGCCCCTTAAATATGTATGCGAACGCTTGAAACTCGAGTAACGAAAACGGCTGAGCAAACTTAAGTATCACTTAGAACTTGGGGAAATTTTACTGAACAAAACTTTAACCACCCGACGCTATTAAGGTTCGGGGACAATGTACAGTCGGATACAATATTCAGGGAAATCTATTGTAGGGGAAAATGTCCCATTGTTCTTTAGACTATTGTGGGACTTTTATCGCTAACTAATGGAAAATGTCATTGTCTTAGGACTATACAAAGTTACTCCGATCTGTTCAGTCTTGAATTTAAATGACACTGAACTTTTGACAGCATTTATGATAAACAGAGATAACAGTAAATGATTGTTGAAACCGGAAACAAAGATTCCGGACCAAGTTATATGCCTAGTGGATACCTCTGCCACCGCTTCCGGAGGGCGTGGGTTCGAATCCGAGGTGGGTAGTCCGGAGCATGCACCTCCGACTTTATGAAATGATGTTTATGAAATTAAACATCGTGTGTCTCAAACGGTGAAGGAAAAACTTCGTGAGGAAACCTGCATACCAGAGAATTTTCTTAATTATCTGCGTGTGTGAAGTCTGCCAATCCACGTTGGGCCAGCGTGTACTATTGGCCTAACCCCTCTCATTCTGAAAGAAGACTCGAGCTCAGCAGTGAGTCGAATATGGGTTGATAATGATGAACCACTTTTATTAATTTATAGTAGCAAAAACAGACACACTTTGTATGTATTGCCTAGATGAAGAAAATTTAGGTATTCGTATTTAGGATTTTATGTTTTCAAAATTGAACCATGTACTTAGGTGGTAGGCTGAAGCCGTGGTACCACATCGCACTAACGTACCGTAAACGTCTGAAACTCGTTATGAGTTACACAGTATTTCTTCAAACTTCATCGTTATTTAACATCAGGTGTTATCTATATAGTTAGTAATGGACTAAACTATGCAAAAAGGCAACTTTGGCACTGAGACTGAGAGCCAAAATCATAGGGAAATTACCGAAAAACAAACATTTTATTTAAATTTACCTAACTAGTTTTATAAAATGAAACCAACAATGAAAAATTCAACCCTTTCCATAGTAATAGTAGGTCACGTTTTCTCAAAGTATTGAGTACGAATAGGTACTTAACAATAAATTTCTAGAATTTGCTTGAACAATCTGTGTCCCACATCTCTTATAATGGTTTAAGCGGTGAATAATTGGCAATTACCAGGGTTAACAGAGGCAATCGTTGTTTTACGCGGCGTGCAGGCGGCAAGCGATGCACTTTCAATGGATTTTAAAAAGTGTTTTATCGCCGCATAGCAGAGAAGATTTTTGCTCTTGATACTTCGTCTATTGATGGCCAGAATCATCAGTTGAATTCTAATTTTTCTTATTTTTCTCCTAACTCAGCTTATTTTTATTGGCCATGTACAGAGTTTTAATGCTCCAGGTTGGTGGTTTGTGAAATATTTTCTGCGGCCGTCTTCAAAAAAATATTGTAATAAATTGACAAATTGACATTTGCGTATGAAGGCCGGCTCCACAGATCTGCATCGTATGGATCGGACGCATTGCATCAAAAGGATTTAGTATTCTTTGTATAGAAATCATACTGATCCGCAATTCATAAATCGTATCGAACGGATTTTATCTACCGTAAAATTAAAAATCCGCTTGCTGCGATGCGGCTGATAAGGCGAATTTTAAAATTAAGCTGGTTTAATTTTTTTTAAATGTATCGTTGTATGTTCACCATAGGACTGTTAAACCTTGCGACAGTGACTTACGAGTAGGTACACCGTCACTTGGGCGATAACGTTACAAAAACATTGAAGCAGCATGTTTGTAACGGTTTTTTTTTTTATTTTGTACGAACAAGCGCTTAGGCTGCAATCACGCCTGATGGTAAACGATGATGCAGCCCGTGATATAACATGCTTGCCTAGAAAATGCCTATTCACTCAAAGATACCCATATTGTAGGCGGTGGGGAAAACGTAAGCTGGTAGAGAATTCCACATATTTCCATTGCGTATAAGGAAAGAGACTATTGCCACTTAGTACGCGTCCGAGGAATCTCGACGACGTAGCGGTGCAGATTTCTGCGATGCCTAGCAGTCCTGTGGTAGAACGGCGAAGGCGGCACAAGATTGTACAATTTCTGAGCGTTAGTAGTGTCTAAGGTCCATATCTCTTCCCCTGTACCTATAGATCGTCAAAATCGGCTGATAATAATGAAGAAAATTAAAGAAAAAAGTTACAATAATTCTTCATTTTTCAATGCACACAATATTTTATCTATAAAATCTGTTATCTATTGTAAGATTTAATCCTTTTACGTGGCGACGTCATGTAGGGAAGCACTGAGGGTGTAACAATAAATCTGTATTACTTGAAGAGATATATGTGAGTCCGGGTGCTGCCGTGGCGTTGTAGGATATTAGTGGCTAGATAAAGTTGAATAATGGCCTGATTTCCAGAACATATGTACGCATTGGGGGAGTAAAGAACGTAGTGTTTGCTAATTGGCCTTATCCGTCAGATAGTTGCTGTATAAACATTTTTAGACTTTAATACGGCGTACACGTAGAATTGTGGTAGTGTAGGGGTTGGGTAGGGGTAGGGAAGAAGTGAATATATAAATCAAAGCGAAGCTTGATCGGTGCTAGTATTAAACACGTCTGTTAAAAACAGATGTTTGCCACAGGGCCGGATTAAAGGTCTTTAAGCGTGGACGAAATCGCGGGTCATAAATGTTCATATTAATGGTCACAAAAAAAAATTTTTGTTACAGTTAATAAAATTTGTTGTACTTTTTTTTTCTTTTTTTTATATCTTTATAAAATTTGTTTTTGTATCTTTATTTGTGTGCAATAAAGAATTAAAATAAATAAATAAATAATAACAATTTAATTTTTATTTTTTAAATACAAAAAAGAAATCGTAAATTCATATAATTTCATCATAAAAATAAATTTTAACTTTTCAAGTACCTTTTTTTAGTGTAATAAAAAATATAATAAATCCAAATAAAAGGTTTAGCTGTCCTGTTATCGGCAATTGATTATTTTGACATATCAAAAAAAATACATTTTCTCAAAATGATGTAAAGCTTAAACAAGCACAATATTTATTTGTACAAAAATTCATCCAGATATAAAACATAAATAGAGCGCGCGCGGCGGCTCCATAAATCTGCGCGACACTGATAGCATGTACAAAAGGTGCATGTCAGGTCAGCCAGAACTCGTCCACTGGCAGCCGTCCAAAAATCGCTCCATTCATTGGCCCGTGACATGCCCTAAGCGGTCGCCTGTGAAGATATCTCATACTTTTGCTGCTCCTGCTTTGCTTTGTGTATTGCTCTTAGACTATAAACTTATCACACTAATATTATAAAGGCGAAAGTTTGTGTGTAAGTGTGAAAGTGTGTAAGTATGTTTGTTCCTCTTTTACGCTGCAGCTACTAAAGCGATTTGGCTGAAATTTGGAATGGAATTATACTTTACTCTGGATTAACACATAGGCTTTCTACTTTTCATAACGGAAAAATCCATGGTTCCCGCCTCTCTCTGCCTGCGCGCATGACCTCACACATAGGCTACTTTTCATCACGGAAAAATCTTTTCACACGCGCAGTCTTTTCCCCCTGTTGCCCGCGTATGATTAGAGTATCATCAACGAACTTGCCAAGCTATACCCTCAATATTCCGTAGTAAAGGAGCCGGACCCATTACTGAGAGGTGGTAGCCGCCCGCTGAAACACTGATGTAGTACCCAATCCTAACTCAGTCTTTTTCGACTACTAGAGGGGATAGGAGTTTTGGTGATTAATAGTATAATATCATTTAGGTAAGTTATACAATATTCTAACTAATATTCCTAACGAAAAATAACTAAAAATAACACATTTATCTAAATATTTTTACAATGCATTAATCAAGTTAATTTTCCGTAAGCCCTTATTCGCACGAGAATTTTTCAACGGACGTTAAAAAAACGTTCAAATATAGTATGAAGTTAAATGAAGGTCTATTACCAACAACCAAAATTAAAAATGCTATACTGTTCTGTTTAAAAACACTGTCGTGTGAACATAATTACGCTTGGGAATGCATTTGTTGTTATTGAACGCCTTTTAATTTCCGTTAAAAAACTCTCGTGCGAATAGGAGCTAAGTAGCTTCATCTTGATAAGACCTCACTTTTTATATTTACGAATATTATATATAATTTTTGATTCTGTTTCTAGGTAATAACAATTACCGAGCGTAGAAAAGAGATAACGTTCCACGCAATTTGTGGCTGTTAAGTTGTACAACTATTAATTAAGCAACAGTAGAAAAGACTGCTGGCTAATAACATTTTTTGATCAAATCCCTTATTCCCAAGTTGTACCTATCAATAACCATGTTTATTACCTAGTAACTCACGGAAAATTAACTTGTTAGTAATCAATTGTATAAAAACTCCCCGGATCCTGGACTACAAGTAACACAAATACTATTTTCTAATATCCAAATACTTCTAGATTCGGCGTGATTTTACTGACTCAGCTTCTAACTTTCGGGATGTGACAATATTGAAATACGCTCAAGTCAAAGGATTCCCTCGCAACTAAAGAAAATTTCCGACATCCAACAAACGAATAGCAAACAAAGGCAATAAACAATTTGGGAATAAAGCAAATAGCGATTCCCAGCGGAAATGTCGTGTGTAAATAATTCTGTTTAACTCCTGGATGAGCCTTCATTATTTTTACTGAATTATGAATGAAGTCGTTACAATGAAAGGGACTGTTTGAGGCGAATTATCGTATTGAGTATTCCTTACACCGCGGCCGCCATATTGAATTTGTCATATTTGTTGATGTATCCTTTACTACAATAGTTTCAAATAAAGATTTTATAATGTATGACTAATTTTCCCACTTCAATTAGTTACGTAACGGGCTTGGAACGAACTCATGGCCTTTGTTTGTTGAGTCTGGCCCTATAGCTATTGAAGCTTTATTACTGAGTCAACAAATGTTGTTTGGCCTCATACACATTTTGGATTAGATCACCCCTATATATAAGGGATAAAAAAATAGATTACAATTTACTTTTAGACCTAATATACAATAAATTTCATAAAAAAATATTTAATCCATGTCGGATTAGTATGGCAACTAACACTGTTTAAGTAAGTAGGTATTAGAAGACTAGGACTTCTTTAACAAGATCCTCAAGACTGTGATGGACCTGCCAATGCATAGCTTTAAGCAATGTGTAAAAAAACATTTGCTCGGTCGGGGTTACTACACCATTGATGAGTTCCTTAATGATAAAGTTGCTTGGATGCCGTTGGATCAGCTTCCACCTTCACACAGGAAGTAAAACTATAGGAAATTGTAATGTTGTCATCAATTGTAAATTATAATATTATTGTATGTTTTTTTTTAAAGAGTAACTGTTGAGTTTCCTGCCGGTTTCTTCTCAGCAGAATCTGCCTTCCGAACCGGTGGTAGAATCTTTACAAATAGTCAACTGACGTATCAAAAGTGCTTGTAAACTGAGCCTACTTGAAATAAACTAATTTTGAATTTTGATTTTCAATTTTAGGCAAACGTTATTTTGCCATAAAAAATTAAAATAAAATATTACTCAGACCTACTGAATAAACATGTAAAACTTCATCAAAATTTTTCAAGCCTTTTTGGTGCAACTAACAACCTGATAGAAGATTTTTTAAATAAGAATTTACATTACAGAATGAGTCCTACCCCTTAAAGCCTTAAGCTTATTCAATTAAAGAAAGCACATTATTACTTTTAACTATTTACCTTCAAACTGAATTGTAAGAAGATCCACCGCTCACTTTACATTGAAATAAACGTTCAAAATATAATAAAAGCTATTTATAAATTGCAAGTTATTTCATTTCTCCTTTACAAAACGAACAATGGCGTTGTACTCTGCATTTATTCCTTGAAAGTGAAAAATTGTATTCAATACCGTTTTACCTCTTTGCGATATTTATTATCCGCGATGAATAGACTTGAAAATTGCGATTTTATTTCATTGGCTGGGGAAATTGTTTTCTGGGAATAATATTATGGTATATTCAAGATTTACCTTAAATTCCATTTTCGTGTAGTTAATTAAAATTTAAATTTGCGATCACTTTGAAGTCAAGGTTCCTTTCAGGGAACGTCTACGATTCTTAATAGATTTAGAAACTCTTTACAAAATTTATTCAGGCCTAGATATTACATTAAAAAGGTGGGTATATAACTAGTTTGTACACTGGTCTAAACTGTGATGAATAGATACTGAAACAAACTGAAGTTACAAAGTTTTTTTTTATATCTTGGATAGGCTTGCGCTTGACCACAATCATGCCTGATGGTGAGCAATGATGAGGTATAAGATGAAGCGCGCTTGCCTACGAGATGCCTATTCACTCTTGCCTTGCCTTCCACCGACAAAATAATATGTATATAGACTAATATGTTAAAAAAATATTAGTACAGATTTCTTGATTATGGGCTGAGTTGAATAGTAAAGGCGTAAAAAGTATTTAATAGATAATAATTGTATATTTAATTTATATATATAGAAAATCGTCTTTTTTTATTCTTTAAAAGTTAGCCCTTGACTACAATCTCACCTGATGGTAAGTGATGATGCAGTCTAAGATGAAAGCGGGCTAACTTGTTTGGAGGAGGATGAAAATCCACACCCCTTTCGGTTTCTATACGGCATCGTACCGGAACGCTAAATCGCTTGGCGGTACGTCTTTGCCGTTAGGGTGGTAACTGGCCACGGCCGAAGCCTCCCACCAGCCAAAAAAAGTATATTGAAATGTTATATACCTCTTTGCACAAAGTTGAGATAATGACGCGTTTACTCCATTTTTATGTACCTACCCTCATAAACAAAGATAGACTGCAAAGTAGCTGAATAGTGTACAAAGAGATTCGCGCCAGGCAAACCGCAGCCACTGGACGCGAGCCAAGAACACGTCCATTTATTGCCTCACGTCCGCTCAAAGTGATCGCGTGTACAGCTCTGCACTCTTTGTGCTTAGATGAGATTTACCTAAAGGATAGAGTTAGTATTTAAAATCAAATATATTCTTCGGGTGGTAGGGGATAGCGGAAGTGTGCTTACAGATTTTACATACAATTGTTATTACTTTGACTTTCCGAATTTGACAGAAAATATCAGTGAATAAAATTAAAAAAAAACAAAACAGAAAATGTTCTATTTCTGTTTTTCTAATGCATTCGTGTCACCGATATGCTCACGACTGGAGCACGCGCAGTGTGCTGTGGGTCTTGGGCACTTTTTGGATGGTTGAAATGTCGTGCGTTCGCGTCACCGATATATGAGTTATATCGGATATAGCAATACTAGCTGACGCCACGCGGTTTCACCCGCGAGGTTCCCGTTTCCGTAAGAATACGGGAACAATATATAACTTATAACCTTTCTCGATATCTATCTAAAAATTAAAGATTTTTTTTAAATCGGACCAGTAGTTCTTGAGATTAGCGCGTTCAAATAAACAAACTCTTCAGCTTTATAATTATTTAAATTAGCATAGATTTAAGTATTCACTTCTATCGGCATTCTCCATAACTGCCAATTTTTTATTAAGTAAGCATACCTCCCGTTGAGTACCTACCTCCACTAATATTAAGAAGTGAGAGAAGATTGATGGAGGTACTCGACAGCATGAAAGGTTCTTCCATAATGCTTCTCTGAGACGCTTGAATAAGTACCAACTTCTCCCCACTGGTGGCTCTCCACAACTACTACTTCACACAACCAATGCCAAATCGTCTTTCGAAAATATAAGTTCTTATACTACAAATTGCTTTGAGAAATTCACAAATAGAACATTACCATTGACTTAGTCTTTGAATAACTTTCGAGTGGTTTCATAAGTTGTAAATCTTACCTAATAATCTTTTGCATAATTCCATTTTAAAGGCTTTTAGGCGTATTATCTGCAGACACGAAAGTAAAATACGAAAATTTCACGTGAAAATCTGCCTTATATTAGGCATATTCTTAGTACCGAAAAGCTTTCATCAAAAACTTTCAGTGGGCTTGAAGGCACTACAAACTTGAGTAGGCTGGAGTGTTAATAGCTGATGCCTATCTTAGTTTTCGTTACTACACAGGTATTTTATTTTAGTTTATACTTAGACTTTATGGGTTGAATGAACTGCATAACATGCAGTAAGTATAACGTTAATTAAAACTTATTTGCCTATTGTTTAAGGTAGGTCCAGTGTTTAGACTATTTGGCAATAATAATGGGTTCGAGTCTTGAATCTAGCTATGAAGTACTAAGCTTATTTTCTTACAGGAAATTATTATCAGAGAGTAATTCGGAGTTGGGTCGTGTTACACCCCCAAAAGTGTAACGGCCTCCGTGGCGCAGTGGTGTGCGCGGTGGATATACAAGACAGAGGTTCTGGGTTTGATCCCCGGCTGGGCCGATTGAGATTTTTAACGATCGTTAAAGAATTAAACAATATCACCCTAAGCCTTAAGCCCGTCAGGTCAAATGCGTGCAGTCGGTGGCAGATTTACGAATTTGCCGCCAGGAGGCTATTGAATTTTTGCAGCCCCTACAGACTTTGAAATTCGATAGGTATCGAATCAATACAATTAATTCAGTGTCAGTAAAATTGCAAGTTTTAATATTTTAGTATGACTGTACAGTGCGTACAGAACGTACAGGACTAAAATATTAAAATTATCGTTACATTTTCTACATTTCTGTTGAAGAGGAAGTTTTTTGGGCCAAATTTGCCTCATTCATTTTCATTCATACTACTTAGCCTACTGGTAAATCCACCACTGTGTGTAGTGTTGTGTGTCTAAGCTGCAAATCCCTTCTCGTTTAGTGAGGGAGGCCTGGACCTATTTAAATAGGCTGATAATGATAATAATGATGATAAATATCTCTGTCTCTCTCTACATTGAATAATGCGAGAAAAAAAAATAGAAGCAGGTTAATTTGCAAAAGTCAATTAAGAACATTAAATTGATTTAATAGATACCTAACGCCATCTCCACCCAGTTACAACAACTAACCTTCGATGTACCTTATTCCAGAACCGGTGCATTTTAGCTGATATTTCCTCTATTTTCAATTGCAAAAAAAATATATCATGAAACATCGTTTTTCTATTAGTTCATTTTGTCTGTCTGTATGTTCTCGCTAATGAAAAGATAACAACTGTACCGACACTACAACCTGTGCGGACTATTATTATTAAATTGATTTGCATTTGGTCAAAACCTATTGTCATTAAAATTTAAATTGAAGGATATTAAACTATGGAATTAACCGGTTTATTGTTCGATCTAATGCGGTTTGATCCGGCTACTTCCGCTGAAATCTGGTTTCCTATCAAACAAATATAATGAATTCGGGGTTCCGGTCATAAATTAATTGTCAATATTGGTTAACATTCAAAATATAAATATAATTATTTCAAAAACGCTGAAAATTAACGAATTACTAGAAGGAATCAGGAGCTATTTTATAAAAATACTTCAAATTAATTGTCTCATGTGTGAAAGCCTTTGTTCGTTTTTGTCAGGAGATCATTTTTAATAAGTAGGTACCTAAGAAAAAAATATTTCTTTGTGATAGATCTACGTAACCCTCGTGATTTGTTTTTAATATTGCTTGATTATGGCTTGAATTGAGTAGTTAAGGCGTACCAAACTAATACACGATTTGCATATAATGATATAAGGATTAATAATTACTAAAACAAAAAAAAAAACTTGTTAAAATCTGAGGTCTTGGGTTCTCAGTATCAGTCTGCAGGTGAGGATTTTATCGTAGGTATAAAACCCCATGTGTCAGAAAAAAACGTTAAGCCGCCATCTGATTCTATCACCTAATCTCCCACGAGGTGAGCTAAGCTCAAAATCCCATCACCTTTAAGGTGAAAAGTCTGGAGAAGATCTTACAAAATAGCTGTGAATTTTTAATATTTTTTTATAATAATTGGAACATTTTTTTTTTTTATTTTACTGTAACTCAACATACACCCGAAACACAAATATTTTTGTCAGTTATAAATAAAAATATTAACTAAGCAAAATAATGATAATGTACTCCCTTAAAAGCGTCCTCACTTTGTTACGATAATGTCACATTAAAAAAGTCTGCATAAAATATAAAGTGCCACGTCCTTTATAAAACACGACGTGTCGTATAAAATTTAATAAAAATCGGGAAAACATTCAAGTTATTACATGTAAAAACGATTACACCGTAATTGTATACTCCATTAGGGGTATCATGTACCCCTTAAAGCTCCTAAACGCCGGTTGTAACATGAAAAGGGCGGATGATAGGCAGAACACCAGAGATACTTAACGCTTTTTTTGTTTGAGATCGGACAATGTGACAAAAAGCAAAAAAAGATTAAGGACATTAGAGTCCATTTCCAATTTAATACATTGATGATTCAGCGTCTTGAAATCCCTGGTCTGTATCCTGGGTCGGGTAATTTATTTCCAAGTAATCCTCAGAATAATATCACAGTTGTAAAGGTGATGGTTGTGGTATTACATTCGTTTGAAGTTTTTGCGTTACGTAATGTTTTTTGGCAATTCACTCTCCTGTAAGCCGCAAAAAAATATTTTGTCCCTTGAAACCCCTTTAGCTCACCAAACGTTTGAAACTTCATAGTTGCGTGATAAATATTTTTTATACTTACTTAAAGTAAATGGGCTGTCAAACTTTCATCTTTTATTAAAAGGTCTGGTCATTGCCCTTATATGTCAGTTCTATTTTTTTAAATATCATCGCAGAAAACCCATTGTCGCGCATGTACAGTCAGCAGAGGTGAAATTACCCATATTTTCTGTAGTACAGGCACTATTATAGCCTGTTGTGTGTTGTAATAAAGACTATATTTGTTCACAGCAATTTAAAGATTGTACGTAGGTACTGTATTTTGTAACGTTTCACTGTAATCCTACATATTTTAATACATAATATGTACGGAACACTGGTAATTTATTGGTATTCACGGTCGGTAATTTTTATAACGCAAGCGCCCGCGCATCTCTAAACTGCATCTTATCGAAAACGAATTCGCGCTAAGTTTCTATGGATGTGTTTGATATGCATCTTTCTTAACAAAAAGTTTTTGGATTGCATTTTTCTCCTAAACTATGAGTTTTACATTAAAGTTTATTTGACAATTTTTTTTATTTATTTTTTTATTCTTTAAGCCCTCGACTACAATCTCACCTGATGGTAAGTGATGATGCAGTCTAAGATGGAAGTGGGCTAACTTGTTAGGAGGAGGATGAAAATCCACACCCCTTTCGGTTTCTACACGGCATCGTACCGGAACGCTAAATCGCTTGGCGGTACGTCTTTGCCGGTAGGGTGGTAACTAGCCACGGCCGAAGCCTCCCACCAGCCAGACCTGGACAAATTAAGAAAATCTCAATCTGCCCAGCTGGGGATCGAACCCACGACCTCCGTCTTGTAAATCCACCGCGCATACCACTGCGCCACGGAGGCCGTCAAAATTGTAAAAAACATTCTCATCTACAATTAATCTCATTGAGGTACTATCGTACGACTTTAAATACAAAAGGTAGGTGGCGCTGAAGTTGCTTGAAATGTGTTATTTCAGCATTTAGTGTGTAAAAACACATTTTACACCTAATGTACAAATGAGAAAGTTGTTCCTCCCAAAAAAACCTTCATCATTTATTTATTTGAAGAAATTTTTCGTCGGACTTCTTTTAGTCATATTTCCTAGATTTCCTGTACTATTCTACCCTAAGTTTCATATACTTAGGTACACCTACCTATGCGGCTACCCCTTAACGATCTACAATAATATGTTACGCTGTGTTTTTTACCCTACTGCAACGAGGGTTATGTTTTTCGCGCGTATCTTGTATGTATGTATGTAATAGGTATTCTTTATTACTTCATATCTTCCAAACCGCTGAACGGATTTATGTAATTAAGACATCGTCTTATTAAAATGTAACGCCTATCTAGAAATATTCAACAAATATTTACAATAAATGAGAAATTTGAACATACTTTCTTTTACCTTGCATAGTAGGATGAATAAATAATAAATATACAGACGTAATATGTACGTAAACGTAAACAACATTGCATGCAGTTCTATTAAACTAATTACATTTCAACTGTGAAACACTTAAATGTAAAAACATAGTTTTCGCCTTGCGGTTCCCCGTTCGCTACATTAATAAACACCCTCGAAACCGCGTGTGGGGTCAATTAGAACCTCATTTGAAAGTAACACGTGGTTCTCTGTCTAAATAATTCCCTTATACCTGAATTTTAACATTTTGTTATACCTACTCGTAAAAACTAAAAACTAAAATTAAAATCGAACACTATGAACTATAAGTACTTAATTATATTTGCGTTACTCAGAATATTAAATTTACTTAAAAATATACAATCTCATCTCATATATCTAAGATGGTACATATCTATACAGGTCTGCTAAGGGTCATTACAGCATGAGGGATTTTTGTGCAATGAGGAGAAACTGAAATATTCTGAAAAAAATTAGATAACATTCCGTTGAAAAACCCGGTGCGTGACCGGGTTTTTCCCGGTTTCACCGGGGTCACCGAGGATTTTGACGGCCTCCGTGGCGCAGTGGTATGCGCGGCGGAATCACAAATCGGAGCTTCTGGGTTCAATCTCTGATTGAGCCGATTGAGATTTTCTTAATTGGTCTAGGTCTGACTGGTGGGAGGCTTCGGCCGTGGCTAATTACTACCCTACCATTTCACGCGATTTAGCGTTCCGGTCGCGAGGGTGTGGATTTTCATTCTACTCATAACAAGTTAGCACGCTTCCGTAGCATCATCACGTACCATCTGCTAAGATTGTATTAGGGCTAACTTGTAAAGAATAAAAAAATACCGTTGGTGTACATCAAATTAACGTCACCGTTGGTGGCTTAAATACACATAGAAAAAAAAAAAAATTCCCGCGCGTACGACTTCATACCCGCTCTGTCCTTGTGTCCCCCGCGCACGACTTCATACCCGCACAGTCCTTCCCCTCCCGTAACTTGCCAAGCTATACCTATAATAGGATCATGAGCTGACAGACTATCAGCCAAAATGACGAATATCTGACTTTCGCATGTTCTTAGACTACTTTCAGTATAAATATTTCAAGTTAAAAAAATATTTATTTACACACATCACACGTACAATTGTTTGCGGCATTTAATTCTACACGATTAACTTTCATTTTCCTCATCCCGACAAAATGTCCCGGGCTTGTTTTATTCTCGCAGGGGATTATCGCGACTTTGCGTTAAACCTTTGACCTTGAGGGCTCGTTCTGTAGGAGCATAAACTCCATGGAATTGTATGACCGGTGACAAGATACACCCGCCAACGAAGCTCGGCCTAGCACCTAAACTGCTTAATCAAGTTTTGGGGCATATTCTGTAAGTATTCGATAAGATTGTTTATTTATTAGCTAATAAACAGTGTGCCATAAAAATCATGCGGAAGTTCCACGTTAATGTTTTTCAATAAGGCGCGTTTTGACTTTAATTTTATGTTTTTGAGTTTACTTATCACCATAACCTGACGTTTCAAAAGTACATGTAAACCAAGCCTACTTGACATACATATAAAACTAGCTGACGCTGCGCGGTTTCACTCGCGAGTACGGGGATAATATAGCCTTCCTCGATAAATGGGCTATCTAACACTGAAATAATTTTTCAAATCGGACCAGTATTTCCTGAGATTAGCGCATTCAATCAAACAAACAAGCTCTTCAGCTTTATATGTTAGTATAGATTGAAATTTAGGTAAATTTTTCAAATAAATGTTTGTTTATAAAATATTGAGTACGAACAAAGTAAAACAGCTTAAATATCTAATAACTTGGGTTTTCTAATACTCAAGATAGAGAGGATGTCAAAATTTGTTTGTTAATAACTTGATTAATAGTATTTATGTTCTACTAGTCCAAACTGTAGATGACTTAAGTGCCATCTATTGAATGTAAGTGAGCATAGCCTCGCATAGAATACATTGGATAGGTTTAAGTCCTACTATATATAGCGTAATTTCAGTGGCTGCCATAATATCTTTATAACCCTATTTCATCGATGTTTCTTGTTACTCCTGCCTAGTACTTAATATTGGTGTTAAAAGGTTTTGAGAATACACCCCAAGTATTTCCGTCACGCGCGTTCCAAAGCGGTCCACGTCGAAAATTAAAGAGCAAAAGGTCGCGGTCGAGCTTTCGTGTATTGCGTTACGTTATCCTACGCCCATGCTGTACCGTACGATTGAGTACTACGAGTGAATATTCGGGATGGGTCAGCGGAATTTATAGACCCTGTATCGTCGTAAGAATATGCCAATTTTGCAGGACCAGGCCTCCCTCCTGGGGGAGGAGATCCCGGCATAGGAGAGAGAGAGGAGAGAGAGTTCTTCATCTTCTTCCTTCTGGGCCGTTCCCGCACTTGGCATTCCCGCATTTGATTGGCCGTTGTACGTTGGTCCTTCAGTGTAGGTTCCTGCTGGATGCACTCCATCCAGCCGAGCTCTCTCCAGAAGCTTAGCAGGCCGCTTAGGTCGCCGATAGCCTCATTCAGAGATAGATACATTCAGTGTTACCGACTAGCGTAGAGACAAACTACATTTTTCGTGAAGTAAGTATAGACACTGAATTTACAATGTAACCCAATTATATTTTCATTGTTGTAAAGAATAAATACTCTTGACCTTATTCTTAATAGGGTAAGCGTAGGTTTTTGAGTCTTGCATTTGCTCCCCACTTTAGCCGTAGAGGTTCCACCTCTTAAAGAAATTCTATTATATTAATATTTCTTACAGTATTTATTAAAATATTGCCAATATTACTAATATTGGCAATATTTTAAAGCAGATTATTATAACATTATTATTTGTAGGTATATCTGGACAATAACGTATAAAAAAAATCGTATCAAATTTTGTGCATCAATGTCCGCTTCCATAATATCACCCTTTAGAGTAAAAAAACCTCTTAAACATCGACAGTGAAACCCTAAAGAACATCTCTTATGGCACGATGTGAACGTGACATGAATACCCGGGTGTATTATTCCGGGACGCATTTTTACAACTCAATGTCTCCAATACTTGATAGGGTTCGGTAACAAGGCCACGTGGACCCAGATCACTTTAATTTGAACTGAGAAATAACTAAAGAAACTGCATGTACCGAAGTGTCCACAGAAACTCTTCTGTCTTCTTCTTTCTTCTCCTTTCTTCTACAGAAGAAGTCGCCTGAAACGATAGCACGTGGTTGGTTTATCAGTCCAAGTGATATGATTTGCATTACTGTGACGTAGCAGAAGTTTAACTTTTAAACAGTCATACCTTAAAGACGTCTGTAGTCCTGTTGAAATACATTTAAAATATTTTAGTCTTTAGAGTCACAGTTTAGTCTAAAAAAAGTTGAAAACCCTGAAAACGTGCTAATGTCGTGAAAATTTCTTTCATCCAATAAAATGAGAGGAGGGGATACAGTATTTTTCACTCTCTTATAGTGAAAATACTTTACGACCTATTCTCATATCATACCTATATACTATATATAAGTAGAAGTAATCATTTATGAGTGAGTGCGACCACAAACAGAGTGGCATGAGATTATTATCATAGAAGGAGAAGAACAATAAGAAGATTACTTGTACTCTTAATTAACTTATGGTAATTGGTGATGCCATCTAGGTAGGTATTACTCCCCACACTACGTGAACAAATAAGAAATATAGACTCCCTTAAAGTAGTTATTGTTATTATACCTATTATTTAGTCGTAATCGTCCTCTGAGAGTCTGAGGATAAATATTTTTTCTGTACAAGTTCTTGTTACATAGTAATTTTTATATTACTCTTTTATTTTTTCTCTCATATTTATTTATACTTTTTAGTAATTTTCAATAATGCCTATAAAATAATAAATATTTTAATTAACTTAATACGGAGGTAAATTAGAAATTATGGATAATGTACGCGGAAAGGAAAATCACTTAGCAAAGGGTTTTGCTAAGCGATTTTGCTTTCCGGTACAATATGGACTAATCAAGGTCACTTTTAATTCGAACTTTAGTATATTTTATTGGGCTTATTAAAAATAATTTTCAAAACTTTATCCCTTCCAATATCTAATATCTAATCGCCTCTATACCGTACTTTCTTACAAGGCATTGATGTGACATCCTTTAACAATCAACTTGCGGATAAAAACTGTGTCCATTCAACTGAAAACTTGCGTACGATGCGATGAAGAAATTATCTCAGAGAACCCTCGCATCTTCAAATCAGTGTTTGAATAACATCGAACCCAAATATTTTACAGCCCAATAACCCGAGGAAGCGCGGTTTTTAGATTATCATTTGGCTTGGTATTCTGAGTGTCCTTTATAACGCCCTAAGGGTTAGAGGGCATATGGTATTGGTCGGGCTCTCATACATGATCGGAATAAATCAAACACACTTAAAAATTCCGGGAGCATTTCATGCCTTTATTAACGTGACGGTAATAAAGTTCGATACACCGATCCGGGCGGTAGTAATGTTGGGGATATTATGTTTTAATGCGATTGGTTTACAGAGATTTTTTACTTTAAAAAACAGGCATAATATATCATCGACGTATAACCTATTATTCTTTGTTAATAGACTAACGACAAGCGGCAGATAGTTTAATCATTATAGCCTCAATAGCTCAACGGTAAAAGCGGTCTTACTCATCACCGAGGATGGTGGTTCGATCCCCGCCCCGTTAATCTATGGTCGTGCCCACTCATATTACAGTCTTGCCCGTTTAGTAGGAGAGGAATGGGAATACTAGTCATATTAAAAAAATATACCTATGACAGAATCCTCCTGGCTTCAAAGTCATCCTCAATCATGAGCAATCTTCCTCGGATTCATTCGTCAAAAATAAGGAATCTTCCTCTGGTTCTAATCCTAATACTGGTAAACTCTGGACCAACGAGGTAATTAAGCAATTTGATGTAATTGTAACAAAATAAATGAGCTCACCGGATTAAAGCGGTTTGATCCGGACACCACCGGTCCATACCGGTGCTACTGATAAATACGACTGAATTCCGGAAACATTCCATTTATAATTGAATAGACAATATTGGTTGATACAAAGTTGATAAATGCGTCAAATATTTTAAACGTGAATGTGATTTATTACTTTATATATTGAAATATTAATTAATTCACTTTTAAGTAGATTGCTACATTTAGCTTACCGTATTATATTGATAATGAAAATAAATTGTATCTATGATTTAAAATTTAAATCCAACGGATTCAAGATAAATGTTTTTATCTGATAAAACCAAATTTATTGTTTTCATTGCGATACTTTGATATCTAGTAACATTAATATTATACCTGTGTATATTCATCATCATCATCATCAACCCATATTCGGCTCACTGCTGAGCTCGAGTCTCCTCTCAGAATGAGAGGGATTAGGCCAATAGTCCACCACGCTGGCCCAATGCGGATTGGCAGACTTCACACACGCAGAGAATTGTGAAAATTCTCTGGTTTGCAGGTTTCCTCACGATGTTTTCCTCCACCGTTTGAAACACGTGATATTTAATTTCTTAAAATGCACACTGTATATTTTTATAATATAAATATAATCAAAAAATAAGTAGTAGGTATATCGATTTATATTACGAATATATGAGAGTGCTCCTAAGTTTTCCACCTATTACCACCTATTATAGATCTATCTTCTAAGATTTGACTTAACTGCACAGTGCACATATTACCACATACACAGATACAAAGTTTTATAGTAACAATCTTAGATGAGGTCCTAGCTCATGGTAATATAATTACTGGCATTATTTTTTTTAACTCAAAACACCCCTGAATAATGCATAAGTAAAGTACCTGTTTCTAGCAAATAGCAGAGGACTAAAACAATAGAATTGAGATTACTCAAACTTACTAAGATTTTTTGCTAAAAAGTCCGTGATGGCTATTAGACTTTTTAGCAAAAAATCTAAGTAAGTTAGTGAATATGACCCCAGCTTCTGATTGCGGAAGGTGTGGGTTCGAATCCGATCCGGGACATGCACTTCCAAATTTTCAGTTGTGTGTATTGAGAAATTATATATCATCTGTCTCAAACGGTGAAGGAAAACATCGTGAGAAAACCTGCATATCAGAGAATTTTCTAAATTCTCTGCGTGTGTGAAGTCTGCCAATCCGCATTGGGCCAGCGTGGTGGACTATTGGCCTAACCCCTCTCATTCTGAGAGAAGACTCGAGCTCAGCAGTGAGCCGAATTTGGGTTGCTAACGACGAAAAAAACAGAATCGTTGTTATAAGTACAGCTTGGGTAAGTTAATCTTGTCAAAATCTTCTACTAACAACAACAATTTGACGAAAGAGGCATAAAATCTCAATAATTTCCCCGTATTTCAGATACCTGTTGCGGTTAAGGGCGGGAAAGGAAGAGGGATCGACCGCCGCCGAAGGGGAGTTATTATTTCCTTATAATGAGGAGTAATTGGTACCAACAACCGAGATTTCTCACATTTATGGCTTCCTAGTACTTGTTCATTTGAATATCGGTATGTTTTTTCGTTTTTAGGGTTCCGAACGTAAGTAGTACAAAAACGGAACCCATAAAATATCACTCGTGCACATTTTAATATCTGCCTTTTTTTTATTTTATATATAACTAACTAACTCTTGCGGTTATCACCTACGTGTCCCATCCCAAACCCGTAAAAATCTGGGGATAGAATATAGCCTTTGTTACTCGCTGATAATTTAGCTTTCCATTGATGAAAGTTGCTGCGTGTTACCCACCTTGTCGTAGGCAATCAATAAACGCAAAAAAAACTTTCCAGGCCGATTAATTAAAAGAAACCGGCCAAGTGCGAGTCGTACTCGCGCACAGAGGTTTCCGTACACACCTGTTACATACAGGTGGTTATGGTATTATAATTACTAAATGAGATGAACATTACAATTATTTGGAATGGAGGAGCAAAAATTTAAAACAAAGATCCCTATCGTTTCAGTAATTCTGAATCACTTGCTAATCATTTACTAAGCTGGATTCAACAACGTTCCGGTACGACAAGAAACATCGGATAATTTTAGACATTCATCGCATATCAAACAAAAACTTAAAGCATAAACGGCTGTATCTTTTGATTGCGTTGGCTTAGAAGTTGGATTTTTTCACAGCTATAAGAGACAGTAGACCTGAGTATTTCATATGTATTTCGGCTTGATACATCCACGCGTATATTGTCACTCACCATTAGATGAGACAGAGAGAGAGAGCCGTGATAGCCCAGTGAATATTACCTCTGCCTCCGATTCAGGAGGGTGTGGGTTCGAATCTGGTCCGGGATATGCACCTCCAACTTTTCAGTTGTGTGCATTTTAAGAAATTAAATAGCACGTGTCTCAAACGGTGAAGGAAAACAGCGTGAGGAAACCTGCATACCAGGGAATTTTCTTAATTCTCTGCGTGTGTGAAGTCTGCCAATCCGCAATGGGCCAGCGTGGTGGACGATTAGCCTGACCCCTCACATTCTGAGAGGAGACTCGAGCTCAGCAGATGATGATGATGATTAGATGAGATCGAATATACCACCATGGCAATTAAATCGAAATTTAATAGCAAACAAAATTACGTAACTTGAATAATGGATCAAAAATCTCAAACAACATTAGAAGTTATTAAAAACTCATTTGCTGTAAGAACACGTAAAACATCCGATATTTTTACAGAGCATACTCTTACCTTACCTTCGATATTTTATCTTTTCTTTTACTTTCAAAAGAAGAACCGATAAACATTCTCGCAACAATACCGATCACTTTTAAAAAAGGTAAGGAATTTTATGAACTTCTTTATAGGTAAAAAGGTAAGTTGGATTCTCCGTACGGAGTCTTTTAAAAGACTTTCGAGTCCTTTGTGGGGAACATCTCTAGAATACTTTGAGCGATGCAAACACCCGGCGAATATTTGCCGAGGCCTTATATAAAAGATCTTTCAGGTCGGATAACCGTTAGAATTATTTCACATAGTGTTTTAGTAAAATAAAGTTAGTATTATTTTGTATTACGAATATACTTAATACGTTTTTTTTTTTTTTATTCTTTACAAATTAGCCCTTGACTACAATCTCACCTGATGGTAAGTGATGATGTAGTCTTAGATGGAAGCGGGCTAACTTGTAAGGACGAGGATGAAAATCCACACCCCTTTCGGTTTCTACACGGCATCGTACCGGAACGCTAAATCGCTTGGCGGTACGTCTTTGCCGGTAGGGTGGTAACTAGCCACGGCCAAAGCGTCCCACCAGCCAGACCTGGACCAATTAAGAAAATCTCAATCTGCCCAGCCGGGGATCGAACCCAGGACCTCCGTCTTGTAAATCCACCGCGCATACCACTGCGCTACGGAGGCCGTCAAAAACGTATTCGTAATATGTAGTTTCAATAGAAATAACGTCATTTCAACAACTTACTGAAACTTTTTATTTATTTTGCATTTTGTAACTATGTATCTAAAAGAATCACTATAATTAGCTTATTTAATTTATTTCCTCCGGAGCTCGTTATAAAAGTGCTTAGACCTACCACGCTCAATGGCGGACTTAGTGTGTTAACACTATTAGATGTTTCTGGTAATGTAACACCATAAACATTCTGCCTCGTTGGTCCAGTGGTTAGCCCGTGTGGTTTCGGATGATGAGGTGCAGGGTTCGAGACCTGTTTCGGGCTTGATACTGATATGCGATTCAGTTTTTTTTTCTTATAAGAAATTTCCAGTTAAAATTCTCAGCCCAGAGTTAGGAAGAAGTTCGCATTTATATATTAAGATACTTAAAAAATCTAACGGACGCCCGCGACTTCGTTCATAGTGCCCGAGCCCGTCAGCCCGAAACCCACATTGGAACAGCGTGGTGGGTCTAAGCTCCGTAACACTTACCTCTTCTATAGGGAAGGAGGCATTGGACCAACGAGGCAATGCAAGTTGTATTATGATTCTCTAATTTGGTTCCATATTGTTGTAACATCATTCGCTATACACTGCAATATAATCCGATCTGCTCCAAACTGGATCAAGCCAAGTCAGTACAGTCTCAAGACAATACCGCCTCCATTAGTTTGCGAGCGGCTAGCAACAATAGTCCATAGAACAATGACACATTTCGCCCTACAATAGTTTTCCGGAATATTCTATTCGACTGTACTTTGTCCTCGAACCTTTGTAACTTCTAAGTACAACTTTACTAAGTTATGAGTGATACTTCTGACTCTTATATTTGAGAACCAGACTTCTGACTATAAGAAACTAGCGGACACCCGCGACTCCGTTCACGTAAAATTTCATTTTTATAAATACCTTGGAAACCATGGATTTTTCCGGGATAAAAGTAGCCTTTGTTCTGCTCCAAGGTTCAATTTATCTCAATAGCAAATTTCATACATATCAGTCAGTCATGAAAAGGTAACAGACATACAGACTTACTTTCTCATTTAATTTTATATTATGGATACATAGGTACTTACACTTCAAAAGTAAATATAAGTAAATCCTTCAGTATTATGTCACAAAAGAGGCTATTCAGTGACGATGTCTTCATAACTCGCCAGTGTGAGATCCATATGTATCTCTCTTTGAAAGCATTAATTAGCTTTAGATTTTTCTAAGTTCTGTGCTCTCTATAGTATCGTATTAAAAAAGGAGACACGGAGACAAAGTCGAGACTCACATAATCGATTTGTAAAAATGTGAGAGAATAGCACATGTAAGAGTTAATGTACCTACCAAATTTCAGTATGTTGGTCAGTTTTCTGAAGTATGATTTTTCAATAAAATTTTATTTTAATTCATTAAAATAAAATTTTATTGAAAAATCATACTATTAGGTGGACCGAAGACATCAAGCGGGTTGCAGGGAGCCGCTGGATGCTCGCGGCTCGAGACCGTTTTGTTTGGAAGTCCATGCAAGAGGCCTATGTCCAGCTGTGGACGTCCATCGGCTGTTAATGATTATGATGATGATGATGATGACTATTAGGTACATGCTCATGTACTGAGTACGATTTTCAATAAAATAAAAGTTCAATAATACTAAGTACCCACTAGACTAAAAATCGCAAGAATTGTTTTAATATACCTGAGTATCGTGTCAAGCACTGATAGCCCCCAAAAGCTGGAAAATCTAGCTTTCATGAAAACATCCGGTAGGCTTAAAATATTTGTAAGGACTCACTAGTAAAAGAGCTGGTGGCTTTAATTTATTTAAGGTTTCAAAATCGCAAAAGGTGGCAATCAATCCAGGATATAAAAGCAACTTGCATGACAGACGGCTTAAAAGTGTTTTATCACTTTTAATTCGTATGCAACGCGTTTGCAGCACGATTTGCAATGTAAGGCAAAGCTCTTAGAGAATTTCAATGTGACGGGAATTGAAGAGCCATTAACGAGACGCTTTGACAGCCAAGCAGATTTTTATGAACGTATATGAAAGAAAACTGGCTGCGTCGAGGGAATTTTCGTGGAAAGATACAGTATTTCTGCGCTGGAATAGATATTCAGTCAATGGAAGTTTTCAATAAAAAAATTAAGCCGTGAATATGTGAGCCACAAAGGTTCTTTCGGTTTATTTTTATTAGGTACTAGCCGCGACTTTATCCGCGTGGAATTCAGTTTTTCACAAATCCCGCGGGAACCATGGATTTTTCCGGGATGAAAAGTAGCATATGTGTTAATCCAGAGCAAAATCTATTTCCATTCCAAATTTCAGCCAAATCGCTTCAGTAGCTGCAGTGTAAAAGAGGAACAAACATACTTACACACTTACACACTTACACACTTTCACACAAACTTTCGCCTTTATAATATTAGTGTGATATTGGTTTCCTTCATATTTTTAAATAGTTTAACTAACACTAAGTTTTAAATTACAAATGTCTTTTTTTTTATTACCAAACGCCACAATGTCTTTCTAGAATTTTAAAAACATAATTTAAAAACCCTATTTCAAATCATTAATATTAATTTGATTCATAATAAAATTCCAAATACAAATGTATCTTTAAAAAACTGATCTCAAAAATTAGTTTAAAAATCATCTCATAAATATTTTACTTAATGTTTATGAGATGATTTTTAAACTATAGTATTTAGAATCGTTTTTTTGCTACATTCACGTGTACGTAGGTACCGGTCAGATAAATACATTAGATACATGATATATTGGCTGCTGGTTCAGGTCTCGCTGGTGGGAGGCTTCGGCCGTGGCTAGTTACCACCCCACCGACAAAGAGGTACCGCCAAGCGATTTGTCGTTCCGGTACCATGTCATGTAGAAACCAAAAGGGGTAGGGATTTTCATCCTCCTCTTAACAAGTTAGCCCGCTTCCATCTTTTATTGCATCATCACTTACCATTAGGTGAGATTGTAGTCAAGGGCTGACTTGTAAAGAATAAAAAAAAATACTCGTAGATCTACGAAAAAAGGTGTCGGACTTAACACCAAGAAGATCATAAGTTCCAATCCTACACGTTGGCCTATTGTCATATCCACACCTAATACAAACTTTACGATAAATCGGAAAGGAAGATTATAATTAATACTAGCGGACGCCCGTGACTTCGTCAGTGTGGAATTTAGTTTTTCACAAATCCCTCGGAAACCATGCATTTTACCGGGATAATCCAGTTATATTTTAATCCAGGCTATAATCAATCCTAATACCAAATTTAGCTAAAGCTAGCAAATTTTAAAAAGCTAATTCGGTTCAGTAGTCGAGGCGTGAAAGAGTAACAAACGTTAATATCATCAAAATCATCAGTTTTCGCAAATCTCGGGAATATCTTGGACTTTTTCGAGATAAAATAGCCTATGTGTTAAACCAGAGTAAAATCTATTTCCATTCCAAATTTCAGCTAAATCGCTTCAGTAGTAGCGGCGTTATAGAGTAACAAACATCCAAACATCCATACAAACTTTCGCGTTTATAATATTAGTAGGATAGGATTATTTACAAAATAGGGTTAAAAAAAGATCACTAATACTGTCACCGGCTCTTGTCCTAGGAATATGCCGTGCAGTAGTGTTAATAGCTGATGGCTATCTTTGTTTTCGTGAAGCGTCATAGCCTGCAGTACGCTGAGAGCCGACATTATAATCCAGCTTAAAAGCCTTTGAAACTGAAGCTCTGGAAGTTTGTTTCGGGCGCATTGAACAAAGATCGCCGCTGTTGGCTGCTATAACAGCCAATTAACTTGGCTTAAACCTGTATTAAGGCCCCGGGTGCAATATATTATTTAAAAGGTTTATTTCTTTATCATATTAAATAACAACATTGTGACCGAGTGTGTATTTTTGATTGTAGGAGATCCGTATTAGAAACGACCTTCACCCACCTGTTCACTGGATGAAAAGTGTTGTATATCAAAGGACATGTCCCAAAATTTATTTTTTATTTATAATTTAAAAGCAGGTCGATAGTATTTTTTGCGGATAGAAGATACAAATTGCTGTTGCGAATATAATTTTCAGAAGTTTTTGAACCCGCATTAATTAGATAAAAAAAATTCGTTTCGCTCCCTTGTCTACAAATTAAACATAGACAATAATTAATACAGTAAAAGTGTACAAAACATCAAATAAAACACCTGGAATTGAAGTCATATCCGGTGTAAGCTGTCAATGTCATTTAATATTGTCAAATGTCATTAAGACACGAGGTAAAAGGAAACATTAAATCATAGACAGAGAAGCATTAAACAAAAAAAAACATAAATTGCTTTTAAAACACCTTAAACAAACGCTACTACGCAAAGATCACTGACAATCTGTCAAGGTGTCAGTTACAAGCATGTTGCCATGATAAAAATTGAGCTATTGAGGCTCAATTTTATTTATGTAAGTATTGATTGAGACTTGGTCGCTAACTATGGGCCTCATAAGAAAGCTCAGAGTCACACAGTGGGCGATGGAACGAGCTATGTGAGGTCTCTGCGTGATCGAATCAGAAATGAGGAGATCCACAGAAGAACCAAAGTCATATAGCATATATATATACATAGCTCAACGAGTTGCGAAGCTGAAGTGGCAATGGGCGGGGAACATAGATCAAAGAGCCGATGGACGTTGGGATCCCAAAGTGCTTGAATGGCGTCCCCACACTAGAAAACGCAGTGTTGGTCAACTTCCCACCAGGTGGACTGACGACATCAAGCGAGTCGCAGGGATTCGCTGGGTGGAGATGGCTCAGTATCGTGAGGTTTGGAAGTCCCTACAAAAGGCCTATGTCCTGCAGTGGACGTACATCAGCTGATATGATGATGATGATAATGAAGTATTGATTTCATAAAACACAAAAAATGTTTCTATGCCTTTTAACATTGAAATAACCAACCCCAAACCGGTTTCCATAAGAAGACGAATATAATGTGAATATGAATAGTAAAAATAACAGAATTTCCCGCAAATGCATCCGCTAGGTAACTATTCCGTAAAAGAAAGTTTACCCTTTTCACACCGACAGGCAATCTCAACATGTACGTCTTATGTGCCGCTATGAGAAAGAGTTTTTCAAAAATAACGAAAAAAATGTAATATTTATGAAACTGCAGTAAACTCGTTTACGTCTTTAATAAGGGGCACAGACATGATTTATGTGCACTTTGTTCATTCGTCATATTCTCTAACACTAAGCTGTTAGTTGTTGAAATCATCGTCGAGCTCGACGTTGAAACCACTTTTATATTAATCCTAACTTCGTAGATACGAGGTGCGAATGTGTTTTTATCACACTTTGAAGTACCTAATTCCAATCGATCGTCATGAAAGTTTGTGATAAGTGCAAAAAAGTACCTGCATAAAATTTTTCATTTCGCATAACATTGCCGAGGGTTAGCACAAAGTTTTAATTGACAAAATCTAAAAGAGAGCAAGGCCGCAGATAAAAGACAATCAATTTAAATAGAACTAGAAACCTTTAGTTTATAGGACATTGGCTAGAAAATAACAGACTTCATTTACATTAATTTACATTTAATAAAGATGTTTGATGCAGAATTCATGCTACAGATTATGTTATATTTGAACATGATATTAATTTAGACCACAGTCGATTGCAACACACCCGGCTAGTAATTTCGATCAGATGAAGCCTTAATACAAATACTCGTAATATTGGGTTCTATTACACTATGAATGCTACGTTTCAAAATTAAATGTTTGGAATGTTGCAAACTAAACTAGTATCAACTGTAGAACGATTTATACTAATGCTGCTATTTTGTAATTAAATTCTCTTATGTATTTCAAACATTTAGTATTATATTTGTTCTATATTAAACGACTTTGGTGATATAGGTTTGGGCAGTGGCTAGTTATTACCCTAGTCAAAAAAAATATATCGCCAAGCGGTATAGCGTATAAATACAGTGAGAACCAAAACCAGTCATGTATACGGTATATTCCCCACCACCAGTCATGTATGGTTACCAATACCATCTATAGCTTGGCAACTTTGTTCGTAACTCCCGATGGTCCGCTTGGGCCGGGGGGCGTGTAGCGATGAATGAACCACGACTGATGCACCTCACTTCCCCGCCGTCTTTCCCCCCGTCTCCCGCATATCATGGGAGTGTCATCAACTAATTTGCCAGACTATAGCATTGACATTTAACATCAGATGAGATAGCAGATAACTGTTAAAGTTGTCATTAGTATCAATCTTCATCATCATTAGTCGATGGACTTCCACAGTGGATATTAATCTTGTTTCGTTAAACTTGTCACTGAGTAAAAAATTGTTTCATCGTTGTATCAGCGTTGAAGAAAAATCATTGCTCCAACAGAATAACCCCGTAGTGAAATACGATGAAACGAAACGAAACGGAGTAATATTTGCGTGAAACAGTTTAGCTCAGAGCCCGACCGCAATTTTTCGCTCCGTCGTCTTGCGTAGTGCAAGACGGCTCTTCGCTTTATTGGAATGAAACACTGACTTTTGTTTAGAAATAATATATTTTATTAAAACTGTGGGTAGTTTCGACAGAGCGTGGCTGGGTGCTTATTTTGTTATAATATAACACTAGAAGATGCCCGCAACTTTATGTGCCCGGAATTCGATGTCTATTTTTTTCTTACATAACGTCATAATCTATACTAATTTTATAAAGTTGAAGAGTTTGATTGTTTGTTTTGGACGCGCTAATCTCTGGTTTGATTTGATAAATTCTTTCAGTGTTAGATAGCTCATTTATCGAGGAAGGCTATAGGCCTATATATTATTCCCGTATTCCCAAGAGAAACCGCGTGGAGTTAGCTAGTTATTAAGATAAATTTTTACGTTAAGTAGTAGTTCGTTTGGGAAAGTGCTACTATTACGCTTAATTTTACCGCCTGGCAGCATTACGGTATTCTAGTAGTCGATAAAATTACAGTCACATGAGGCTCAACACCACTGTGCCTCAGATGTCACAGCCAGGTCAGGGCCGTCGTTACCTGCTTCCTTCCCAAACCCTCATGACCTAACTCCTTGCCCATGATAGGAAAATGCACTGACAAACTTCTAGCTTTGTAAAATAATTAGCTATTTTGCTCTAAAAGAACCAAATCGCTAATTATAATTTTATTATTTCTATCTTTTAATTTGAATTTAATAATTTTCAAAGAATTTGTTTATGCAGCAAAAATAAATCCGTCAAAAAACAATTACCCGACTTCAGACACAAATTGGTTGAAATCGGAGTTTAGAAGAATCGTCTCTTTCTATTTGTCAATCGACTTGTTATAATAATAATTATTATTATTTATTTATTCATTAGTTATATATTTATTCATTAGTTACTTATACTTATATGGATCAGCCACAAAAAAGAAACGAATCGACACAACAACTTATTCACCATCAAAATCGGATGAACTGTCCAGTCGTCAAGGAGATACATACGCAAATACATACATACATACATACGAGTACATACAACAACCATACATAGACTGCTAAAATTATAATCTTTCCTGGATTTGCCGCAGTCGGGTAAAAAGGAATTTATTCTTACGCCACTAAATCTCATACGAAACCAGTTCGATACAGTTTAGAACACTAACTCGGCTAGATAAGTACATTGGATCGGCAAAAACTTTTCAATATCGTGTCGCTACATATTTTAGTGAAAGAAGGCAACTTGTCGAACTTATCTCGAGGTTTCGCTAGTGATGCGATGTGTGGACAGTATCGATAAAACAAAAACCACGACGTAAGTGAAACATTTTTCGGCTCTTAGGCATGCGCCATTGGTTGCTATGCCGAGTGCTTTTTCTTTAGATACCGTTACTCTGTGGCCGACTGTAATCAGTGGCGTGCATAAGGTTGTTGATCAGGGTATGCGCTAGTAATAAAACTAAGCAGAATAGAAAAATCTGTATTTAATAAGCATTAAGAAGACAACTCTTAGGGTATGCAGTACTTTAATGCATGTATGAAGTGCACGTCACTGACTGTAATACATGTGATAGATAAACAAAAAAAAAAGTTTTGATTTAATAATCCACCTATTATTCTACTCAACCGATCATCGTGAAACGTTCCATTTTATTTTATTTATAGATACTTAAACAATACACATCACTATCTAGCCCCAAAGTAATCATACAGAGTAGCTTGTGTTATGGGTACTAAGATAGTAGATATTATAATTATAATATCATGGTTCTTCTTTATTTATAGATGGTTTGTTTAATGCTGAATACCCTCATAGGAGCCACATTATACATTAGAATACATTATTTCGTCGTCATCAACCCATATTCGGCTCACTGCTGAGCTCGAGTCTCCTCTCAGAATGAGAGGGGTTAGACCAATAGTCCACCACGCTGGCCCAATGCGGATTGGCAGCCTTCACACACTCAGAGAATTAAGAAAATTCTCTGGTATGCAGGTTTCCTCACGATATTTTCCTTCACCGTTTGAGACACGTGATATTTAATCTCTTAAAATGCACACAACTGAAAAATTGGAGGTGTATGCCCCGGAGCGGATTCGAACCCACACCCTCCGGAATCTGAGGCAGCGGTCATATCCACTGGGCTATCACGGCTCTATTACATTATTTACCTACGATTAACCGCTATTTTACCAAAATTAAACAACATTCTTGTCTCCTTAGACAAGGGTTGGGCTAGAACATTTTCAAGCATAAAGCACAGGGTACCTACCTTACATCTAAAAAAATGTGTATATATTAGTAGCATGTCATATAAAGTATTACATGGAAAACAATGCAGTGTCACGACGTAAAGTAAAGCATTTATAAGCCAACACTCTTACTAGAAATAAATTTTAATAAGTGCAAAAATTAATAAATTCATCGACATTGTACAACGAAAATTCTTCACATCCCTTCTCTCCCCCGAATCGAAGCAAACTTAGGGTGAACTTCACCCAAATCTTCGGAAATAAACCCCACTTATCCAGCGTGTAGTCGCGAACAAAATTTATAGTACAATCTTTGGACCTTTTTCAATCTTGCTAAGCAGCGTTTTATATTGGGTGCCATTTATTCATATCGACCCATCCAAAACCGTCATTTGCCTCTTACATTACATGGAACTCATTATCTTTCAAGTTTTGTAGATTCTTGTGTCTAAGTTCTCACCACGCTTTTGGCGGCCTTTTGGCGGTCTGACTGGTAGGAGGCTTTGGCCGTGACTAGTTACCACCCTACCGGCAAAGATGTACCGCCAAGCGATTTAGCGTTCCGTTACTATGCCGTGTAGAAACCGAAAGGAGTGTGGATTTTCATCCTCCTCCTAAGTAGTTAGCCCACTTCCATCTTAGATTGCATCATCACTTACCATCAGGTGAGATTGTAGTTAAGGGCTAACTTGTAAAGAATTAAAAAAAAAGCGCTACTCACTCGCCAAGACAGACAGACAAAAAAAGGCTTGATTGTGTTTTACTATCGTGTAAGTAAGCACACTTAGGCTACATAGGTTTCTACACGACATCGTATCGGAACGCTAAATCGCTTGGCGGTACGTCTTTGCCTGTAGGTTGGTAACTAGCCACGGCCGAAGCCTCCCACCAGCCAGACCTGGACTAATTAAAAGAATCTCAATCTGCCCAGCCGGGGATCGAACCCAGGACCTCCGTTTTCTAAATCTACCGCGCATATCACTGCGCCACGGAGGCCGTCAAAAGAACTTAACTTCGCGGCAATCGTTGGAAAACACCGCTAAAGAAGTGTCTCTAGCAAGCGTTACTTAAGAACCTTACGACTGGAGACAATATGTCTACAATGGATTTTTTTTTAATTTAATGGAAATAAAAAAAATCCGCTTCATCTCCAAGTTTACTTGGAGGATCTGGACCCTTGAAACCTGCTACTTAATATTGTATTATGATTATCCATATCGACAATTATTAAAATGTTTATTCAAATTCTTGTCGATATCGATAATGTTTAAATATTTCACCTCCCTATATAATGTAACGATTTATTTTGTCCCGAAATTTTTGGGCGGCAAAAAAGAGCCTTAATTCGCCTCACGCTCAACATTCCGCGAACGGAAACAATTCGTAATCAAACGTTCCTTTGGAGAATAAATTAAAAGTTTCCCTTCGTTAATGAAATTAGATGTTATTGTCGATTGGGATTTGTAAGCGGGAACTAGCATTAATTTCACATTATTATCAGTATACAGGATGTATTTTTATATTGAAACTTACGAATAGAGTGAGAAGACTTAAATGGACCAAATTATTTGAGTTAGTGTATAGTGACTAGTGATAGTGTAGTGTTAAGTACATAGAAGATCACGTGAACAAAGTGACCTAAAGACGTAATAGTTAGTGAAAGACTAAGATTAAGTTATTGGACATTATCTTAGTATAATAATAATATATTATAAGTTTAGGTTAAAGTTGAATTACTAATTAGTCACTTATGTAGGCTAGATCATAAATTTTTTTGGTACCGAATTAGTACTTTACAATAGAGGAAAAAAAAAATATTAAAAAAAGCCGTGATTGCCCAGTTGATATGAGCTCTGCCTCCGAATGCGGAGTGTGTGGGTTTGAATCCGGTCCGGGGACTCCAACTTTTCAGTTGTGTACTTTTTAAGAAAAAATAAATTAATTAAACAAATAAAAAAACCCGACTGCATCAATTATACAAAAACTGAAAAGAAAAAAAACAAGCTCAGTCCAGAAGTGTAGAAAGCAATTAGAAAACAGTCGGGACCTATTATTGAATAGAATGATTTTCGTCTACATTTTTTTACAGGTCCCGACTGTTTTCTAATTGCAAAAAAAAATTTTTTTCACCTCGAGTCTATAGCGTCTCACAGTCGTCTTGTTGTTTTTTTTTTTTTTTTCAATTTCACCTATCTAAGAACACTTGAGTTATTAAGACAAATGTAATGATATCTTAATTACGTAAATCCGTCCAGCGGTTTGGAAGATATGAGGTAATAAAGAATATTACATACATACATACATATATATATATACATACATACATACAAGATACGCGCGAAAAACATAACCCTTCTTGCAGTCGGGTAATTAAATATCAAGTGTGTCAAACGGTGAAGGAAAAACATCGTGAGGAATACTATACAGGTTTCCTCACGATGTTTTTCCTTCAGAGAATTTCTTAAATCTCTGCGTATGTGAAGTATGCTAATCCCCATTGGGCCAACGTGGTGGACTATTGGCCCAACCCCTCTTATTCTGAGAGGAGACTCGTGCTCAGCAGACAGCCGAATATGGATTGATAATGATGATTTTTATATTTTTAAAACTCTCGTGTCACAGTGTTAGTTGCCATATTACTTCAAAACGGCTTGACCGATTTTGATGAAGTTTTATGAGTAGGTGTGATAATATTTTTCATACCCCTTAATGATAATCAAGACCTCGTGATCCGGATATGCTAACTACGGGATCTACAAGATAACTTGACCCGTGATGAGTCCGTCCTCTTTAATGTGGACCCTGTAGGTACGTTGCCTGAGCCAAAAAAAAATAATAACTGTAATAAATAAAACACAATTATTTTAACTAGCTTAAATTCAATGTATTATTAAGAATGGCGTTTATTATTTTCAATATGACATCTAGCGAAACATTAAGAAACTAGGAAGCCATGACAACTACGATGAAACTTGTTTTAAAGTTCAACAAAATTATAATAGAGGGCGGTTATAGCAAAGGAGAATTAGTTAATTTATGTGTTTATGTGTTATCTAACTATTAATAATGTGTCCACTATTATTTTTTTTTAATATTCAATATTATTTATCATAGATATTTTGTAAATAAATAAATATATATTTTTTAAATTTATAAAGTGCCATCTAGTGGAAAGTCTGGAAATTGAAAGCCACTGCAAAAATTTTATGGAAGTTTCGGGGCTGCCCTTACGTTGCTACGTCATTTTATGGAATATTCATAGATGACGCTATTAAATAATAATAATTTACGATATAAAAATAGGTTATATTTCGTAAATATATTACTTTTCAATAATTTTAAATGCAATTATAATATTCATTATTATTTAAAATTATATTTCAATTATAACTAAATAAAATATTGAACATCGCCATCTTACGATCAGTTGATAAACCCAATGATATTACTAAATTATTTACTTAGTAGATTTTTTACTAGATGTCAGTTTTTAATTCTAAACATTTTTGTACCCCAGTTTTATTCTAGAGTGCGCGCAAGATAAGTTTGCGCGCGACTGGCGGCGCATTGGACAATGTTACTAGGTACGCAAAATCACTTGAAACTTCGTTACATTAGAGCTTTTATATATACAGTACAGATACACTAGTTTTTGTTTTATTTAAAAATACTAAATAGTTATGATTTTACATGCATTCAAAGTTCGCATAAATATCGACTCCTATTGGTCGTAGTGTGATGATATGTAACATTTAGCCTCGTTAAACGGGCTATTCAATACAAAAATATTTTATTAATTGTAACCATTAGTTCGTCAGTAGGTAAGGCAGAAGTACAAAATTGCGTATAACCGGCGAGCGAATGTTGTTTGATGACGTCACGGCATTAAAGGCGAGCCTGCTGATCACTTTAAAATTTTATATCTCGGGAATTAGTTAACGTATCAAAATAATTCTTTCACGGGTATTTTTGTTTTCAACGGAGAATACAGAAAGCTAACATTTATAAATAGTGAACATTATCCATTATGGTGCCAGCGTTAGTGATCTCATTTACCCGCCAAGAGATAAATAAGTAGATATAGACGACAAGGTGGCGGTAGATAGAGGAGGTACTAGAGATATGGTACTAGCGCATTAAAACTGAGGCGAACAAAGGTGGCTAATTGCCTTAATTTTATTGAGTCACGTAGTAAACAAAGAAAATTATTTAAACAAATAGCTAATACCTACCTACCAAATATTGTGATAAAAGAAAAAGTTTATTTCACGTTAACGAAATTTCAGGTGTCCGCTTGTATAAAATATATATTATTACATACCTATTATGTTTAATTATATTATTATTACACTGTGAGCATTATATTAATCCGATTAGAATTCGAATCAATTCACATGACAGGCTTCATTATACCGGGATCAACTCAATAATTAATTACAGCTGATAGTTTATTAGCACAACAAGTACTTCAGAAATAGATGTATGAAATTCTAAAAGAAGTATTCTCGGACCTAGCTAAGAATTTTCGCCGAGGTGTAGGTATGTATTTTTATGAAATTAAATATCACGTGTCTCAAACGGTGACGGTCTGACCGTGACGGACTGCCACTCCGCATTTGCCCAGCCTGGTGCACTAAGGCCTAAACCCTCTCATTCTGAGAGGAGACTCGTGCTCAACAGTGAGCCGAATATTAATTAATGATGATGGGCAATTATAAGTAGGTACTTGTAAGATGGACTTTTATATATCGTTGTTATCAACTCATATACGGCTCACTGCTGAGCTCGAGTCTCCTCTCAGAATGAACGGGGTTAGGCCAATAGTCCACCACGCTGGCCCAATGCGGATTGGCAGATTTCACACACGCAGAGAATTAAGAAATTCTCTGGTATGCAGGTTTCCTCACGATGTTTTCCTTCACAGATTGAGACACGTGATATTTAATTTCTTAAAATGCACACAACTGAAAAGTTGGAGGTGCATGCCCTGGACCGGATTCGCACCCACACCCTCCGAAATCGGAGGCAGAGGTCATATCCACTGGGCTATCACGGCCCTTTTACTTTTATATATAGGGAGCCTCAAAATACCTAACTGAAACGTTGGAGGTGCATGCCCCGGACGGGATTCAAACCTACGCCTCCCGAATCGAAGGCAGAGGTCGTATTTAGTATCCACAAGGCTATCGCGTCTCCTATTTGCCTATATCACCTCATTATTATTTTAATTTCAGTCAATCTCGGAAACTTTAATTGATATTCCTGAAGTTTCGAAAGTTATTTAACAGAACTTTTCTAATTTGTTAAGTTTCATAACCTGCAGACCTTTGTTCCTGTAAGTGGAACTTGGAATAAAGTTTTCTTATTAAACAACAATAAATTACGGTAATTATTGTGTTCCTAATCAAGTAATAATCAAACTTTCGTAATCAAATCATTATCAAAGCCAATTAAAAAATTATCTACTTACTATTTTTTAATTAGCTTTGATAATAATTTGTTTTAATATTATTGTACACTAGCGAACGCCTGCGGCTTCGTACGTGTGAATTTTTTTTATCACAAATACCATTTCATCATGTATTTTTCGGGATAAAGTACCTGTATTGGAGAAAGACTGTAGTGACATGACAGCCCAGTGGATATGACCTCTGGCTTCGATTCGGAGGGCGTAAGTTCGAATCCGGTCCGGGCATGAATCTCTAACATTGCAGTTAGGTATGTCCATTTTAAGAAATAAAATATCACATGTCTCAAACGGTGACGAAAACATCGTAAAGAAACCTGCAGGTGAGGTATGCATCTGAGAATTTTCTTAATTTTCTTATAAAAGTATCGCTTATAACTGTGGGATTTTGTGTCTCGTTTATCAATGTTATTTATGTGGAGCCGTGATAGCCCCGTGAATATGATAGTAGAAACCTGCATACCTGAGAATTTTCTCAATTCTCTACGTGTGTGAAGTCTGCCGATCCACATTTGCTAGCATGGTGGATTAAGTCCTAACCCCTTTCATTCTAAGAGGAGTGTAGTGAGGTTTGGTGTAGTCCAAGTTTTATCATATATTTATAATAACGCGCGGTGTACCTTCAACAAACCAAAAAAAAAATATATTGTTATTATTTTTTTTGTTTGTGGAAGGTACGAAGTACGTAAGTACGAAGGTACTTTTAAGTAAAATGATTGATGTTGCACTTTCAAACAATAGAAGGCGGCTGGTGGCACACCGCGCGTTATTATAAATATATGATAAAACTTGGAATACACCGAGCCTTACTACAGGAGACTCGTGTTCAAAAGTGAGCCGAATATGGGTTGTCAAAGAAGATGATGAGAAAAGAAATGTTCCATCTAATACAATTTGTATGATGCTTACCCTATTAAAAGTGCTTGTGCACACCACTGAGGTAGATGTAGCCTGACCTCGTATATTACAAGGATCATCGGCGGCGCTGGACGGTGCGATACGGCTATAAATTATGAGGCCGAGAGAACACATCACACTGACGGAGTGCTACAGAGAGACATGGCTTACTGGCCATGTAATGAAATAGTTCTTACCTATCACAATCTTCTTTATTTGCGTTACCTCGTCATATATTTACTCTTTTTAATTTTTAACAATGTTTATAAAATACAATAATAATACAAAACTTTTTTTTAGTATTTATAATATTTACATATCTAATTGTTTAACTATACATTTATTAAAACTGTAAAAGGTCAAATTCTGTACAGTGAAGATATTTTGAAAATTTTAATTGGAGGGCATTATGTAATCGATACTGAAGCCAAAAATATTTTTTATCGATTTTTCGTTTGTCTGTCTGTCTGTATGTTCGCTACAGAAACAAAAACTAGTCGACGGATTTTAATGAAACTCGGTACAATTATTCTTCATACTCCTGGACAGGTTATAGTATACTTTTCATCACGCTACGATCAATAGGACCAGAGCAGTGAAGGAAAATGTTGGGAAAACGGGAGAAGTAACTCCATTTTTAGGCTTCCATTGCATAGTAGGGTAGGTTAGGGGTAGGGTTGGGGTAGGGTTGAGTCCCTACTCATCTCCTGTATTGCAGAGTAGCTGTTGAGTGGGAGTAGGGTAGGGTAGTAGGTTTCACGCGGACTAAGTCGCCGGCGTCCGCTAGTAGGTAATAAATATTGTTAAATACTGTTAAAAAAAATTGTGAAAAATACCAGTCCTCCCGCTGCATACATTTGAGAGCCCAAGCAAAAGCAACCGGTGGTTAGGACTTTTTTTTATTCTTTACAAGTTAGCCCTTGACTGCAATCTCACCTGATAGTAAGTGACGATGCAATCTAAGATGGAAGAGGGCTAACGTGTTAGGCTAATGATGAAAATCCATTTCGGTTTCTACACGACATCGTACCGGAACGCTTAATAGATTGGCGGCACGTCATTGCCGGTAGGGTGGTAACTAGCCACGGCCGAAGCCTCTGTGGCGCAGTGTCTAGCGCAGTGTATTTACGAGACGGAGGTCCTGGGACCCGGCTGGGTCGATTGAGGTTTTCTTAATTGGTCCCGGTCTGGCTGGTGGGAGGCTTCGGCCGTGGCTAGTTACCACCTTATTGGCAAAGACGTACCGCCAAGCTATTTAGCGTAACGGTACGATGTCGTGTAGAAACCGAAAGGGATTTTCATCGTCCTCCTAACAAGTTAGCCCTCTTCCATATTAGATTGCATCATCGCTTACCATAAGATGAGATTGTAGTCAAGGTCTAACAAGTAAATATTATAAAAACATAGATTGCTAAAATCACTACCCTCCTTTTGGTAGCTGGGTATAAAAAGAAAAATCCACTGAAACGTACAAATGGAAGCTCTGCATCTATACAAACAGTTCAGTCTCTCTGACCCGGTGAACGGGAACCATAATTTATAGTTCTATCGCTCGCTGCACTCTGCCCGATGACCCCTGTAATGTATCGCATCTATCTATATCTATCTACATGCAAATCTTCTTTGGAATAAATATTTTTCAACTATTTGTATATAAAATAAATAAAGTAATAGCTCTTCATCTATTCTGCAAAAATCTACTCTGAGGTGGTAGTTTTTTTTAATTCTGGTTATGTCTAGCTCTTAACCCTCTCAGTACTTTACTGCGGGATTCAGGGCTAGGCTTTCGCCTTCGCAGGAGTGGTGAGCGTTTTGAAATAAAGTAATAATATAAACCGTTTATTTAAATTAAGATGAAGTTGTAGTTATTTATGCTAAACAAAATGTTAGAAGAATGAGGTAGGCCGATCTGCTGTCTAAATTCATTATAAGCCCAAATTCGGCTCACTTCTGAGCTAAAGTCTCCTTTCAGAATGAGAGGGGTTAGGCCAAACAGTTCACGACGCTGGTCCAATGCGGATTAGCAGACTTCACATAATTAAGAAAATTCTCTGGTACGCAGTTTTTCTCACGATGTACCTGTTCCTTCACCGTTTCAAACAAGTGTGTTGAAACAAATACAAAAGAATGTCTCTACAATAGAAACGTTATTCTTTCCGTAAACTGAACTAAATTATTCACTTTGGGCATAACAAACACGTGCTAGCAAATCATGATTGTCGGCACTGCATCCCCACAGAGGGTCGATATTAAACATTCAAAGCAGTTTTAGAGGCTTTTAGAGGCTAACCCGTATTCGTAGGCTTTACCAATCACGTCGGGGTCAGCAGGAAATTAATCCGCGTGTTTCGTTGCCAAACCTGTCCGGGTGCGTTTGGATAGGATTCAAGTATAGATGCATAACTATTGCGTCAAAAGTAGCATATGTACTTAATGCATTCAAACTAAAATGTTCTCTATTCTGTTGTGTTTAAGTGCAAGATTTGTGTGCTGATATAAATCAAAGGCCTAATGCGGTGGCGAAGGAGCGTGCAATTATTGAATCTAGTGTACAATTAGCATTTATCAGTGGGTACTTGGCGTTGTTATTGCGTGAACAATCTCGTTATGAGTTGAATACGGACGATACTTTCAGGATACCTGTGTGATGATTTCGCAAATCGTCTGGCGTTTGTGTGCAGCATTAATGAAACACGATCGTCAAATTCAATACTGGGTTTTGGAGTCCCAAGGTGCTAGAAAGCCGACCCTGCGCAATGTTGTTTGGACACACTAGGTCAGGGTTTCTCAAACTTTCGGCTCCACGAAACCCTGTTAAAATTTCCAAGTGACAGCGAACCCATTACTATTACATTACTATGGGGAACCGCCCCCCCCCCCCCCCAAGAAAAAAATTAATTTGACTATTGAAGAAAAATATGGTTTTTATTTGAATAAAAGTTACCACATAAACTATTAAAAGAAATGTTTTTCTAATATTAATGTACTGGGTGTGCTTGTTTCTTGTCGCAAATTGATTCAATATTAGCAGTAATTTTGGACAATTTTAACCTTAATTCTGACTTGGTATCAGTTATCAAGCCACCATTACGTAAATCTTATCGTGAACCCCCTGCCGTCGAATGGCGAAACCCTAGGCGTTCGCGTACCCCACTTTGAAAAACCTTGCACTAGGTGGACCAATGACATGAAGTGGGTTACACGAAGCCGTTGGGATGATGGTGGCTAAAAACCGTAGTGACTGGAACTCCTTAGAAACTGTATCTTCAGCAGTGGACGTCCATAAGCTGTGCAAGAGATGACGATGAATGATGATTCCAATACCTTTCATAGTAATCAGTGATATAAATTGCAATTAGCCTCTAACTAACTAAATTATAAGTACCATCATTTTGAATTTTCAGAAAGGAAATGTAGGAGACTGTGTCAGTTCTATCATTTCCATTTTCCACCATTGTAGCTTACTTCTCAAGTAATAGAATGAATAGTAAAAATACTACATACATGTTTATTTTATTCTTTACAAATTAGCCTTTGATTACAATCTCACCTGATGGTAAGTGATAATACAATCTAAGATGGAAGCGGTTTGTTAGGAGGAGGATGAAAATCCACACCCCTTTCGGATTCTATACGACATCATACTGGAATACTAAATCGCTTGGCGGTACGTCTATGCCGGTATGGTGGTAACTAGCTATGGTTGAAACCTCCCACCTGCCAGACATGGACCTATTAAGAAAACCTAAATCGCCCAGCCGGGGTTCGACCCCAAACTCCGTCTTGTATACCAAGAGGAAAATTGTCTCAAGGGACGTCACGCAACATTTTAATAGTTTCTTAACGAATAAACTCCAAAAAACCACTAATTTAATGTTACATTTCATCATTCACTTATCAACCCATAATAGACTCACTGCTAAGCTCGAGTCTCCTCTCAGAATGAGAGGGGGTAGGCCAATAATCCACCACGCTGGCCCAATGCAGATTGGCACACTTCACTCACACACGCAGAAATTTAAGAAAATTCTCTGGTTTGCAGGTTTCCTCAAGATGTTTTTCCTTCACCGTTTGAGACACATGATATTTAATTTCTTAAAATGCACATAACTGAAAAGTTGGCGGTGCATTCCCCGGGCCGGATTTAAACGCACACCCTCCGGATTCGGAGGCAGAGGTCATATCCACTAGGCTATCACGGCTCTCTCAATGTTACATTCTTTTTGTGCAAATTTAATAGAAGCGAAGTCGTGAGCAAATCCTAGCAATTTACACTTATACATACCAATTGTAGAAACAGTAACATACGCGTTGCGAGGTTGTTGGGACTCGTAAGTTACAGATGTTTATTTCGCTATCTCAGCAGAGATCCGAGCACTTTGCACTAATAGTAATTCCGGGGATCCAACGCTTGCGAGTGGTTCTGAGTACAGACTCTTGGGGGCGGATAATCAAGAGATATAACGGTTGTATTTCGCTATATTTTATGTACTGGGTGTATGTGAGTGTAGAGTTATCTCGATCGTTCAGTGGAATCTAAATGCGAAATTCTTTAAGATATGTGCGTAGATCTAGATACAAGGAATATTGGACAGTGAAACCACTATCAGAATTTAAAGTAACATCCAAGGCGGTACTGTGCCAAATAGGCTTCTTAAGTTTATTTTGTTTTTTTGGAACTTCCAATTCTGAGAGGAGACTCGAACTTAACAGTGAGCCGAATATGAGTTGATGAGTATATAAGAGGAAGTCTGAAGGTGGCGCCAGTGACAGAAAAATTGAGGAGTAGAAGGTTGGTATGGACATGTAATGCGTAGAGAGGAAAGTCATATTACTAGAAAAATGTTGAATGTGCAAGTGGAAGGTCATAAGAGGAGAGGAAGGCCAAAGAAGAGAATGTTGGATTGTGTGAAAGAGGACATGTGTGTAAAAGGAGTGGATGATGAGTTGACGAGTAATAGAAACGAATGGAAAAGATTGACATATTTTTCCGACCCCACTTAAGTGGGATAAGGGTAAGGAGATGATGATGAATGATGATACCTATAGGTATAAATCTAAATATCTATATGTAAGTATGGGAGTAGATTAGGCCGATATAGGAACTTAATAATTTTCGATTGCTATTAGTATTGTGACTCGGTGTTCAAAGGTTATTGTTTCCCCATCAACAACAGTGGCGCTTAACACAAGACAATGAATTCCCATTGTTTCACGGAGGTATTGTGGTTACTCAGTTCTTGGCATTGTTGACTTAATTTGCCTTGAAGGTGGCCTTGTAATTTGCCGATGTACACTCCGCGACAAATAACTTTGCCGTGCTGAAATCCGCTTTTAGGACATCCGTTCATCCGCGCAAACACAATAGCTCTATGGTGAAAGATCGCAATCGAATCCGAGAAGTTTAAGGTACGATTTATTAATCCCCAGCGATGCCACTGACCCATTAAAGAGTAGAATTTTCCACATTAATTACACATTCAAAAAGGTAAATCTTGCGTTTTGCTGTGTATTTTTACTTGATGTAATTTTGATGTCAAGTAAGACATAAATTGCAATGCAGGCAAACTTATTTGATGGGAAATGTAGTGAAGCGTAAGCTTCATAATATCTGTAAAAATATGGGTATCTTATTATTTACAAGATAATAAGTAACTTCAGTAAGATCTATAGAAACTCAAATGAGAACTCTGACTTTTCTTATAAAAAAGTATTGATAAAGTCCACAAGACGCAATGTAGGCATTCGTTCTTACTAAATTAAATTCTAACATTTCAAACAATCCCTTAGCTTACAAGAAAATTAAAATAATACTTTCAATAAACACACCGCTTTAAGCTCTAAATAAGTTAAATAAATAAAAAATGCAAACATCTTTATTTTTAATCAAAAACCTAACAAATAACCGTTAAAAATAAATTTATGAAAACTAAGAAATACCGGAGCGAGGAAGAAAACAAAACTAAATGAATCACAGCCTACGCTTTAACGAGTTGCTAAGTTAGAAGGCAACTAACTGCCTTAAAATATTTTTATAGGCGCTCTACAAACGTAGACTTCTTTGCCGACGCAATCTTGATATCCGTATGTAATATCTATATTATTACAACGTACATACGTGTATAAATCCAATCTTACCTTACCTTATCAGTCGACAGACGTCCACTGCTGGACATAGGCCTCTTGCATGGACCTCCAAGTACAACGATCTCGAGCCGCCAGCATCCAGCGGCTCCCTGCAACCCGCTTGATATCCTCGGTCCACCTAGTGGGGGGCCGACCAACACTGCGCTTTCCGGTGCGGGGTCGCCATTCCAGCACCTTGGGACCCTAACGTCCATCGACTCTTCGAACTATGTGGGCTTCGAACTGCCACTTCAGCTTTGCGACTCGCTGAGCTTTGTCAGTGACTTTGGTTCGTCTGCGGATCTTCTTATTCCTGATTCGATCACGCAGAGAAACTCCAATCTATGTTACAAAAATAAAAATAAAATCAAATATATTATTTTTTAATTATGTTGGACCTTGTCGTGTATCGGCACTTTTCGAAATCATTATCATAATCATCATCAATTTGAGATAATGGACGACCACAGCTGGACAAAGGCTTTGACTTGAACCGCCTCGTCCGTCAGCATTTTAAGTTTAGGAATTCATTATTTATTATATCCAGATCCTTCAGAAAATTCTCTACGTACGCCTCTGTCCAGTTGCTACAACATTTTTCTATTAATCAGCTCTAGGTCAGTATTTTAATAAAAAAATATTACGAGAACTTGATCAATTAATAGTATTGAAATACCTAATTGCTCATGTTGTGGTTGACGACTGCAGTTGTCGTAACCGATGACTGCTATTGCGATGTCCTGTTGTGGTTTCTTGTACAGCAGTCTACGTTTGTGCAACGCCTTAGCAAAACTAAGCAGCCTTGAATAAAACAAAAGAAAACAACACCGGAAAAGGTTTTCGAGTGGTCGAAAAAAAAAATGGATTCAGCGATAAAATCAAAATTTTTAGCTCTTGGATTTAGTACTGTTTAATTTCGTATTTTGGATTATTGTCGTAATTAAATGTAAATTTGAGTTTTCAGCTAGTACATTTTTTTACGTTACGTTACAACACGACGACTTTGAGACGCTATAGACTCGAGATGCAATTGTTTTTAATTTTTTCGTATCAAATTCAAAGGCTCATCAAGAGGATTTCAAAATGGCCATTATTAAATAAAACGTACAATTAGAAAAACGTTATTTTTTAATCGCTGTACAAAATCTAAGTGCAAACAGGTTAGACAGTCGGGTTGATTAACTATTGTCTTCTTTAAAAAATTATATGGAATGAATATAGATGCTAAGTTGTGTAGGTGGCCTAAATGAAAACTCCACGAAATTTTGAACTTTCACTTTATAAGTTGCCAAATAGAAATGTTTTCAGTGGGACAAAGTAAACATGAAACTTTCGCCGTAGTCGGCACAATGGAGCCTCGGATTATTGTCCCGTGTTACGGTAACCGGCATTGTTCTCGAACATCATCCTTTGAAGCGAGTGCCGACAATGATCAATCTTCGTGACTGCGATGTTTGTAATCTACCGCTGCTGGCCACATTGTCTCGATAACTTTGTTTGTGGCATGAGTACCTGTGGAAAACGTGGACTACTTCGTTCAACTTATAAAATGTTGACTATTTTTTTTAAAGAAATACAAACAACTTCAAAACCTAACGGGTTTAATTAATACCGACTTAGCACCGTCTTCAAACGGAAACAGCAGGTAGTTTATTCGCTTTTTAGTTTACTATGCTCTTAGGTTTTGAAGTCGGTTATATTTTTAAATTGTGTGCATTTTAAGAAATTAAATATCATGTGTCTCTAACGGTGAAGGAAAACATCGTGAGGAAGCCTGCATACTAGAGAATTTTCCTAATTATCTGCGTGTGTGCAGTCTGCCAATCCGCATTGGGCCAGGTGGTGGACTATTGCCCAAAGACTCGAGCTCAGCAGTGAGCCGAATATGGGTTGATAACGAAATATCTATATATATTAACTAGCTGACGCCGCGCGGTTATACCCGCGTGGTTCCCGTTCCCGTAGGAAAATGCGGATAATATAACCTATAGCCTTCCTCGATAAATAGACTAACACTGAATCAATTTTTCAAATCGGACCAGTAGTTCTTGAGATTAGCGCGTTCAATCAAACAAACAAACAAACTCTTCAGCTTTATATATTAGTATAGTATAGATAAGTTATCGGGGTAGCATAGGTAAGTTTCGCTGCCGCTATAAATGTAACCAAATATGAAAAAGTGATAATATTTTACCAAAGTTACTTAGTTGCTTTTCTTTTTTATTTATTTTTTTGTCCTTATTGTAGTTGTTTAGTAATCTTATTTTATTTTTTATTTATTTTTTGCCTATAATATTAATGTTTGTCCTTCGCTCCAATCTAATTTTTAACCGACTTCCAAAAAGGAGGAGGTTCTACGTTCGACTGTATGTATGTTTTTTACTTACTATAGATATGTGGTTACATAATAGTATATTATTTTATCTATTTTAAATTTGGAACTAATAAACGACGCAACGCTCTCCCGATCAGTCCGTGAGCTCACCCTGGGGTCATGTCTGAAAATCAGCGCTACAGTTACTTAGCTGTAGCATAGAGCTGAGGCAGCGCCCCATTATTAAGCCGAAGCCTTAGTATTAAGTTAGTATTAAGTTAGTATTAATTCTCATGTTTTTTTCTTATTTATGTTATGTTGTTTTTGGCTGAATAAATGTTTTTATTATTATTATTATTAGTAGGAATGCTTTTCCCGATATCAAAATGGTAATCGAGCGCCACCCCTGCACCTGACAGCTATGAAAACAAAAAGTGGAACGAAAGCGGGGCGAAACACGCCATTGCATTAGAAGAGGCCGCAAAAATCTCAACTTTATGTCCCCAGTGCGTGTTACAAAGCTGAAGAGAAATACTGGGCAAAAGCCGCCGACTTGTAACATACGGGCATATATGTTTCCAAGCGAGTATTTATTTTTGACGTGACAACGTCTTATAATTCGATGAAGCCAGATGCAAACTCAAAAAAAGATGACGTCATGCGTCGTCCCCTCGCTCTGGGGTTGTCAACTTTTTTTACAAGAAATAAAATATATTCCGGTCTATTTATTTATTGTTTTAAATACGTTAATAGTTACAACCGATTTAATTTTTTATTTTTATTCATCCAAGGTTTTATTTTTATACATACTCTTATTAAGTATTTTATTCCTATTAATTTAATTGTTTTATATTTTCTTCAGCCTAATTATACAGGAAACAGTGTCACCAATAAATTAAATGAAACGGTAAATTTAAAGACTTACGAATTGTCGACAAAGGTGTTTACGAATCGTCTTGGCTTTGTGGGTTGCCATGAAGCGAAGAAGACGATTGGAGACAACTTTCATATTATCCCGAAGAAAATTTAAAAAATACTTTCGGTTTATTTTTTAAATTTTTTTACTAAATATCTTTTTAACTTGCTTAAAGACCTTGGCCTCTCTAGAAGTGCAGCTAGTTCTAAATTAGAACGAGTATCCAAAGCTGCTCTAATAGGATCTTACCAAATTTGGCTAGGCAGGGAGAACAACACGAGCAGAGAACGGGGAGTGTTGATCGATCGTCAAGGAATTCCTTAACCCTACATCCTATAATCACAAGTTCAGGACTCTGCTCGGAGTCTTTCTCTCTACCACGCGATGGACCCGGCACCAGTGAATCCATGGAATGCTAAGATATTCGTCTCAAGCTAAGTGTCTATTGATTAACGTTATGTCAACGACTTGGACGAATATATTCGCAGCAATTCCACTCCGTATGTTTCCACGCTTGTATAAAGCGCAGGTGGTGCACCAGCTCGGATGTCCCGCAATAACACTAAAATAAAAGTAAACTATAGCAAACACCACAACAAACTCTGATTTCTTTCAGCGTTTAAAACATTGCTCGGCGATTTTATTGCCCAACCTACTGTTTGTGAAAAGCCGATGATATGGACCACAAATTCAGCTTGAAACGGAACAATATTGACAATACATTCGAGGAAGCAAATATAATATCGCCAAATATACATATCACAGTTTAACCGTAGTAGGTAGGTGTGTTACGAAGTCATAGAAAATTTCGGTTGTCATTATCATAATTTTCAGACTATGTTAATGGTACAGGGTCAAGCCCTCCTTATAGGAATAAATTATAAGTAAAAAAACTTTTTACAAAAAGCTCTAAAAAGAAGAAAATATTTTTTTCTTTCAACATTTTAACTATCAACTTATAACCTCATTATGCACAACTTAAATGATATTAAAATAAGTTGAAAATTAAATTAAATAGGCTATATAACTCCTGGATCCTGGACCTGGCTAAATTTCATCAAAAATTTGATTAATCTACTACTGATACTACTAGTACCTATTTAGCAATATCCGGCAAACAGTTTTATAAAATTCCTCTATACTACAGATAAAAGATCGATTCCACTTTGAAACGCCGCCCTTGATCTGGATATAAAACATAAAGGTCGGCGCACAAAGTTCGTACCTGGCTTTGTCATCAAGTGCGCTCATTAAGGGCCCGCCCTTTGCGTGAAAAACTCTGTTCGGAACCGACCCACTTCGCTTCGAACCGAGTTCGAATAAGGCCGTGTTCACAAAGGTGTTGACATGAAACTATAATCAATACTTACAGAAAAATAACTATAATTATGTACCTATTCTGTATACGTTCGGTGCTTAAAGTAATTCTTCTGCTCTGTTCTGTTCTGTGGTTCTCAGGGTTGATTATTTATTAGCTGACTTTGCGTATTGCGTACGTGCATATCAATAAAATAATATGCTGTGTTTGTTTATTAACAGAATTATTTAGGAACACTTTAGTTATTAAAACAAAATGAACATACATACTTCTTACGCCATATATATTTTAAAATGTTCTATAGAAATATCAGATAAGTGTTGATAAAAACCGCCTCAAAATTATCTTAGATAAGTAGATGTTTATCTTCCCCAAAAACGTCTATTTATTTATGGTACCTCATCCAAATGGATTAGCAGTTTTTTTAAGCATTACACACATTTATGATTCGAATACAGAATCCCATTTCTTGAAGTTTGTTAAAAACAAACACAACTGATAATCAAACCCAAGTCCTTGCTCTATTTGAATAGCTGCGTTCAGCCGACCTACTTTACTTCTTGCTGAATTCTGATTAAGCAAAGTTCATAACAGTCTTAAAATTCTTGGATGCGATTCAAAGAGAGGTATTTTTAATTACTTAGCTAACTGCATAATTTATATCGTGATTTGTTTAACCCAGTTAAATACTTACAAGTTATTTGTTTTGTTTAATTAATTGAAATTGTTTAAGGTAGTAAATGTATATTTGGCAATTATTGAAGGGTAGACTGCAAAAAATATTAGAAATTAAGATGGTAAGCTGACAGAAGGAGTAAGTGTGACAAAACACAAACACACAATTTTTAAATATTAGATGGAAAAACCATCCGAGTATTATAATATAATCCAATTTCAAGGTATCTTACGACCATCAGAACTTGGTCGTCTTCTGGCATGGTACGGTATGGTAAAGCTTCAAAAACTCAAAAATGTAATACTGGTCTTGATTTTGCTGTTACTTCTAAATAGATTTATTTTAAGTATTATTAACTTTATAATTAAATCGTTCAGACCATTTCTTTGAACTTTTTGATTTTATAGGAGGACATTTATATTATACTCGTAACAAATGTATATCAAAGCGAAATATTTACGACTTGAAAATGAAAGATGGCACTGTACTGCTTTTGTTCTGGTTGAATTTCTGAATGTTTAATAAGTAATAAGACGAAGAGCACGAAAAGCTCGTGGCTCGCGAATGGACAACGGCCATCAAATATTACTGCAGAAATGGCAACAAAGACATTGTTGTCCAAACTCAGATTTTATGAGACAATACTGAAATTCTTTACCTAATATTTTAACCAAGGAGAGAGTAAAATCTTTGCCAAATTTTCTTTATTTATACTAATGTTAAAAGGCTGAAGAGTTTGTTTGTTTGGACGCGCTAATCTCAGGAACTATTAGTTCGATTTCAAAAATTGTCTTAGTGTGCGATAGTCCATTTATCGAGGAAGGCTAAAGGCTATACTTTATCCCCGTATTCCTTCGGAAACGGGTACCCCGAAGATGAAACCGCGCTGCGTCTATTAGTTAACAATATACAGATGCAAATATTATATCATCATCATAATCACATCAGTAGATGGACGTCCACTGCAGTATAGATCTTTTGTAGGATTTCTAAACACCACGATTCTCAGTCTCCTGCATCCAGGAAACATGCGACTCGACTTGATGTCGTCAGTCCAACTAATGGAGGAGTCGACAACACATTACGCTTTCAAGTGTGTGGTCGCCATGTAATGTTTGTACCTAATTTCAGCAGATAGACTAGACCGGTGGAAGAAGTCCGATGGAATGAATTAAAATGTGTAGTCTCATGTCTGGTTACAAGTGGCATTAGACCATTTTTTTGGTAGTCCACAATAAGGCTTGCGATTTTTTTCCAAATAAGCAAAATTAAGCACGTCAAAATTCCAAAGTGGGTTAAGCAAAGAGTTTAAGACCAAACTGAGGAGACATTGAGGCTATGTCATTGTCAGGCTCATGATTGTGACTACTACATGAATGTGCCAACAGTGTAAGCTACGCCTTGCTGTTAAATTTTTTTGTTGAAAAATTCATCTATGGGATTGCCGACACCCTTCGCGCCACCCTAACTGCCTTCTAATCAAGCGACTGGAGTGCGTACACTTATGAAGTGGCTTTTTAGACATCAAAGCAACGCACCCCAAAGAGATTGGGGGACGCGAAAATTATTTATTAGTTACCAAAAAGGAAGAAATTGTGGCTTCTGATACTACTCTTCAAATCTGGCTCATCATTGTGTATTCCCTTTGTAACTCCGTATAAAGAGGCCTTAAGATTTTCTTATGACTTGTGGTTATTAAAAGGAAAACGACGTGAGGTATCATTTACTTTTGCTCAGCAGGATTACTTAAGGCGCTGCTCCCAAGTATTTAGTTGGATATAATTATATTATTTTTGGCTCAACAGAATATTTTGTAGAGTGTAATTCAAATTGGTTTAGGCGTCTTCGAGTAATCGGTGTGAATGTACATAAAAAAAAGATTGATAATCTCGACGACTTGATAACGAATTGATAATCTCCTCCTTACATGTAATTTGTATTATGGGTAACAGAATTTTATCGACAAATCTTTTGCAGTTGGTTTTAGTAAAATATTTTAAGAAAAGGACATAGTGAAAGTTGTAAATAAATTACATTCATGAGGCCGGATATCCCTGATCACAGATTCTTGAATAATTTATTCGTCGACTCCGTATACAAACTCAGAATTATGTACCTATTCTGTGACAGTTTCCCTAAAATGGCGAATTACTAGCAGCATATTGAAATAACACGAAGACGAGGGCAAACCAAAATATTATTCACGTACGAATTTTCAATGCACAATTCGTGGCAAGTTATAAGTGAATATTGTTTTATTTGGTTGTTGAGGCTGAGGCATCACATTCGTTCGCTCTTTGAATATGTAGTCAGTGGAACTCTGTTTTCGTATATTGTCTTTTGCCAAACGAACTGAAAATAAAATAAATTTCTGAGAGAAAGATATTTCAAAAGTAAAATTTTATATTTTACGAGTAATATGTTCTGTTCACATCAAGATAGATAGTAAAGACCAGGCATAAGAAATATATACCGGCATCTGTTAATTAAAAATTATATATAATAATTTTAATAAGAAATAAATGATAGAATACATTGTACATAGCTAAATTGCAGCCATAGTATTAAATTATTATTTATTTAATTTTTTACCCTGATTGGTAAATAAAAAAATCATGAAAAGAGAACTGAGAAAGTAAAGATTGTCTGCTTTCACACTGTAACTCTGGGGTTGGCATATATAAACTGTTAAGTAATGTTATTTATATACCCTCATCATCGTTTAATATTTTAAATAAAAGCTTACTTTATGCTTTATTTAATTGTATAAGGTTGCCTTTGATCAAGTTTGTGATTTCCTAGATTTTGTATGAAAAATACGTTAGGCGACCTATTTGCAATTTGTCACTCTGATCATTATCTATCATTTAAACTAATAAATAACAAATGAGGGTATATATTTCTAATGCCAGATTTTAGACCATCAAGTCTTATAACTTGACAATCATCACTCAATACACCAATTCCAACCAATTCAATATATTGTTTATTATACTTTTTATTTTAATATATCTTTAATAATTACCTGGTCTTATTGCGATTGTATCTATTAAATTATTAAACTCCCTTGATAATATATTAACTATGCTTTTATTTCCATACCAAACATCTAATGCGCTATTGGACAACCATTTAGAAGGTCTATAATCTGTCGGAGGTCTTGGAGTATCTGGCTTAGGGTAGACTTTTTTTGTATCTACTGAGCGATATAATAGACTGATCAATAATATCAGTTTTAAATGCATTTTAACTCTAGCTAACATGCAGCTAAAGCATCAGCTTAAAGTTCTTTTTTTATTTTGCGTTTGTTTCCTTTTAGTATTTTCTATTTTAACTTCCACTTTCTTTGGTTGTATTGTTTATACAATTTCTCTTTACATAATTTTCTTTATATTTTCTGTAATTACATTATTTAGGATTACTTTTTAAATAGAAAGTCTGTCTTTGCAATGGATATTTTTTTATAAATGCTAAGATTTGTGTCTAACGGCATTTGTTATACTTCCTATGCAGGAAATGTATTTGTAACAATTGTCTTTATTGCTTTTTCGTTGTTTGTAAATTAGTGGCATAACAGACAATGCAATGTTGTAGAGTTGTTTGGTCCAAGTGATGGTGATTTTATAAAAGCTGAAAGTTAGTCTATGTAGTAAACAGCGGTTAAAATTGCAATTTTTAACTAAGATTAGATTCTCTAATCTTATCTTAGTTCTTTATCAATCCATATTCGGCTCTCTGCTGATCTCGAGTGTCCTCTCGAGAGGGGTTAGGCCAATAGTCCATCACGCTGGCCCAATTCGGATTGACAGACTTCACACACGCAGAGAATTAAGAAAATTATCTGGTATGCAGGTTTCCTCACAATGTTTTCCTCGACACGTGATATTTAATTTCTTAAATGCACACAAGTTAAAAGTTGGAGATGCTTACCCCGGATCGAAACTTAGTTAAAAATAATAAATGTTGAAAATTGTTGAAGTAACGTAACGTAAGCGGGCTAATACTTGTACCTACTCTGAGAACCAAATTACATTATTAACTAACTGCACAGCAATATTGGGTTTCAGTTTAACCAAACTAAACATTAAATCTTATAAAAAAATTGTTATATAAGTTTGAGTTACTTTTTTTACTGGTTCACAAAATTTATTTTAGGTTTAATATTTTTTCTTACTAAACAAGCGCCTAGCTTTTGCATGTGCCTTGTTTGCCTTAAGGATATTCTTAGATTAAATTTTCCCAATTTTTTAAATTATAATCTGCCTCTGCGCTTACCTATTAGCCGGCGCCAAATAAGTTGTTCAATTTGTAAATAGGAAAACAAAACGGCACTTAGTAAGCGCTAAAATTAAAGTTAAAACTGAAAACTTAAAAATTTAAAAACACAGATTCCTATTTCTGTAATGAAGTGCTTACAAACTAGTTAGCACAAATGAAGTCGCTAGCGAAACGTAGGAAATGTGAAAAAAAGTGAACCGAGAGCCTGTGGTAGCCTAACTTACTTAATTTTAGAACAGATGGATGGCTTTCAGCCTATGGTACTACTGTAGGCAAATACAAGGTAGCTAATTATGAGGATTGGACCGTGGTGGTTTTGAAAGGTAGCAGCTTTTAGGAATCAATAAATCAAAATCATTATTTATTTATTTTAAGTAGGCTTACCAATATTGTATTTAAATAACTATCAATTTAGGCGTCCAGACCATAGCATATTTTTTAATATTTTCCTCGGCATAATACATGTTTAAGAAATTATGTCCACAGTCACCAATTACTTTACTCCCTTCTAAAACACCGTTAATTATTTTATGAGAGCTTTATAGGCCTCTAAGGAAGGCAAGCCACTAAGCTTATGATCTAGAGAGTGGATACATCGTTCCTCATGAAATCCTATAGAAAATATCAAAATATTACGTTGTATATTTGGAGAACTGAGGCTCCACTTAGAAGGTTAATACTCCATAATAGGCTCGTACCAACCTATATTAGAAACTAAATTCGTCTGACGAACTTTCAGCCTACATGTGGTATGTCTGCCTTCTACAGGCTCTCGCTCTATAACACATTGTACTCAGTTTAAATTCTTAACAGTGTCGCATCCATAACTTTGCTGTTTTAATTTGGCTGCGTGCCTAAGTATTTACTCGGGCGCGGCAACTTTTAGATTGTCCCCGTTACTCGCTTTATAAAGGTTACGTTATGGCTGTGTTAACGTATGATTATGTTTCGAGTAATTACTTTTGAGTCACATAAGCTTTTTATACGTGTAACACGTCATAATGCTTAAAATAAGGCCTTAACGTTTAATACAATACATTTTTTTCCAATTACACGTTTACGTAGTGGTACCTATTTGTTAACAATTACTGCATGCGTCGTTATTTTTTCCCTTTCTATGACATCTCTGGCGCAGTCGGTAGTGCTGTGGTTCTCAACAGAGAGGTTCCCAGTTCAGTTCAGTTTAGGATTTTATATATTTTTTGGTGGCTCAGGTCTCGTATGATGTTAGGCGTAGGCCGTGTCTAGTTTACTAGCGTTTGTACGTATATGTATTCTGTACGTTCTGTACGTATTGCATTTGTTACGTTCCGCGTTTATACAGTCAGAGGTACTCGTGTAGGTAGAACAAACCTGTACCTCTTCCAAGTTAGTCCACTTCCATCTTAGACTGCATTCTATAACAATGCAGTCCAAGAAGCTACTATGATGTTTAGTGAGTCAGGTGAGATCGCAGTCAAGGATTAACTTAATTAATAAAAAAAAATGGTACTTATATGTTAGACAAATATAGCTTGGCAAGTTCGTTGATGACACTCCCATTATAGGCGGGCGACGGGGGACGACGTACTACGCGGGTGTGAAGTAGTCGGGCAGAGGTTGAAAGTGGGGTGCATCAGTTGTGGGTTTTTCTGTCTTCGCTACCCGCCTCCCGGCCCCTGCGGACCATCAGGAGTGTTATGAACGAATTTGATTTATCTGTGTTCATTCAGCATATTGAAAAATAATTCCAATAAAATTCTTAGTCTTAATTAATAATAAATAATTAATTAATCTATTGTTTTCATTTTTGACGATATACCTACTGATCATCAATCATTAAAACAAGAGAATTCTTGTCACAGAAAAAATGTATAAATTTTTACTGTGCTTATGTCCATAACTATATATGTTTTCACTACTCTTGCCCAAAAACACTGTCATATTACCACTCCACAGCGGGGCTAAACAAGCATTTCAGCCTCTAAAGTAATTTTGTTTTTTTTTAATTCTTGTCTATTACGAGTACTAGCCAAGTACTAGCCTACTATAAAACGAAAGAGGTATACCTACGAAAAATTCAATAAGTGGAGAAAACATCAACGAATGGATTCACTTACGAAAGGAGTTTTTTAAACTATTATGTCCCACATATACCTTACATAAATTGAAAATTAAAAGTACAAAGTCTACAATTTTGGATATTAAAGGACATGCTTTTACCCGGTAAAATAATTTCCGACTACTGTGAAGATGAGTAAATCTTCACAGTAGTCGGAAATTATTTTACATTTAATTTTCAATTGAAATAAGTCATTGAATTATTATACTAAACTATTTTATTTTCTCGCAATCGTAGTGAAAAGCAGAGTGTAACACGTGGGGCTAAACTCATTATAAACTCTAGGTTTCTATTTAGGCGGCCCTCGCCTTACGTCTCGGGTCCTAAAAATACCTCGTATATAATGGGTCTTTTTAGCCCCTTGTATAACAATCTACTATTCTAAGAAAAAGCGGTACTGAAACCAACCATGGAATTATTCTTGTATAGGTTGCTAATGTTTTTGAATACAGCTCTCTAATAACAAACATGTATATTTTTTTGGTATAATATTGCTGTTATTGTTACTCTTTATTTGTTTTGTATCAAAGCGCCCATCGTTCCACGTTATTATATGAAACAGGAAACATCCACATGAATATCAATCACGATTCCGCGCAGTATCAGCACAATGGAGTCGTTGTATCAATTTTCAGCCATTATATGCCGTCCATTATTCAATACTACGGTACAATGTGTTAGCATATGTGTTACTAAGGCATAGGATGAGCCTGCCAATGAGATGCATATTTATGGATAACAACGTAGACAATCCTTAAAATGTTTTATTTATTAGTATTACGCCTCCGATTCGGAGGGTGTGGGTTCAAATACGTTCCGAGGCATACACCTCAACCTTTTCAGTTGTGTGCATTTTAAGAAATTAAATATCAAGTGTCTTAAACGTAAAGGAAAAACATCGTGAGGAAACCTGCATACCAGAAAAAAACCAAGAATAAATCTGAACGTCGGAACGATATAATGTACCACACAATTTGTAGGACATTGTGGCTGTTGTATAACTATATTGGACTAGCCGACGCCCGCGACTTCATCCGCGTTTACTTGATGTAAACTTTCAACTACCCCTATCCTTCCCCTACCCTATCCCTACCCTACCCTACCCCTACCCTAAAGATTCAAGATTTTTATATAAAAAAATGGTTGTTGTGCCTCACTCGACATAGATTGGTGTAGTGTGTCGCGGACTTTTTTGTAGATATTTATAAGATCTACAATTAATTAGAACATTTTATGGTTCTATCTTTTATAGTTTAGACAGCGTACGCAAAATAAGTAACTTTTCTGGTTGATTTTTTACACCTTGTGTCCGAAAACCCCAAATATCTTACGGAACCCTATTTTTTTCCAAAATAAAATTAAGCCTATGTTACTTGTGGATAGTCTTTCGAATGGTGAAAGAATTTTTAAAATCGATCCAGTAGTTTTTGAGCCTATTCATTACAATCAAACAAACATACAAACAAAGTTTTCCTCTTTATAATATTAGTATAGAAGTATAGTTAGAAGCAGGCGTTACTTTGCGGAAGTTCATCATGAATATATAATAATTTATTTATTTTGCTATTAGCCGCGAAAAGCCGACGAACCCATGCGACAACGTCACCCAGGACCGACAAAATACTCTCTACCTACGTTTCACCCCGAAACCGGAGCATCCTCAGAAGATGTTGACTCTACAACGTGCAATTGTTGACGACTGCACTCGGCGACCGACGTCGACTGCCGCCGAGACGTCGCCGACTGCGGTTGTCGGTAGCAGTTGCCGCTCGTGTAAAAGAACCCTTAGAGGGGAAAGAGGGTCAGAGAAGTATTCATTATAATATAGGGTATGATTCTATTATTAAAAGTTGTTAATTTATTCCATGCCCTTTACTCACAGATTAAGGGCAACGTTATTTGTTTGCCCTTACCTCTAGTTTAGTTAACCTTTCCCCAAACTGAACTTAATTTGTAAGTTTATACAATTTACGGGTATACTTCGAAATGGAATACGAGATATAGAAATCCAATATAGCAGCACAGCTTAGATATCTTACAGTTGTACAACGATTATTTATTGGTTTATAGCCTTCATTCATCATTCAACAAGGCATTTGATTTGAACGGAACTTGATCACATGAAAATCAATGTACCTACTGCCTGATTAGTGATTAGTCTATATGGCTACGAATCATAAGTTTCTAGATTCGAACACAGTATCAAGCCATGAATATAGGATACAAATAATAGGATTTCTTTATATCGTTTTAGTATTTGTTCAAAAATTTGGAAGTTGCTTGTGTTACACCCATGCCTTACAAAGTATATGAAGCTATTTGTCACAACAGTAAAATCTAATAGTAACTGTTACAGAGTCAATCATTGTCAATATTATCCCACCTACTGGCTTGTATCCACCAAGGTGACCTTGGTGGCTTAATACTACAAGTTCCTGTTTTCTGTAGAAGAAAGGATGCCGGTGTTATCTAATAGACCATTTAAAATTATCTGTTGGTGATGATGAAGTTTTTAAATCTCCGGGGTACCTACTGCACGATTGCTAAATTGTGATGATACAAACTTTTGAACAAATTACGAGGGCGTTATTAAACAAGTTGAAAACATCTTACAAAAACCTTTATTAACATCGTTTAGATTTAAAAAAAAGATTGTCGACACATTAAATCAATAAAAAGATTGTATAGATTTTGCTTAGAATAAAAACTATATAACTAACTTATTTCTACATGATAAATGGTGATGTTTACTGATTCTGAGGTCTTTGACTCTTTTCTGAAAATAAAAAAAAAATAAAATATTAGGATCAATTTTGAACTAATATGGAAAAAATATCATCTTCTGTCTTGCGTCACGTATAATTTGAACACCCTCAAGAGTGAATAGGCATCTTCTAGGCAAGCTCACTTAAAATTATTGCTTACCATCAGGCATGATTGTAGTCAAGCGCAATCCTTTCTATACTTCTATCATCATCATCGTTATCAACCCATATTCGGCTCACTGCTGAGCTCGAGTCTCCTCTCAGAATGAGAGGGGTTAAGCCAATAGTCCACTGGCCAATGCGGATTGGTAGACGTCACATACGCAAATAATTCAGAAATTTCTCTGGTATGTATGCAGGTTTCCTCACGATGTTTTTCCTTCACCGTTTGAAACACGTGATAATTAATTTCTTAAAAATGCACACAACTGAAAAGTTGGATTTGCATGCCCCGGACCGATTTCGAACCAACGCCCTCCAGAATCGGAGGCAGAGGTCATATCCACTGGGCTATCACGACTCTTACTACTACTATAGTTATAGTTCTATACTAATACTATAAAGAGGTAAAGTTTGTGGTGTTCTAGGGGGTAATCTCTAAATTTACTGAACCGATTTTGAATATAATTAGTACACTGACAAGTATACCTACCCGTTAGACAGGAATAAAAGTACGGCGGTAATTCTTAATAGGACGAACTCAGAAATTGGTCAATCCGCTATTGTGTTTTATAAAGACTAGCGCAGCAAATTCAATTCAAAATACTGTTTTTTGGTATAAAATTTAAATATATATAATACAAAGCTTTGTTTAAATAGTAGAAGCTTTTATTTTGGTAATACGAACACTCATCATTATCATATCATATCAGCCGATGGACGTCCACTGTAGGACATAGGCCTTATTTGTTGGGACTTCCAAACATCACGATACTGAGCCACCTGCATCCAGCGAATCCCTGCGACTCACTTGATGTCGTCAGTCCACCGGTGGGGGGTCTACCAACACTGCGCTTATTAGTGCGGGGTCGACATTCTAATACTTTGGGGCCCCAACGTCCATCGGTTCTTTGCACTATGTGCTCCGCCCATTGCCACTTCAGCTTCGCGACTCGTTGAGCTATGTCGGCGACTTTGGTTCTTCTGCGGATCTCCTCATTTCTGATTCGATCACGCAGAGATACTCCTAACAGTGTGTGTGACTCTGAGCTTTCTTAGACCTAGGACCAAGGACTTAGGACCACGTGATCCACGTGAGACAGATTTTTTTTAAGAATATCTATAATTTTTCCAAAGGTCGAGAAATACAGTATTAGGAGTGGGTACGAAAATAGTCCAGGGAAGCAAGTATCGAACCAACACCCCTCGGTGATGAGTCTATAGCTTGGCAAGATCGTTGGCACTCCTATGATATGGGAGGTCAACCAACACTATGGGTCAGTCGCCAGCGGGCGATGGAACGAGCTATGTTAGGAATATCTCTGCGTGATCGAACACTCAGTTTATTGATATTTATTTGTACATACAGATAGATAAGCGAACAATACCTGAACTTTATTAGTTGTAAGACAATAAATTCAACAAACGATTCAAATGATAGCATTAATATATTCGGTGCCCAAACAAATACGTATTCCCGATATACATACGTAAGCTTCCCCACAACTTAAATTAAATTGGTATTAGACATTAGTTCCCCAAGATCCCTCCGCAATATGTACGCCGGTAGATTTATTGGCCAATATCGGTTGTTATTGTTTAGTATTAGCTTACTTTAGAGCTTTGTGGTTCTGCGGTTACATTAGAAGGAATTTCATATTTATTTATTAACGGTCTTAGTGTAAATGCCTTGTTTACTGATATTGTTTATTGATTCTATTGAGCCGTGATAGCCCAGTGGATATTACCTCTGCCTCCGATACCCGAGGATGTGGGCTCGAATCCGGTCCGGGGCATGCACCTCAAACTTTTCAGTTTTGTGCGTTTTAAGAAAGTAAATATCACGTGTCTAAAACAGTGAAGGAAAAACATCGTGAGGGAACCTGCATACTAAAGAATTTTCTTAATTCTCTGCGTGTGTGAAGTCGTCAATCTGCATTGGGATAGCGTGGTGGACTATTGGCCTAACCACTCTCATTCTGAGAGGAGACTCGAGCTCACCAACTTTACTTATTTATAATATAAGTAGGTATAGTTAACAAATACTGGGATCGACAACTTAACGTGCTCTCGGAGGCACGGAGATGCCACCAACTTCCTAATTCCGAACTCCGAATTTTAACTGAAAAAATGTAAGAGTAAAAAAGCTAAGTATTTTAGTGCCATATACTTATCTGCTGTCGTACTTTTAGTATGATGGTTTTGCAAAATTGTGTTTTGAAAACCTCCGTGATGTTAGTTTTGACCACCGGGTCAAAAAAAATTGTGGCATTGTACACAGCCCGACCTAGGACTCGAACCCAGTAACCTCATGATCCAAAGAACCAACGAGGCCACAGACCTTGAGCGTGAGCGTTGCCACTGACCTTTCATTTCCACGATCATGTCGATAGCTTTGGATCCAACATTCCATAGTTCCCTTGCAATTAGATTCATCATGGTCCTATTGGAGTATACAAAATCCATCGCTTTCCCAACTAGTACATCTGATGTGCTGAATCCATCATTCTCGATCTTTTTATATCTCGTCTTCAATTCCTGTAAGGTTTTAAACGTATGAATTTTGTGGTTTTCTAGAAAAATCACGAGTGTTAAAAGAAACAGCAATAATCGAGGCAACATTGTGACTGAAGTGCTGGTTTGCATATTCGTATTCCATTGTTCTCATTTCAATCGAAAGTTTGAAATAAGGCTGCATGCACATAGGCAGCGTATAAAAGTAACTATTGGATAGTAAAATAATAGTGTCAATTTTATTATAATGTAGCAAAATAGTAACAATATCTATATGGATTATAAAAAAAACCTGTTCTTTCTTTTGAAATGGTCGTGATGTGATTTTAGTAAAGTTATATTTTACACTGGAATGGCGACCCCGCACTAGTAAGCGCAGTGTTAATCGACCCCTACCAGGTGGACTGGCGACATCAAGCGAGTCTCAGGGATTCGCTGGATGCAGGTGGTTCGGTATCGTGATGTTTGGAAGTCCCTACAAATGGCCTATGTCCTGCAGTGAACGTCCATCGGCTGAAATGATGATGATGATTATATTTTAGACTGGACTATATTACTTTTCTTGTAGAGATCCAGTGTTTTGTGTACATGGTAATTAATACTTTCTTAGCCCTATACGCTTTGTGGCACTTAGTGTGGGAGCCCAATAAGATATTTTCAGATTTACTGATGCAGATGGCAGATGAACATAGCTTGCATGTTATTAAATACCTTTTTTACGCGAGGAAATCCTCATGGATACCTCTCGCCAAAAGGAGGCAAGACGGTTATGTCGGACTCCAACCGACTTAAACCCCACGGTTCCAACCTGTCACCACTGGCCACGGGAAATGTTATTAAATACCTACAACAAGTATGACCCTTGCATACAAGAAAGCTATTGGAATTCTGAAATTTGGAATTACTGTAATCATATTTAAGGTAGAAAATGTTTTTGATTTTTGCTCAAATGAATGAATTGAAATCTTAGTCCGGTCAAATTAAACCAAAAAAATATGAGTAAAGTGTCCTAAATTCCCACCAAGCTGAAAATATTGGAGTCACCGTTTTTGAGATATAACGATTCAAAAATTTTATGATCTACAATTTTTGTCTGAGGTATTTTTATGACTCATTTTTTTGACCTTTGACCTTGATTGAAAGATGGGGAACTTCCACATTTTATTTTTAATGATATTTTAAACAATCTTACCGATATTCAGCTTGGTGGGAATTTAGGTAACTTCGGATGTCTTAATTGACCGGATTAGCTGTTGTTTAAGATACAATATAAAGGAAAATATGAAACGGCATATATAAATTGGTTTTAAATCCCTTGCGTCTCTATTGTATACCTCAGTTCTTGCAGTTTATAATTTAAACGAGGTTCAAAAACTCTTATTGTACAACCGGTTAATATACCTGGCCTCCATCTTTGACGGCCTGCGTGGCGCAGTGGTATGCGCGGTAGATTTACAAGACGGAGTTTCTGGGCTCGATCCCCGGCTGGACAGATTGAGATTTTCTTAATGTCCAGGTCAGGCTGGTGGGAGGCTTCGGCCGTGGCTATTTACCACCTTACCGGCAAAGACGTACCACCAAGCGATTTAGCGTTCCGGTACGATGCTGTGTAGAAACCGAAAGGGGTGTGGATATTCATCCTCTTCCTAACAAGTTAGCCCGCTTCCATCTTAGTCTGCATCATCACTTACCATCAGGAGAGATTGTAGTCAAGGGCTAACTTGTAAAGATTAAAAAATCTCATTTCTTTGGTAGAACAGAGATGGTGGAACTAATCGAGATTCTAACTTTTCCGAGCACACTGTCCAAAGTATATCCTGCCAAAAACTAAGATACGAATTAGTGACTTAATTGGACACAAGTTTATAAAGTACTAGCAAAGTATTAGTGAACTAAACAGCTTATGTTTACGGTATCCGAGTAGGAGTAGTCAGGCTTAAATTCTCAAATGGACGGGCTGGAAGTTGGATAGTTTAGATGTACGGTTAAGTTACGTGGATTACGTCTCAACTTACGGCGTAAACCGCGATTTGTCCCAGTAACTGTGGAAGTTAGTTGTTTGGTCTCGTATTTGAATATTTAAAACTTCGCTGCTTAATGTTTTGTGGTTCGCTTTTGAATATAATTTGAAAGTCATATTTTTACTATGCGTTTCCTGAACTAGATAATAACTCGGAAATTTTAGAAGAATCACATTAATAATAATTTTAAGGCGAAAGTTTGTATGTTTATTACTTCTGCAGCAAATACTAAACCGCTTTTGACGTCAAAATGTGTATTTGTGTCTAATAATTAAAGAAGAAATGGTACTATAACACTTTTTAAAAGCTTTTATTTAACTTGCAATGTATGTAGGATGTTACGGTGGATTCTTTGAGCTCAATTTTGAAGTAGATATCTACAACCGATTGAGCTGAAATTTTTAACTCAATCTATTGATAAAGTCCTTTTACTAATAAAATCTATACACTATACAACATCAGCATTTTTTTTCATTCTTTACTAGTTAGCTATTAACTACAATCTCACCTGACGGTAAGTGATGATGTAATCTAAAATGGAAGCTGTATAACATGATAGGAAGAGGATAGAAATCCACAACCCTTTTGTTTCTACATGGCATCGTACCGAAACACTTCATCGCTTCGCGGTACGTCTTTGCTGGTAGTAGTAGTAGTAACTAGCCACGACCGAAGCTTCCCACCAGGCCTGACTTGGACAAATTCAGAAAACCTCAATCGAGGATCGAACCCAGGACCTCCGTCTTGTAAATCCACCGCACATATCACTGCACCACAGAGGCCGTCAAAACAACTTGAGCGTTAAGATGTCTATATTTTTTCCTTTAAAATAGGTAAGACATTTTTTATTAAACGATCAAAATTTCAAGGCAACGGCAAATGGAATGGCGTTTCCTTGCTCCCAGGTCGAATTTTGAGTTCCTCCCGCGGGCCCGCCGGGCACGTGACAAGCAACGAAATATGTCGCAAGGAATTATAGATGAAGAGCTAGTGGCTTTATTTATAAATATACAACAAAGTCTTCGGCCACGTTTGTCTGTCTGTTTGTTCGCTATTATTATTGTTATTATCAAATCAAATCAAATCAAAAATCATTTATTTCAAGTAGGCTCAGTTTACAAGCACTTTTGACACGTCAGTTATCATTTTATTTATACGCTGCTCTTATCAAGGATTTTTGTTTTTGGTGTTTTATTTTGTGTTTTATTATCTTCTAATTTGAATGTATTAAAAGTATTTTGATTAGTTTGTAATTATAACTGACTGTGACGTCACTCGGGTCTCAGATAAAAATCAGCGCTGGGCATTGCTTTTCTGCGATGAACGGCTAATGCTAAACCCTTTCTGTTTGGTGTCACAGACAGTCATATAATATCTAAGATAGGATGTACTGTTTGTGACACTAAAAAATGAATAAACTTATTTTCTTTCTTTCTTTCTTCTTTCTTTTCTTCTTTCAATAAAGTCAAAAGTACTGCCTGATTTTCATGGGCTTTTGAACAATGGATACAGTAATATGTCAGGTAGGTAAATTTATTAAACGCATAAACTGACTGACATATTAATAATTAAATTAAAATAAATTTAAACTAAGAATTAACAGTATATTAAATGTAGGTAGGTAATGGCTAGCTAGTCAATTTCTGTTATCAAGATAAGGAAAGCAAAGGGAAAGCTTTAGTATATTTCATCTTATGGGTACGTCATAACATATGTTTTTGAGTTCCTTAATTAGGTTATTTTTGTAATAAATTTTGATCGATTTATCAACATCTAGAAAACGTAATTCAACAATGTAGTACAACATAGCCGAATACAATGTATCTCAAGTCAGATCGTTTAATTCGATGAAAATTAACTGCTACTGACTCATTGACTATCCCACAAACATTTTCTATTAGAGGTATAAATAAAATTCACCTTTCTTTCAATTCAACTTCCTCTTATACATTTAAAAAAGAATGAGTAAAGTGTATTGATTTTTCATTAAAACCAATTGAATTACTCTTTATACTCATAGTGTATTTATAAAAATAGTAATTTTGTTATGTTATTTTTATTACAAGTATTTTTTTTAAACTTTGGGTGTCGGTACCCGTAGTTAGGTGCCAGCACAAACACATTATAATTATGTATATTAAGATTTGTTTATTTGTATATAAAGAAAGTTATTCTTTTTTTTTTTATTCTTTACAAGTTAGCCCTTGACTACAATCTCACCTGATGATAAGTGATGATGCAGTCTTAGATGGAAGCGGGCTAACTTGTTAGGAGGAGGATGAAAATCCACACCCCTTTCGGTTTCTACCGGTTCGGTTCCGGTACCGGAACGCTAAATCGCTTGGGGGTACGTCTTTGCCGGTAGGGTGGTAACTAGCCACGGCCGAAGCCTCCCACCAGCCAGACTTGGACAAATTAAGAAAATCTCAATCTGCCCAGCCGGGGATCGAACCCAGGACCTCCGTCTTGTAAATCCACCGCGCACACCACTGCGCCACGGAGGCCGTCAAAAGTTATTCAGAGTGATATAGGCATATATGTAATAAAAAGTCCAGATTTCGTCTCCTGAACTAAAAAAGTGACATTTTAAAATCGGCTGAACGATTATTGTCAAAATGGTACTCATTGTTAGGTGACAGCACAAACACGTTTGTATATTATGTAAACTAAAGAAAGTTATTCAGATTGATATAGGCATACATGTAATAAAAAGTCCAGATTTCGTCTCCTGAACTAAAAAAGTGACATTTTAAAATCGGCTGAACTATTATACGATTATTTTCAAAATGGAAGAAAGCTCAGACGCAATATGTCAACAATCTCACTGTCCAACGAATTCTTTGTAACGTTATAAAACGTTTCAATTTCAAACGTCGTGACTCTAGACTTTGTTCAGGAGGAGCAAATTCGCGGATCGTCTCCCGAGATTCAAGAGTACCTACTGGTTGCAACTTAAGGGCCTAACTTAGGGATACCTATTGCGGGCTGCTTGAACCAATGGTTGGTCTGTGACTTTGAATTTCAACGTATTTTCGAAAAACAATATTTATTTATTCTTTTTGCATTTTTCAAGATTTATTTGTCTGAAATAAGAGTGTAGTCTTTTTCATATTTGTTATTTTTTTTTAATTTGTTCCTTTAATGTTTGGAACTCTTTAGGCTAGACAAGTTCGGATAGGCTAGATGCTATTACATCAGTCAAAAACTAATGTTCATAAAGATTGAAAATGAAAGTTTTGTTGTGTGTTGAAGTTAGTGTTGATAGTATTATTACGTATTTCTTCAACAGTATAAAGTACGCCGACCCAAAATAAAGTACAATACTATATGTCGAGAAATACGAGGGTGCATAAGTTGTGGGTTTATCTGTCATCGCTACCCCCCTCCCGGCCCCCGCGGACCATCGGGAGTGTTACAAACGAATTTGCCAGACTATAGCAGCTTGACCGTTGATCTACTGAAGCTTTAAATTAGGCATGAATATTATGTTAATTCTTAAACTGTAAAGCTAAAACAAAGTCTGTGGCAGCAACAAAAACATGGTAACCGAGACAAAAATGGATGGAATTTAACATTGCAGCGACCACCGCAAGCAATATCCAAAGTGGAACTTAATTCACACAATACGGGCCGATAGCGCTCCGATCTTGCGATTATTAAATAGTTTACTGGTTTTTCCTTGGCTCTGGAAAATTTTAAAATTCTAACAATGCTAAATTGTGGACGTTGCACACAAAACGGATTTTATTTACGTAACTTTTTAATAAATGTTTAATTAGTATATATGTATTTTATTATGTTCAAGTTCAGTTCCAATCAAATTAACAACAAAATTATCAGTTTTCTATAAAAAGTGAGAGTTGATTGCTGAATTAATTAATTTGTTGTACTGTGAGTGGATGTAAAAAAGCAAAGTTGGCCAATCAAAAACTTTACTTTTTAACAACTATGTACTGTATGTACAGTACAAGGGCTCAAAAAATTATCACTTGTTTTATTTAGAAAGCCCCATTCAGTATGACAGTATATACAATTTCATGGACCCCGCTTATGAACCGTGAACCCACATTTTTCGTAGACCCTTGTTGACACGAAATTCTGTTATTCTCCCCACACAAATCCCGCGGAAACCATAATTTTGTACGGGATAAAAAGTAGACATTTGCTTCAGTTCAAGGTCCAAATCACATCTCTATACATCATTAAAATCGGTACAGCGAGCCAAGGTGTCATATAGGCTTACTTAATACTTTCGCATTTGTAATACTTCAAAAAACTGTAAATTGAATCCATAGTAAAGAACTTATCCTAATAACTATACAAATCATGCCCACGTGGAATGGTGGTAAGAATTCTGTGCTTGTGTTAGAATAAATAGTTATTCTTATGCATTAGTTATATAATTATCTAGTTTGTATACATCGCTTAAATATTTTAAAAGGCGTGCCAGCCTAAAAAATGTATTCATATGATAAGTCTTAAATAATGTAATATATTTAAGGTCGCATTATTTAATTTTTGTAAATTACTGTATTCTTATAAATAAAAAAAATAAATAATAATAATACTGGCTGCATTTCCGCGCTGGACAGCCAGGCTGATCCTTTGCGCAAAATATGAGCCAGCCCTTCTGTCACCAGTCAAGGTGCGGTGAAAATATTCGATATTTAAAAAAAAACAATCCATAGTTAAACTCAAGTCAGTGTGAAAGCTCCCCGCCATCGAGATCGTCTGGCTCGATGAGATAAGCAGTGTTTACAGCGGGACACTAGCTGCTGGCTTATTTCCACAGTTCCGCGTCCGCCTCCCCTCCGCTGCTGTTGACAGTACTTTATACACAGACTGGACAAAAGATAGACGAAGTTTTACACGACTTTTTACACTATAAGAGAGAGTATTTAAGTGTAGTTAAAAAAAGTAATATCTGGTTGAGACCGTAGTGGCTTTAGATGGGAGCAGGTTACAATCGCAGGTTCTATAATCATGATGCCTAGTGGGAGTTTTGAATCTTTTTATACTGTTACTATCGCGATAACGTAAGCGCGAATTTATATGGAATTGAAACAGTTGTGCAATAGTGCCACTAAATGGCGCTGTTTCAATTCCTTAGAAATTCGCGTGTACGTTAACGTGATCGTCACAGTAACAAACTGCCTCTGGACTCAGATTAGATCACAGGATACAGATGACATACCTAATCCAATTGATGGATTTCAACATTTTGTGGTGTCATTAAATTCGTCTCTATTGCGGGATTAGCGTAATATAGTGTCTTTATCATGATAAGAGATAATTAAAAAAATGTTCGGTTGGATTTAAAAAAAAAAGAATATCATTCACCACACCAAAGTTTATTAATTTATAGATCCTGTTTGAGTATAATAAAAATCGCCGAATAATGCTTTTAATTCAGTTACTTTTCAACTCTATAATCTGTAATAAATCAAAGTGTTTAGTTTTTAAAACTCATGTCAAAATTTAATTCATATTCTTTATAACAACAGCTGTATAAACTTTTCTTTCTAGTCTGTGGTTTTATCTTGAACCTGCGGACAAAGATGGATTTTAATGTTTAAAATTATTACAGTACCTACTTATACCGACGGATTTGAATTTTTCTTAGGAAGGGTAAATTTATTTAAGTACTCCTCAGTATTTTTCCTACAACAATTGTTGAAAAACCAAGTCAGTGCCTTTGTATTTTTATTTCTTTCAACACAGAAGTTCTCAGAAAGTTGAGGGCAAGGGTTGTTTTGAAGGCGAGCTGGCGAAGATTTTAAAATTGATAGCTTCGGAAAAATTTATGATATGAATATTCGGAAATATTTATATTAAGGTATTTTTTATCGGAATTTTATTTATTTTTGCACTAGCGGACGTCCGCGTGGAATTAAATTTTTCACAAATCCCGTGGGAACCATGAATTTTTCCGGGATAAAAAGTAGTCTATGTTAATCCAGAGTAAAATCTATTTCCATTCCAAATTTCAACCAAATCGCTTCAGTAGCCGCAGCATAAAAGAGGAACAAACATACTTACTCACTTCCACACAAACTTTCGCCTTTATAATATTAGTGTGAAGTGTGATGTGATTAAATAAATAATATATTAGTAATTAGAACAATGTTTGCCGGTTACCCAAATAATAAATAATAATAATCAATCACATTGTTTACATAAATGAATGAAAGTAAAACTCAACAACAATTATTAAGTCCCTAAATATCCATTTCCATATTAGAGACCCGATAACGTAATGGAATTTAAATGAGTATTCAGCAGTACGGCTTTAATTTCTTTCTCCCTCGTCCAAAATAAAAGGGAGTTTATTAGAATCGATAACGGGACCCGTCTGTGAATGAGTTTACGAACTTCAGTTAGAAAACGCTGCTACCTATATTCGTATGTTCCCTCGTGAATATTCCGTGAAATATATTAAGAAATTTAAAAACAGCCTGAAGTTCAAATGTTTTAAGAACTTACAGTCGTTATTTTTTAATTTAAATTAATTAATACTTATTTAATACAAGTTAGCCCTTGACAATTACACCTGATGCTAAATGATGATGCAATCTTAGATGCAAGCGGGCTAACTTGTTAACAAGGTTGAAAATCCACACCCCTTTCGGTTTCTACACGGCATTGTTACGGAACGCTAAATCGCTTGGCGGCACGTCTTTGCCGGTGGTGGTAGTCACGGCTGAAGCCTCTCACCAGCCAAAAAGGTCTGTTTTCTCGCCCGTTTTTTTACAAATTTACAAACTATAGGTACATATTGTACATAAACTACAGTACTACTAGGTCCACGTTAAAGGGACGGCCTAATATCCTGTGTAAGAGAATTTGGGCCCGGAGAGACATCAATAGTTCTATCTATTATTGTATCCACTCTTATAGAACAGTCTCTTTGTCTATGTTAGCTAGAAATCTGACATAATCATCAGAAGTCGGAGGTCACACAAACACTAGATCGTTCCTAGTTCCTGTACACTTTCCGTTAGCCACGTTGGTATTGTTATTATTACTAATAAGGCAAATTATCCTGACTTGCAGTTTTTTAAATTGTATACAAATTAAGAGTATGATAATAGTAAAGCAATTTTGTAAACGTAACAGGGTATCTGCGATCATTACTTTCGGAGCTACAGTAGTTTAAATGGTCAGATTTGCGGCGCTGCCACGGATCCCTGAAAAACGCTCCATAAAAAATGGCACGAATTAGTGACGTCGTTGGCTCGCTAATCGTTAGATTTGTATGGGCGTTCAAACAAAATTACTAATATCTTTGTTATTTGTGCGTTTATGTTTATAGTTTATTTATTGAAAAATGTCACATTTAATGTAAGGAAGCTAAAACTTTATGAATTTTCATCTAATTACGATAAAAAAAAAATTAATAAATTTTGAAATTTTATAATCTCATTTATTTTGTAAATATCCAGACAATCTTTGCTTTTTATGTATAAATTAGTTAACATTGGCCCTATTTACCCGAATATATCATAAAAATCAATATATTCAAACCTAGTCATCATCCCCATTGAAATTGGTGTATAAGGCTGCGTGTAAAATTTAAAAAATAAGAACAGATTGAAAAGTACAGGAAAAGGCAAATAGAATGTCTTTTTCCAAGTCCCAGGCCAAATTTGGAGACCTCCCGAGGGTCTTAGGGGCACGTGACAAGCAACGAAATATTATGTTGTAAAATGTAAGAAATTCTGCCAAAAATTCCCATTTTGCCGCGATAAGTTCTTTTATGAATTTTAAATGAAAAAATGACTTAAGCGTTTTATGACGATGTCGTCGATCCCGAGTACTTTATTTATATTTTGTAGCTAAGGTTTTAGGCATAAAACTGTTATTTAGAGTAAATTTCTGTGAAAGAAATCTTTTTATCTTTTATACCTTGTATTTCGACGACAGGTCTGTCTGTGAAATTATTAATTATTAAACAAAATAGGATGAAAATATATAGTTAATAAACCTAAAAAAAGAGCAAGTCATGTGTTTTATATGAGAATGAAAATAAAAAACTTTGCTAATGCCAAACAAAATTGGCTAAAAATATTTGCTAAATTGAATAAATACAGCATTTTTAATCCCAAGTACTAATATTATAATACGCGAAAGTTTGTATGGATGTTTGTTTGGAAGTTTGTTTGGAGGTTTGTTACTCTTTAACGCCGCAACTACTAAACCGATTTGGCTGAAATTTGGAATGGAAATAGATTTTACTCTTGACTAACACAAAGGCTGTTAAACACACTTTTCATCCCGGAAAAATCCATGGTTCCCAAGGGATTTGTGAAAAACTAAATTTCACGCGTACGAAGCCGCCGGCGTCTACTAGTTAAGTAATAAATAGAAAACTTAGGAATTCCTCTTTGTAAAGTTAGAAATTAATTCAATTTTCTTAGAAAGCATGCATATAAATCAATGTCATCGCCCCAAACTTGACTTCTGTAAATAAACAAACTATGTGAACGAAAACAAATAAATTCCTACTTCGGCCTGTGCAGTTACAGCGTACACTACCATGAAAATGTATTAAAATAACGCAAACTCAAATGACTCTTATTACAAAACCATAAGTGATAAATTTGGATGTACGAAATAACATATTTTAAAGTTAATGCTGGAAGGGGGATACCATAAATATTTATTCGAATTCCTAGGGAAACTTAATGGTATTCGTGTAACTAAAGAACGGTTTCATTAAAATGGAGAGGCTCCACTGGACTCGAGAGGTTTCGAATCAATAAGGAACTAATTGGGAATCGCTAAAATTTCGCTTCACCAAAATGCATAATGGCGACATCACACGCAGGAGCATGTTTGACGAACAAATTCATATGAGCGTGATTTTAATTGTTGATGTTGATGGCACAACTAAAGAAAAACTATAAATTTAGAATTTAGAACATGCTCTTCTTGACCCTACCTTCATCTATATTGTCTATTCGTCTGAAAGCAATGTTCTCAAAAACTTTTTAAGGAACTTTTAAAGGGTTTTCACTAATAATAATTGGTGTGATTATTGAGGATTTTATAATGTAGGTACATAATTATTTACGTCACTAATATTTAGCGTAACTTGATAGAGATGTCGTAAAAGAAAATAGTATTTTTTTTTTATTCTTTACAAGTTAGCCCTTGACTATAATCTCACCTGATGGTAAGTGACGATGCAGTCTAAGATGGAAGCGGGCTAACTTGTTAGGTGGAGGATGAAAATCCACACCCCTTTCGGTTTCTACACGGCCTTGTACCGGAACGCTAAATCGCTTGGCGGTACGTCTTTGCCGGTAGGGTGGTAACTAGCCACGGCCGAAGCCTCCCACCAGCCAGACCTGGACAAATTAAGAAAATCTCAATCTGCCCAGCCGGGGATCGAACCCAGGACCTCCGTCTTGTAAATCCACCGCGCATACCACTGCGCCACGGAGGTCGTCAAAAGTATAAAAGTGTTCGACTTGGAACTCCAAGCATGTTCGCACGTGAGAACGTAGCTTAACAATAAATGTTTAATTCATGGATGCGCTCTTGCTGTATTTTATTGTAATTGGGAGGATAGCTTTTCATATAAAAATGTTGTTGTTCGATTTTTGTTCGTGGTCAAGTTAATCGAAGTATATCGAAGTAAATACGCCATATTTTTAAGGTAGACTTAGCGGATACTTCTTTACACCTATAAGTTGGTGTAACATGTTTCCATTGTTATTTCTAAATTCAATTTCTTCGCGTAGTTTAATATTTAATTGCAAGATTGTCTTTATTTTTTTATAATATGCAGTCTAAATTAGTTTAGGTTTAGGTAAGTAGTCAATTTAAGTAGGTAGTTTTACCTAATCACACTTCACACTATCACACTTCATACTAATATTATAAAGGCGAAAGTTTGTGTGTAAGTGTGTAAGTATGTTTGTTCCTCTTTTACGCTGCGACTACTAAAGCGATTTGGCTGAAATTGGAATGGAAATAGATTTTATTCTGGATTAACACATAGACTACTTTCATTGTCATTCCGGAAAAATGTATAGTTCCCGCGGGATTTGTGAAAAACTGAATTCCACACGGACGAAATCGTGGGCGTCCACTAGTATTATTGTAAAATAAACTTGTAAATGTTAAAATTTTTCGTTTTTTAATTATTGCTAACGTCAATAAGTAAATTCCTTTATTAAGGTGTTATCATGGACAAACCTAATAATACATTTTTTTTTAATTTTATTTTGCGCTCCGTTTCGTAGTGCCACTTTTACACGTGTATGGATAATGCATTACTATAATAAACAGCAATATTTCCCTTTGATTACAAGTAAAGCGGCGCGGAAACAGGCGCGCAATAAATAATTTGAGGAATCACAGTATGATTTATGCGGCCCATAAAGCGGGCGCGTGGCCATATTTATAGCGATCGCCATATTACAGCCAACCCGCCGCAGCCGTAATAGAATAACAGTTTTCATAAAGCATAAATACTATAAAGCTAGATACACTTTATTGTACACTGTTGCTAAATTTAAGTACAGAAGAGAGAGCCCGGAAGAGATTTAAAAAAAATCGCAAAAGCCTTTTTTTTTCTTTTATTCTTTACAAGTTAGCCCTCGACTACAATCTCACCTGATGTTAAGTGATGATGCAGTCTAAGATGGAAGCGGGCTAACTTGTTAGGAGGAGGATGAAAATCCACACCCCTTTCGGTTTCTACACGGCATCGTACCGGAACGCTAAATCACTTGGCGGTACGTCTTTGCCGGTAGGGTGGTAACTAGTCACGGCCGAAGCCTCCCACCAGCCAGACCTGGACAAATTAAGAAAATCTCAATCTGCCCAGCCGGGGATCGAACCCAGGACCTCCGTCTTGTAAATCCACCGCGCATACCACTGCACAACGGAGGCCGTCAAAAGCCTGATTAGGACAATAAACTGGGCAATCCGGATATTAATACACGTTACTGTAGGTACATTTTAAACTGTCTAGACCTCTGTGCCTCTACCGTCTAATTTTATAGGGTAATTTTGTTATATTTATCTCTTAGACCTGGAAAAATGGAGCAACTTCTCCCGTTTTCCCAACATTTCCCTTCACTGCACTGCTCCTATTGATCGTAGCGTGACTAAAAGTATACTATAACCTGTCCAGGAGTATGAAGGATACTGTACCAAGTTTCGTTAAAATCCGTCGAGTAGTTTTGTTTCTTTAACGAACATACAGACAGACAGACAGACAAAAACTTAGTGGTTGCATTTTTGGCATCAGTATCGATCACTAATCACCCCCTTATATTTATTTTGGAAATATATTTTAGGTACACAATTGACCTCTCTACAGATTTATTATAAGTATAGATAAATCGTCTCTTTCGTCACAAAGTAGGTATTTAACTTCGAGGCAACCATTTGAAAAACATCATGCCCTATATATATTATTGTGTCCCTTTGTCGCTTTAATCCTATGTACGTTTTTCAAAGTCCGTTTCTTAAAGTTGTTGCCGTATCTTCTTAAAACCAAGAGGTCCCAAATTCAATTCCCTCCTGGACTATTGTCGTAGCTACCTTGTAACCTTGTTAAAACTAATGCTGACTTGAAGAAGAAAACTTGTGACCATGTTTAATAATATTCTAGTAAAGTATTTTCAATTCATACCGTTTCTGTGACGTGGGTTTCAAAATACACAATATGGTCAACTGACAAAACAGAGTTAGCTGACCGAATCTGTTTCCTCGGTTAATTAAAACCCGAATGGGGATGTCAAAATTCTGTTACACAAAAAGCAATTCAGCTGTGAAATGACACGCCCAGTTTATTAAGAACCCTTCCCCTATCCTATAATACTGAATGGTAGCGATAGTCTGTCTACGGTGGCGAAGCGACATAACGTTTGGAGCGAAGCGAAGCGATGTATATGAATTAAATGTTAAATTGGCTTTATCATGATTTTCTTTTTCAGAATTGATAATGATGTAATTGTCTATTATAACTTACCCTTGTATTATATATGTTATGATTCCATAGAGCTAGTTAGAATTATGGTCCAAACTATATAGTTCTCCACAGTACTTACCTGAGGCAGCAGAATGAGCATATATGATACAAAGGAGATGGTCCATTTCAGGTCCACTCTTGTATCATTAAAATTTAAAAAATACAAGGAGCTTATTAAAATTTATTAATGTGAATAAATGTAACTAAATAAACAGAAATAAATAAAATTAAAACCCAAGTTTTTGAGATATATCAAGATAGCGCCATTAAAGCAACTATGACATGACAATTGACAGCAAACGTCAAATCGATTACTGCATTGAAAACGTCATCAATCCGCCATTATTACCCATACTAGTGTTGCATTTCTTGGGAGGTAATTAATATTATTTCGAAAGAATTAAAGTAAATTCGTAGATTTGTATAATCAGAAATAGTTAAAAAAAATATTTTCTTTTGTTTCCGCTAGGGTACAATTACTGGACCTGGGCTCCATACAATTTTGGACCATCTCCTTTTAATAATTTATAAAAAGACGGAGGTCTGGCCACGCAAACTGTTAGACAATCTATTTGTTTTAACTAACAAATGGCGTTATTTTATTATAGCTCATTAATAATGTTGTATTAAAATTTTATAATATGTACCACAGTTGTGTTCTGCTCAGAAAAAATAAATAAATTTGTTGAATCTACTAAGTTAATGTAGAATTTAACTTTATGACTACATTCCGACTTCATCATCAGTCCAGCTTCGTGGAAAATACGTAATCAGGGACATATTACTTATTATTCCAATAAAACGTCTGCAATCAATACTAAAATTTAAGATTTGACCCTTCATACATGCTAACATAATGTAGCTTCTTATGTTATAGCTTTTATTCTAGCCATACCTTTACCATTCTTACCAATGGCACAACAGCGAAACGCTCACAGTATCGCAAAATTTAATTAATGCCCCTGCGTTTGGGCGATAATTGAAGGTTGCCGCGGAACTTCGCGCCGCCTGCGATGTGATACACATACCTGCAAACTTATGACGTCAATAAAGTTGAACAGAAACATGTGTTCGTTTGTTCGTTCGTTTAACTTCAATATACGAGCATCAAGAATATAAAAACATTGCTAGAATAATTAAAATAAAACTGACTATGTTAATTTCCTGTGAGCATGCAAGCTTTCCTACTATCGTTCTAATATAATTTAAAAGAGCACGTAGAGATCCTGTCTCGTTGGTCCAATGGTCAGCTTATGTGAGTTTTAATCATGAGTTTGAGTTTGTGTCTTGACTATGTATACCTACTATTACTGAGCTTTTCTATCTTGGTAATTTTCTCAAAAAAATCTCATCCCGGTACGAGGACGTTGGTTGACACCCGATTGACTCAAAGAACACACTAAGTCATCGGTCCTGGTCATTATTATTCACATCAGCTGATCATCATCGTCATTATTAACAGCCGATGGACGTCAACTGCTGGACATAGGCCTCTAGCATGGATTTCCAAACAAAACGGTCTCGAGCCGCGAGCATCCAGCGGCTCCTGTAACCCGCTTGATGTCCTCGGTCCACCTAGTGTCGACCAACACTGCAACACTTGAGACCCCAGCGTCCATCGGCTCTTCGATCTATGTGTCCTGCCCATTGCCACTTCAGCCTCGACTCGCTAAGCTATATCAGTGACTTTGGTTCATCTACGGATCTCCTCATTTCCGATTCAACCACGCAGGGAAATCCCAAGCATTGCTAGCTCCATCCCGCTGAGTGACTTTTAGCTTTTTTATGAGGGCCACAGTTAGCGACCAGGTCTCGGATCCGTAAGTCATCAATAGCAACACGCATTGTTCGAAAATGTGTGTGTGTGAATATGTGTGATTGTGGTCGTAAAATATTTAACATTATTACCCTAAGTTCACCAGCCCACATTGGAGCAGTGTGGTGGGTCTAAGCCTTATATTCCCTCTTCTAAAAATAAGGGAGTCCTGGACCTGTAGTATACCATCCATCGAAATACGCTGATAATTAATTCACAAAACGCATTTAATGACCTTCCAAATTCAAATCATTAACCGACCTATATAATCGTACTAACCTGAACTAATCAACGTTTATTAATTATCCGCAATCAATATTAAGTGGAACAATTTCGCAACGATTGTACTATGTATTATTACAGTCAAATTACGTATTTAATAACAATTAATATTCAATAATAGGCGTCATAATAACATACTGCGTACATTCAGTGTGACAGCTTTAATTGTTATTCGTGTTACTAATAAGAATCCTTGATGGAGTTGTTAGACTTTGGGCCCAGGAACAAACTCAAAATCAAAATTAATTTAGGTATTTCAATTGGACTTTTGAAACGTCAGGTAAATGTTATTAGATAATGGTGATAAATAAGTCAAAAAACAAACAAAAACAAAACAATAACAACACAACAACAAACAACAAAATACTTATATTCATTTTCACATATTATTCATTACATCATCAAAACATCGTGAGGAAACCTGCATACCAGATAATTTTCCTAATTCTCTGCGTGTGTGAAGTCTGCCTATCCACATTGGGCCAGCGTGGTGAACTATTTGCCTAACCCCTTTCATTCTGAGAGGAGACTCTAGCTCAGCAGTGAGCCGAATATGGGTTGATAATGATGATGATGATGAGGACTGTTTGTAGCATTCATGACTAGTCAGATAAAACTATGAGCCGAACCATGGTGGTAGTGTTTTACACCTTTTTCTACCAAGCCGTCTTCCAGACTTTGGTGGTCCGATAACAATATGTGACACGTCGGGTAGCAGCGACAGTGAGTGTACCATTATTTTGTGGTAGAGGAAACCTATAGGTCACAAGTCCTGGGACCTGCTGTCCTGTTACCTCTACCACAAAATAATGGTATAATCACTGTCGACGTGTGACAAGAACTGTGACAAGTCGGGTAGCAAATATGTTCCTTAAAAGTTGTCTTTGATTATATAGTCTGGCAAGTTTGTTGAAAACCCTTCTATGATATTCGGGCGACAGGGCGAAAGACTGCGCGGGTGGGAAATCGTACGTCCGGGGACACTTCCCCGGACGTACGATTTCCCACCATAGGGGGCATCAGTCGTGGGCTTTTCATTCATCGCTACACGCATCGGCCCGCGCTACATCGGGGGTGTTACGAACGAAGTTGCCAAGCTATAGTAGTAAGTTGACAACACAAACGTCTAGGTATGTTTTTCAGTTTCACACACTGACGTGCTTGTAACTATAAATATAAGTTTTTCTGTCTATTGCCAATGTAAACTAATATTTAAAGCAGTTTTCAAATAAAATTACGCTCTCTTAATGCTTTTGTTCTCGTATCTAGTTATTTTAAAGACCACTTTGTTAAAACATAGTGAAACTTCAAAAATTCCTGTTTCATATAAAATTTTATACCCCATATATTCTATGTCATGCAACGCAGCATTTTCTCTTTGATGTCAAGAGCTACTTAGAGAGATCCTCCCAAAATTCTTTCGCCTCAACCCAACAAAGGATCAATGTAAGCACGTGAGAACCTACACTTCAGTATATTATGTTCATAAGGGTAGAAACATACTTATAATACGCCACTCGATGTCATATCGCGTCGAACGATTGTTGTATGTTTCATAAAAAATACTGCGATTGGATCATGCGTCTGCTCTCACAAATATTTTTTTTAAGTACCTATATTTATTATGTTTTTTTAAACATTTCCGTTTTTTCTTCAATAAAGTGAAAACATTTTTCTACTACTAAGTTGCGTTTGTAATACGAAGAGAAGGCTTGACGACTTTGCCCGGTTACCTTTACTCGTGTTTATTTTTTTTTATTTATTACAAGTTCGCCCTTGACTCAATCTCATCTGATGGTAAGTGATGATGTAATCTAAGATGCAAGGTTGGGAGGAGGATGAACATCCACACACCTTTTGGTTTCTACACGGCATCGTAACGGAACGCTAAATCGCATGGCGGTACGTCTTTGTCGGTAGGGTGGTAACTAGCCACGGCCGATGCCTCTCACCAGCCAGACTTGGACCAATTAAGAAAATCTCAATCTGCCCAGTTGGGGATCGAACCCAGGACCTCCGTTTTGTAAATCCACCGCGAATACCACTGCGCCACCGAGGCCCTTAGGATGGACTTCCTAACAAAACGATCTCAAGCCTCCAGCATCCAGCGACCCTGCAACCCGCTTGATGTCCTCGGTCCACCTAGTCGGTCGGCTAACATTGCGCTTTCCAGCACCTGTCGCCAGCACCTTGGGACCCAAATGAGGCTTAGGTATTAAGCCTCATTTGCCTGTTAACTTTGTAATTACAAGTTTACGTTAATTAAATCCCTTGTGCTAATAACTAAAACAAAAGTTTATTAGTTTACTTATATCCGAGTTAATGCAGCCAAAGTTTTAATATGATGCTTCGTTTCTCTAACGTATTCATTTGCATTTCGTAAAACTTCAGCAAGGATAATATAGTGCTAAAAGTTAGTTTTACCCCGAACGCTAAATTAAGTTCTGTTTAACAAAAACAGAAGTTAAGAAGATGCAGAGAGGATTAAAACTTTGGGCTCTTAATGATGCAAAAAAATATATCTACTATGAAGGAAGTATTGAAATTGATTATTTAAAAAACGTCTAAATTTAATGTAACAGGTTGTTACATTACATTATTCGTAATTTTAAATCTACGCAAATATAGACGTAGGGATTTTTGTAGTAACTACCCAAAAGGTAATATTATATTAAGGTAAAATACTTTGGCGCTAAGTAGTGATGTGTGCATTATATAAGTATCTATATTTATTTATTTCCTAGTATATAGTTTTCTAGAAAATTATCACCTAGAAAAACCACCGAGAATGCCCTATGAAGTTTTATTGCCCGCCATGCGCCTGCTTATCAAAGTTCCATACCCAAAGGATAAAACTGGACTCTAATAATCTGTGATGTCCGTCTGTATGTCAGTTACCAGGTTTTATCTCATTAACTGTGATAATATATAGACAGTTGAATATATAAAATATACTGCTGTAACGACAAATACTAAACAAATCACACAAATATTATAAAGGCGAAAGTTTGTGTGTGTGTGTGTGAGTATGTTTGTTTTTGCCGTTGTTATAGATAATGGGTCGCTTTTTACCGGTTTATATGAATCAAAATTTTTGTATATAACTCCTTGCCGCCTGTAATTTCCATAATAGTTACACCTACTTGAGCTTTCTCAGTAACTTTGATATGAGTATTTTGTCAGTTCCAGAGATTAGCGGTTACAAACACACAATTTGCGGATAATGTTGATACGTTACAAAATCTCAGTGAAACCATACATTTTACGACATAAAAGATTCACTGTAGCTACCTCAGATTTCTGAACTGACGCGTTGAATAATGAATAATGTTGACATTGACGTATGGCGCTCGGCAAAGGTTCCCGCTTACATAGGCCCATGGAGATATAAGTTTATATAACCGAGAGATAGATATAATATATCTCACACACAAAATAAATTAATCACTGTTTGTTACTCTCCCTAAAAATCATCGGCTAGTATATTGAAATTGGTATTTTAAGTGGACGTTACTTTGACAATTTTGCGTGTGACGAGATCTCCCAAGTCAGTTAATATGGTGGGATCCTATTCGAGTCGAGTCGAGAATTCCCTGAATTCATGTGTCTGAAAAAAGTGGTATTCGCCTTTTTATAATTGATCACCCGATGGTATATGAATGCCATTGCTCAAAAATAAAAACAAGATAGCACTTCGCATGTCATGCAAAAAATATATCATTTAGAGTGTCGCCCTGTATCATCAGTCCATCAAACTGAGGTGAAGGTGTTAAGCCTCCGTAGTGCAGTGGTATGAGCCGTACATATACAAGACGGAGGTCCTGGGTGCGATCCCCGACTGGGCCGATTGAGGTATTCGTAATTGGTCCAGGTCTGGCTGGTGGGAGGTTTCGGCCGTGGCTAGTTACCACCATACCGGCAAAGAAGTGCCGCCAAGTGATTTAGCGTTCCGGTACGATGTTCTGTAGAAACCGAAAAACGGTTGTGAATTTTCATCCAACTTTTAACAAGTTAGCTTGCTTCCATCAGAGATTGCATCATTACCATCAGATGAGATTGTAGTCTAGGGCTACAATGTTATGAATTTAAAAATGTACATTTGAATATAATTTTATTTATATGTAGGTATGTACTACCTATTGATTGAGTGGAGGGTGGTATGCCTTATATCATAAATCTATAGCAACCTTGACACAAGTAGCAACTAAGTGAGACTGAACTTGACCCTCACCTTTCCTCAGCGCTACGGAAAACTTGTTAAGCCGTCTGTATGTCATTATTATCAAGAGTAAGTATCGTTAAGGGTCGAGAGTTCTGAAACTTGTGAAATTTCGTTAAATTCTAAACTAGCTCATTCGACCCGTAGTAAATTTCTGACGAAGAATATTTTTTTTTCCACTGCAAGCAAGTTTTTAATTATTATGGTGATTATCTTTTGTATTTTTGTTTAATTTATGTTTTTGTATTTTGTGACATCATTATTTTCGTGTGTGTGTATTCGTAGATAGTATTGTCGTTTACATGTTTAAACTGTTTAACGTTTCTTTTAGAGTTAAGAAATAATATGTAAATAAATGTTAACTTTCCCTTAGAAATAATATAAAACTTGTGAATGATATTGTAATTTTTATTTTCTCGAAATTGCTTGGCGTTAAGTAGGTATCACGCAGAGAAACTCCAAGCATAGCTCGCTCCATCGCCCGCTGAGTGACTTTGAGCCTTCTAATAAGGCCCATAGTCAGCGACCAAGTCTCGGATCCTCATGTCATCACTGGCAATACGCACTGATCGAAGACTTTCGTCTTCAAGCACTGATCGAATCAGGAATGAGGAGATCCGCAGAGAACCAAAGTCACTAACATAGCTCAGCGAGTCGCGAAGCTGAAGTGGCAATGAGCGGGCCACATAGTTTGAAGAGCCGATGGACGTTGGGGTCCCAAGGTGCTGGAATGGCGACCCCGCACCGGAAAGCACAGTGTTGGGCGACTCCCACTAGGTGGACCGAGGATATCAAGCGGGTTGCAGGGAGCCGCTGGATGCTGGCGGCTCGAGATCGTTGTGCTTGGAGGTCCATGCAAGAGGCCTTGTCCAGCAGTGGAAGTCTATCGGCTGATAAGGTAAGGTAAGTAGGTATGTCAGTAAAATAGCCACAGCCAAAACCAATTTGAAAACACTAAATAATTTAGGAAACATAGTATTTCAAATCAAACTCAAAAGTACCTACCAAGAAATACAAACAATACAACGTAGACGTCCATAAATTAATACCAGCCCATACAACACGCTATATTTACTCGCATGCTCAATGGTAGAGTGCCAGCCGTAATTGACTAATTTGAAAAATTACCGTTACACGGCACTCTGAAACACGGTCGCACCGTTAATGGCGACGAACATCCATTATGGTAAAAGCCTGGTGTTAGAATACAGTGACTTCTTGCAGTGTTTCACCTCATTTTTCTTGGGCAACACACAGATAAAGTTTTAATGGAATCGCTGAGCGAAAAGTTGCTATTCGATGGAGCCGAGTTTCGCGCAATTTAATGTGGTGCTAGTTTTTAACGTTATGCCACTGTTTAAAATTTTGTGAAGCATTAAAAACATTGTTTTTTAAAGTTATAATTGAAATTCTAGATACATCTATTTGTAATAATAAAATCAATAGTCAATACATTAAAATAAAGTTGAGTTATCTGTCTGTGATTTTAAAATTAACTATGTTTTCTCAAGTGCTTATCTGTCTGTGTTCAGTTCACTATGTTTTCTTGAGTGCTGATATTTATTTACAAGTTACTAAAACACAATGAAGTGTCAATATTGTTTTCTGCCTGTCTTTCTGTTTTTCCGGGATAAAATTTGGAACAATTTAACTAATATTACTGAAACATTCACTGAAAAATAGCGGAGGTTATTGAGCAACATAATAGGTTGCTTTTATCCCGGAAAATTCTATGGTTCCCGTGGGATTTGTGAAAATCTGAATTTCACGTGGACGAAGTCGCGGGCGTCCGTAAATACTAAATTTTCGTATTTTTCAAATAGGGTTGTATTACAAGCACTATACGTCAACTGAGTCACACTTGACGTTTCTGAAGTGTTTCTTTATCTGATATTTGAATATTTTGTAGAGACTGGTGGATTAACATTTGCTGTTATTCCATGAAGACCTAGTAACTGCTTATAATTTGATATTCTTGTGAATTCTCTAACCAACGTTTTCCATTGCAGCCATTTCTTTCGCAAAACGTGGCCTTTGAAAACATTCAGTCACACTATATCCTTGTCGCGTGCAGTTGACTGCAGCGTAACGAGGCGAATAGTGCGCTGACTGATAACACGATACATTTGCTTGTTAGAACAGCGTGCGGTGCCGTTCGCATCCTCGCTTTCAACGCTGATGCAGCGATGAAATAAAATATCACACGCAGACCCTTAGTGTCGGCGCTGCAAGGAATTTAATTTGAATTTACACTGATATGTTATGTTTGCATAAAACATGTTCATTTTCAGCCTTTTATGACGGCCTATTCAGAACCAGTTCTTCGTCTTTATAAGAGAGGGGATATGGAGATTAGACTTTACCACACAGCACCAAAGCGAGTTGGCGGGCTTAGGGTGATAATATTTGACACTATTTTATCTAATTCTCACTTATTTATCTAATTATCACTGAAATATATTTGATGATAAGGATAAGGTCCAGTAATGACGGCTCAATGTGCTCTACAAGGCACGGGTGTGTAACACCACCAACTTTCCTAAACCAGAGTATTTTTACTGAAAATTTCTTAGAAGAAAGGAAAGCAACAAAGATACTCGTATACATTCATCGTCATCGTCAAAGGAAAAGGAAATCCTTTCCGGGTTTCCTTTTTCAGTCAGTTTTTAAGTAATAAAATATTTATGTTCATATATTTAAAAGACGTCCGGCGTAGGATTACCATGAAGCTGAGTGAACTCGAAAATACCTAATATAAAAAACCGGCCAAGAGCGTGTTAAGCCAAGCGCAGTAGGGTTCCTTAGATTAATTTAGAACTAACCCTTCTGTAATGCACAAAATATCGAATACCCCACACTATAGGATAGACGATGAAAAATTCATCCTTACTTTGCAGGAGAGGTACCCTAAAAAAAATATTTATATATTATTTATATATATTTTTCAAGATTTATTGTACGAGTTTGCTTACAATATAATACACATACTCGTGCTAGTTACAGCTTTCTAGTATTAACAGTATCTGCTTTAAACTACGGAAAGACGGAAGGACAGACAGAAGAGCATGGCAAAACTGTAAGGGATCCTTGTGGACTGCGGAACACTAAAAATTGCGCTTCATATTGGCTGTAAGGGTTTGCAGCGACGTATTATGTCTAAGTAAGGTGGACAATTAATTGATCCAATAAGGTAACGACCTAATCAAACAAATGGAAAATTAAAAAGAATTTATATTCACCGAGTTCCCATCATAGAGTTTATGGATCATCGCACTCTATCAAATGTAAACCTGAGATCCAAATCTCATCAAGCCGTCGACGTTCGACTGACATAATCTTTCAATTACGAATTCAAGAACCATCCATTCCAATTAACTTTCATATTGATCTTGGGATCTCTTCAGATCCAACGGATCTTGCGGTGTCAAAATAAAATACTGATTATAGACTCTCTTTTTAGGGTACCGGGTACCTCTTTGTAGACTACAAAGACCATAAAAGCAAGAGAAAGGCATAGAATAGACGCTTTCGATTAGATGTGGTGAGGCGCATGTTAAGAATACTTTGTACAGCCAAGCTCAAATACGTCACTATTCTATCATGGCTCGGAATCAAGGTTAGGCTTTCCTCCTTATGTTACCAACGTATACTGGGGTATTTTTGGCACATTATGCGTGGTGACTGCACCTTAGAGAAGTTGATAAAAACAGGCATCACTGACGGGAAAAGCTCATCAACACGATGGGCTGACCAGCTGAAAGAGATAATAAGATTAATTTCTACATGCTAGGAATAATGGCGACCAACAGAAGCCGGAGGAAAACGTGGACCCGCAAGAGCAAGAGTGGATCTTTCCAGGATCACGATCTTCATACGAATAAATGACGAGACTCCTCATAATTTCGCCATGTGCTTCGGTCTGTCTGCGGTTTAGCTTAGAAACTATTATTACTAGATATCTGAGATTTAGCTTGTGACAATGTTCTAAAATTAAATCCAGTAAATATATTATTTTTTTTACTCGTTTGTCCCATAGTGAAGAGTATCGTCGATTAGATGTTTGAAAAAGATGGTAGATTTGTAACCATTTTTTTGACTCACAAATCACTTGTGACACCAGACTTGAGATTTTTTAAACACATTTTTTTACACAATCGAAAAATATTTACAACATACAACATACAACATACGAGTACGGACAAGACATACAAACACAAGCGAATATTCTTTGTATAAACGTCTTGGGAAGTACGCGAGCATGTGATGCAACAATACTTTAGGGTACGTTCATACTTACGTGACAGAAATTCATTCATGTAATTCCTTACAAATTGAAATTACGTCACTTTAACTTTATTAAATGGTCACACTACATGCTTATATACTCCATATGAAATATCTATTTTCCTGTCTCTTTCCTACAAACCTATGATGAAGCTAGGAGAAGCTAATCTTTGGGACAGATTTTTAAATTAGTTGAGATTTTTCAGTAAGTAATAAATAATCGAACTAAGAACCTGTGATTGACGTTTCATCATGACGACTGAAAGTTTGGCAAAATATACACTTACTATAAGTAAATATGGTAGCTAATTATGAAGTTTGATTTTTGGTTGCTTTGGAAGGAAGCAAGCAGACTTCCAGAATCCATTCCTGCAACCGTCATATACATTTAGAGGGTATTTTTTATATTTTCGCAAGCTCTTCATCGAGGGATGTAAATAACGTAAGACTTCTAGTATTCAGGTATGGAAAAACAATAATCATAATGGCAGAATTAGCGGCCGATTTGACGCTGAGTGTGAACACTCCCTTACATCTACAAGTAGCTTACAAAGCGGATACCTTTGATGCTTGCAGTCTGCGGTTTTGAAAAGATAAGTTCTATTTTCTGTAAGTGCTTCTTGGTAATGTTTTCTAACTTCCTTGACTTTTGAATGCATAGTAGAATAGCTAGAATAGGTACATGTAATTAAACGAAGTAAAATAATAAATGCTTTTTATTTTCCTTCATCATTATCAACCCTTATTGGGCTAACTATAGAGCATGAGTCTCCTCTTAATGAGAGGGGTTAGGCTAGTACACCACGCTGGTCTAAGGCGGGTTGGGAGACTTTACACGCCTAGAGAATTGAGTATTTTCTTAGGTATGCAGGTTTCCTCACAATACAAACTCCTGGTGTGTTGTAAGCGACAATTTCAACTGTGCATTAATTTCTTTACAAGTTAACCCTTGAATACAATCTCACCTGGTAAGTGTTGATGCAATCTAAGATGGAAGCGGGCTGACTTGTAAGGTTTCTACACGACTTTGTACCCGAACGCTAAAACCTCAATCAGCCCAGCCGGGGATCGAACCCAGGACCTCCGTCTTGTAAGTGACTGCGCCACGAAGGCCATCAAAATTTTGGAGTCATTCTGCAATACAAGATACAAGATATATTGCTAGAGCTATTATAACTCTAACAGCGTTTTCACACTTATTTTTAACTCTCCCAGTTGTGTACCAACAATATCTTGTCAACAATTTCTAAAAAGGGGTGCTTTATGAAAGAGGCATACAGATTGCAGGTCTGAAAGCTGCGAGCGTGACCCCTTAACGTGCGAACTGGAAGTGTGGAGATGAATCAGTTTCGCAGATATGCATCGCACTTTCACGCCTTCAGAATCGCTTTGATGTTAAGCGGCGCTTGTACGGCGTCTAGTTACACAATGCCAGTTTAGGACGCGCTCCACTTTCGTTTTTATTTAATGTCTAATGTAGACTTTAACTTGTTCTGGAGTGGAGACTGCGTACCAGCAAGCGCAGTGTAGGACGCCCTCCAGCGTAGCTAAATAATGTACAATATTACGCTAAAATTATTAGCTACTAGTTGACGCCGCGCGGTTTCATCCGCGTGGTTCTCGTTCCCGTAGGAGCACGGGGATAATATATAGCCTGTAGCCTTCGTCGATAAATGGGCTATCTAACACTGAAAGAATTTTTCAAATCGGACTACTAGTTCCTGATATTGGCTCGTTTAATCAAACAAACAAACTCTTCAGCTTTATATATTAGTATAGAAGTATAGATAAAGTTTGTGTCTAAGTTTGTCAGCGTGTATATAATAACTATTAAAATGGCGAATTTAAATTTGTGTGCAAATATTTAAGCTCTAGGTAAGTTTGCTACTCCGCCGTTTACTGCCGCAAATACTGAACCGATTTTGCTGAAATTTGGAATGGAGATAGATTAACTTTGGATTAACACATAGGTACATTATTTTTATCCCGGAAAACCTATCGTTCGGATTTGTGAGAAACCGAATTTCAAGCGAACGAAATCGTGGGCTAGGTCAAAACTAATATATCTGGCAATTATATCTGTGCATCTTACGTGTTATTTTATTTAAAAAAAAATTATATAAATCAACCTTCACTTCAGTCCTTTTCACTCTTTTAAACCTACATAAATCTGACAGGTCTGTTTCGTCGAACGTTTTCATCTCAGGACTACAAGTCGCACCTATTGTATGAATTATTTTTGTATTAGGATAACTAAACTCATGAGAAGTGACTATGTAACATATTAAGATTATTTACATACTAAAGTTTAGTTTAGTTATTTATACACAGATGAAACTGCGGGGCACTGCTAGTTTACCTATAACCAGCAAATCTAACAATTTTTCACATGTGTGTTATGTAAGCGTGAGAGCTAAGCCAATTACACTCGCCAACACGCACACAAGCGTACTTAACATAAAGTAGCGATGCGTCAAGGGCTCCCATTTCGGGGTACATAAAACGGCTTACGAATCCTCCGACTACACACTATCTATCTATTATTAATCTATGCTAATAGTCTTGTTTTGAAAACTTCCACTTAAATAAATGTGAATTAAGAAAATATATTAATCTAATTCTCCTCTTTGATGTCCAGCAAAGCAGATGTCAATTTAAAATAATAGAATTCTGAAAATGAAAGGCAATGTTTTATTAAGTCATAACGCAAATAAGCGGCTTATTTTAGAATATACTAACGTCTTGTGCAAGTTCAAAGAGATCTCTGATCTTTAATCAAGCTTTGAAAATAAACAAGATAAAAATGAACAAAGATTTATATTTTGATGTCATCGGTCGTTCGTTTTGTAATCAAAAATATAAAAAGATCTTTTGTTGTAAAAATAATCAGGTATTAGGATGAATTATTGAAATGAGATACGAGTTAATTTAAAGAAAACATATTTTGATTGTGTTCTCCTTAATTAAGAGTGTGCAATATGTAATTTGGTGGTTACAAATGGTTCTGGATCTCAGATTCTGGAAAAGTTAGGAGCCTGATATTTGGGTAAATGATATTTCAAAGTGTTAGCTTCGTTATGACTATTCAAAATACACAATTTGTAAAACTTTTCTCGATAGTTTATTTTTTTGAAAAATACACGTTTAACTCACATTTTGGTTTCAATCTCAGGAAAAGCAAACTTATTTTCTTAAATTTTTGTTTTGTATAGAAAATTAGGTATATATTTTGAACATGGCCATTTTGTTTTTCGTTATGTTGTTTAATTTACTTGCAATTAGGTAAAAACGGTTTTGGCGCTCACGTCATAAAATTTGCGTCGCGCGTCAATCGCTCCGTGCTTTTCACTCGCGTGAAAGTCATAATTCGGCGTCTCGTTCGCGCTCCGAATTTTATCCATATCGTACCGACGCGTTGCGCACTCTTAAGTAACGGCAGGGATTTGAGCTAATTTTATTATCTAAGAGTATTCGCCATATTTCATGTAGGATACATTTTTTTCCATTTCAAAATAAATTCTCCGTTTAATGTTGAAAACTGTTATTATTATGCAATTATCTGACTAGATCACGGGAAGCCGTGATATCCCAGTGGATATGACCTCTACCTTGAGTTCAGAGGGTGTAGGTGCGAATCCAGTCCGGGACATGCACCGCCAACTTATAACAACAGTTATACGCTTTGTAAGAAAGTAAATATTTATTATTCTTATTTTTATTATTCTTTACAAGTTAGCCCTTGACTATAATCTCACCTGATGGTAAGTGATGATGCAATCTAAGATGAAATCGGGCTAGCTTGTTAGGAGGAGGATGTAATCCATACTCCTTTCGGTTTCTACTCGATGTCGTACCGGAACGCTAAATCGCTTGGCGGTACGTCTTTGTCGGTAGAGTGGTAACTAGCCACGGCCGAAGCTTCCCACCAGCCAGACCTGGACCATTTAAGGAAACCTCAATCGGCCCAGTAGGGGATCGAACCCAGGTCCTCCGTCTTGTAAATTCACCGCGCTTACCACTGCGCCACGGAGGCCGTCAAATATCACGTGCTTCAAACGGTGAAGGGAAAACATCGCGAGGAAACCTGCATACCTTAGAATTAACTTAATTCTCTACGCGTGTGAGGTCTGTTAATTCGCATTGGGCATTGTTATGAGACTCGTGCTCAACAGTAAGCCGAATATGGGTTGTCAATGATGACTAGATCACTGAGCAAAACTGCTTATTCTATAACATTAGAATCCAAGTTGTCCTTTACAAAGTTTTTTTCAAGATTACAGGCCTGCGGTAGAAGCAATCAGCGTTTTTATAACACCCATCGATCTTTATTTGGGATAATTTCGTTGGTGGTGATGTGACACGAAGTGTGCACAAGTTTCGTGAACCGTTCACACTTTGGCACGCAATACGTCACTGTCGCTATAACTCATCCCGTAGGCACGAGGATACGAGGTAAAGTCAATTTTATATGTGAAATAAAATCCTCCTTGCCTATGCCTAGGTTCTGAAATGTTGATTATTATTACTGGTAAAATTAGCAATTAGCATAGAATAGGGAAGATGACAGTTTTTAAATCTATACTTATAATAAATCTGTAGAGAGGTCAATTCTGTACATGAAATATATTTCCAAAATAACTATCAGGGGGTGATTAGTGATCGATACTGATGCCAAAAATGCAATCAGTAAAATTTTTGTCTGTCTGTCTGTCTGTCTGTCTGTCTGTCTGTCTGTCTGTCTGTCTGTCTGTCTGTCTGTCTGTCTGTCTGTATGTTCTTTATAGAAACAAAAACTACTGGACGGATTTTAACGAAACTTGGTACAATTATTCTACATACTCCTGGGCAGGTTATAGTATACTTTTCATTACGCTACGATCAATAGGAGCAGAGCAGTGAAGAGAAATGTTGAGAAAACGAGAGAAGTTACTCAATTTTTTAAGCTTCCGTCGCGTGTACAGCTTTAATGGTTAAAGCTACATGGAAATCATATATGACGGAAATGTTCTCCTTAAAATTATCTATAAAAACATAACAGCATATATATGTCTATCTTTTATGGTTGACTCACAATAACACGTGTAACTCCCGATAGCTTAGCAGTTCGGAGCTTTCTAATTATATTTGTCTACTCTTATGTTTATAACACTCATCACTCATCCCTAACTAAAAAAGTTAACATTATTACCTATTCAATAAAAAAAGAATCATAAAAATCGGTAAAGAAACACCAAAGTTATACAAGAAATACGCTAAGCCATCGCGCGTGAATACTCATGCTATATGGTTTTTGTGCGCTCGATGCGACTCGCGGGGGGGGGGGGAATAAATAAAGAAGGTAGGGTAGGGTAGGGGTAGGGTAGTTGTAGGGTAGGGTTGGGATAGGGTAGGGTAGAGGTAGGGTAGGGTAGGATAGGGGTAGTTGAAAGTTTACAACGACTTTCACGCGGACGAAGTCGCGGGCGTCCGCTAGTTATATATAAATTAGGAGTATGCTAATAGTTAAGCAATTTTGTAAAAGTAACAAGGTATCTGCGATCATTACTTTCGGAGCTACAGGGATTTAAAGGGTCAGAATTGCGGCGCTGCCGCGGATCCCTGAGAAACGTCCCATACAAAATAGTACGATTTAATGACGTCGTATGTTCATAATGATCGTTAGATTTGTAAGGAATTTTCACATTTACTGTAAGGAAGCTAAAACTGTATGAAAGCTAAAACTGTATAAATTTTCATCTAATTACGATATACGTTTTTTAATAGATTTTGAAAATTTGTAATCTTATTTATTTTGAAATATTTAGTCAATCTTTGCTTTTCATGTATAAATTAGTTAACATTGACCATATTTAGCCAAATGTATCATAATCATAAAAATCAATATATTCAAACCTAGTCATCATCCCTATTGTCTCCATTGAAATTAATATATGAGTACCTATAATCGCTAACTGAGAAGCTTGCTAATGATAGTTTGACATTTAGAGGGCTTTGTTTGTTTGTTAACTAATAAGAAATATTTTCTTTGTATTAATTGATGAAAGCAAAATGTCAAACGTGCTAATGTCAAACTGCTCCATTAACTTTATTCTTCGAAAGAGTTAGCGGTAAAATTAGCAAGATGCTATTATGAGTATCTTCGGTATCAAGCTAGTGAATTTTATTAGTCACATTTTATTTCACTAGAATATAAACAAAAATAAAATAACATTTCCAAATTTAATTTCAGTGGAATCAAGAAATAAAGAGTTAGATTGTTTTATGTGAAATATTAAATTCAATATGAGCAATAATCCTTTTACTACAAGTCATGATCTATTAGATACATAATCTTATTACTAGTGCTGCTTCAAATATTAATATTGTGAACTTGCAACAACAATATTATTACAAAAGTTTAAAATATGCACTTACCAAAGATGCTAATATTTAATCTAGTCAAAAATATTTAGTCACCCAGTTATTTTACTTAAAGGAAATTAAAATGTAATGTATGTAATGTAAACTACATTTGCAATTGGAATTAATATGAAATGAGCAGTAATCGTGGATTCTTAAAAGCTTAATGTGGTAATCACACCATCAATTATTCGTTAACATTCTCTGGTTGATCGTTTGACCTCCAACAGCTTATTTACCAACCGTGGACTTGATCAAAATCTTAGAAACTGGAACACGGTGTAATGTAAAAAATATAGTAATGAAAGTATTTAGTTACTAATCACTTATCAGTTATAATTAATATAAATATAAGTAATTTTCGTGTATTTCAATCCGTAATAAACCGATGATAGGTCGATATGATATGGTGGAGATAAATACCAGGAGTCGTACTTTTTTATAGATCTTTTGAAAATGTAAGTAATTTCTACTCGATCGATAAGGTAACTTGAAATCAGTTACCCAATTGCGTATAAATAACTTAGGAAGTAACTGAGCAATCAATGATTATTTTTTTTAATTTAGACATGACGTTATGTTTCAACGCTGTGCGTACGTTTATGATTAGCGTTTATGTAAAAAACGTTTAGTGAAATGTCGTAGCTACACTGCATCGCAGGCCCGCCGTCTTCAAACGTAGCATTTAAAAGCTTAATTAAAAATAAGCACCAATTTGGAGCTGACGATATATTTTTTAATTAAGAAAACCCCTAAGAAAATTAGACTTTGTCGGCGGATCGTCTAAATCTACCCAACTGCCTACTCCAAGGTGTAAAGGCGAATCAGAACGTTTGAAGTGTAAGGGCAAGAACTTTCATCTCCGCCAGACGCACTGTCGGAGTACCACTCAAAACATCAAAGGCCTTGACTTTGCGTTATACGGAAAAGTATGAATATATACGCGCTATCACAAATGTTACGCAAACTTATGCAGGCTTTATATCAGAATTCAAAATTGAGATGTTCATAACTTGCATCATTAGCCGGTCATTAAGGCACTTTGCTCCTCATACAAAGATTTTTTATTAGTAGCTGACCTAACAAACGTAGCTTTTTAAATTTTTCATACGAAAATACTAAAATCGCGATTAAGAAATGGGAAGCGGAGGGCATAAAATACTTTACAACCTTTTCTCTTATCGTCCTAGTATATAAAAAAACATTAAAATCGGTGGAGCCGTGACATGAGAGCACACGGGCCACTAAAAAACGCCGTTACCGGCACATTTCCTGTAGTTTTCATTCCTTTTAAATGAACTCGCCGCACAAGATTGAAGCCGGTGGCCGCCACACGCTACAATCGTCGCTGCTCGCTTCTTGTGGCCCGCACTGGCCACTAAACGCCATAACATGCCACTCGCGCGATTACGATACTACACGTATGGGTTAAAAAAGTAGCAGCCATCGACCGCAAGTGTCGACCACCGGCCACATGTGGCTGTCGCGCGTCAGCTAATTTGTTGCCCCTTCTTGCTTCTTGTAGCGGTGTTTGTGGTTGTCGCGTGCGGCGACACTTAGTAGATATCAAATATTCCGAAAAATAATTATGAGAACAGAGGATAGAGAAGAAAAAGAGCACGAAGAAATGCTATACAGTCTCTTGCTGATTAGTCCGTTTTTTTAGTCCATGTCAATCGACCACACTATCAACTAGCAGACACTTTTGGGTGTTTTAATTCACAGAAGGCAAGGAGAGGAAGTTGTTTAGTCCAGCAATATTTTCTTCTCAATAAAAAGAAAATGTATTGAACTTGAAGAAAATCTTTAGAGAATAACTTAAACACTTCCGCATCGATTAATCAAGTAGCATATTTGTTTTTATTTTCATTGAAGTCAAATGTTCCATGTTATAAGGGAAAGAAAAATGAGTACACAACACACGCGTTGTGTAATGTTTCGCGCTGTTACTTGCAGTTGCACGCCATAGTGAAGTCATAGTGAGACTAGATGTGACAGTACCAGGATATTTTGTACAGAGGGCCTAGTGGCCGTTTGATACTGTTACTGTCACGTAACGTAAACGCGAATTTCTAAGGAATTAAAACAGAGCCATCTAGTGGCACTCCGTGGAACTCATCAGTGGAAAACTCCCACTAGGCACACAGTATTCTGATACTGTATCGTTCATTATCGACCCATATTCGGCTCACTGCTGAGCTCGAGACTCCTCTCAGAATGAGAGGGGTTAGGTTAGGTTAGTCCACCATGCTGGCCCAATGCGGATTGGCGGACTTAACACACGCAGATAATTAAGAAAATTCTTTAGTATGCAGGTTTCCTCGCGATGTTTTTGAACTTGCAGTCTTTTTTTAAAGTACCCCTTTAATAGAGCGAACAATATTCATACCGGCCAACGTGTTATTATTATACGCGGACGGATATTATTAAACTACCACGTCGAATATGAAATTACCCCGTAAATTGTAAAGAACCTGTAGTATAGGTAAAGTTCATGTTATGACAGTGGTCTTGCAACCGTTCAAGTCCGTGAGGTTTAATATCTATACTAATATTATAAAGCTAAGGAGTTTATTTGTTTGAACGCGCTAATCTCAGGAACAACTGGTCCGATATGAAAAATTCTATCAGTGTTAGATAGCCCATTTATCGAGAAAGGCTAGGCTATATATTGTCTCAGTAATTCTACGGGGACGAAAACCACGTGGGTGTAACTGTAAGTTCATATTGTCTTTTTTTTTAAACGTTCCCCATTTCCCTCAACTTGGAAATAGTCAATGCTGTCTTCGACTATTTTCAATTGTAAATTGAAAATAGTCAAAGAAAGAGACAATAAATAGCGTAGAATGCAATCACTCGAAATTTAGCTTGACCATAATTAAAGCCATTTTGAAATCTGTAAAAAAAAATATATATGCAATTGTATTTATATTGTAATGCAATATGTAACTTTCATCTGTCTTACTATTCAGGTATTGTCTATATAATTACAGTAGTCTTCGATACTAAAAATGCATTAAAATTTACCGTTTGAGAAAGTTTGATATGACACTAGACGTGAAATTCGATGTACACTTTCAACCCCTGTTTAACCCCTTCTATTAATATTTTCGCATGTTTTATATACCTACTAATCATACATACCACACAAAATTTCAACTCCTGTTTCATCCCAGACAGACAGACAGACAGACACAGACAAAGTAATTTTGTGTTAAACAAATTTACTGAACTGAGAGCATAATTTCCGGTTCGGTGCTGTTGGTCGACAATATGTAATTTTGTCTTCAGGAGATATGTCATATACCTACTAATAGTACAAGTAAATTAGTAGACACGTCACTATCTACTAATTTAACAATGGCACAATGCCGCGTGGAATGAATTCCGGATATTATTATATCCGGACGGAACGGAATATATAAGCGGATTTTTTTTTATTTATGTTATTAATTTTTTTTGTATTATAAATTATAACACGTTGTCCTTGTTTAGCTAGTAGTTAACTTTACTAAAATTTCCCAATTGTCTGCTCAATTTTTACAACTTTTTGTTCCGTATGAATATTTAAAAAGTAATAAAATCCATGAAGTACGTAGTTTTTATGCTTTGGAGTATTTAATAGAAAATAAGGATTTATTTTTATATGCCCATATAAATAATTAAAATATTACCAGATATGTATACAAAAGTCCAATACAACATGGACGGTTCCATTAAAACGTAGTCTATGGTCACCAAAGAAAAATGAGGCGAAACGTTACAAGGAGTCACTGTATTCTAACACCAGGCTTTTACCATAATGGATGTTCGCGGCCATTTTGCTCTTGTTCCGCTGTGTCGTGTTTAAAGGATAAAATAACCCTTCTTTTTATAAATTGGTTATTAATAATCAATCTTACAGCCCAGGGGATTTATTAGACCCACTATCCTGATTCGTTGCTGGTGACGGTATGAGGGTTTTAGTGTCTCACTCTGTAACGAATAATATTAATAACCTGAATTGACGGCTTAACTGTATCTCCAATAGGCTTATGTGGAAAAAACCAACTGTCAATCTACGGATTGCTACTAAAAATACCTTGGAAGGAATTCTAATATTTTTTTAACCTGATCCAGACTTTAGTAATTTTGATGTTATACTCTTTATTTGCGTAGTAGTTTGGATACGTGATTGCCCAGTAGATATGACTTCTGCCTTCGATTCGGAGGGCGAAGGTTCAAATCCGGTCCTGGACATGCACCTTCAACTTTTCAGCTATGTGCATTTTAAGAAATTTCACGTGTCTCAAACGGCGAAGGAAAAACATCGTGAGGAAACACGAAATAAACGACAAACTTATTTCGTTGTTATTCACTATAACCAATGATGTCAGAAGAAAAAAAGAGATAGATAAGTCACATAAACCACATTCGATGCTTACAACTGGCACACAAAAAATATTTCAGCGGCGTTCTCAACGGCACGATGACAGGGCGGCGACTGAGTTCAGGTATGTTAATTAGCATAGTTTTAACGTGCCACTTGCGGTCCACGTATAACCTAACTACCTCTATTTTCGTCTAACATCATTGACTTCCCGCCGAATATGACTAAAAAAACTTCGAACACAGTCTAATGATGCTTTGCTAAACAGTTCCATAGACTGTAGCCATATAGCACATCGATTCTCTTTCTACAATTGCAATAATAATAGCCTTTATTCCAATAACCAAATTACAAAAATACAAATTACAAATACATAATAATACAAATTACAATACAAATTACAATACAAATGATACAAATATGTCAATATTCAATAAACAAATGTCAATATAAAATCAAATTATTATTAACGTCAATTTGGTAATACTCGTATTTTATTCTATTTTCTTTGTCTATATTATATTATGATGTCAATTTAATAATTTACGATTATAAGTATGTCAGTGTTTTTATGTTGTTATTGGAGCACCCAGTTTTGGGTATAGGCCTCCTCCATCCCTTTCCATTCAACTTTATCTCTCGCAAGTCTAGTCCAATTTATACCCGCCGTGTCAGTGAGGTCGTCGCGCCAGCGGCGCCGCGGTCTGCCTCTCGGTCGGCGCTTATCGCGTGGGTACCAGTGAAGCAGCTTTTCCGTCCATCGTCCATCCGTAACTCTTGCGATATGGCCTGCCCAACGCCATTTAAGGAGACATGCTAGTTTTGCCGCGTCAATTATTTTTGTCTTACGTCGAATACATTTGTTTTTAATTTTATCTTTCAGCTTTAGGCCTAGCATGCTCCTTTCCATTGTTCTTTGGGTTACTTGTATTTTATTGATTATTTCCCTAGTGATCGGCCAGGTTTGACAGCCATAGAGTAACGTAGGTGTCACTACCGAATCCATTACTTTCTTTTTAAGTTTTATGTCCATTTTTGATTTAAAAATATGTTTCATGGACCAATAAGAAGACCAAGCTTTTTTGATTCTCCTTTGTATTTCTTCAACATAATGTCCTTTGAACGTCATGTTTTGCCCTAAATAAACATATTCATCTACGTATTTTATGTTGATACCTTTTATTAGGATAGTTTTTTGGTCTCCATTTGTCATTACGCATGTTTTTGCAGGGTTCATTTCCAAACCACACTCACTACTAAATAGGTTTAAGGTTTCTAACATATATATCAAATTCTCGTGGTTTTCTGCTAAAATAACAATATCGTCAGCGAATCGAAGATGGTTCAAAAATTCGCCATTAATGTTTATCCCCATGCCAGGCCAATTTAGTTTTCGAAATATATGTTCTAATAGAGCAGTGAAGAGGTTCGGAGAGATTGGGTCTCCTTGTTTTACTCCTCGTTCCACATTGAATGCTCTACCTTTCTTTTCTAGTTTTACTATGGCTTTACTTGATAAATATATTGTTCTTATAATATTTATATATTTCGTACCAATGTGTTGTTCTCTAAGTGCTAGCCATAGCGCCTCATAAAAGATAGAGTCAAAAGCCTTTGTGTAGTCTATAAATGCTATGTAGAGTGTTTTGCCATATTCAACATATTTCTCTATGATTTGATTTAGTGTGAAAATGTGATCCAATGTTGAGTAGTTGCTACGGAAGCCGGCTTGTTCTCTGGGTTGTTGCATGTCAAAATCTCTTTTTAATCTATTCAAAATTACTTTTGTGAATAATTTATAAGTTGTCTGTAGTAAGCTAATAGGCCGGTAATTATTTATATCTTGTGGATTACCCTTTTTATATAGTAGAGTTATAATAGCGGTTTCCCATTCACTCGGTATTTTTTCTTGGATAACAATGTTATTAAATATTTCAGTTAAAATGGGAGTTAATGGCTCTATGATTATTTTTATAGTATCGTTCGTTATATTATCATGACCTGGGCTCTTCATTGGCTTCAATGAGTTGATAGCATGCCTTATTTCACTTTCTAGAAAGACTGGAATTTCTTCCACACTTGTATCTTGAATCATCGAGTCCATTTTAGTTGGCTGGGACATGCTGTACAAGTTTTGAAAGAAATTGGTAGCTACTTCTAAAATAGTATTTCTATTTGTAGAGGCTGTACCGGTTGTGCTTTTTAGCGTTGGTATCCATTCCTTAGTAGTATTAAGGCGTCTATGACCTCTTTTGACTGATCTACGTTTTTCTATTTCTTCTTCAAGTACCTTTATTTTATATCTTTCTTTGTTAATTTTTAGACACTTTCTTATCTTCTTGTAGAGGTATTTAAGTCGCTTTCTTTCAGAGTCCGTTCTGAATGACTTTTCTTTGAGTGTTGTTCTTTCGGTTATTAACTGTCTTACCCTATCTGTTACTGCACTTAACGATTTATTACTGTTCGTTTTTGGCAATTTATTTACGCTTTCTTGAACAGTGCGAATAAGATCTGTATAAGATTTTTGTATATTCTCTGAATTCTGAAGAGATTTTGAGAGCTCTATAAAATTATTTTTTAAATTCTCCTTTTCAATTGGTGGGTATCCAGATTGTGTTTTAGTAAACAATTTTCTTGATTTTTTATTTTTCATATTAATGGTAAATGTTGCTCTCACCATTCTGTGATCAGTCGGGTGGGAAGTACCAATGATCTCTAAATTTTTTATAAGCGAAATGTCTCTTCTTTTCGTTATAAAGAAATCAATCTCATTTAGAGTCCGACCGTCCGGTGATCGCCACGTCCATTTCCGTTTGTCTTTTTTACGAAAGAAAGTATTCATGACTACAATTGCAAACGCTTCGAAAATTAAAAATGCATCAAAATTACATTTGTTATTCGTCACGTGATCAAGTTATCGATCAGATCTGTCATCCCCATACATTCGTTTAGTTTTCGAAGTGTTAGCGTTTGTAGAAAGAGATTCGACGCCGTCGTGCCAAATGGTTACAGCCCCAGTTTAGAAGAGAGTGTACAAGATTTCCAATACATTCAGAAAACCTTTCAATGTGATTAAGAGCGCATTCAAAGGAGATGAACTGGATAGTTGTTTCTGTTCGATTGAATCCCCCGGTGATTACTTAATGTAAACAGGTAAATTAAAACGCTATGTCCTAGATGCGAACGCGTAGTCATTGGAAATTCCGCTTTATTACTACTATGGACGATTGACTACTATGATTGATTACTATTGGGATAAAAAGTAGCCTATATATATTATAGCCTGAATTATATAATCCAGGCTATAATATATCTTAATACCAAATTTTAGCTTATTCGGTTCAGTAGTCGAAGCGTGAAAGAGTAGGTAACAAACACTCGTATCATCAAAATCATCAGTTTTCGCAAATGTCGGGAAACCATGGATTTTTTCGGGATAGAAAGTAGCCTATTTGTGTTAATCAGAGTAAAATCAAACATTTTCGCTTCAGTAGTAGTGACGTCAAAGAGTAACAAACATCCAAACAAACATCTGTACAAACATTCGCGATTGTAATATTAGTAGGATAAATTATTTGACAGTTTTTTATGCAAGGCACAAAGATTATGCCGGGAGAGACCTTCACCGTTTGAGACATGTGATATTTAATTTCTTAGAATGCACACCGGAATGACCGGACTAGAACCCACACCCTCCGGAATCGGAGGCAGAGGTCATATCCACTCGGCTATTACGCCATTAATAGCCAATATTTAATTTACTATATTATATTTGAAGCAAATTTTGGTCTTGTACCTATTATTATAATCTCATATTAAATCTTAATCTTCTATTATATTTATAAGCTCTTTCATTCGCCAGTTTTCATATAAGCAAACCCAAGACCCAATAACATCTTTATGGTAACATATAAATAAATAACAATGACAATATAATAAAAATGTTACAATAAAATTAAGGGAAATAACTTTCTGTACCCATAAAAGGTATTCCAATACAAGTCCACCGCAAAAAAGGTAACATCCAATCACTAAAGTATTATCTATAAAAGGGGATGGAAAAAAATCTGCTCTAAGCACGTAAAAGTAATACCTGTGATGAATATGCCCTCTCCATTCGAAAGGGACGTAATCTTCTAATAGATTTACCTGCGTTCAATAACAAAATATACGGTGTATCTATACAGAGGTTTGATTCGAGGAAAGGGATCCGTTTTTGTGTATTAAAAGATCATTTTTTGGCAACGGATTTGAGTTAACTTTTAATATCGTCCATATAAGCTTTTCTTATATCTATTCTTTTCTTATATTTACACGTGCCTTAAGTATCTTATTCAACAAAACTACGTCGGTTTTCATTGTATTTTCGTTTATTCATCGTCTAAGGCTTTTCAACGAAATGGCATAGTTATCATCATTTGGCGTATAGTGGCATTATTACTACCTACGACTATTATAGGACTCAAAAGTGATTACAAATATAAGAACACTAATGTCGAACAAAGGTTATGATTCACAACACTTGACAGGACCACTTAATTAACAAATCAAACTGTAACCAAACTAATACCCTAGAATGGCAGAGAATGACCTTGAGTGAAGTCACGCACTTGTGAACGATGTGTGTAGGGTTAAAGGATCCTTTGACTGATATCAAACACTCCCCTTTTCCACTCAAGTCACTCTCCCCGCATATCCCAAGTAATCCATAAAGAATTACACAGCAAGAGATGTGGATGGCTCGATCGCCATGAGCACACTGAAGTCAACACGAGATCGAGCGACGTTATATCCGTCACAGACTACTATTTCCTACACTATTTTTTAAAAACATGTAAATTTAAAAGCGGCCAACGCAGCGATAACACTACTACGTAGCATTACCTACTACTACGTAGCAAGTAGTATTTTTTTTTTTTTTTTATTCTTTACAAGTTAGCCCTTGACTACAATCTCACCTGATGGTAAGTGATGATGCAGTCTAAGATGGAAGCGGGCTAACTTGTTAGGAGAAGGATGAAAATCCACACCCCTTTTGGTTTCTACACGGCATCGTACCGGAACGCTAAATCGCTTGGCGGTACGTCTTTGCCGGTAGGGTGGTAACTAGCCACGGCCGAAGCCTCCCAACAGCCAGACCTGGACAAATTAAGAAAATCTCATTCTGCCCAGCCGGAGATCGAACCCAGGACCTCCGTCTTGTATATCCACCGCGCATACCACTGCGCCACGGAGGCCGTCAAAAACGTAACGTTATTTTAACAAAAACACGTTATTTACGTGATTTTTTTTAACTAATCGTAAAAATAAAAACGAAAAATCATATAGCTTATTACACAATAACAATGCTGGTGGACCAATTGCTTGTTCTTTCAATTAATTATAACAATACAAACTCAAGATATAATGGACATTTCATGGGTGAAATACTAGAAAATATCACAAGGGCTACAAAGCAATATGTAAAGTTAAATATCCCGCTCAAGTGAAACAGCAGTGCTGAAGCGTTTAATACCTCTTACGTGAACTCGTCGGTCGAGTATAAAACGCAACCTATTTCACTGTCTTACAAAAGGCTTTTGTACCGGCGCAGTGGAACACCATCGTTAACGTGCATGGGGTAAGAGAACTAGTATATAAAATGTAAGTACGGTACTGGAAGTTAGACTCTTTTATGATTGCACTTAAAGAGAACTTAAACTTTTTTTTATTTGTTTACAAAATTGGCACAATCATCGCTTAGGCTAATTTATTAAAAACATACATACTCGATGTAAACACAACATGCTTACATTAGGTAGGTACAAAATATTAATTTACTTGAAAAAAACAACAATCTAACAAAAAGATAGAGCAAAACAAAAGTGAATTGAGCTATGGATAAGCTTAGTCTTAATGCTGATAATTGAGTCACTGAAGATATCTATACGGTTTCGGATCATATCCCGTACGCTTCACCGTTAAAAAGCGTACAAATACAACAAATGCATTTCCAAGAACATGCATACGTCATGTACACGACAAAGTTTTTAAAACACGACGGCCTTTTTTTAACTGTGTTGTATTTTCAATTTTGGGCGTTGGAAGTAGAACTTCATTTAACTTCATACTATATTTGAACGCTTTTTTTAACCTCCGTTAAAAAATCTCGTGCGTGAAAAGATTTAGCAAAAGATTGCAAAAGTTATTTAATGCACAAAAAAAAACAAAATTACAACATAAAAAAACTTTAATATAAAAAAAAAAAAAATAAAAAAATAAAATAAAATAAAAAATAAAATAAAAATAAAAATAAAATTCATTTATTTCAGGCATACACCCATATTAGGAAAGATATAAAACAAAAATAAAATTAAGAAGTCTAAATACTGTTGTTAAAATGTCAGAATAATAAGAAATGTCAGTAGAAAAGCAGTATGGTCAATATTATTAAAGTCTGTCAGGTTAACTTACAATTTCCGTATCGGCATGGGCACTGTAATATGTCTGTTACAGCAGTGACGGACATAAATACAGTCGAGCCTTGCCGCGATAGCTCTAAGAATGCTGTTGGAACTGCCCCTCACCCTGCGGACCATCGACACGCCTCTTTTTCTTATAACAGTGTTAAAACAGTCTGTTCGCGCGTCGGCGAACATGCCTGATGCACTACAGAATCGGGGCAGCCCCAACAACATCCTAAAAGCATTATTATATAAGACACGGAGGTCGCTATACTTTTTCTTTTTATAGTTAGCCCACAGGCTGCACGTGTAGAGGGATGTACAGTAAGCTTTAAAAAGTGTAATTTTAACCTCTGCTGAGCAACGCGCAAACCTGCGAGCTATCATGTTAGCTCTTATAGATAGAGACCTCCGCTCCCTCTCGATATCGGCATCATCCCTGAGGTCGCTGGTAATCACATGCCCTAGGTATTTAAACTGGCTCACTATACTCAAAGGAACATGAGAAAGTAACACTGGTGGCACATTCCGATGACATGTTCCACCAACCGCCTCAAAGACCATGCACTTGCTCTTCGCGACATTATATTTTAAGCCATGACGACAAGCATACTCTTCACACGTCAGCATGAGCGTCCTTAGTCCACAAATCGACGCACTCAGCAGCACCATGTCGTCTGCGTAACTCAGGTTGTTAATACAAATTCCATCAACATGGCAGCCGACATGTAGGCTGCTGAGCGTGACGATCAACTCGTTCATGTACAAGTTGAATAGAGTAGTTGAAGATATTCCGCCTTGTCTGACGCCGCACTCAAGCTGATACGAATCCGACATTGTTCCCGCCCATCGAACATTATTAGACTGGTGGGCATACCAGTACTGGAAAATGTTGAGCAATTCCTGAGGTGTTCCTGTACATTTAAGCTTTTTCCAAAGCAGGTCATACGCCACCAGATCAAACGCTTTAGATAGATCTAGGAAGCACGCAAACACAGGGGTCTTGCGGCTTGTGTAGTATTTCACGGTTTGCTTAAGAGACAGTATTGCACTTTCTGTAGACAATTGAGGACGAAAACCGAACTGATTATCGTGCAGTTTTACATGTTTATTTAACTGTATATTAAGCAAACCGTCAAAAATCTTTGCCGTAACAGTGGCAAGGGAAATTGGTCTGTAGTTATTTTTGTCTGCCAGATCTCCGGTTTTGTTTTTGACTACAGGTACTACCACTGTTTTCATAAGATCATCCGGTAAGTAGCAATGACTCACGCACAGTGAAAAGAACACCGCCAAAACCCTAGAAATATGAGGTCCAGCGTATTGAAGGTGCTCAATGCTGAGTCCGTCATGGCCCGGAGACTTGCCCCTACCAATTTGCTTTATGATGTTACTAACGTCTTTCGCTCGGAAATACATCTCTACCTTTTGACCGTTCACACCAGCATTAAGCACCTCCGACGCCGGCCCTAAAGAAGATTTTACAATAAAATGGCTCCTAAAGATATTCGCAATGTCTTTAGGATCCATCACACCATCGATGCTCACTGGGAGGCCAGGCCGTATATTTGCCTTGCGTGTTTCTTTCCAAAAACCACGGAAATCACCTTTACTGTGTTTTTCCGCCAGAGCGTCCATTCTTATCTGCTCCTGATGATTTTGGCACCATTTTAGACGGGATTTAAATGCTCTTCTGCTTTCACACATTTCGTGATATATGAGGCCAGATTTAGGCTTACCACACATCACCCATTCCATGAAACTAGACCTGGCCACCCTATGCACATCGCTGATATGTTTGTTCCATCCCACCATTTACTTTAGAAATGCTTATATGTCTGTTTATATCATTTATAATAATAATATTGTCAGCCAACTACAAAACCAGGCTTAGTTTTACACAACTCCATAAACCGTCTATAAAGAGTGAGGTTTGGCTCTATGATCCGTTACAAACATTGAATAAGTGAAACGTAAGACTTTTGCTGAAGCAAAAGCAATTAATTATATTATTTATAAAGTAATTATATTGCAAGCGATGGAAATACAGAATTCATACCGTTTTGTGAAAGAAAAGCGACAAAATTAGCGCCATCGAGTTAAATGTTGTTATTCCGCGCGCAAAATGCAGATTTTGTGAGGACGCAAATAAATGCATCCCTAACAAGCTCCATTCAAGCGCGGAGTACGTCGGGAGGAACTTCAGCCCGTCTCTATAGACCGTGCTATGAGTTCTGTTACTAGATTATTTCAGTGTTTTATAATATTTTTTATATCATATTTTGGGAATAATTATATAGACCTTATGTTTAATAACGGTAAGAGCGGTCGGACTCATCACCGAGGGGTGGTGGTTCGATCCCCGCCCCCGTTGGTCTATTGTCGTACCCACTCCTAGCACAGTCTTTTCCGACTAGTTGGAGGGGAATAAGAATATTGGTCATATTATAAAAAATATGGCAAATATTTTTTATTAAAAAAAAAAAATACAAAAAATAAAAAAAAATACAAAATACGGCTAAACTCACGTAGCACAACGTCGGAGTATGCCGTATGTGTTTAATATGAATAAAACTCACGATAGTTTAAATTCTAAAAAATATACCTACCTTGTCGGATATAGGATGCTTTGAACCTTGGATTCGTTGTGTTCCCACGAATTAGTACAAGATAATAGGACGTACTTACTCCTACTTCAATATACTTTTGTATAACAACAAGTTAATATTTTACTGAGATTTCATAAAGTCTTTAATGACGAAGCAGTTAAAGATGATGAAAACCTATTAGGTACAGTTATGCTTGGAATTAAGACTACCTCATATTTATTTGTTATTTATAACAATGCACCACTGCACATTATAACAGTACTGTTTTAAAACTGAGATCACTTGTTTCTAAAACAAAAAAATCTGTTATGATTAAAGTAGGATATCTATTTTGTTGTTGTTTTGTTGTTATATAACTACTCAACTATGAAGATAGATAAATCTCAGCTAGACGTGATTACACGGAATTTTTGATGCCAAATGTTTCGTAACTGTGGATTTAGTCCTACAAAGGCAGCGCCACACTACAAGGCAGTGCCAGTTCTGAGGGCCTAGTGGCAGTTTGATACTGTGACGATCACGTTAACGTCAACGTGAATTTCTAAGGAATTGAAACAGCGCCATCTCGTGGCACATAAATATATGGCATAAATTTGCGTTTACGTTAACGCGATAGTAACAGTATGAAAATATTGAAAACTCCTACTAGGCACACTTGGGAGGAGGTACAAACTTTCAATTTACTTTTAATTTGCAGTTGACATTTTTACTGAACTTAATTTTTTTAATAGTACCTCTCAGAACGTAGGTCGGTAGAACATGCCAATAACACATTTTATTTGAAGTGCATCGCATTTAATTTAGGTGTTTTTTTCTATACAAGTTAGCCCTTGACTTTCTCACCCAATGGTAAGTAATGATGCAATCTAAGATGGAAGCGGGCTAACTTATTAGGAGGATGAAAGTTCACACCCCTTTCGGTTTCTACATGACAGCGTACCGGAACACTAAATCGCTTGGCGGTCCGTCTTTACCGATGGGGTGGTAGCAGACCTGGACCATTTCAGAAAACCTCAATCGGCCCAGCCGGGGACCGAATCCAGGACCTCCGTCTTGTAAATCCACCGCGCATACCACTGCCCCATGGAGGCCGTCAAAACCATAGCAACACAAAATACGTAATAATATATAGAACACGTGCTACGATTCATTTTTGAACTTACTATCAAACGCCCTGCGATTTCACTCTCGTAGGTCCCGTTCCCGTGAAAATAAAATAAAACATAAGACACTTTTAAATAACGTGGCTATCTAAAAGAATTTTGAAAATCCGTTCAGTTGATCTAGAGATAATCCCTGAAAACTCTCAAACTTTACCGATTTTTAATGTTTATACAGATAAATAGCAAAAAATTTGCTTATAAAACCTACTTTGATGGATCTAATATTGGGCATATAAGAAGTCGACACATCATTCGTCGAAACATGCTCAGTAGCTTATGCGCTCTGCTTAAACAAATACAGTATATTCTGTTTTTATACTGCACTAGCTGACGCAGCACGGTTTCACCCGCGTTTCCGTTCCCGTAGGAATATGGGGATAATATATAGCCTATAGCCTTCCTCAATAAATGGACTATCTAACACTAAAATAATTTTTCAAATCGGACCAGTAGCTCCTGAGTTTAGCGCGCTCAAACAAACAAACTCTTCAGCTTAGTACAAATTAGCCAGCCTACCTCTTAGCTTCGCCCTTGTCAGGTAAACTTCACATTTTGCAAGGGTTTCTCCATGCGATACTGTAGTTAAGTTTCCGCCTAATGTGGTGTTAGTACTAAATGACATCTTGGCTTCACAATTTCGTAAGTAGCGCAAGTCGAGCTAGTGCTGTAGGTAGTGCTTAATTATTTAAACCTTTTGAATTTGGAGGTAAGCCTCTTAGTGCAGCTGGTTGCTAAAAATTCAGAACGTATTTTGTCGTTGCCGCTGACGGACGTTCTTTGCACGACGTCCAGTTGAGCTCTGTCGCTGAATCTATTACATTATGTTCAGAATATTAGATGTCAGTCCTTGTGTTAAGTTTTTATGCTAAAAATACTGAGCAAATTTCGACATTTTATATTTTTATACTTAAAATACTACAACCATAATACATACTGTATGATTGACAAGTGCTACTTTTTTCGAAAATAAAATTTAACGGCGATGAAAAAAGGACTAAAGTCTTTTTTTAAAGTACGATATTTTGAGATATTGACAGGGGCCAAGAAGATTATTTGAAAGTCCAAGTTAAATTTTCAAGTTATATTAGCCCAACGCAGGCCATTCAACTTGAAAAAAAACCCTTTTTTTATTCTATACAAGTTAGCCCTTGACTACAATCTCACCTGATGGTAAGTGAAGATGCAATTTGAGATGGAAGCGGGCTAACTTGTTAGGACGAGGATGAAAATTCACACCCCTTTTGGTTCTACACGACATCGCACCGGAACGCTAAATTGCTTGGCGGTACGTTTTTGTCGGTAGGGTGGTAACTAGCCACGGCTAAGGCCACCAGCCAAAATGGGTAGTCAATGGGTCCCAAAATTACGCAAGATTTGAATGAGCCGTTACTTTTGCAGTAAATTGTTTAAAAGTTTGATTAGAGTAATTGTATTTAGATAAATGATCAAAATAATGTTTAGTTAATACTCTTATGCGCCGAAGAGCTCATCGAAAATGTTCGCACACATTAATTACTAAAGAAAATAGATGGAGTGTAGCAATATTACCTAAAAGCCGAAATTTTCGCAACACGAGCCTGCGTTACCCGTCCGGCTTCCGACCGCGTGACTTATGGCCCCTATTCCGAGGCTAATCTTCAAGCCTTTCCCTCATTTATCATGAACGCAACTGTGATATTCAACGGGAAATTCCCGCGGAAAATTTCTCGCGCAAACACTGGAATATTTAATGTTTAATTAACTTGTTTCAAGTTTTGCTATTTGACTTTGTTATTCATTACCCCGAAAATACTTTAACAGATTCTTAATTATTTAAATTAACGTTTCATCTCGCTTTTTTTCAAGCTCTTCCTACAAAAAGATTTCAATGGCTTTAATTTTCTTACTCAAATTCAGTTAAACGATGTAATACTGGTATCAGATGATAGGTAAGTAATCGTTTTAGAACAAAAGCATAAATTCAAATTCCAAATTCAAGGCTTAAATTTACATGCACTTTTGAAACGTTAGGTAATGTTAGGTAATGTACAATCCACATTGAAGAAGCGTGATGGGTCTACGCTCATAATCCCTCTCTTACAGAATAGCTACCTGCACTGGATTATTAAAATAAGCTAATGACTATTTACGCGATACTAAAACATAATCAAGATTTTGTCTCTATGTCTGTCTTTCGGTTTGTCAGGGTCTTTGGAACGGCAGAACGGATTTTAATGGGACTTTCAAGGAAAATAGGGTAAAGAAAAACATACAGCAAACTTTTTATCCCGGAAAATCTATGGTTCTCGCGGGATTCAAGAAAAACTAAATTTTACATGGACAAAGTCGCGGGCGTCCGCTAGTATTATAATATGATTAAATTTTGAATTAATCTCATGAAATACTCACAGTCCAATTAAGATCATACTCCATATTTCATTATTTGTATTCATACGTATGTTTAATGTATGTTCGCCTATACAAGCACGTACGAAACATTTGCTTAATGTAATAGAATATTTGAATGTTTAATGTTATTCCAATAATGGAATAGAACAGTATAAATAGCCAGACCATTACAATAATGTACATACATGCCGTCTCCTGGTAATGCATTATATTCTAACTTTTCCAAGTTATATAGCAACTACACGTTTAGTTTTGTGAGGACTTTCCTATTTTCAACTGACTTCTTAGATCATTATATCATCACAACAACCCATATTCATTTCACTGTTGACCACGAGTATCCTCTCAAAATGAGAAGGGTTAGGCTAATACCACCACGCACCTTTGTGGATTGGCAGATCTCACACACTTGGAGATTTAAGAAAACTCTCAGGTATGCAAGTTTCTTCACGATGTTTTTCGTTTATCGTTTGAGACACGTGAAAAGTTGGAGGTGTATGCCGGACCGGATTGAAACCTACCCTCCAAATCGAAGGCAGAGGTCATTCACCCTCTACGCCATCGCGGCTCTTCGACTGCTTTGATAAATTCTATATATTCTTTTTAGATACATTTTGACCATGTATTTTCAATGTGATTTAAATTTCTCTTTCCCCTCTAAATAAGCTTGGGTTAGAAGTAGACCGAACTAGATTTCTCGATATTTGGGTCCAATCTCTCAGTAAGTTACAAGTAAACTATTGATGCTTATTTAGTACCTCTATATAACTGCTTTTATGTATTTTATGTATTGATATTTACTTAATTTGTTACGAAATTTGCTTAAATAACAGATAAAGCTAAAGTTAACCCGTGTAGCTAACTGTCATTCAATTAATTTTATAATTTTCTGTATCAATTTGGTCAGAGAATGCCTATTGCAGAAAACAAGAATATTAATCCGTTAAATATTAATGAAGTTTACATTTACCTACGTTTTGATGCAAATAAATCAAACATAATTTTATAAAGTAGCTACTTGCACGACTACAATGGTCAAATAAAATAAAAAATGGTTATGGTTTTTGTACAAGCACATTTAGACTTACTTCAGGTTGACGGGACGGCACTTCTTGCTTGTCCTGGTTTTGTTCTGTTTAGACATAAGCCATGGTGTACCTACCACTTACCAGCAGATGAGACATTTTAATGATCCGTATGTTTTTTAATTATAGAAATAAAAAATATCCATGTTTTATTTAATGAAATGATTGTCAACCTACAAATGCAAAACTATTCATACGATACGATCCAGTTTTATAAAAGTTCGGTCTTTGTGTGAAGCTATCTGTTATACATGATACATTTTAACTAACAAGCTTCCCGAGGCTCTACTTAGGATAACTCTGCTATTTGTTGTTCAAAATTGTTTGGAAAATACTATAAAGATTTTATAACAAGTCTACATATTGACTGAAAAACTTTCAGATTTCATTATAGGAAAGCCTGGCTTATAGCTTGCAATGCTTTTAGAGTATAGGCAAAGGCAATCTTTATTTAATTTAAATTCGATTAGCATTTACTGGATTAAGTAACACACATCGATTTGACGCAGTGGTATGCGCGGTGGATTTACAAAACGGAGGTCCCGGGTTCGATTCCCGGCTGGGCAGATTGAGATTTTCTTAATTAGTCTAGGTCTGACTGGGAGGCTTCGGCCGTGGCTAGTTACCACCCTACCGGCAAAGCGATTTAGCGTTCCGGTACCGCCAAGCGATTTAGCGTTCCGGTACGATGCCGTGTAGAAACGGGGTGTGGATCTTCATCCTCCTCTTAACAAGTTAGCCCGCTTCCATCTTAGTCTGCGTCATCACTTACCATCAGGTGAGATTTTAGTCAAGGGCTAACTTGTAATGAATAAAAAAAAAACATCGCAAACACAATTACAATTTACTACGACTTTTTACACGTGATATTGGATGGATTTTTTCAGGATAAAACCTTTAGACTTTGAGACGCTTTGATAACCTATATCAAAATATTTAAAATATCTTGAATTAGAATTAATAATAGAATGTGAAGCTCAATAAAGATGAAATATATTATAAAATATTTATTCTCATAAATATTTAAACAAGTTCAGAAAAACACCGACGGGAACATCGGATTAATATTTCATCTGTAATGTCCATACATCAAAGAGACTGGATATCATCTAGATTATCTCCAAAATGGCCCGAAAATATTCATATTTTTATTTCAATAATAAACTAGAGAACATGCCGCCTGAGCCTTTGACGTAAAAACATTTCGTTAATTAATAAAATTGTAAAATATTTCATACATGATGAAAGAATAATGTTTACTAATGGCAAAGATATTTTACAATAGATATGTCACTAGCGAGTCGAAACTGAGGCGGACAAAAGTGGCTAATTGTCTTAATTTCATTTAGTCGTATTATAAACAACGAAAACACAAAATTGTGCCTGTGTGCGCTCAGCGGAGTCGCTAAATTCGGATCACTTTTTGTGGTGATTTTGTAGGCATTAAACATAATGCAGACATTTTTTGGGTTGACGTTGTTAGCAGCAACCAAACATTTTATATAAAAACCCTAAAAACCTACAGTGCCTTCTCTGGTGTTGGAAATGTTTATGAACAGTAGTAATTATTTATCATCAGATGACTTGACTATGCCTTTTCCCAGTTTGCGTATCATAACAAAAACATACGTCGTACAGCCGAACATCGAACCTCCTCCTTTTTGGACTATCTACTCCCAATTTCAATTTTAATTTTGAAGTTAAAATATGGTGCTGTCTTACAGATCACTACAGACTACTACACTCAGAGAAACTCACGGTCAACCAACTTAGCTTTGAAGAGGGAAAATATTTTCTGCTAGATTTTATCTTGTGAGTTTTGAGTCATGCACATTTGTTGTTTATTTTTTAAGATTCTTTTTCCTTTCGTATGCCGGCCGGTATACCTCCCATGATATGCGGGCGACGGGGGGAAAGACTGCGCGGGTGTGAAATCGGGCGTGCGGGGCTGTGAGGTGCATCAGTCGTGGGTTTTTCATTCATTGTTACATGCCCCCCCGGCCTGCGCGGACCTTCGGGAGTGTTAATGTGAACGAAATTGCCAAGCTATACCCTTCTTGCCCCTACTTCGCTACGCCACTGGATACAAGAGTATCTCTATTGAAACTTGTGACTGAATTTAAATGATAATGAGTAAAAATTTTAATAAAAAAATTCAACCGACTTCCAACTCAAAAAATAACTTTAACTAAAAAGCAAAAAATAACATCCTACCTATGTGCTACCTTCTGATCAGTTTGAAGGCGGTGCCAAGCCAGTGATGTTTTAATTAAATACGTTTAAACTACAAAATTTCTGTGGTTATTCCAGAAACAGCTTTAATTAAAACACGACACTGGCTTGGCACCGCCTTCAAACTGATCAGAAGGTAGCACATAGGTAGGATGTTATTTTTTGCTTTTTAGTTAAAGTTATTTTTTGAGTTGGAAGTCGGTTGAATTTTTTTATTAAAATTTTTATTTTTTTATTTTTAGTGTTAGCATACCCACTGCGTGTGTACAGTCACAACCTATCTAAGTGGAAAGTTCTTATCAATACAAAATTATCAAGTCCAAACACAAGGTAGCTACTGTGAGCCGTCGAGGAGTTCTCTTCACTGTGCTTCGTCTTCATCACCAGACCCTTAATACAGTCGCAATCCATATAGGTGGAAAGTTCTCATCAATACAAATTTATCAAGTCTAAACACAAGGTAGCTACTGTGAACCGTCGAGGAGTTCTCTTCACTGTCCCTCGTCTTCATCATCAGACCCTTAATACAGTCACAATCCATCTAGGTGGAAAGTTCTCATCAATACAAATTTATCAAGTCCAAACACAAGGTAGCTACTGTGAACCGTCGAGGAGTTCTCTTCACTGTCCCTCGTCTTCATCACCAGACCCTTAATACAGTCACAACCCATATAGGTGGAAAGTACTCATCAATACAAATTAATCAAGCCCAAACAAAAGGTGACTGCTGTAAATCTTTGACGAGTTCCATCGTCTGTGTTTCGGCTCCATCATCAGACCAACTTCAAACCTTCATAAAGTTGTAGTGGTTTAAAATACCTTATGGAAACACTAATAAACGTACTAGCCGTCTCTACAACTTTCGAAAGTTCCCCTCAATTTCTCCAGGATGCCATCATCAGATCCTGACATGAAAAAAATGGGACCACCCTGGAAGTAAACCCTACAAAACAAAAAAAGAATTTTCAAAATCGGTCCATAATTGACGGAATTATCGCTGGACATACATAAAAAAAAAAAAAAAAAAAAAAAAAAAAAACATACATACAGCCGAACGTAGAACCTCCTCCTTTTTGGAAGTCGGTTAAAAAGAAAAAATACACAAACAGGCAACGCTTGGGGAGCCTTAAAACCACAAATCACGACCCCTAAAATAAGTTTCCGTCGAAAAATTTGTGCAAATTTATTTCTATTTACTGCATTCCTTCCGATGTTTAATGTCTTGTACGGGGTACTTCATAAATCACTCAGAACAAAAGCAATGTGGGTGGGGCGCGGGAAACAGAAACAAAACGGAAAAAAACGATATATTTTTTTATACTTTTCCGCGGAGTTACATTTTCGTTGTAGCTTTTTTGCCGGACTCCAAAATCTATAGAAAAAGACGTCTTATAACTAAACCAGTTGACACCGCGCGGTTTTACCCGCGTGGTTCCCGTTCCCGTAGGAAGATGGGGATAGAATATAGCTTATAGCCTTCCTCGATAAATGGGCTATCTAACACTGAAAGAATTTTTCAAAACGGACCAGTAGTTCCTGAGATTAGTGCGTTCAATCAAACAAACAAACTCTTCAGCTTTATAATATTATATAAAAAAATATAAATATAATAACTAAATATGTACCTAATCGTTATTATCAGCCGATGGACGTCCACTGGACATAGACCTCTTGTATAAACTTTTAAACATCACGGTTTCGAGCCGCCAGCATCCATCCATGTAACCCACTTGATGTCTTCAGTCCATCTAATGGGGACCAACACTACGCCATTCCAGCACCTTGGGTCCCCGGCTCTTCGAAGTAGCTGCCTTGCCCATTGCCACTTAAACTTTGCGACTCGCTGAGCTATGTCAGTGGCTGTGGTTCTTCTGCGGATATCCTCATTTCTGATTCTATCACGCAGAGAAACACTAAGCATAGCATAGAATCCAATTCGGTTGGGCAGCGTTCGGGAAACTTCGCGACATCTTTTCGTCCCAAATTCCTCAGTGCCTGAAAACAGTCTACGAACAGTACGCGTTGCCAGTGATGACCTACAGATCTGAGACTTGGTCGCTAATAATGGGACTCATAAGAAGGCTCAGAGTCTTTCAGCGGGCGATGGAATATGTACCTACTACATTACAAATTGATAAGTAACATCTAGACCTGCTTCCAAAGCCACGACATACAGTTCAAACTCCATAATTGGCTAACGTATGTATGGTAATGGTAAAAGACTGCCTTACTTTGAGTCTTCCTAAAATGAAAATGTGCAATGTATGGTTATCGCAGGCTCTCGGTCCAATCGTACTACGAGTATGTCCTATCTACTGACCGTTTTTAAGGCGGTGTCGAAGCAATCAAGTTAACTACCTGATCTTGCATTTTTTTACAGATAGTATGAGTATGTAGATCTATACTTACTAATATTATAAAGAAGTAAAGTTTGTGGTATAATTGTAGGGGGTAATCTCTGGATCTCTTAAACCGATTTTTTCTTTTTTTCTTTAATTTTATTTTTATTTTTATTTTTTTTGAAAATTATTTGTGATTTGTGAGTACCATAGATTATTTCTTATCCATATATTCTCACGGGAAAGGGAACAATGCGGGTAAAACCGCCTGGCTCCTGCTAGTCTGAGATAAAATAGGTTCTAAGATCATCATATATAAAACGAGTATAATATCAAACCGCGGAAAAGGTAATAAAAAGCCTATATTTTTGTACGTAGGTAAGAGTCTGTATTCTCAAAGAGAAAACCCATGTAAAATACCTAATGGGTCGTTGAGAAGGTTCATAATAATGAAATACGGGATGGGGTGCATAAAATAACAAAGAAGTTTTACCTTTTATATATTAAATTAGGGTAATAATATATCACTTTGTTTTTGTTGTAAGTAGGTACACTTTGTATGCGTGTCCGATTTTGTTCCTCCTTCCTATCTAACATTCTAAAATTATGAAGTTTCAAGATAACTTCTTAGTTATCTTAAAACTTCATAGTTGCTTACCTTACTTACCCACGAGTATGATATAGGAACGTTGGCTGACAAAAATAATCGCAAAGATACCTTGTCTGACTCTTCTTTTCTCCTCAAATAATAGCGCTTATGATGGCGGTAGTTTTTGACGGCCTTCGAGGTGCAAACATGACGGAAGCCCGGAGTTCGATCCCCGGCTGGACCGATTGAGGTTTTCTTAGTAGGTCTGACTGGTTACCACCCTACCGCTAAGCGAATTAGCGTTCGGGTACGATGTCGTGTAGAAACCGAAAGATAGATGGATTTTCATCCTCCTCCTAAAAAGTTAGCCCGCTTTCATCTTAGATTGCATTATCACTTATCATCAGGTGTGTAGTCAAGGGTAAAGAATAAAAAAATAAAAAAATCTCACACACAATATTGTCACTACGCATCTCGTTGGTTCATTGGTCTAATCCAGAAATGTCTGAATAAGACAAAACATTATTATTATTATTTTTAAATGATATAATCACGCTTGACCATGATCTCATCTAATGGTAAGTGTAGATGAGGACTAAAGTGGACCGCGCTTGTCTAGAAGATGCCTATTGAATCTTAAAGATAAAGCTTTTCTTTTTAGGGATCCGTAGTCCACAAGGGTCCCTTATAGTTTCGCCATATTCGTCTGTTTTTTCGTCTATAGCAGTGTCATTGCTATAGTGTTTTTCAGATATGAAAAACACTACATCTCTACGCTAAACTGCGGACAGACAGACAGAGGGTATGGTGACATTTAGTGATGTAGTAAAAAAAGGAATTAATGAAAAAAAATATTTAATCGATCTTATCGAGATCATTAATAATGAAGTAAAATTATTCTTTTTGGTAACAGTAAATTAAAAATAATACATAGTTAGGTTTTTGTCTATTTATTTATTAACGATTCCCAGGCCTTTGTACAATATCAATACAAATCGGAATAAAAGCTAGCAAAAACACAGACTCGAATTGAGAACCTCCTCCTTTTTTGAAATCGGTTAAAAATTGAAGGAGGTAGGTAGTAAAATAAAATCTTAAAAAATATTTCTTCTAAGAAAGAAGTTAGTCTTACACCATCATGGATTAGCCATCAACATTTAAGAGTGATAATTATCACCATACACCGTCGTATTGAGCAGCCTGGTTGTTCTAAGCATCAAAACCCCTCTTCAACCATACAAATATACTGTTGATAATGATGATGAGTTGATGACTTTTACTATGTTATCCGAGCCTTACAAAACAAGTAGGTAGGTACAACAACTACTGTATATTGAGCAATAGACTCATTTGTTTTGACCCTGTTCCCAAATTAGCCTCGTCATCCCTTCTTAATATTTTTCTTTAGATGTTGAGCCAATAATGTTCTTTCTATTCTCTAAAAATGAAAGCTTTAAGTTTTGTTTGTTATCAATAGATCCATTAATATTAGTATGGTTTAGCAAATATACAGTAGAGAATATATTTTTACTTTTGTCAGATCTTTGGTTGTTGAAAAGAAATAAAAAGAGAAAATACCTCAAAGTAATGTTTCGCCTTTGTATCTACATTTTTTTTGCGCGTTAAATAATGTAAACAAATGAATAAACAAGAAGTGGCCATCTTGAAATGTAAAAAATTTTTGGATATTTTTCAAATCATATAGAATTTTGGATTGTTGAGTTCTTTTCGTTTTATTTTGAATCGTCAATAAACTATTAAATTTCTGCTAGTACTTAGTAATTAGTAGGTATTAAGTAAGGAAGATGTTATTTAATTTCAACCCGGTTCTTTTAAAGTTAAATTTTCATCGGATCTCCACGTTTTCAGTCCCCAGGAAACTATCGGCTACGAGTATGATATTATTCAATCATCCGCAATGAAAACTATTTACCAATCAAATGATTACTAAACCATGTCAACTCTAAGTGGTTCACGTAGTGGCTACATTAACAAAGCTGAAATGGAAGTGGGCGGGATGTATGAAAATATGATGAATTACTTAAAAAATCTTGAAATACAAATTGGATATATACGAGTATATATTGAAAATAAACTTTAACACCCTAATCACTTGAAGACTTGTAACACCTCAACATGTGATATACTGCAGCCATGCTGAATACCAAACAGCATTGCTGTGCCGGTCTGAAGAGAATGGCTACCAGTAACATAAGTGGCAGGCGAGCATTCTACCGTGGAAGCCGTGATAGCCCAGGGATATGACCTCTGCCTCCGATTCCGGAGGGCGTGGGTTCTAACCCGGTCCGGGGCATGCACCTCCAACTTTTCAGTTGTGTGCATTTTAAGAAATTAAATATCACGTGTCTCAAAAACGATGAAGGAAAACATCGTGAGGAAACCGGCATTCTAGAGAATTTTCTTAATTTTCTGCGTGTGTGACGTCTGCCAATCCGCAGTGGGCCAGCGTGGTGTAATATTGGCCTAACCCCTCTCAATCTGAGAGGAGACTCGAGCTCAGCAGTGAGCCGAATATGGGTTGATGATGATTCACATAAGTGGTACATGAGCTGAGATATAAATCATTTACACTTAAATATGATATTTGTATAAACTTGCGTTTAAAAAGTTTGAACAATTGGGTATTTCTACTACTACGAGTATAATACTGCACATATATTGTTTATGTGAGTCTTTCGAGAAAATTACAAAGAAATAACTAATTCAACATAAAAAAAATTAAAACTTAGTGACATTTTTCATCATTAGACATCAAATATCAAAGATACCTTTTTTTTCAATGCCCATACAAACTACAGATTTTATGTCAGTGTGACGTCACACGAAGGTCGTATTTTGGTATTAGTGCAATCCACGACAACGCCGAAAAGATGTCCCTGTATCTCCGAAAGTAATCATTACCTTACCTTATCAGCCGATAGACGTCCACTGCTGACAAAGAGGTGAATCGCCGAATCCAGCTCGACTGGGCAGCGTTCGGGAAACTCCGCGACATCTTTTCGTCCGACATTTCTCAGTGCTTGAAGACAAAAGTCTTGGAACAGTGCGTGTTGCCAGTGATGACCTACGGATCCGAGACTTGGTCGCTAACTATAGGCCTTATTAGAAGGCTCAAAGTCACTCAGCGGGCGATGGACCGTATGCTTGGAGTATCTCTGATTGATCGAATCAGAAATGAGGAGATCCGCAGACAAACCAAAGTAACTGACATAGCTTGGCGAGACACACTGTTATTTTAACAAAGTTGCTCTTTTATTAACATACTATTTTGTCGTCGTCATCAACCCATATTCGGCTCAATGCTGAGCTCGAGTCTCCTCTCAGAATGACAGGGGTAAGGCCAATAGTCCACCACGCTGGCCCAATGCGGATTGGCAGACTTTACACACGCAGAGAATTAAGTTAATTTTCTGGTATGCAGGTTTCCTCACGATGTTTTCCTTCACCGATTGAGACACGTGATATTTTATTTCCTAAAATGCACACAACTGAAAAGTAGGAGGTGCATGCTCCGGGCCGGATTTGAACCCACACCCTCCGGAATCGGAGGCAGAGGTCATATCCACTGGGCTATCACGGCTCATAACAGAGTGGCGGCGTGGCGGCAACAAACTATTTATATAATACCAAATAATATTGTAATATGTCCGCATCTTATAAGCCTCGTCCATAAAAGACTTTGTTGGTCAAAATGTTAAATCTATTCGTACAACGCTAAAAGCTGTGCTTACCTCAGTTTCCTTAAAAGCAGGAATCACTGTTGTTGTTGCACTCAGAATCCTCTATTCCTATTTACTTTGTACCGTCCAATGTTTAATGTCTTGTACGGGCTATTTCATAAATCATACAGAACAAAAGCTGCAGCACAAGGGGAAAGAGGGTGAAATAGAAATTAAATACAAACAGTAGATTTATCTATTTTATTCTTTACAAAAGAAATAAAGGAAACGGTATGTACCTTTTATAATACCTACTCGTATCTTTGTGAAGACATTTTTTTTTAATTCATTAGATAAAGTTTATTACTATTAGATAAACTTTATGAATATTAGATAAAGTTTATATCTAGTGATATAAATGTAAAGTAGCTATTCATTATAATCATTATTAGGTTAATTAGTCTTCTTGAGCTCTTCTTATATCATCATTATCAACCCACACACACGTACACACACACACACACTGCTAAGCTCGAGTCTCCTCTCAGAATTAGAGGGGTTAGAATGCACACAACTGAAAACCGGACCGGATTCGAATCTACGCCCTCCGGAATCGGAGGCAGAGGTCATATCTACTGGGCTATCACGGCTCTTCTTATATATATAGCTATACAATCGTTATTTTTAGTGCTATTGATACTCATGTTAGCCCAGTGGATTTGACCTCTGCCTTCTACTCAACGGGCCACAGTTCGAATCCGGTCCGGGGCATGCATTTTCTACTTTTTAGGTATGAGCATTTTAAGAAATCAAATATTACGTAAAAAAACATCATAGTGAAACTTGCAAATAAATGAATTTTCTTAAAACAAAATCCAAATTTGTTTATTTTAAGTACCTAAGCACTTTTAAACTACAAAACAAAAAAAAACTTGGAGTTTTACTATTTGTATTTTACCAGATCGAAAGGTTGGTTCTAAAAAGAGCTGGCAATTAACATAACAGTTTTTTTAAATAAAATTATTTAACCATTTGGAAAAAGCTTTAATATTATAATAGAAAGAATATCTGAAAAAGATAAATTCGAAGGTCATTCCATTACCAGAGGATAATAATATTTTTTATTTGTTGAAATAGTTTCCATTGAGGATGACTATTAAGACGACGTAAAAGAAAAACAAAAACAATGAGTAAATCTTTTTATAAAACATAAATACAGGACAAACTTGAGCAAAGACTTGTAATTGCTTTGATATTTAAAGATAGACTTTTGACCTTTGAAATATGACTATTTCTTATCTTGAAATAAAATAATATTTGTTTTCACATTTTATAAGCCGTTGTAAATACGCAATAACGCTAAGCCAGGATGTTTTTTTAATGTGAAACAGGGTCGGACGGGATTTTGTCTGTCCATCTGTCGCATGCAAATACCTAAGGGATCTGCATAGGGGATCACACTCGTACTGAATGGTATATAATTGCAAACGAACAATTAAAATACGTTTAAGTTTTTTGTTTTTTTTTTTACAAATTTCGCTTTGCCCATATTTTGAGTTAAATGTGCTCAGAGTTATTAAAACATATTATTGTTATAAGTCATAAAGCCATTATAGACGTTGTATCAAATCCATATGTTATCAAAAAGAAATTATAGTACAGTAGGGATCATATCAAAGTAGAGCCAAGTGATTGTCTAACTAGACACGCTTATTGCGGTGATTTTGCTTAAGTAAAAAAGGAATGCATAAAGCTTGACATTATAGGTATCCTAAATGTGGAAGTTTGTGAGTGTATGTTTGTTATACTTTATACCGCAAATGGTTCAGACTGAAATTTGGACCTACTATAAAATAATAATAATAAAAGGGCCGTGATAGCGTGATGACCTCTGCCTCCGATTCCGGAGGGTGTGGGTTCAAATCCGGTACAGGGCATGTATGAAATTAAATATCACGTGTCTCGAATGGTGCAGGGAAGAAATTGAAACCTGCATGCCAGAAAATTTTCTTAATTTTCTGCATTTGTGAAGTCTGTCAATCCTCATTGAGCCAGCGTGACATAACCCCTCTCATTCTGAGAGGAGACTTGAGCTCAACAGTGAGCCGAATATGGGTTCATAATGATGATGATGATGATGATGATGACGATAAAATAATAATAATTAATCAATTAATCCATGGTTCCATCGGGATTTATAAAAGCAAAATATCACATGAACGGAGTCCCGGTCGTTCGGTAGTAAAATAATAAAAAACGGGTAACCAAAACAACTTTAATGTAAAATTATTAGTAGATATTTCATGTTCAGCACCTCCAAATTTTCAGTTGTGTACATTTAAAAAAATTAAATATCACGTGTCCCAAACGGTGAAGGAATACATCGTGAGGAAACCTGCATACCAGAAAATTTTCTTAATTCTCTGCGTGTGTGAAGTCTGCCAATCCGCATTGGGTCAGCGTGGTGGACTAAGGCCTAACTAACCCCTCTCATTCTGAGGAGACTCGAGCTCAGCAGTGAACCGAATATGGGTTGATAACGAATACGAACTTTTATTTAGTTAAACTTTTAAGGTGTCGTTTTAAGACAAGAATACTGCATATAGCATAGTTTTTGTAATGTCCTTCGAAAATAAAAACATTATTTTTCCACACCAAACTGGTCTTCGATTCCACACATTCAATCATACAAAAATAAAATAAGGCTTCGGTTATAACAAGAGTTCCAACTCATTTGTCATTTCACGGTCGGATATTTTTTCGTCCGATTTGGTCCCTTTGCGACAACGTCTATTAATTATTGCATTTTGCTTACATTTTCAGTACAGACAGAATGTTACATTACTTTTCTTCGAGTATGGTAACCACAGCTGACGGCAACCCATGAACCTGAACCAATTTAGAAAATACTAGCGGACCGCGTGGAATTCGGTTTTCACAAATCCCGCGGGAACCATTTTCCGTGATGAAATGTAGCATGTGTATGTAGTAATGTGTTTATCCAGAGTAAAATCTATTTCCATTTCAAATTTCAGCCAAATCGCTTCAGTAGCCGCATCGTAAAAGAGAAACAAACATAACACACTTACACACAAACTTTCGCCTTTATAATATTAAATAATGTGATGTGAAGAGTGATAAACTCCTCAATTGACCCGAACTGGGAATTGTACGCAGGACCTCTGTTGAAAACCAGAGCATTACCAACCAGTGCATTACAAATGAGAGATCGTCGAAAGAATATAAGTAAGCTTTGAAAACAAGTACTTAGAATCATTATTTCTTGACAGTGAACGTATAGATAGTTTTATTTTTATTCTTTACAAGGTAACAATTGAACACAATGTCACCTGATGGCAAGTGATGCAATTTAGGATGGAAGTGGGCTAATTGTTAGTTAGGAGGAGCATGAAAATCCACACCCCTTTTAGTTTCTACGCGACGTAGTACCGGAACGCTAAATCGCTTGGCGGTACGTCTTTGTCGGTAGGGTGGTAACTAGCCATGTATGTCGACCTCTCTGGCGCAGGTAGTGCTATGGTTCCCAACAGAGAGGTCCTGGTGGCAGGCTTCAGCCGTGGCTAGTCACTACCCTACGGGCAAGGACGTACCGCCAAATGATTTAGTAGGATGTCGCGTAGAAACCGTCAGAGTTACCTCAAGTAAGCCCGCTTCCATCATAGACTACATCGTCACTTATCATCAGATGAAACCGCAGTCAAGGACTAACTTGTCATAGAGTAAAAAAGAAAGCATAGAGTCGGTATAATAATGGTATCGTTTTCAATAGCTTCAGTCATGTTATTTATTTCTGGTGTCTTTCCAGAAAGCAATTACATGGCTGTAAGTTTGGACAAACATTGGTATATTCCCTTAATTGGTGAACAGGGACAGTGACCTTTGATGTGCATTCAGAACGATTTCACACTAGCGTATTTTTTGCTGGTCGTTTCAACATACGCGCTTAAACGCGCGCTACATTACTCGCTTCAAAAGCCGAACTCGCGTAAAAGGACATATTTCGGCGTTTTCTCTCGAACCGGTGGTGTCGTATCAGTATATATAGCATATACGAGCTTAGAAGCGCGTCAACGCTCGTACGAGTTGAGCGTGTGCCAAAAGGCGCGCCTATACGCGCCTACAAGCGCTTCCTAAAACGAGCTCATACACGCGTTTAAAACGCTAGTCTGAAACCGCTCTGGTCGTAAAATAAAATATTGGTCTGACGGTAACAAGACCTCAACTCATTTGTCATTTTAGGAACCGATATTTTTTCCGTCATGTTATCCCATTGCGTTGCCCTTTTGACAAGTCTATTAATTAAGGGCATGTACTGTGTACCGGTGTGTATTTGGAAAACAAATGTTTTCATTGCTTTGGCTTTGTCATTAACCGACGGACAAAGGCTTTGAAAAGATTAACGGCTCTTTAATAATAAAATAAATGAACCTATTGGCCTTACGTTTTATTAACAAAATAATTTAAATTAGTATATGCCCGTCAACCCACATTGAGCAGCATTGTGGGTCTTAACTCCATGCCCTCTCTTATAAAGAGAGATACCTGGTTCTGTAGTAAGTCGTAAAATGAGGATGTATCCCGTAAAATATCAATGCATGGCATTAACTTTACGAAGCCTTGAAATTAATTTCGTAAATAATAATAAATGTATTAAGAAGTCTATACAGCAAGTAAAACAAACGAGCAACAAGATATAAAAGCCACTTCTTCAGAGACCCACCATTTACAATAATTCAATTTTCCCTTTTCCAAGTCTCAGTACGGTTAAAATTTTGAAAAAATCTCCTGAAAGGCACGACACTCCACCTTTTATTCCTACGTGACTGGAAGGACTATCAAAACCCTCTGGAGTGTGCCCTTTGTGGAACTGAATGGCAGGTTTCTTTATAATAAGTTGAATTATGCATTCTTATTCAAGTGTTTAGACGTCTTTTCGAAATACATTAGCTGTGAAACTGATGTGGTGACGAATGGTAAATGGAGTAGGTACTTAAGCGAGCATTATTATAGTTGTACCATTATTCTGAAGACGTTTTGTTTCTGATATGCGTTATTTTTCATTTCGTTTAGCTAAGTAGCTAGAGACGTACTACGTAGAGAGACGTGATAGCCCAGTGGATATGACCTCTGCCTCCAATTCCGGAGGGTGTGGGTTCGAATCCGGTCCGGGGCATGCACCTCCAACTTTTCAGTTGAGTGCATTTTAAGAAATTAAATTTCACGTGTCTCAAATGGTGAAGAAAAACATCGTGAGTAAACCTGCACGCTAGAGAATTTCTTAATTCTCTGCGTGTGTGAAGTCTGCCAATCGGCATTGGGCCAGCGTGGTGGACTATTAGCCTAACCCCTCTCATTCTGAGAGGAGACTCGAGCTCAGCAGTGAGCCGTATTTGGGTTGATAATGAAGAAGTAGCTGAGTCTATTCATCATCATCATCATCATCATCATCATCCGCTATTTCTAACGGTCTACTACAGGGTACAGACCACTTCTTTTATATAACAGTAGAACTTACTTAGAATTACTCCTGTTACGAGTATATAAAACGTAAAAACGTAAAAAAGAACGTTAAAACGAGGCCCACCTCGCAGCTTCAATAAAAGTTGGCAGATTGAAGGGATGTTGGGTTCTTTAAGAATCTCTAACATTATGAACATTATTCGGCTTACTGTTATAATAGGACTAAAAAGGTGATTACAAATATAAGAAAACTAATGTCGAACAAAGGTTATGATTCACAACACTTGTCAGGACAACTTAATTAACAAATCAAACTGTAACCAAAATAAGACCCTAGAATGGCAGAGAATGACCTTGAGTGGAGTCACGTACTTGTGAACGATGTGAGTAGGGTTAAAGGATCCTTTGACAGTCGACTAACACTCCCCTTTTCCACTCAAGTCACTCTCCCCGCCTATCCCAAATAACCCATAAAGAATTACACAACAAGAGATGTGGACGGCTCGAACGCCACGAGCACACTGAAGCCTACACGAGATCGAGCGACGTCATATCCGTCACAGACTACTATTTCCAACACTAAACGGCGATAACACTGTTGAGTCTCCTTTCAGAATGAGAGGGGATATGCCTTAGCCTACCAGGCTGACCTAATGAGGATTGGCATAGAAGAGTCTCTATTAGGTGTTATTAATTAATGCTCGAGATCGGCGTCTTGAAAAGCTTTTCTACATTCCTTAGGAAATTGATGGTGGAACGGACGCTATAACACCATTTTGTTAATACTGAGATGGTACTGACATCGTCTTAGAAGAAAAACATTTTTACAGTCCGACAAAGGACTTGATTCCAAAAGATCTGCAGTCGTATAGGCTAACTGAAGTAAGAAGAAGTAAAAAGGTAGGGACAAACAGTGTTATCAAGTTAGCTAACGGATTAATTTAAGTTACTCAGCGTCATTTAAAAAAAAGCCTCGAATCATTAATGCTAACGATCGCAGAAGACCAATTTCCGCCGTCACAAATAGACCGAACCCCTCTCTATATTACAGACTTATATTATTGTTCAAACATTTTCCCGTACAGAAATTGTAAGAAATACATTTTCTTTCCGAGTGGAATTCTTTCAATTTCGTGTTTTCACTTTTCGCCCGCACACAGCAAATGGAATGTGTTCGGTATGAAAATTTAAGAATGTCTCCCGTAGCTCCCTGCGGATATGGACCGAGGGACGTGACGAATACCATGTCGTATTTCACCGTGGAATTACTTTTGTTTACTAGATGTGTCATTTTTGCAACTTTTATCACAAAAATGTTTTTTGGATTTTTAGTTCGCCCGACTTTAGTAAGAGGTAAGTAGTTGTTTAAGTTTAAATTTAATTTTTTTTGAATTTTTATCTATACTTCAAAGGGTATGCAAGGCACCTGTATCCAAATCAAAATCAAAATCAAATCGATCAAACGAATCTCGCTATATCTAGAGATAGACCGCTTTGAATACTTTACTTCCCGCTAGATACTTAGTACTAAGTAAGGAATCCTCCTATGAATGATGAAGGCGAAAGTTTGTGTATGATTGTTACTTCTTCACGCCACAGTTATTTAACCGATTTGGCTAAAATTTTAAATGGAAATAGACTTTACCCTGGATTAACACATAGGCTACATTTATCCCGAAAAAAACCATGGGGTCCCGTGGAAATTGTGAAAACCAGAATTTTTCGCGAATGGAGTCGCGGGCGTCCTCTAGTAACGAATAAATTTATTATGATAAAATAAATCTATTTACAAAATGTCCATTTATAAAATAAATAATCTACACAGTTTACAGTATATAAGTCAGTCAGTCAGTAAAAGACAGACAAAATAATATTTTAATAAAATACTCATCTCGTGTCGTTTCTAGGGAAGCTCTATACCTGTAACCCACATTTTCGATACATGATATACTGTAGCGGATATATTTGCGGTCGTATTTCATTTGCTTCACTGTTTATTTGCGATAACCACTCGTAAAAATTTTTATTTCAACAAAAAGGAAATACGATGGAATTCTGATGAAGGCGGTAAAATATCGAGCTCGCCGAATGGCAAATTATGCTTACCTTTTGAAAATGATAATAAGAATGAAAAAAAGCTGCATTTTTTACCAATACGTATATTTTACAAATAAAAAATAGTATGGAATCCTTTATTGCTGGTCAATATCAATATCAACTGGAACATTGAAAAGTCAAACTACATTTATTTCCTTTAATATTTTGGTGTACGCAACAGCCATAGCCGGCGATCGAACCCAGGACCGTCTTACGAATACCACTGCGCTACGGAGACCATTAAAGGCACCCTCAGTGAAACGTTTCGTCCTCTCCTTTCATCTAGTCTCCTAGATTTCAAGGCTTTCTTTCGGTTTATTGTTGTTCTTTTTAACCTAAATTGTTAATTGTTTATCAACCAATTGTAGCATTGAAAATGGGAAGACACTGCCTCCTGTAATACAGTAATAACTAGTACAGAAGGCAGGGCTTCAAACTAATTGTGATAATGTAGTTTTGACAAATAAAGATTTATTATTATAATTATATTATATAATATTGTTATACTACAAGCATATACATATTTATAATACAGGCATTCGTACAATTATATAGAACCCCAATCTCCAACCAAATATTCAAAGATTTAAAAGACTAAAGTTCGAAACGTTTGTTTGCCCATGCAAATACTCGGTCCTATTATTCATTTTGTTGCATAGAAAAAGTAAGTGTAACAGCTTAAATGAAATGATTGATGAAAGTTTTCCCCCAATGTATAGACTATGAACTAAAGTTCGAATAGCTCAGCAAATAAGCAAATATTGTATTCCAGTACACGGCCACTTGTACCGAATTTCATTTTAAACTGTATTTGCCGATACTTTTGAATAGAGGGAATAAGTACGAGTTCTAAGTAGATATTAAATATAGTGCACAAGTCGATGCTTAAGATAAGGGATATTTTAAACCTTAAAAACCTTTATTTGTCCTGTTTTTTTCTTAAATAAAATAAAATAGCCTTTATTAATGAAGATTTTGTAAATTTAAATTATGTCCCTAATCTCATTGTGCCTCATGGCAAAGGCCTCCTCCAGCTCCCGCCAGTGTTTCCTGTCCAGAGCTACTCTTCTCCAGAATGGGCCAGCTGTAAGCTTCAGCTCGTCTTCCCACCGTCTATGCTGCCGTCCCTTTTTCCGTCTCCCATTGCGAGGGCACCATTGTGTGACAAGGGTACTCCACTTTTCTTGAGGATCCCGAAGCACTTCTTTCTTTTTTTTTTCTTAGATAAATGCAAATATAGATCGCTAGGTATATGTATCAGTATGTTGAACTTGATACTAAACAGATGATAGACGTACTGCCAAGCGATCTAAGGTTCCGATACGATGTCGTGTAGAAACCGAAAGGGGTGTGGATTTACATTCTCCTCCTAATAAGTTAGTCCGCTTCCATCTTAGATTGCATCATCGCATCGTGAGATTGTTAGTCAAGGGCTAACTTGTAAAAAATTTAAATAAAATAAAAAAAAAAACAAAAGATGTAGATTTAGATGAAGATCATTATAAAGCTAGTCTTTATATTTCATTGAAACAGGTTCAACCGTTAATAATACGGGGCTCAAAATGGGGAACTAAATCGAACATATTTTTAATTAGTACAAAAGTAATGTCTTTTCCACACAAAAACGATCGATGTTATCGAGATGCGTAAACTGTACTAAGGTTATACGGGTGCCTCGCTCGAATCAAACCTATGATTGGCTCTTCTGAAGGGCTTACCGTGTATCCAGAAATAAATATTCGTAGAACTTTAATGATAATTTGAGATTGTTCTGAAATTCCGGTCCAATTTTAATCTTTGTGATTATAGTTTGGGAGGTATATTAAATAAGTCTATGAATAACTATTCTCCTTACTTTATAATTGTTCTACTCTCAGTCGTTTATTTTATAATTATTTCTTACTCACGGTACGGAGATGGTATATGCGTTTGGTGTGAGAGGATGTTTGTGCCAATGTTTACTAACTAACGCTACAATAAATTATAACATACACTTAAATAGTACTTAAATAGAAGACTATATACACGTAAACCGTACGAATTCATTTATTTTATTCATACGATCAGTCGTACGGCTTAAATCTATTCAGATCTGTTCACAACAACAACTGTTCTCTATGAATATGCGTACGTTTGCATCCTTTCAGCTCTCCGCATATATTCAGCTTTTGCAAATAAAATTAGGCCAAGAGCGTTTTATCATTCGCATTGTGGCGCTATGATTATAAAAAAGTAATTTCAATTATAACCCTAAGCTTTATAAAGCTGCATTGTAGCAAGGTACAAATTCCCTGCAGTGGGCTACTGAAAATATCCGATAACGATGATAAAGGGGAATGCTCATCCCCGGCCCAGGGCTATTCTAATCACCCGGCAATTAACTTATATCTAAAAAAGTCTTGATAATTCTACTTTTATAATGATATTATTACTTTATCAAAAAAAGTTTGCTACAACGTTTTAAGACAGTTTTTAATTAATCTTTAATTTGTCCAAAACAGTTATAAGCTAAGATCGTTGACCATACAGCCTGAGTTTTACGATATTTTTCGAAGATTTATGATTGGTTTCTCCTCTCAGAATAAAAGGGGTTGAATAAAAGAATAAATGCGGATTGGTCAAACTTCACACAGAGAATTAAGAAAATTCTCAGGTATGCAGGTTTCCTTACGATGCTTATTCCTTCACCGTTTGAGACATGCGATTTGATTCGATTATTGCGTCAAGCACTATAATCCCACTTTTGGAGGAGAAAGTCCTTGTAATGAATGATGCAGTACCTGTGTGTAATATATTCGCATTTTATGTTAAAGGGCGCAAAAGTGGGTTAAAGTCATTTTACTACGTATGCTGTATAGAAGTAGGTATTTTCCGGATAAATACAGCTCTAAGCTCCATTTATAAGGCTTCTTTTACTATTTACAGAGGAGGGCAGTGACCTGGTTCAGAAAGTTGCCCGGGAACTAAACAAGACTCGGCGTCTCCGACGATTCTTAATCGCGCTTAATGTTGAAGCTGCATCCTTCACATAAATGAGATAATTTTCGAAAAGTGCGGTATTTTTTATGGTTATAAAATATTAACTGGGTTCATAAGACTATTATCTGGGTTTCTTGGGTAGGTACTTGAATTTCAAATTTTTGCATATTTTTCAGACGTCACACGACTATCACAGGTTCACACATTTTTATTCGCCGTATCAGTCAATAACGTGTTTATAGTGTTTCGTAGTCCACAAGGAACCCTTTTGGGGAACTTTTGAGGATAAATTTTTTATCGTCTATCCCATGGTGTGGGGTATCGTTTTCGGTATGAATTACATGTTAGCTAGCGAATTAGGTGATACCTGTAAGGCTAGTTTTAAGTTATGATGATAATAAATAAAATAAAAATAAATAAATAAATGTTTATTGTACTGCTCATTTAATCTACGGAACCCTACACTGTGCGTGGTCCGACACGTACTTGGTTAGTTTTTTTTAAATGTAGATTAACCTAGGTCGTTACAGATAAAAAGTTATCTTGTGTAGTCATTTAGTCAATAATATTGACCAGTGCGGGTACTCATATACGTGTATGATAAAAACATATCAATGTCACTGACAAAACGGTTGACAGTTTGACTGATTAACGCCGGTATACAATTACCATTTAAAAGTAATTAAAATTATCCTTTGTCAATACTAAACTGCTAGCTTACTAGAAATTACTATCAGAATCTAATTTAGAAATTAACTCAGACATATTCGCCGGTTTCAACTATTTACACAAAATATTAGTGCTCTAACAAAAAATATTTCAAAAACACATATTGCCCTAATGATATTAAAACGTTAAGAGTTAACGCAAACCTTGTAACAAAATAAAACGAGCTTATTAAGCTCGCCCAGAGCTTTCTAAAAAAAATAATAAGGTTAACAGGCTATAAGTTATTAAAACGTAAAGCCTGGATAAAGTAGGACACGTGCAAAATATGCAAGTTAAGCCTGAATTACACGGAAACACTTTCAGGAAAAGAGGAAATATTACGCACTTTTTGTAATCCGCACTATGAATGGTACTAATAAATAAATAGGGAAATCTATCTACCAGTGGCGGATGGAATTTAGATGAAGGTAAGCCGTCTCAAAGAAAAGGAAATTCATATAAGGTGATACAAACTCCGTTTTCTTATATACAAATTCAAATTTATTAAAGTACAAGAATGCCACATGAATGGCACTGGCATGTCTATCAATAAGTTCAAAGTTCTTATTAAACGCAAGCTTACGGGAAAGTCATAATACAGTGTTAAAATGATTATGTAAACGACGAAATTGCTTGAAAATGAAATGTATAAAATGACAGGCTACATATACACCTACTGTTAAATGGTGATAAACAAAAAAGGAAAAGCCTGCCCGAGTTTGTTGTGGGCTCATCTCGGGCCAAGGCGCTTTGGAACCCTTGTAACTTTAATTTAAAGTTTTCGACTAATTATTATCACCAATATTATTACCTGACGTTTCGAAAGAGCTTGTATACTAAGCCTATTTGAAATAAATGAATATTAATTGGTTGAATTATTAACACACACACACACACACACACACACACACAGAGAGAGAGAGAAGAATTATTTAGACACATAATACACATTGCTTAAGCAAAGGTCTCAAAGAGAATCAAACGCATCGCTGGTCCTAAATGATAGTACCCACATATATTTCGTAATAACCCAAACTAGTTCAATTAACTAAGTACTTCGAATATTCAACATTATTTCACAACTTTATTACCAAGTCCTTTCTAAGGCGCTGCCCGTTTTATCAGGTGAAGGAAGTGACCTGGATCTCGGACGGAGCTGGAATTAACTTAGTGCTTTTGTGCTTCTGTAAGCTAAATGTAATTTGCGTCAAATACTTTTTGAAGTGGAAACTTCATCAGACACGTTAAACGGTTTTTAGTTGGAGTTTCGGTGAGGTACTAAGCTAATTTTCGTAGGATGAAAATGGCATATATTTTGCTCACCCACTGGCTTCACTTTGTGCCTTTTATGAGAACTGGGTTAAATTTTTGGGCTATTTAGTATCGAGACTTTTCTTTTACCAAAAATTATTAAAATTGTTCTGAAATTTGGTTCTTAGTAGGTTTCTTTGGTATTTAGATTAAAGTTTATATTGCACAGGGACATTGGTAGCATTAAGCGCCAAATCCCCTAAAAAATATCCTCTACAAAATGTCTGGATTTGAACTAAATTATGATGATAGTTATGACATCGGTAGGGTATATCATATTAAATTATTTTTGGTAGAATTTATGATATGTTTTAGTACAACCGTACTTAAGGTTCACATGCTTCTTAGGGCGCGTGGGTCCAAGTTTTTTTATTCAATAACAAGTTTGCCCTTGACTGTGATCTCACCTGATGTTAAGTGACAATGCAGTCCAGGGTGGAAAGGTCTGTGTTAAGCTTTACGTGCAGTAGATCTTTATTTGTGAAGGCTGGGATAGTTAATGAATGAATAACATGACCAATCTAATGGTAAGTGGAAATCAGACTAATGAGAGTAACACTGATACACACACACAGAGATTAATTAGTAAGTCTTACATAGTCTTACTAATTAATCTCTGTGGTAATAGATTTATTTAATGTACTGTGTGTGAGTAGGACAAAAAAATTGTCTAGTAAACAGTTTTGCCCTCACGTACATCACTTTTTTGTGTCAAAGTCTATGTACTTTTCCAGACTACGATCTATCTTTGTGCAATATTCCATCCATATCAGTTCGGCCGTTCTGGTATTAATAATTAAGTAATATACTTCCATTTAAGTAAACATTCGCATTGATAATATTGTCAGGAAAAAAGGCATTAGTAAGGCTTAATATATTACTAAATTTCCAATATGTCTCAAAAATATATTTCCATATCGAGAAATGGGCACAATTGAGGAAAAATTTATTTTGAGGTTTACGTAAATCCCTTTCCTTTGTGACAGTAATACGTCCGGGAGGGATACTTTTGTTTCGCTCCGGATCTCGATTGAGCGTTCGGCCGGTTATTTATGAGAATTGAATATTTGTCATCCAATTTTTGTGCTACGGACGTATAATGTAACAAATGTATTCGAGAGATTCAATTTACAGATTCTTGACGAGTTGTAATTTTGCATATGGAAAACGAATAATGAGAATTTGCAATTCTTTATATTAATTACAGTTTCAGTAAATTATGTTTTATTTATTATTGCATTTAAGTTAACGATTGATGCGATGCGATTGTGATTTCACTTGTTGTTACGAGTATAGTAAAGATGCTTGAAGGCCGTTGGATCAGCTTCCACCTTCACACAGGAAGTCAAACTGTAAGAAATTGTAATATTGTCATCAATTGTACATTATAATATTGTATATATTTTTAACAGAGCAACGGTTAAGTTTCTTGCCGATTTCTTCTCAGCAGGACCGGACCCTGCCCTCCGCACCGGTGGTACAAATAGTCAACTGACGTATCAAAAGTGCTAGTAAACTAAGCCTACTTAATAATAAATTAATTTTGATTTTTGAAATTTTTTGAATTATGTTTCGAAGCAGTGCAAGTGCAATTGTGATGGGTACTTTGCAGAGCATAATTATTCATGGTCAAGACAATACCGATTTATGAGATGCGATAGCGATCTGACATGATGTAATGATGTAGTCAAACATGGCAGTCAACCTATTTATCGAAAGGCCGGTTATTTATGAGAATTGAATATGGTTATTTATTTGTCATACGTATAATGTAATTAAATAAATAATTAAAAAATACATTCTAGAGAGATTCAAATTTAGGTCTGAATCCTTGAAACGTGTTATCCACCACCATAGCCACCGTGGTAATAAATATAAAGTAGTTTTCGAATAATTATTTTCAAGAAAGTCAATTTAAAATTTGTTATATAAGTTGTGTACTTATAATGTTTAATATTTAACCAGGAAAGGTAAGGCCGGAGATTAAAACTTCGCGTCTCGTTCCATGCTTCATTAAAACACCCTCTTGTATACAAAATTAAAACTCGCTGTTAAATTTTTAATAAGGCATTATATTATCCCTACGGTAATGTTGCAAGCTTGAGGTGTATGGCATAAAGTCGATTAATCCTTTAGCGTAGTACTGTCTGCCCATCAATTATTTATATCTCTAGGTGGATGAAATTCTAAAGATTAAGTAATTTACTTTATTTTAGATTTCTATTTTTGGTATCATTCCTCGTACAGGATTACATTATTTTTATTACGAAATTATTTTGTTTCTAGGAACAAATTTTGTTTTGATTTATCTTTGACTTTGACGTTTTAATTTTTTTGTAATTAGCTCTATTTATTTACATATAATATCGACGCTGCAAAAATCAAGTGTAACGTGATAAATATAGCCTCCTTTTCTAAAAAAAAATAAGTATTCATTCCTTTGGATTTACGCATTTTACTTTTCTTTTGTGTTTTCTTGGGTCATTGTACTTTCATTGTATGTCCAATAATGACTTATTAAATTTATTAATTTCTTTATGTTTCTTAATTAAAAGATCAAGGTTTTATCTACTCAATCTTAAATGGAGCCTTGGGGACCTAGCGTGTATCTACTCATTATTTACTTTTATTATGAAAATCGTGTGGTGAAGTAAAATGCTTAAAACATTCGCCAAACAATTTTCTTAAAAGCTTTCGCATTAAAAAACAATTTCAACAACCATTTTTATAGTCTCGAAAACTGGTCACGGATCGCTGATGCAGACTTTTGAATAAGAATATTTCTTTAGCCGCCTCCGACACTCGGTTGCATTTCTTGATCGAGTCCATTTTGTAAGTGAAAAGCGGTTTCGATAATAAGGGCGGTCCAAGTTTAACTATAAAGTTAGGTTGTCTAGTTAGAGTTTTGAAAAAAAGCCTTCCAACCCGCAATGAAGCAGCTTGGTGGTCTGATCCATATCCTTTGTACCGGGGCGAAGCCTAGTCATGTTTCAAGTCAAGCCATTAGCCAAAGTCATATATTTCTTATTTAACCTTTAATCTCTTCATATACTCAACTATGTCCTATAAACTATCTTAACTATTGTGGTGGGAGGCCTCGGCCGTGGCTAGTTACCACCCTACTGACAAAAACGTACCGAAGCGATTTAGCGTTCCGGTACGGTGTCGTCTAGAAACCGAAAGGAGGGTGAATTTCATCCTACTTCTAACAAGTTAGCCCGCTTCCATCTAAGATTGCATCATCACTTACCACCAGGTGAGATCAAGGGCTAACTTGTAGGAAATAAAAAAAAAATTCCTTCACGTATCAGCAACTATTGCTCTTAATAAAACCATGACGACAGGACGACGATGTCGTTAATCTTCATGTCCATAAAATCACAGCAATAACCATATCTTTTAGCGATTATAATGTATGCATGTTCCTGCGCAAAAACTGTGGTTTCTTTTAGTATCCTTAATGCACGCAATTTTTACATCATATGGGGAAATAGTTACTTTCCTTTTTATCGCTTTCAGCTTATGCCTTGTACACGCGTATTACCATAACGTGGGCAGGTGTGGGCGAATAACTGAGTCGTCGCAATGCGGTATAAGGGATCTTATATTCATAATATTATTGTAGCAAAGCTACCTGGACATGGCGAGAAATCAAAATCTTTAGACCAGTCTGCGTTGCGGTTTTTAAATTTCTATTTTTGGTATCATTCCTCGTACAGGGTTACATTATTTTTAATACGAAATTATTCTGCATCTAGAAACAAAAAATATTTTAAAATCTGGCTAAAAGGTGTTTTAATCCCGGCTAAAGCGCAACATTAAAATATTTAATTTGCTTTTCTCCGCTATACCTATAAATTGAAATGATTGTTTTCAGTCCTCATTCGCACGAGAGGTTTTTTAACGGACGTTAAAAAAGCGTTCAAATATAACAAATGCATTTCCAAGTATATTACTGATAGCGCTTTTTTGTCGTGCTGTGTTGCATTTTCAATTTTGGGCGTTGGAAATAGATCTTCATTCAACTTCATACTATACGCTACGCCCGCCAACTCTGGGTTTTAACGCATCGCTTTTTCAACTCTCGTGCGAATGAGGCCTTAGTATAGTAAAAAATGCCATTTTTCAAACAAGTTAACGATTGGAAGCGGACAAACTTAGAAGGTGACGATGCAGTTTAAAACGATATTTTTCAACCCATACCTTATGATTGGGCTATGCATATTTGGCTGGTGGGAGGCTTCGGGTGTGGCTAGTTACCACCCTACCGGCAAAGACGTACCGCCATGAGATTTAGTACGATGTTGTGTAGAAACCGAAGGGGGTGTGGATTTTTGTTCAACACCTAACAAGTTAGTCATATGTCGTCAAAACAAAATGACTTAGTGTGTTCACGATATATATCGTGAAGACAAAATGACATATAGTATTCACGATATATGTCGTAAAGGAATGGTTTTCTCTGTTTTTGATATTATTCATTGGTTCGCCCCAAATCTTTCTCTCTGTTCTTTATTTTTATATCTAGAAGGCTTATTATTGTTGTAGCGAGTTAACTAGTAGCGAAATATAGGAAATTCCTGGATAAATGGCCTAAAATATTTTTATACAAAAATAAGTTTTCAATGCAAACCATTCGTTTATGAGATTAACGCATTTAACAAACAAACAAACTAACAAATTCTTCAGATTTAATATCATTGGATTAGATTCAAACACACATTTATCGTTGTTTATTGGAAGAGAACTGAATATTAATATACAATCGAATAATGAAAAAATACAAGTGGTGGTTAAATTGAAGAAAAGCGATTTTTTTTATGAAAATTTAGATACCTACTTTTCTTATCGAGCAAATAAACAAGCTTGACTTTACAAAAGTGCTTGAATGACGTTAGCTTTAGCGTTTATTATATTCTGAGGGTCTAGTGGCAGTTTGATACTGTGACTATCGCGCTAACGTAAACGCGAATTTCTAAGTAATTGCACAGCGCCATCTAATGGCACTACTGCACAACTGATTCGATTCCATATAAATTCGCGTTTACGTTGACGCGATAGTATCAGTATGAAAATATTGAAAACTCCCACTAGGCATACTGTTCTTGATATAAACGATATTGGATTTGAAATTTGAATTAAATTCCGATATTGTTCACTAAAATGACATCGTGCCATAGCGGTTGATTTTATTAACATATTGGAAACGAGCTAACCAATCGACTTGTAAATATAAACGCAGTATTGTACACAATGGCTAAACGGAATTCATTTGCTAAATATCATTTGCATGTTTAAATTATGGGCTGAAGTAGGCTTTTGTCATCGAATACACTGTTCGTTATTGATATTAGTTCAAGTATTCCTAAATTAAGTATCTACATTAATTTGTATGTTTATTATTATGCGTGCGTGCATTATGTATCGATAGAGGCCGTACCTAATTTTGCATTATGAAAGTATATCTGACATTTCCAGATTTCGGCACTCTCAAGGGAATCATATCTAATAATTATGGTTCTGGTTGACCTAGGACTATGAAATTCTAGAAAAAGTCTCAAACTATACATTTTGTAATGAAATTTTGAAAAACAGTGGGTCTGAAATTCGGGAGAAGCTCGGCAAAAACTGCGCAATACAATTAACTGAACTGTTTTTAATAATCGTACGTACGGTACCCTCGGTGGGCGGGTCCAACTCTTGGTCACTTGTTTATTCATCATTTATTAACCCATATTCGGCTCACTGTTGAGCTCGAGTCTCCTCTTAGAATGACAAGGGTTAGGCCAACAGTCCACAATGCTGGCCCAATTTATTTATTTATTTATTTATGGCGGATTGGTAGACTTCACACACGCAGAGTATTAAGAAAGTTCTCTGGTATTCAGGTTTCCTCCCGATGTTTTTCCTTCACCTTTCGAGACACGTGATATTTAATTTCTTAAAATGCACATAACTGAAAATTATCACTTGTTTGTTTTAAATATATTGTCTGCTGCAACAATTTTTATACTGGATATATCACTAGCGCAACAAAATTGAGGCGTTCAAAGACACTTATTGTCTTAATTTCATTGAGTCGCATAATTAACAACAAATGCTAAATTAAGGTGAGGAGTAGCAGCGACAGTGAAAGTGCCATCATTTTGTAGCAGAGGAAACACCTCGAGCAGGTCCCAGGACTTGTGACTTTGGGAGGCTTAAGGGATTCCTTTAGAATGCATCAACACTCACCTTCCCTATGATCAATAATTTGTACACAAAACATTATTAATAATTACAACACAAAACAATATTGCACAGAATCACTAACGCGACTGGCAGCATGACGGTGTCCACGCTACCAAACAATCAACCGAGCTCAAGTCATCAAATACCCTCTTATTTATACCAACACTGATAGCTCCCCTCTCCGAAAAGCTTGTGAATGAATATTAATATTACTCGCAATTGATGAACTTACTTAAACAAATAATATCTAAATATTGTCCACAATTTCGAGTAGTGTGTTCAGGAAGTGTACAATGTAAGTAAACAGAAAATTGTGCATGTGTGCGCTCAGTGCGGTCACTCATGTACTTTTTGCGGTGATTTTGTAGGCATGTAGCATGCTTTCATGCTTCTTTATTTATATTAAAATTAAAATAATGTGTTCCAAGGTCATCTCAATAGTGAAATAAATAAACCAAGTAATAAATTGCAATCTTATTGTGATGCAAAGTCTAACTTTAGACGGCTGAATATTTATGAACTGACAGTCTCATGTTTCTGGCTATAGCAGCGACGAGATGACGTTTAAGTGCTAAACTACATTGTTTATTGCTAGATTTAATACTTACGTAATGAAATACGTCTCCTTGGAAGTAACTGACATTTAATTATTTGGCTTGAGATTAACTTCCACTTGATGTGAGTTTACTCCAGTGAATGTATTGTATATGGTAGGTATCTACAGATCCGCATCGTATGCATCGGACGCATCGCATCAGACCACAGACTAATTAAATAAGGACCTGCCTCGCTAGACGACACTTTTCTCTCGAAGTATATGCGAAGGAATCAACGATCTAATGCGATTATAAAAACTGTCTCTATAGAATAAATGTTTCATAATTATAATCGTGTTCGTCGGTTATAGAGCTTCGTAAAAATGCTTTTAGTGTCATTGAATGGTGTAAAAAACGGTCAACAACTTCTAGCTTAGTATCTATGCTAGTTTTCCTCAAAAAATGGCGGGCAATTTAGTTCGTGATTTGGGTGCAATACTAGTCCATATGTGATTAGTCTGAGCATGAAACGGATCTCATCGAACGAATTTAATCTACCGTAAAATTGATGCGTTCCATACACACGATGCGGATCTGTGGACGCCTACGTTTACATGGCTTAGTAGGTCTATAGTATGCGTCCGCTACTTAAAAATAACAGTAGGTTACGATGTTACTAAATAAAATACAGTTTTACAATATCTAATTGAAGAAGAAGCTTTGAGGCATCAGATCAGCTTTCATTTATTGGAAATGTAATACAAATGTTGTAAGCGATAATTTTATTGAAAAAGAACAAGGTTTTATTTTCAAATCACGTTACGTGTTTCCAAGATCACAAAATATTTTATTATACAAAAACGCCGTTTAAAATACTCGTATTACAAAAACCTTTGCGATTCCTTTGTTACGAAAACATCATAAATTTTGAAATTTCGCTCGTGAAGCTCATTACTCGCAATCGATGAACTTACTTAAACAAATAATATCTAAATATTGTCCACAATGTCAAGTAGTGTGTTCAGGAAGTGTACACTGTAAGTAAACACAAAATTGTGCATGTGTGCGCTCAGTGCGGTCACTCATGTACTTTTTGCGGTGATTTTGTAGGCATGTAGCATGCTTTCATGCTTCTTTATTTATATTAAAATTAAAATAATGTGTTCCAAGGTCATCTCAATAGTGAAATAAATAAACCAAGTAATAAATTGCAATCTTATTGTGATGCAAAGTCTAACTTTAGACGGCTGAATATTTATGAACTGACAGTCTCATGTTTCTGGCTATAGCAGCGACGAGATGACGTTTAAGTGCTAAACTACATTGTTTATTGCTAGATTTAATACTTACGTAATGAAATACGTCTCCTTGGAAGTAACTGACATTTAATTATTTGGCTTGAGATTAACTTCCACTTGATGTGAGTTTACTCCAGTGAATGTATTGTATATGGTAGGTGTCTACAGATCCGCATCGTATGCATCGGACGCATCGCATCAGACCACAGACTAATTAAATAAGGACCTGCCTCGCTAGACGACACTTTTCTCTCGAAGTATATGCGAAGGAATCAACGATCTAATGCGATTATAAAAACTGTCTCTATAGAATAAATGTTTCATAATTATAATCGTGTTCGTCGGTTATAGAGCTTCGTAAAAATGCTTTTAGTGTCATTGAATGGTGTAAAAAACGGTCAACAACTTCTAGCTTAGTATCTATGCTAGTTTTCCTCAAAAAATGGCGGGCAATTTAGTTCGTGATTTGGGTGCAATACTAGTCCATATGTGATTAGTCTGAGCATGAAACGGATCTCATCGAACGAATTTAATCTACCGTAAAATTGATGCGTTCCATACACACGATGCGGATCTGTGGACGCCTACGTTTACATGGCTTAGTAGGTCTATAGTATGCGTCCGCTACTTAAAAATAACAGTAGGTTACGATGTTACTAAATAAAATACAGTTTTACAATATCTAATTGAAGAAGAAGCTTTGAGGCATCAGATCAGCTTTCATTTATTGGAAATGTAATACAAATGTTGTAAGCGATAATTTTATTGAAAAAGAACAAGGTTTTATTTTCAAATCACGTTACGTGTTTCCAAGATCACAAAATATTTTATTATACAAAAACGCCGTTTAAAATACTCGTATTACAAAAACCTTTGCGATTCCTTTGTTACGAAAACATCATAAATTTTGAAATTTTGCTCGTGAAGCTCAGTGTTACTTTTGCACTTTTAACAACCTGAACCCATTGTTAGCACGAATCAAATTTCCTGAAGAAATTCAATCCGCCTAACGAACCAATGAAATAGATGCAGTAAACCATGAAGTTTTTTGGCACGGACGCAGCTACGCTGTGGTATTGTTGTAACAAAGAATGCAGCGTTTCCTTTTAGATTTTCGGCGAAAATTAAAACTATTCTGGCAAGACACTGCGAATAGTTTTAACTGTGGACGTAGCTTTCCTGGATATTTATTACTCCTACTAGGTGACCCCTTTGCATAAGATATGGTATAAATTAACTCTTCTATGTCTATATGTAACTAGCAGATCCCCCGTGGTTTTGCCTGCGTAGTTCACCTGCGAGATAAAGCCTATAGCTTAAAATACTCTAAGCAAAGTTATTTGGCTTTTTATTGATAAAATAATTTTTAAAATAAAATTAGATCCATAGATTATCCCCTACAGCCTCAGAAATACACAAATATGCAAATTTTTATCATTACAAACCCATATTCGACTTACTGTCAAGCACGAGTCTCCTCTCAGAATGAGAGGTTAGGGGTTAGACTAATAGTCCACCACGCTGGCAAAATGCGGATTGGCAGACTTCACACAGGTAGAGAATTGAGAAAATTCTCAGGTATGCCGGTTTCCTCACGGTGTTTTTCCTTCGCCGTTTGAGACAAGTCATATATAATGTCTAGAAATGCACATTAATAAAAAGTTGGAGGTGCATGTCCAGGAACGGATTCGAACCTACACCCTCCGAACCGAAGGAAGAGGTCATATCCACTGGGCCATCATAAACCTAATCCTTTTATAATAATAATATAGAAGTATAAATTAAGTATAAATTCTGGTGTTCCATTGTTGGTTGTTTAATTAAAACGAAAATAATGCCTTTATTACTTACTAGTTGACGCTGCGCTGTTTCACCCGGTTGGACCGTTCCCGTAGGAATAAGTGGAAATATGTAGCTTTTCTCTATAAATAGGCTATCTAATACAGAAATAATTTTTCAAATCGGACCAGTAGTTCTTGAGAATAGCGCGTTCAAGCAAACAAACAACAAAATCTATTAGTATTGATTACTTGTATTAAAATCCTGAAATGAGGTAACCAGCAAATTCTCATCCCTTGGAAAATACCTAACGTTTAGGTCAAAGAAAAAAAACTCCATTAATTTTCTGCAAACGACGCTTGATACTCGGGAACAAGCAGAAAAGGTTAAAAGTAAAAGAAAGGGGTTCATGAAGTTTGGTGAACTTATCAAAGTTTCACAAAGTAACAATGTCTTAATAATTATTAAACGAGTTATTATTTTAATAAAATCTATTGTACTTACGGAGTTTTTGGGTTAGCGAGGACGTTTAAATTGACTTGAAAAAAGTTCGTTAAGTTCTTTTTGTATTATTTTGATTTAATGCCCAGTTTTAGTTTAGTATTTGTTATGTTGAATGAGTTGTGAGATTTATACTGGTAATCTGAAGCGACATTCACTGTTGTTTGACAAAAAGACTGTTTAATTACTATAAACACACCTAAACGAAGTTTTAATTAGTGACTAATTACAGAGTTAAATGAGAAAATTGGTGAACTAACCTTGACAAATTTTGATTATAGTGTAATATAATGCGTACAAAATAGGTTTCTAAGTTTTTCTATTTGCCTATCCAGTAGTTAAGCCTTTGGGTTTTTGAGGTCCTGGGTTCAAATCCTGGGTCGGGTTATGAAATACTGAGCTATTCTTTCTAGTTAAAAATTATCATCGAAAGTTATCATCAGACTGGGTATGAGACCCCGTAGAAAGCACGTAAAGTTGTCGATCCCGGTCATTTACATCATATAGTAATCGTTAAAGAATTGCACATTAGTAGGTATAGTAAGCCAGCCAATCCGAATTAGATCAGCATGGTGGGTCTAAGCTCCACATCCTCTCTCCTATACGTAAAGAAGCCTGACCCAGCAGTGGGCTATTAAAATGGGCCGCTAAACGAATAGACATCCACAGATCTGATCTGATCAGATTTTAGTAAGTATTCTTTGTATAGGAAGTCATACTAGTGCGTCCACTGATCCTCATCGTACGGATCGCATCGAACGGAATTTTTCTTACCTTATCAGCCGATAGACGTCCACTGCTGGACATAGTCCTCTTGAATGGACCTCCAAACACAACGATATCGAGCCGCCAGCATCCAGCGGCTCCCTGCAACCCGCTTGATGTCCTCGGTCCACCTAGTGGGGGGTCGACCAACACTGCGCTTTCCGGTGCGGGGTCGCCATTCCAGCATCTTGGGACCCCAACTTCCATCGGCTCTTCGAACTATGTGCCCATTACCACTTCAGGTTCGCGACTCGCTGAGCCACGCTGAGCTACGTCAGTGATTTTGATTCGTCTGCGGATCTCCTCATTCCTGATTCGATCATGCAGAGAAACTCCAAGCATAGCTCACAACATCGCCCGCTGAGTGACTTTGAGCCTTCTAATAAGGCCCATAGTCAGTCATAGACTGTGTCTACCGCAAAATTAAAAAACTGTTTGATGCGATGCGTCCGATACATACGATGCGGATCTGTGGACACCTACCATAAGAATGAAACTTCTCACTCAGCATGATATTTTTCTTAATTTGAAAAGGTCAGACTAGAGCCAATATCATGGAATCCACTAAATATAAATCCCCAATAAAGCAGCTCCCAGCTCGGAAACCTCAAATACCAAAATTAAGCACCCTAATATATCCATCAAGTGTGCCCATACATTTATGTATCGGTATACTATTAACGTACAGGACCGAACTGGTTTGCCTCATCATTCAGTCTAATGGGACTCGATTTATCCGCGCTGGGTCTCGCCTGACCTTAAAGGGTTCCAATACCCATTGATTTTAACTTACGATAAATGTCGGTGAGAAATTTTGCCGCCAAAAAAGATTTACGCAACAGGAAAGAAATACAGGATTAGGTGAGCGTAGATACTTTTACGGTGCTCCTGTTTGTGGAGATTTATTGGAGTGAAACTTTTTTGAATTTGATTATTTTAGAAATATGTAATGTTTAATGTCGTATATTCTTGTTATATATTTGTATATCCTGTTGTATATTCCTATTCTGTAAACATAGGCTTATTATACGGATTACTAATTTTGATATCAAGGTCACATTGGATGATCATGACATTAAGTTACTGACTTGTAGTCTTTGTAGAGTTTTTAGAGCCGTGAAAGTGGATATAACCTCTGCTTTCAATTCGGAGAGCGTAATTTCTAATCTGGTTCGGGGTATGCATCTCCAACTTTTTAGTTATATGCATTAACAAAAAATAAATATCACATGTCTCTAACGTTGAAGGGATAACATCGTGTATGACTGAGAATTTTCTTAATTCTCTACGTGTGTGTAATCAGCCAATCCGCAAGGGGCCAGCGTGGTGGACTATTTAGCCTCACCCCTTTCAATTTGATAGGACATTTGTTCTCAACAGTGAACCGAATATGTGTTAATGATAATGAGACTTTTCCGAAAGGCCCTAAGGAACGGACTCCAAACAAATATCTTTGAACTCAGCTTAATTTACATGTAAAAAGCGTAATAATATGAGATATATTTTGATGTCTTAAATTAAATTCTGTTTTTTTTATACTAAAGTACAAACACCCGGTTTCTAATCTCCTATTACAGTTAGTATAGGTTTCAGCCTGTAGAGAACAAAGTTAAACATTGATTAAAACAGTTGGTTTATGAAACGGGAGGCTAAATACAACCCTAATTAAAGGCGACCGCAGCTAGCTGTGGTAAGATTCCCTAATTACTGTACGTTATCTGTAGCCACGAACACACGTTTAGTGTTATGTTATTTATGCATGCAAATATAGACGCTAATGCGCATGCATAAGTGTGAAATTAGTTTGAATATGTTTTAATATTCTTGGCATAAATGCGTTAGCTACATCGTGCTTTGTTATTTCAGGCTGCATGAAGGCTAGATAATTTAAATATTATGTTACAAAGTATTTTTATTTTTTATTTGTTCCGTGGTCAAACAGATACAATGAAATTGAAAATTGAAGTTCAATATTTTTATGGTTCTGGTCATGGTTATGGTTTGGTATCACTGAACTCAATTTTCAATAGCTCAACGGTGAGCGGTTGGACTCATCACCGAAGGGTGGTGGTTCGATCCCCGCCCCGTTGGTCTATTGTCGTACCCACTCCTAGCACAGTCTTTCCCGACTAGTTGGAGGGGAATGGGAATATTGGTCATGTTATAAAAAAAGATATGGCAAATATTCTTTATAAAGAAAAAAAAACTCAAATATATGAAGTTACTTGTACGATTTTTGACGGCCTCCATCGCGCAGTGGGGTGTGCGGTAGATTTACAAGATGGAGGTCCTGGGTTCGATTCCCGGCTGGGCCGATTTTCTTAATTGGTCCAGGTCTGGCTGGTGGGAGGCTTCGACCGTGGCTAGTTACCCTACCGACAAAGACGTACCGCCAAGCGATTTACCATTCCGGTACGATGTCGTGTAGAAACCGAAATGAGTGTGGATTTCATCCTACTCCTAACAAGTTATCACGCTTCCATCTTAGATTGCATCACCACTTACCATCAGGTGAGATTGTAGTCAAGAGCTAACTTGTACAAAATAAACAAAAAAGGTGAGATTGTAGTCAAGGGCTAACTTGTAGACAATAAAAAAAAATCTTTAACATTGAAAATAATCTTAAGGACTCTTTGCAAAAGCAAAATCAAAGAATAGATTAAGTTTACATTCACAATTTATGTTCTTGTAAAAAGTAAATTATTTTGTTCCGAGTAAGTAGGATCCAATGTACCAAAAAAAAAAATAATATAAAAAAATATTTTAAAGATCTTTTATATAATCTTCTTTTGTTATTAATTAATCAGTAACAATACCTGTAAGTATCTTGAACTAAGAATCTTATAAATATTTTAATTAAATAAAACAGTTACTTACGCACTTTTTAGGCACTACTTAATACAGATTACGATGTCATTACTTGAGATATTAACCTTTATTCACCATTCAGCCTTCATAGCCCACCGCTACTAAATGAACAAGGCTTGAAGATAAGAAAAGCCGTAATATAAACGACACAAGGTCCAAAATCGCATGACAAAGTATGATAGATCGTAAGATAATAGACAATTTTCCCAACAGTAAATCCAATAACGACTGAATGGAATTGTGAGCCTTGATAGCAACCGAGATATCGATAAAATTAGTATTTTGTGGCGCTGAAAATAATAATAATTGTAATTGAGTTAACCTTAGTCATATTTATGGGATATGCGGCCAAAATACATCAGTGACCATATTTCTACTATTTAATCTGGTACGAAAAAAAAATTAATACACAGCGTGTAGCTATGTGACTATTTTTCACGACTCAAGCGACGTTGAGACTTTCAAAACTAAAAAATGTCTGTAATCAACTGTATTTTTTTTTTATTGTCTACAAGTTAGCCCTTGACTACAATCTCACCTGATGGTAAGTGATGATGCAGTCTAAGATGGAAACGGGCTAACTTGTTAGGAGGAGGATGAAAATCCACACCCCTTTTGGTTTCTACACGGCATCGTACCGGAACGCCAAATCGCTTGGCGGTACGTCTTTGTCGGTAGGGTGGTAACTAGCCACGAAGCCTCCCACCAGTCAGACCTGGACCAATTAAGAAAACCTCAATCGGCCCAGCCGGAGATCGAACCCAGGACCTCCGACTTGTAAATCCACCGCGCATACCACTGCGCCACGAAGGCCGTCAAAATAATATATTGTAAATAATGTTTATATTGTAAATTATATTTACAATGCTTTCATTCGTTAACATCTGCCACTTTAGCCATGTTACTTATCGAACCGCTTTCTATGTGTCTTATAGATACATTGATACATGACATATCGATAATGAATATCATGTACACATCACATGTATTCATTTTCGCGTCACGAATGTTTGTAGAAATAGAATCGATAAATGTAAAATGGCTAGCCGTTGTCTGAAAATAAATATGTGACACGTAGTGCTTTTTTTTGTTAGAATGTTTGGCTTTTGATCTACTAAATTCAGTAAATTCAGTTCACTTTAGTATGTGTAAGCTAGAAGAACATCAGAAATTTATCGTCAAATCATTTAGTGATTTTAGTGAGTGAGTAAACAGCAACCATTAATTTTTGTATAAAAATTACCTTGTCTCAATACTGAGAGATGATAATTTATAAAACATGTATTTTTTTTCCATGACGCTTTTTCAACTTCAGTCCACGCCTTACTTAAAGCAAAGCCAAATTGTCATTCGAAAGTAGAATAGTTATCTATACAAAGCTTCGCCCCGGTACGCTAAAATGCCGCCAGGTAACTACATTACACTATTACGCCAAAGGGTATTATTACCATCCCAAGCCCCACTAAACGCTAATTTTATCAATATCTCGATTACTATCAAAGCGTACGATTCCATCCGATCGCTTATTGGATTTACTATTGGGATGTCTATTGTCTTGGGAGCCGTTACAGATTGTCACGCGATTCTCACTCTTACCTATATACACAATGACATTTTTTTTATATGCTGCGCGTAAATTATTATGGTATTGGATAGTTTAAACAATAATGTTTGATATAGAAATGTAATGGGTCCTAAAAGTCTAGACTTTGTCACATTTACCTAATAGAGTAACTTATTTAAATGTGTTAGTTTAGTGAAACCTAATATGTTTTTGGTATATATATTAGTGTGATCACACTAACATTAAAAACGTGAATGTTTGTGTGTAAGTGTGTATATTTGTTCCTCAAATTTGACTTGAATTTGGAATACAAATACATTTTACTCTGGATTACACATAGGCTACTTTTCATCCCGGAAAAATCATAGGTTCCCGCTGGATTTGATAAAAACTGTATTCCACGCAGACGACGTCGCGGCCGTCCGCTAGCTCTGTATCAATAGAGTAAAAAATAAAACTAATTGTACAAAACAGTATAAAAAATAAAATATTAGAAAAAACATACCAATCAACTTGAGAACCTCCTCCTTTTTGAAGTCAGTTGAAAATAAAAAATAAATAAGTTTTCGTACCACCGAAATAAACAACGAATTTCATTCCAATTCTCTTTCGATTCGATTGACGTAGGCAGATGCAAACGGTTGCAGGACGAGTGCATTTGGCATGCATTGGTTCGCGTATATACACTTGTGTGTGGGCATACGTGTTCGCTCCATTTTTAGTCAAATTTAGTTTCCGAATTCGATCGACACACATCAAACTTTACAACTCCTATGTGAAATAGAGATACAGCAACGAAACTTTGACTTACGTTTCGATCTCACTGTACATTGTACATACCCATTTGGTCCCAACGTTCCAACTCTCAGTTCTCCCGAGTCAATCCGAGTCTCAGAGGAGACACTGTCAGAAGGACTCGTTCAGGTAGAACTTCTGAGCTACTCTAACCTCTCGGTTACACTCTGATCTGACTTTCAGTACGAACCCAAGCGGTCCCAAGGCCTTTTTTTTATTCTTTACAAGTTGACTACAATCTCATATGATCAATCCATAGCCCTTTCAATGCTTCCAATGCTAAATCGTTTGGCGATACGTCTTTGCCGGTAGGGTGGTAACTAGCCAAGGCCGAGGCCTCCCACCAGCCAGACCTGGACCAATTAACAAAATCTCAATCGGCCCAGCCGGAGATCGAACCCACGAATACAGTGGTATGCACGGTGGATTTACAAGACGGGGGTGCTTGTAAATCCATCGCGCATACCACTGCGCCACGGAAGCCGTTTCTAAGCAAAAATGTGATTCGAACGAAATTTTATCCTCTTAATTCTTCTAGCTCTATAGGTCTCGCTGTGGCAGAACTTTATTATGACCGGTGAATCTTGAATTCTAATATCACTGAAAAGCAAACCTCAGCGGTTTCAAAGTTTCTCTGCTGAAGTCTGAGACTCACAGAAGACGTTCGCAGAAAAGTTTCATCCTCCTCGTTCTTCTTCGTTGGCAAGCATTCTGAGGTCGGTCTGACCTTCAACCATAACTTACGTTAACTTACATTAACTTACGTTCTGATTTCCTTCATAAGCAAACCCTATCAAGTAAGGTAAAATAAGTCTGCCAAGAACCCAGTCTCTCAGGAGACGCCCTCAGAGATACATTTAGTCCCTTCCCTGTAAGGTTCAACTTAACAAGTTCGCTGCGGCACTGATATTTCTGTACCCTGGTATGGAACAGGATCGATCGACCCCATAACGCATCGAACGTGTTAAAAAATTGTATACTTACACAGACTTTGCACTCGTTTGACTATAAGGGGATCGAAGCCACGATCACTCCGGTCCCCATAAGCGTATACGAGGTTGTTTTTAAAAAGCAACAAATAGCTGCTATAGCATGTCATAGCCCATAAAATAACATTATTATAGCAATATGGGTCGCTGTAAGTTATAGGTAAAAACAATGGGACCGGATAAGATAAAAGTTTATTTCACCGTCTCCCATGTTACTTCCATCCAATAATAACTTTTTCTAATCAATTTATCCCGTGCGTTATGGGACAACTTTATTGTATGATCCATACTAACCGGGGAAGTTTTCCACATAAAATAAATTGACCGTGTACAGATGAGAGTATACCTGTAAAGAGTATCTAAAACTACTTTTTTTTTGACGGCCTCCATAACGCAGTAGCATGTGTGGTGGATTTACAAGACGGAGGTCTTGGGTTTAATTCCCAGCTGGGCTGCTTGAGGTTTTCTTAATTGGTCCAGGCCTGGCTGGTGGGAGGCTTCGAACGCGGCTAGTTACCGTCATAAGGGCAATGGCGTAGCAGTTTAGCGTTCCGGTACGATGTAGCGTAGAAACCTAAATGGGTGTGAATTTTCATCCTACGCCTTACAAGTTAGCCCGCTTCCATCCATCCATGTGAGATTGCAGTCAAATGCTAACGTGTAAAGAATAAAAAAAAATAGGTAAAACTCACCGCACTGCTTTTATGTAGGTGCATGGTGAACTTACGGTAATATTAAAATTATTAATTTTTTTTATATTTAGGAATTTACCCAAGATTGCTGCCATCTTGTTTTATAAGCAAAGCAGATTCTCAAGTGAGCCAAAGGAGTACTTTTGTTAGTTACGCTTTATACAGACTCCTCGCAGCGATCTCTGTACGAATCCTTTTGCATTTACTTTTACAAGGATGTATAAAAAAGGGTGTTACAGCCTACGCAAAGCTGGTTAATAATGCAATAGCCTGTCTAAATCCTTGTTCGTTTGTTTTAAAATGTTCTTTCGTGTGGGTAACATATGCAAGCTTTATTGCATTGCTTAATAAAATGTATTCATAAACGTTATACAGGACTTCCAAAAAAGGGATATCTTTGAATTTATAAATTCAACGCGTATGTTTTTAATGCGGCTTCAAATACATCGTCAATCAATTTGAAGTATAAAAATTTTGTCGATTTAAATTTAGCTTTGGCACCTATATTATTTATTATTTATAAATAGGGAGGTACATATAATATATATAGTTATTCTTACAATTTTTGGAAGTTTACCTCAATTTCTCCAGGATCCCATCATCAGATCCTGATATGGTGACAATGGGACCATTTTAGAAGTATACACATTCAAACAAAATTAATTTTTTCAAACTTGGTTGAGAAATAACGAAGTTTGAATTGAGAACCTCCTCCTTTTTTTGAAGTCGGTTAAAAATAAGTACTTACACAAGTCTTACTTTACTGCTACCTTCGATCATTGCTGATCTGTGCCTGACATTTGCATCACGCGATTACGTTAACAATAATAGTCAAAATAATATTTATTTGTATGAAAACATGTTTAAATTGTTCCTCTTAAATCGATCCCATTCAATCAGTGACCTAGAAAAAAATCTTAAAAAAAAACACGAACCTAAAAAGAAGGTGATTTGTTCAAATCAACCGAAAAATAAATTATAAGGACAATGCGACCACACAGTCTATATAATTCACTTCCAGATCATTAAGCCGTGATATATCGACTGGGAGAATGACTGGAGATATTATGGTTCCGTATAATTCTCGTTACGATGAACGTTTTTATTGCATTAGTGTAACAAAAGTTGTTAGCACAAATCGTATTTTAATTGTAATAGGTGTAACCATATTTTCACACTTATTGTGTTCGCAAAATGGTCGTCTTAAAAGATTTTTTTATATACCTACCTAATGTAGGTATATAAAAACGTAGGTAGGTAGGTAGGTATGTACCCTTTCAATTTTTTAGTTCCCATTCAAGTTATGACTTGAATATATGAAAATATATAGACTTGGTCGCTAAAAAGTCACTCAGCGGGCGATGGACCGAGCTATGCTTGGAGTTTCTCTGCGTGATCGAATCCGAAATTAAGAGATCTGCAGACGATGCACTAAAGCCATAGCTTAGCCAGTCGTGAGAGAAGTGGCAATGGGCAGACCATATTGTTCGAAGAGCCGATGGACGTTGGGGTACCAAGGTGCTGGAATAGCGACTCTGCACCGAGGACATCGAACGGGTTGCAGGGAGCCGCTGGATGCTAGCGGCTCGAGGCCGTTTTGTTTGGAAGTCCATGCAAGAGGCCTATGTCCAGCAGTGGACGTCCATCGTCTAATAATGATGATGATGAAGTTATGATAATAGTTTAACTGGCGTAAGAACTCATAAATAGTTTGATTTTCTTCGATAAATTGACTTATTTGGCTACGTGCATAAATCTATCTGAGGGCATAATATTGGAGCCTTTATATTATATCAAAATGTATCCCTCTAGTTTATTTCACTCATTCAATGAATACGTTTCGAATATCACTTACTAAAATTACTGGTCTCCTAAAGTAGCTCCAAATACTTTAAAACCAAGAAAGTTTTTTTTAATAAATAAACAATTCACCGATCTTACTCTCTTTCAAGCTGATTGAAGCTATGAAACGTAGACATAATACTCGTATTTCAGACTATTCAATCGAATCTTCAAATATACGACCCTTAGTTTGCTATAGGATTCTGCACTTAGCATGCTCTTTTAAAATTTATCTGCAATCTGACTAGTGTTTGAATTATGGAGTTGGGAAATCGATATCGATAACAGAAACTGAGAGTACCGAATATTCAATTTAATGAAGCTTCGCCTCGTGTAAGCTACATTTTGTGCAAGTAGGTACATACTAGTCTAGTCATTATAGGCTACGCTTGTTTTATTAACGTTTTATCGATATCGATTTTATTCCTTTCATTTTTTTTAAATTTATACAATTGCTATGATGAGATACGCTAGGCAGGATTTTTGAGCGTTTCATGACCATGTTCTCCACCTGTGTCTAATATCCAATTAATTTTAACAAAATAGTTGCGTAATTTTATTCCTTGATACAACTTCCCCTTCTTCTTTCCTCTTTAGTTGCACTTAAGTTTAAGCAAAATTTTTATTTTCTTGCCTAGATTTAGGTTCTTTTAGTTTCAAATTCTACTGAAATATAACAACGTTATTTAATTATTTGAAATGACCAATTCACCCGCGCAAATTAATTTAAAGTTTTAAACCTAGTATTAACTGTTTGATAAGTTTATTACTACTGTTTCAAATTTTATTATGATCCGTGCTGTTAAAGCCGTAAATAGGTGAAAAAAAAAACAAAATAGTTTTGGCACAATCATCACGAAATATCGAAAACCGCTTGATGTAAAAAGTTCCAAATTTGACGGGGAGGCAGAAGGTTACTTAGTAAAAGTGCACTAAGAACGGATTTTCTCTATTGGACAAAGTAAGTAGTACAAAAATATTCACGCAACAAAAATGTCAATGAAATTGCATTTACGAAACAGTTCGAACATCGATATATGGTACATGGTTCCAACACTAAATCTGACTCAATTCCTTAAGTAGCTCAACTAACAAATCAATGAAATGGACGCATTAAGGCATAAAGTTTTTTGGCGCAAACTAACATTCTAAAGATGGTGTTGTTGAAACAAATGAAAAATTTCCTTTCAGTTAAATTAAAACTATTTTGGCAAGTGGACAGTTTTATAGGCATAAGCATTTTTGTTTTCAATTTAGCTTCTTACTTTAAAAATCTGCAAAGAATTCTGCACAATTTTTGTAAAATTTTATTAATAATGTCTTCCCCGATCAAACTTCGTTCATGATCGCCAATCTGAAATTGGATATATTGCATTTGTGTGGGAAGTTCTATCTTTAATAGTATATGTCGTAAAAATCGTAGAGTCATTAATAAAAATATGGACAGAACCGCTGACCTAACCTTGGTCATCGGCTCTGCCAATTACAATAGGTATGCTATGCTTAACCTCACTAATCGCTTACACAATAAACTACTCTTAATTTTACTATGGTACCCTGGTAGTTGTGGTAGAGGAAGTACATCGAGCAAGTCCCTGGACTTGTGACCAAGGTTGTGGTTTAAAGGCGCCTTTTAATACTAGTAAACACTCACCAACCCTGCCCGACATGCTCTCCATGCCCACAGTAAACAATTTAAGATCAATAATTACTTCATCACGAAACATTATCGAACAAAATCACTAACGCGACAAGCAGCATGACGCCTCAAGCTGCTCAACAAAGAATTGAACCAATTAATAGCCCAAGTCAATAATCACTTTCCTTTTCTTAAAAACACTACTTAACACTTCACTATTTCACTATACTTAACAAATAGAAGACGACTATTCCATCTTAAAAGCGCGATTAGAACTGAATTACTAAATCAGCAGACTACGGAGACAGACGAAGGCAGGATGCCTCAGTAGAGTGAATACACAGTGACGGTACACGCGTACGCGCCATTTGGGACGCGATGCCATTGGATGAGGGTTACGTGATCATTTGCTATTGGTCGATCGCCGCCACGTTCGTTATGGTGGTAACGTTTTACAATCTTAATTACTTAAAGAGTAAATAATCAAAACCTAATTACATGAAAACTTGATTCTAAATTTATTAAATTAATTAACGTAGATTTTGCTGACCATTACGACAGCAAAATCTCAACACAGAACCTAAAGAGTTTCTTTTCTACTCTGTCAACTGTCATCATTACTTGAGAGACTAATTATTAATTAAATCAAAACGGAATAGTATTTTGACTGCAAAATGATCAGACCACTAGATAACAAGTCGATTCGAAATAACCACAGAGCAAACATGACAACTATTAGGTCTGAGGCCATAGAGCCCTCAGTGAGCCAAGCTTCCCCGGCGACACGGCCATACTGACGTGCGGTGCGTGCTCTGCAGCGCCTCCAGTTCTTTTCTGTAAATAAAAAAAAAAAAATTCTGAAGCTAGGTACTTTCACAATTAACCTAGGCTTTGTTTGAATCTAGAAACTTGTGTTTTTCAAATAGTTAGTTACCTTAAACAAGGCTTAACTTTAGTATCAAAAATTAAAATGTTTAGTTATCTTAGACAAGGCTGAACTATAAGTGTGACAACACAAACTTGCTATGAATGTTGAGAAAGAGAATATTTATAAGTTTATTTCATATTGACGCTTGCTACACGCGACAACAGCTAATGATTCAAATGTACACTGCTCGCTCCACGCGACAACAGGTAATAATAATTTATATTGACACTGCTCGCTACACGCGACAACAGATAAATATTATAATTATAAAATAAGTAAGTATGTTGTGTTTTAAGTGTACACGTAGACACTGCTCATAATTTTCATATGAATACAGTTATAACGTGGTGTGTAGTATAGGTAGGGAATCAGGTGAGATAGATCCACGTCGAAGGCTCTAGGGGAGTTTGGGAAGGTCGATGCTGTGGTGCTAAGCGGTTATCTAGCGCCGTGGTCCACAGGGGATAGACAAGGTTGGTCGTTATACAAGGCACCTCAGGCCAACGACATCTTTTGGTGGTCGCTGGTCGGCTCCATACGCCAACGACATATTTTTAGTGCCGCGTGGCATCTTTTGGTGGTCGCTGGTCGGCTCCATACGCCAACGACATCTTTTGAGTGCCACATGGCATCTTTTATTAGTTATAAACGACTCCACGCCGCCAATAAGTAAAATTATAAGTATTCTCATTACTCTTTCTTTTAAAGTGTTTGTGATGATGTTTGTGTAAATGTTAAAATAATTGAAACTATATTCACCGGGAATAAATAGTCCACGCAGTGGTCGATGTAGTAGACGACACAGGCAGCACGCCAGCTCCAGCGGTCGCAATAGCCGCAGGCTGCAACGACTGCAGAAGTAGTAGCGGGCTGCGCGGCTGTAGTGGCGTTAGACGTTTGACACCGTTGATACCAGAGGCGGTACGGCCGCCAGAAGATCACCAGGGCGAGCAGGTCGCCTCAATTGGTTATCTGTGACCCTGCAAGGCCTCCAATGACGACCAGATACCGCTCTTGAGCACTCTGTGTACTTCACTATAAGGATTGCTAAACAAAGGTGAAGCGACGTTTGGTTGTTTTTAATTAAAACCAAGTAGTCTACTTACTAATAGTGGTTTTTTTTTCTACAACCGCCTCGGCCATTCTACTTTGGATGTAAACATGCAGGGCTTCTATATCGATGACCCTACTGTCAAAGTCAACTAGACTAAGAAGTTTAGGTACTACACAATTTTGACTACATACAAGAAGTGTTAACGAAGCTATACCAAAGATTGTATGTACTTCACAGTAAAAAGAGCATTGCAAATAACCAAAGATAGTATTTCGTTACCTGGAGTCACTATGTGTAGTTCGTTGCAATGCCTGTCACAATAACTCTTGGAAGCTTCTGAGGAATTGTCTTCCATCATCAATAATTTATTTTGGGGATGTAAAGAGTCGGACAAGTTCTTAAAGTAAACCCTTGGTACAATCTGAATTAAATGAAAAGTAGGAGACGCAATCTAACTTAGAAAAATACCGTACGCCACGTAAACGCAATATCTGTTTTGAAATTATCGGTAAAAGATTCGCACACTCGGCTCAAACCGTCACGGCTTTTAACTAAAAGTACTCGACTCGCAAACGCATAACGTTTGCAAACGATAAATTTTAAAAAAGTAATACAGATTGCAACGTAATGAACATTTCTCAATTTTTTTTTTTTTCTTTTTCTTTTTCTTTTCTTTTCTCTTTGTCTTTTACGTTATTACATTATTTATTTGGATGCGATATGGCGACACGGGCATCACGGCAACCATTGCCGATTCAACTCAATGACGCATCAATATTAAATTGTCAAAACTATTTTACGGTTTTAAGTCCAACTTAGTTACCACAAGAAAAACCATTAAGCGGTAACTGAGGGTAGTTATAAAATAAAATTAATTTCATCAGGGATTTCACAAATTTCAAATTAAGTTGCACTTTCATTGTCAATGTCAGGATTTGGTACAGATTGACCGGCAGAAAGGGATCGCTGGAGCGATACCACTTCTGATGTCGTAAAAATCGTAGAGTCATTAATAAAAATATGGACAGAACCGCTGACCTAACCTTGGTCATCGGCTCTGCCAATTACAATAGGTATGCTATGCTTAACCTCACTAATCGCTTACACAATAAACTACTCTTAATTTTACTATGGTACCCTGGTAGTTGTGGTAGAGGAAGTACATCGAGCAAGTCCCTGGACTTGTGACCAAGGTTGTGGTTTAAAGGCGCCTTTTAATACTAGTAAACACTCACCAACCCTGCCCGACATGCTCTCCATGCCCACAGTAAACAATTTAAGATCAATAATTACTTCATCACGAAACATTATCGAACAAAATCACTAACGCGACAAGCAGCATGACGCCTCAAGCTGCTCAACAAAGAATTGAACCAATTAATAGCCCAAGTCAATAATCACTTTCCTTTTCTTAAAAACACTACTTAACACTTCACTATTTCACTATACTTAACAAATAGAAGACGACTATTCCATCTTAAAAGCGCGATTAGAACTGAATTACTAAATCAGCAGACTACGGAGACAGACGAAGGCAGGATGCCTCACTAGAGTGAATACACAGTGACGGTACACGCGTACGCGCCATTTGGGACGCGATGCCATTGGATGAGGGTTACGTGATCATTTGCTATTGGTCGATCGCCGCCACGTTCGTTATGGTGGTAACGTTTTACAATCTTAATTACTTAAAGAGTAAATAATCAAAACCTAATTACATGAAAACTTGATTCTAAATTTATTAAATTAATTAACGTAGATTTTGCTGACCATTACGACAGCAAAATCTCAACACAGAACCTAAAGAGTTTCTTTTCTACTCTGTCAACTGTCATCATTACTTGAGAGACTAATTATTAATTAAATCAAAACGGAATAGTATTTTGACTGCAAAATGATCAGACCACTAGATAACAAGTCGATTCGAAATAACCACAGAGCAAACATGACAACTATTAGGTCTGAGGCCATAGAGCCCTCAGTGAGCCAAGCTTCCCCGGCGACATATATAACTACCTCGATAGTCTTGTGTGGCTTTACTAACACGAGGTTTTGCATTGGAGTCGACAAATCTAAGAAATTATATTTAATTTATTTATTTTTGTAGACTTAAAACAACATTTAGTGTATATGCACAAAAGATAATGTTTATAAATTATTTTATTCTTTTTTCAAGAATTTCTTTTAAGAAATATTCATTACGAATCTCAACCCGGAGTTGAAAATATGTTGGTGCTACAATGGATTCAATAAATCTTGGAAATATTGTCTCCCTTGTCGTGTTGTCTGTTCCTTTTATTATCACTAAGATCTTTGCAGTTTGGTAGATCTAATAAGGATCCCCTCTCCTCTATGGAATAAGGCCTGGGCCTATACGTATACCGTATAGGGCCTAGGCCGTAAACATGCTGATAATGATGATGAGTTTAATAGTGATGATTACAGTGAATCTTAAATTCTCACGTCATTGTGACCTTTCCTATTACCATTTCGCTATAAGGGCTTTATAATAGCAATCATTCGCACTATTCTTGAATACCGAGGGAGGCAGCGATCCCAACTGGGAGTCTCTTACGTAAATTGGATCTTTGAATAGATATCACTGATTGAATTAGCCGCTTCATCGGCGCGCTTCCAGCCTTATCGGTTGGTTACTGTATTTGATACGCTTGTGAGTAATTCATAAGAGGTAGCGGAAATATTATGGTGTTTTGAAATCCTTACAACAATTATAATAACTATTATCAATACCTATTTTTGACAGCCTCCGTGGCGCAGTAGTATGCGCGGTGGATTTACAAGACGGAGGTAAAGTTTCCTGGGTTCGATCCTCGGTTGAGCAGATTGAGATTTTCTTAATTTGTCCAAGTGTGGCTGGTGGAAGGCTTCGGCCGTGGCTAGTTATCCTACCGGCAAAGACGTACCGCCAAATTATTTAGCGTTCCGGTACGATGCCGTGTAGAAACCGAAAGGGATGTGGATTTTCATCTTCCTCATAACAAGTTAGCCCGCTTCCATTTTAGACCGCATCATCACTTACCATCAGGTGAAATTGTAGTCAAGGGCTAACTTGTAAAGAATAATAAAAAAAAAATAAACCCATATTCAGCTCACTGTTGATCACGAGTCTCCTCTCAGAATAGGAGGGGTTACACTAATATCTAATAGTCCTCCACGCAGGCCCAATGTAGACAGACTTCACACGCGTAGAGAATTAATAAAACTCCACGGCCCGTAAGAGACACGTGATATTTAATTTCTTAAAATACACTTATCTGAAAAGTTGGAGATGCATGCCCAGACCGGGTTCGAACCTACGCCCTAAATAACGAAGACGGAAGTCACATCCACTGGGGTATCACGGCTTTCTATGGATAACAAATATTTAAAACTTATAAAGACCCTAGAAAACATCCTTGTTCGTCGCACAAAATATAATTATTTACTATTTAAAGGAATCGAAACTGGGACCATGTATGCGTCAGGCAGAGGCGAGGTAGTTAAACCATAAAGTGTTTATAAATTATTCGTTTTGTATTCTACAAAAGTATAATATAATAAAATATTTTGTATATCTGTTTAGCTCACTAATAATATGTTGGAAATTTTAAATGGGTTTCTAATAACAATTATGAATAATAGAGATGGATAACCGGACTGATGAAGGACTGACAGATGTTGCGATGTTCTGACGTTTTAATTAAAATTATAATTAGAATTTTGTCCGAAAAAGTTTTAGCATTATTTAATTATACTGGTCAATTTCTAAACTTTATAACATATTGGTAAATTCTGAAGTTAAATTTATAATTCTCTAAACTATGTATGAAATCTAACTTTGGATTTTTTGTACTCATACAATGAATAAATATATTTCTAAGAATATATACTAATATATAGAGAGCTGTGATAGCCCAGTGGATATGACCTCTGCCTCCGATTTCGGAGGGTGTGGGTTCGAATCCGGCCCGAGGCATGCACCTCCAACTTTTCAGTTGTGTGCATTTTAAGAAATTAAATATCACGTGTCTCAAACGGTGAAGGAAAAACATCGTGAGGAAACCTGCACACCAGAGAATTTTCCCAATTCTTTGCGTGTGTGAAGTCTGCCAATCCACATTGGGCTAGCGTGGTGGACTATTGGCCTAACTCCTCTCATTCTGAGAGGAGACTCGAGCTCAGCAGTGAGCCGAAAATGGGTTGATAAGATACTAATATAAAAAGCTGACGAGTTTGTTTGTTTGATTGAACGCGCTAATCTCAGGAACTACTGGTCCGATGTTAGATAGCTCATTTATCGAGAAAGGCTATAAGCTATATATTATCCCCGTTTTCCTACAGGAAGGGGAACCACGCGGGTAAAACCGCGCGGCGTTAGCTAGTGTTAAAATATAAATAAATCATATCAATTAATTAATCTATGGGTGATGGTTATGGAATATAAGGCACGCTACAAATCAATCAAAATTCATTTATTTCAAATAGGCTTAGTCTACAAGCTCTTTCGAAACGTCAGGTAATAATACTATACTTAAGATAATGGTGATAATAATTAGTCGAAAACTTAAAATTAAAGTTACGAGGGTTCCAAACTCACTTTGGTCCAAGAAGAGCCCACAACTAACTCAGCCAGGTCTTTCTTTAATCCTTCCTTTTCCGTTCTCCATATCCTGGTACAGTCTGTTAATAATTTTTTAAAGCTAAAAACTTAGAGAGTCCACTCCAACTGAAAGTAGTTCCCTCTTGTTGTGTTTGTTTATACCGTGATAGCCCAGTGGCCCATGACCTCTGCCTCCGATTCCGGAGGGTGTGGGTTCGAATCTGGTCTGGGGCATGCACCTCCAACTTTTCAGTTTGTTGTGTGCATTTTAAGAAATTAAATATCACGTGTCTCAATCGGTGAAGGAAAACATCGTGAGGAAACCTGCATACCAGAGAATTATCTTAATTCTCTGCGTGTGTGAAGTCTGCCAATCCGCATTGGGCCAGCGTGGTGGAATATTGGCCTAACCCCTCTCATTCTGAGAGGAGACTCGAGCTCAGCAGTGAGCCGAATATGGGTTGATGACGTGTTTGTTTAACAGAAAAACTTTTGAAAAGTATTGTGAAGATTTTTTTTAAGAAAAGTAGTTAAAGCTTATACTTTAGACCTCAATAAGAAATTGGTTTATGGAAAGAAGTAAATCATTGGCGTTCATTCTATTGAATACGTTACATCATTATTTACACGTTAGTAAATATGTGAGGTAAACAAATTAAATATCTCAGTAATGTTTGTGTAGGTAATTTTTAGACTAATAAACAAAATTTTAAATATTTGCTATTTTTTTTTCAACAAAATTTTGAATATTTAAAAAGATGTTCCAGGATAATAATTTATCAACCATGTACTTCCGAAGTACTTAATCGAAAAACCGATGACATTTGAATTCAGCCTTCAATCAAATTAAATTTAATAATTTCATTGAACGCAGGCTTAGTTTAGAAGCATTTTAACTTCGCTAAGCTTTGACTTTTAAATTCGCTAATATTAGTTTACCTTTTAATACCTTTAGACTGTAATATTATATCGCCAAGCGATTTAGCGTTCCGGTACGATGCCGTGTAGAAACCGAAAGGGGTGTGGATTTTCATCCTCCTCCTAACAAGTTAGCCCGCTTCTATCTTAGACTGCATCATCACTTACCATCAGGTGAGATTGTAGTCAAGGGCTAACTTGTAAAGAATAAAAAAAATATATATATATTTATTTAAATAAAGAACAGTGGAGCAAGGCGTGGGCGAGGCACACCCGCCCACGGACTCGCACTAAAAGGGCCTGACGAGGCCTTGCGGTGCGGCTTGATTATTTTTAGTAACCGCATCATCATAGTCAAAAATACCGGAAGTTTTCAATAAAATTTGCTATTGTTAGCAATTTTAAATATTGGTCCTACTAAAGCATGATACTACGTTATGATACGCCGGTACATTGACGTATCATGACAGGAAGTAGACCTAGACAATTGTAAATAATAAATTGAGATATTGTCATTATACAAGGTATAAAAGCTATCAGTTCCTTATTTGCGAGTCAGACGTTTGTTTGCTATCTCAGAGGTGACAAGTGCCAAGTGACGAAATGTATTAAATCTGTATTGTATTGATGTATTGATGTCTAATACAAAGTGATAGCAGTGAAGTGTAATATATAACAATACGTCGTATTGGTGAATTGGTGAATCTATACTTATAATAAATCTGTAGAGAGGTCAATTCTGTACATGAAATATATTTCCAAATTAACTATCAGGGGGTGATTAGTGATCGATACTGATGCCAAAAATGCAATCAGTAAAATTTTTGTCTGTCTGTCTGTCTGTCTGTCTGTCTGTCTGTATGTTCTTTATAGAAACAAAAACTACTGGACGGATTTTAACGAAACTTGGTACAGTTATTCTACATACTCCTGGGCAGGTTATAGTATACTTTTCATTACGCTACGATCAATAGGAGCAGAGCAGTGAAGAGAAATGTTGAGAAAACGGGAGAAGTTACTCAACTTTTTAAGCTTCCGTCGCGTGTACAGCCTTAATGGTTAAAGCTACATGGAAATCATGTATGACGGAAATGTTCTCCTTAAAATTATCTATAAAAACACAACAGCATATATATGTCTATCTTTTATGGTTGACTTACAATAACACGTGTAACTCCCTATAGCTTAGCAGTTCGGAGCTTTCTAATTTTATTTGTCTACTCTTATGTTTATAACACTCATCACTCATCCCTAACTAAAAAAGTTAACATTATTACCTATTCAATAAAAAAAGAATCATAAAAATCGGTAAAGAAACATCAAAGAATTAGCGAATTATACAAGAAATACGCTAAGCCATCGCGCGTGAATACTAATTCATGCTATATGGATTATTTTTGTGTAACGGTTGCCGCGCTCGATGCGACTCGCGGGGGGGGGGGGGAATAAATAAAGAAGTGCAGCCTTAATGAGTAGGGTAGGGGTAGGGTAAGGTAGGGTAGGGGTAGGGTAGGAGTAGTGTAGGGTAGGGGTAGGGGTAGGGTTGGGATAGGGTATGGTAGAGGTAGGGTAGGGTAGGATAGGGGTAGTTGAAAGTTTACAACAACTTTCACGCGGACGAAGTCGCGGGCGTCCGCTAGTAATAAATATTATTGAAGATTAACAGTGAATATTATTTCGAAACTGAACTTTGTGCTATTGAAAATAAGCTAAAATTTGTACAATTTTGGTTATCCAAAAATATTTAATGATGGCAAAATAATTTAAGTAGATTCTTGATAAGAGTCTCACTCATACGACTTTGACCACGTCTATATAAAAAACCACGCTACGTCAATAAAAAGTACAACAAACCGCATAAGAAGAACAACAACAAACTCTGAATTCAACCAAGAACAACGTTTATTATTCATGTTTACTTTATATTCATAAAAGTGAAACAATTCGTCAGGAAAAAAGAAAGGTGTTAATGCGCCGTCCTTGCTTGCTCCAACCAATTTCATCAGCAAATCGTCAAGAGACAGCTGAATTTTCCGCCTCGCAAGCGACAAGATTTAATATAATTTATCTACACTCATGGTTCTCTTTCCCCTCATTCGCACGAGAGTTTTTTTTACGGACGTTAAAAAAGCGTTCAAATATAGTATGAAGTTAAATGAAGGTCTATTTCCAACGCCCAAAATTAAAAATGCTCGAAAAAAAGTGTGTTTTAAAAACGTTGTCGTGTGAAAATATACTTGGAGATGCATTGTTGTATTTGAAAGCTTTTTTAACGTCTGTTAAAAAAACTCTCGTGCGAATAGGGGCTTATTTGGATCGCTTTACACCCTTGTTCCATTACACGATCTTATGAGACACACATCTTATCTGTCGCCCGCTACAACTTTGATTTTAAACCCAAAAAAAAAGAGGGGGGTAAAAGAGAGATATGAGCTTGACGTGTTGTCTGTGTGTCTGTCTATGACATAATCGATTATTATTTATTAGAAGAAAAAAGAAATCAGTATCTTATATATCCTGACCAAGGATTCAATCTTTATTTTAATTGGATTTTAAATGCTTTAAGTACTTTGACCTTAAAGTTTGTTTTTAGTTGATTGTTAATTGTGTTAGCTTTATAAGTCGTCGTTATCACCCGACATTCGGCTCACTGTTATGCTCGCTGGCCCATTGCGAATCGGCAGACTTCACACACGCAGAGAATTAAGAAAATTTTCTGGTATGCAGGTTTCATCACAATGTTTTCCTATATCGTTTTAATACATGTCTCAAAAAAATGTATTTTTTTCAATCTTAAAGAGCGCTAATGAACAATTTAAGACCCTTTCAAAAAAAAGTGTCTTCCAGCTTATTCGCTACCATACTTACTTATGCCTAATTCAGACTACTTTAGTATTTTAGTCGAACACGAACAATTTTTGAATTTACCGCCCAAAATTGTTTGTACTCGATTAAAGTAGTCTGAATTAGGCCTTATTATAGGAGCATTGTCAATTGAGCAATCAGCGTTTATGAGGTTTGTCTAGCTATAGCAGGCTCTCGTTCTAATGCCTAAATTAATAAACGATTCTTCTAAATTTCTGAACGAGCGGTTTCGAGAAGAACATCAAGGGGCGTACGAGTAAATGCGCAATTATAATTCGTATTCGAGACGCCGCGTCGTAACGCAATAATTCAAGCTCACGAATACAATTTGTACGTCAAGTGAAACGAATGAAGTGGGACAAGTGAATAATTCGTTCCGCTGGCGTTGTGCGAGGACGGGTTGTTTGGAGGATGCGATGTAATTGTGTCTGTGAGAGACACCAGCAAAGTGTTGGTACGAGTACACAGACTACGTTGATAAGTGACTTTTTTATGTAATACTAGCTGACGGCGCGCGGTTTCACCCGCGTGGTTCCCGTTCCCGTAGGAATATGGGGATAATATATAGCCTATAGCCTTCCTCGATAAATGGGCTATCTAACGCTGAAAGAATTTTTCAAATCGGACCTGATCGGTTCCTGATATTAGCGCGTTCAATCAAACAAACAAACAAACTCGTCAGCTTTATAATATTAGTATAGATAGGTTTACGCTTGACCACTATACAGGCTTGATGGTGTGCAATGATGAGGTCTAAGATATAGCGCGCTTGCCTAGAAAATGCCTATTCATTCTTGCCTTAAAGTTGCACAAATTATACGTGTCAAGAAAAACAGACGCAGGGCGTTTTAACATTCTTAAATTTTAAATCATATTGTGGAAGCATCAAATGAAGAAATCGTCGACTTTGACGGCCTCCGAAGCGCTGTGGTATGCGCGGTGAATTTTCCTGGGTACGACCCCCGGCTGGGCTGATTAAGGTTTCCTTAATTGGTCCAGTTCTGGCTGGTGGGAGGTGCCGGCCGTGGCTAGTTACCACCCTACCGGCAAAGACAATGTTGCTTAGATGTCGAATGTTGTGTAGATATCGAAAGGGGTGTGGATTTTCATCCTACCGTATTTACAATTTAAACCGAGACATAGGTACACCTATTTCATATCACTTGTCATCATCATTATCATCATATCAGCCGATGGACGTCCACTGCAGGACATAGGCATTTTGTAGGGACTTCTAAACATCACGATCGTCCATATAAAGTTTTTCCCAGTACTGACCACGCTGGGCATGCGGGTTGGTCAGCGCAGTGCTAGATTACTCGCGCCGATGTCGCTGCAGCCCGACACCGGCCTGAGGCATTTCGTAATCTAGCCTGTGGGAATGGATATACCGCCATTCGTCGGTCGCCAGAGCCTCGTCGGTCCATCTGCAGGGTGCACCACGAGCAGGTGAGATTGGCAGTTGTGGAGACTGACTGGTACTAGCCTCCCCCTTACGCCCCATATCACGTATGCACCATTTTTAAGGGCTATCAGACTATTCCTGCAAACATATCATAAAAAGTTGGTGTAAAAACTTATATTTACACAATCTACGTAAAACACCTACCGGTTGAGAATAGACATAAATTTATCCCCATTTTCATTCATACTCACACTACACACGGAAGTAAAGGTTGTTACTTTCTATGACGTATGACATCACCTTATCTCATGTTACCCCATTCCCATACGTGCGTTGGCGGTAAATACAAACACATCCCTTTTTTGAGGGTGGCTATAAGTATTGCAAGCATAAAGTAAATTGCACAAGGGCTTAAAATAGCGAGATTATTATAGTCCTGAGCTTTAGTGATATTTTAATGGTTGTTGATCGTCTTTAGTAAATAGGTAAGTATTTACAATAGTCATAAAGTAGTCAATCTTAGTTGACCTACATTACGGCCAGCCGTAAATAACAGGTACTATTATGTATATTTATAACATAATTAAGCTAATGTCTCAGCTGTATATATGAATATTCAATTATTTCAATTATGGAATACTATATTATGTTATGTAGTGCAAAGAATATTAAACTTAATTTTGTTTTAAAGCAATTTTTTAAATTAAAATATGCAGTTTATACTGACTGAAGTCTGAAAATTAAACAAAACTTCTAAAAGATAATATTTCCAAATATGGATTGGTTGAATTTAAAAACGTAACTTTGAAATTTTGTACCTATTTAGATCGGATGAAAAGATTAAACCTATATGATAAAACGTATTGCTTTCTCTATTAAATGAATTGTGATAAAATTCCCTACCATGCTTACAATGAAGTAAAATGAGACATCGAACCCACCCTTAAAGAAAAATACAGACAGGTGACCTTTTATATTCCAAGAAAGACATTCAAACGAATTTTATACATTGATATAAATTTTATTATTCAGAATAATACTGTTAGAGTTGATAATAATATTATCATAATAATGTGGAGACGACATTATTAGACATACTTAGGTACTCTAAGGTATAAATGTTAGTAAAATTGTTACAAGGATACATACTGTTATGATAGTTATTAAATTTCAAATTTCTTTATTTGCAAAATGTAATTATATATATTATACTCGTAGGTGTAGATACAAATGTTGAAGCATACAATTCGCTACAAAATAGCATGCATAATTCAAAATCTTGAAAGGTATAAAATGTATATTTACCCAAAAGTACCAAAAAATAACTTCTTAAACATGCGAATTGATTTTAAAAACGTTTTCTCAAAATTTTAATATTTTTTTTTTACGCCAAGGTAAATGCGCAATTAAACCTTATTTTTTTTTTAATTTCATATTTATAGTACTCAATATATCCTCGTAAACGATCATCCTTAGAATAATAACAATAATTATATTTATTTACTGAATAGTAAGAGGCTGTTTTAAAAAAATATTATTTATGTGTAAATATATTTCAATACAACTTTTGTCAGAAAGGCACGTAATATTATGTTTTAAAAATAAACATATATTCAAACATCAAAGATATTCAGTTCAATGAACTTTGAGAACCGCTGGCTTTGATCCTAATGGAAACTGGTGGTCCGTTTATACTGGAGGGTTTCTAGGATTTAATTAATCTATAGATTTGTATCTTCGGTTATTTTATAGGTATATTCTCAACGGAAGCCTTGTTCCGGTCCTATGATCATAGACTTCCTAGACGTCGTATTTGACCTGAAAACATCCAGTGAATGTTAATTTTATTCTCGGTGAAAAACACTTACTCTGTTTACATTTAATGGCTTTGATCATCATCATCATCATATTAGCCGATGGACGTCCACTGCAGGACAAAGGCCTTTTGTAGTGCCTTCCAAACATCACGATACTGAGCCACCTGCTCCAGCGAATCCCTGCGACTCGCTTGATATCGTCAGTCCACTTAGTAGGGGTCGACCAACGCTGCGCTTTGTAGTGCGGGCCCCAACGTCCATTGGCTCTTCGAACTATATGCCCCGACCATTGCCACTTCAGATTCGCGACCTCAGTATTTAACAGTCCGAACTTGGACTGGAACCCAGGACATTGTGATACGAAGGCACATTGGCTAACCTCAGGACGAACGAGGCACTTTCAAGTAATATAAACTTACAAACTTTTTCAGCTGGCCTATTCACTTATTAACAACCTATTAATATAAATATCAAATCAACCGAGAAAAATGTTATCTACCTACTGTGTGATATCAACGAAGGGTTGTTAGTAGGCTCCAGATGATATTTGTTACATAGAATCTTAATTTCGTATATATGTCAACTAACATACGTCAAAGTTAGTGAATTAGCCTGCAGAGTGTGACGACTCTAAGTCTTACAGACTATATAGATATAATACAAATTATGCATACTTATTAACTTAATAGGTGCTTAGAAAAAAAAAAAAAATAGATTTTCATCAAAATAAGCTCAGTACATGAGATTAACGATAAATCACTGGAAAAAATATTATTTGGAAATCTTTCATTTTTCATTGGCAGATGACGCCGGGAGCATGTTTACTACTTTACTGGGAGCATGCGGGTTGACGCCTGTGGCGCTTTCAGTATGAATAGCTAGAGCAGCTGACTGAATGCTTGATGTATTCTACCCGTGCTTTTCCATCGTATGATGGAAGCATAGTACGAAGTCGGTTGTTTGGGCGACCAGTAGGGACTTTTATGGAAAATGATGTTGCAGCCAGGAGTGTCTTCTCATGAGGGGAACTCCTTGATGCTTAAGAGCATATATGTGAACCTTTACATAGTTATTGAGTTCTAATGGCATATTATTTATACACAGGGCCGAGCGGCCTATGGTGTGAAATTTGACTTATGTGTCAAAATGATGATGTGCAGCCAGGAGTGTCTTCGCATGAAGGAACTCCTTAATGCTTAAGAGCATATATGTGAAACTTTACATACTAATTACCTTCTGATGGCTTATTAATTATACACAGGGCCGAGCGGCCTATGGTGTGAAATCTTTTAGATTTCTTTCGAACGCATTACACTCTCTTGAGAGTAATGGATACTCTGAAAGTTAAGAATACCAGCTAGAGGCTAGGCCTGTTACATTAGTTATACAGTGATGCTTTGTTCTGCTTGATATAAAGATGATAGTGGAAGCTAGGCCTGTATTTATACGGTGTTTACAGTGTGCTTTGCTCTACTAGTCGTCTGACAATCAGTTATCAATCCACTATGTGGAACTCACCCATAAACACTTATGTACCAAAAACGATAACCCTCACGAAAAGGAGGGGTCCTGGTTCTTAAATAAACCTAATCTCACCAAATTCAGGGAGAGGACCACCGTCGTTGTGCGGGAGTTGGGAGCCAATGACCATCTTTTATAATAAAAGATGCCACACCTAATCTCACTTGCTCACCCAGACTCACTCGCTCACCCAAAGCACTATATTACCTTCTGTGAGTTTGTTAGAACTACAGAACCAGCAATGAGAGTAATACTGATGTTCAGGGTAAACCTGAATGTTGTGTTGCCACTCGCTGTCAATGTGGTCTTATATGATTCACGAAGGCGTAACTATTTAAACGACCTTATCAACGTACTCATCGTTCGTGTTTTGATAAACCACGAAGAGTTCGTGTATCGATATACCACGAAGAGTTCGTGTATTGATAAACCACGAAGAGTTCGTGTATCAATTATATTTTAGGGAATCCGTGATACGAGAACTGTACCTCTGAGACTTTAAAGTATTTGTGTTATTATGGACATAACGTTGATTACTGGGTTCTAATCAATAGACGATCACATGCCAATTAAAATATTTTAACCTTTGGAAGATTAACACTTGATAAAGTGTATGTTTTATGCTCTTATATTTATATGAGGCATTTTGAAACAGTTACAAGAGCGACAACGCACAATATCCTCGAAGCACACTCAATAGCTTTCACGCGCCGTCGTGTGATGTTGTTAAAACAAATTACTCACACGTTAACGACTTTTCCGGAATTACCTCCTTTGTTAAAAGTAATTTCAAGTTATAATTGGTGCGCTTCCCGTTTAAATGATACTTTGGAGTTGTGTGGTCGGTATCAAAGGATTTACGTTGTTCATTGTTTTTATGAATGTAGATATGACCTCTGCATCCAATTCCGGAGGGTTTGAGTTCGAATCCGGTCCGGGTTCTAACTTTTCAGTTGCATTTTAAGAAATGAAGGAAAAACATCGTGAGGAAACCTGCATACCAGAGAATTTTCTTAATTCTCTGCGTGAGTGAAGTCTGCCAATCCGCATTGAGCCAGCGTGTTTGATTATTGGCCTAACCCCTCTCATTCTGAAAGGAGACTCGAGCTCAACAGTGAGTCGAATATGGGTCGATAATTATGCTGATGATAAATGGCATAGTCAATCTATTTTGGAAAGTACGTTTGGCTTTGAATGTAGAGACAACAGACGAAGCGCGTTTGTGTGTACGAGTAAATACTGAAGGTTTTTGTTTCAGTTAGGAATTTTCCTTGAATTTTACACCGTTCTCTCACGAATGAAACCGCGCGTTTCACTCGTTAGTACCTGTAAGGATGTGGGGATAAAATAAAGCCTATGACACTTCCTAGTAACATGGCTTTCTTGTGGTACCTAATGAAATTCCTACTACTACCAAAGTTTACCTCTTTATAATATTAGTATTGATTTCTACCAGAAACGGGGCTATAGCACTACAAATTACTCCACTCTGGGCTGAGATATCTTACTGAAAATTTCTTGGAAGAAAAAAAAGTTCAATATTTTACAAACCGACCATTAACTCGACACTAGAACCTCGTCGCATCTACATATTTACCACTTGGCCGAAGACTTAGAGTCAATTTAAATAATTAATATTTGTCTGTAAAACAAACTGTTTTGTAGAGCAAATCTATATATATTATCGACAAAGCGTAATGACCTGAAATTGTACATTAAAAATTTTCATGAAATATAATATTTCCATTACATAAATAACAATAACGGCAAGCTTTTATGTTAATGAGGCGCGTTTATCATGTCGGCCCGCGAGCGGTGATCGATGGCTTGCTTGACAACCGACATGACATCTCATTATTTCACTGATGAGGTATCAATTTGGATTGATGAGTAATTTTAAAGAATACAGTCATTGTAAACTTGAACAAGCAAGTTACACACTAATACGTGCTTCAAGTGCATTCTAATACTAAAGATTGGCGATACCGGAACGCTAAATCGCTTGGCGGTACGTCTTTGCCGGTAGGGTGGTAATTAGCCACGGCCGAATCCTCCCACCAGCCGGTCTTTTCCAGCAAGAACGTTCCTGCGCGAGTGTCAAAGCTTTTGCCGTCCAGTTATGCCCCATATTATATAAATTCATTTGCAAAGATCGTAGAGAGTAGATCGATTTTGCTCTTGACATTGTCAACTTTGTCCCGCAACAGTACCTATGCTATCCCGTCGTGATCTCATTACCTAATAAAAGAAAAAATATATACGGTCGACTTGAGAAACCTTCTCTTTTTTTTTAAAGTCGGTTAAAAATCTTTAATTTTAATCTTCAAAATGTGAGAAATTTAAAAAATATTATGATAGTAACCTTTTATATTTTTCTTAAAACTAGAATTCCAGCCTACATATAAAACTATGGTTTACTGAAAATACAATTATATTTTGTTTTATTATTATTTCGCTCACTCGTTTTACTAGAAAATTGTTATACCTACGGTAGGTAAACATTGGGATGTTTACCTTATTTCGTTCACTACTCGTGAATATTTTTATTTAATAAATTTTGAACATATTATTTAAGCTAGCGATACTTTTTTGAAGCATGCAGATAGTTCTCCTACCTAATCATATTTAGTATAACAGTAGAAAGCAAGGGCCTGTAACAGAATGCCAATAAATGAACTACGAAACACCACAGTTTCCAGCCGGTTATCGGTCGTCGTCGGTCCACCTAGGAGTCGACCAACACTGCGCTTTCCGCTGCAGGTTTTTTCCTTCTAGCACCTTGGGTGTATTTATAGGTACATTAATAAAAATGTTAGATTAGCCAATGAATGAACTACCAAACATCACGGTCTCGAGGCGCCAGCATCCAGCAGCTCCCTACAACCCGCTTGATGACATTGGTCCACCTAGGAGGTCGACTAATACTGAACTTTCCGCTGCGGGTTTAGCTTTCCAGCACCTTGCTTGTATTTATAGGTACATTAATAAAAATGTTAGATTAGCCAATGAATGAACTACCAAACATCACGGTCTCGAGGCGCCAGCATCCAGCAGCTCCCTACAACCCGCTTGATGTCGTTGGTCCACCTAGGAGGTCGACCAACACTGCGCTTCCCGCTGCTGGTTCGGCATTCCAGCACCTTGGGTGTATTTATGCACCTTTTCGTCCGAAATTCCTCAGTGCCTCTTGCAGGAAGCCGCTGGATGCTAGCGGCTCGAGACCATTGTGCTTGGAGGTCCATGCAAGAGGCCTTTTTCCAGCAGTTGGCGTCCATCGGCTGATAATGATGAAGTGGTGATAAAACTTGTACGCTGAATAAATCTTTCGCAACATAGGATCATCGTAACTCCCACGATAGTGTTTAATAGTACAAGAGCACAGTAGATATATTACAAGCAGTATAATAACTCGGCCATATTTTTGAAATAAATACCTACAGCCGCGCGCTCCGTAAACATGTGATAGGGCTGCCTGTCTCCAGCATTTTAATTACATTTGCCAACTTTGTGTTTCCATTTAGTTATGTGATTGTAAATATACTGTTTTTTAAATAAACAAATAAAATACTTTGTAAATTGTAGTAAAATAGGAAGTGATCAATAAAATGCGTGTTGTTTTTTGATTGGTAGATTTAAATAAGGCTGATACTAATCAATGATCTTGAAGGACCTTCATATATTTATTTTGGTGATGCCATCTATCTATTACCACCACACTAGGTGACCAAATAATAAAAAATCGGTCAAGTGCGTGTCGGGCCACGCGCAGTGTAGGGTTCCGTAGATTATGTTAGCACTTTAACCCCTTATGTAATGTACAAAAATACCGATAACGATACCCCCACACTATAGAATAGACGATAAAAAATTGACCCTGACTTGGCATGTAGGGAAGGAACTACAAAAAACAAATTGAGATTGACCGGGTTCGCTAGTAGTTTAATAAAAAAATCTGGATAGGTATATTGATATGAGCTGGCTCTTTACTTTTTTTATTCAAATACATTAAAGTATGAGCAACACAATAATGTTGTTAAATTCAAACAACTTCTTTACGTAACTTCTTTATTACCTTAAAATACAGGTATACAAAACATACATGTCATAAGATTTAAATCTATGTATTACATAATAATCAAAGAAAACAACCTAAATGAAGAAGTTAATAAATAATTATTTAATAATATCATATTAACGTTTACGTCATTTACCTATTTACACAATTTTATCATTTAAGCATTTATTTATATATATATTTATTAAATTATGCCTTTAGAATACAAAATATTAATCAAACTTTATAAAAATAATAACTTTTTTCCTAGTCGTCATAATTAAAAAATCCAATACACTGCGTTCGTCACCGCGGCACAGTCGCAACGGTCTTCACCCCACGATCACCCCACGTACGAGCTGCGTAGGTATAGCTCGCGTTTCGACCTTTAGTATGAAGTCCAACTACTGCTTGTAATATATCTACTGTGACAAGAGCGTAAAACAATCGCTCTTCGTGAATGTCGATTACTGTAATAATAGTAATGGTGTGCTTTTATGTTAATGAGCCGCTTAAGCACATATCGGCCTCGCGAGAGTATGGGGTCGATGCCTGATTGATGACCAGTTATATGACAACTCGTTGTTTTATATTGGAACAACAATTACTTGGCTTTTTATTAAAGGGAACTTTATAGCACAATTTCAATGTTTACAACTTCCTTGAACTTCATGCAATTTATAAGCCTCAATAGCTCAACGGTAAAAGCGGTCATGACCGAGGGGTGGTGGTTCGATCCCCGCCCCGTCGGACTATTGTCGTACCCACTCCTAATAATCCCGTTTCCCTCCATTTAGTCGGAAAAGACTGTGTAAAGAGCGCGTACGATTATAGTCCAACGGGCAAGGATTGAACTAAAACCTCTCGGTGTTTAGTCCGGCCTTTTTATCACTGAGTTATTGAGGCTTAAGTTTTTTCAAAAGTTTCTAAAGTTTTTACAACGTGAATCCAATTATATCTGTCTCATTCTAACATAATACTAAAAACAGAGAAATGTAGAGACGAATTCAACTCTCACTGTCGAAAAACATCTTTACAGAACAGCACTACTGATTGTTGTCATCGTTCCTGATAGTGGAGAGATTGTAAAGTTTACTCGGAAAAATGGCAAAGACTTAAGGTACACAGCATGTTACACATGCTCTTAAATAGCAAGCCAAAAACGTGCTATTAAGTATGGTCCATACGAGCATGCTTATCATCAGTTTACGTTTGCTAGCAATAAGCATGCTCCTGAATAAGCATGCTTAAATCAAACATTCCAATTACACATGCAAATTTGTATCTATCGCTCTCTGTCTATAGTATCGTGTTAGACAGGGAGAGATGAAGGTGAAGAGAATACAAAATAGCAATGCTGATTGACTAGCATACTCAATAAGCAAACCTGTTCAGACGCCACGCAGCAAATAGCATGCTCATAAATCGCACGACTGTTGATTCTTGAGCAAGCTCGAAATAAGCATGCTCATTAATAGCAATGTTGCGATACACATGCTAATAAGTAGCAACTGCTCAATAGTAGCATGCTTTCGTGCTTGAAATGAGCATGTGTAACAGTAGCTTTATCCTGTTTTAAAAGTACAAGTGTGATAATGTACTTGCCAAAGATTAAACATTGTTTTCACACAACCCAATGCGTAATAATAAACAACTGTCCTTTATCTCGTGACCTTTCTGAAAGGGGTTATACAGCAATTTAGGCGCGGGCCTCAAAATGTCACTGCATGTCACAGTGTCTTTGTCTTCAAACTCCGTACACAAATTTAGTAGTCTTGCCGAAATACGCCGAAGTATTTCTACCTACTCGTATACCAGTTAGCTGTAGTGTTTTCCATGTTCTGTGGGTATACCAATAACTACATACAACAAAGTGGGCTTAGTTAGGCCATTTATAATTCAAGAACGGCTGAACTGATTTTTGTGACCTTTGTGACTTGTTAGATTTGTCTCCACCCCGAATAACACAATGTCTATCAAAATATTGAAAAACTCAAAGAAATAATCTTTTTTGACATAAAAATTAAACCGACTTTATAGACGTGTTTAATTCAATTATTTTGATTTTAACACAAAATTACTAAACCGATTTTCATGAAAATGAAATGGGACCAATCTGGAAGTATACTGTTTCAAACAAAAAAAAAAAATTAAATTGGTTAATAATAACGAGGTTTTGAGGTAACAAACATTAAAAAAAACCCTTACGCGTCGAATTGAGAACCTCCTCCTTTTTTTGAAGTCGGTTAAAATCAATTAAGTAGAATTTCAACATTTCATTTCATACATTTGTATAGGATAACGTTCAAGAACTGTCATAAAGTGAACCAGTCCATTATCCATGGAGCCGTTTATTGTCACGAAACGTCATTACTACTCAGTTTACAGACGTAAACTGGTGAGAGAGGGCGCTGCTACGAACAGAGGGCCTAGTGGCAGTTTGATATTGATACATCGCGTTAACATAAACGCGAATTTCTAAGGAATTGAAACAGTGCTATCTAGTGGCACTACTGCACAACTGTTTTAATTCCATATAAATTAGCATGTACGTCAACGCGATAGTAATAGTAGGAAAATATTCAAAACTCCCACTAGGCACTCAGGTTTACTTTCACTAAATCTATGTTTAGTTTCAAATAAAATTAAAATTTTACTTATTGAATTAACATGACATTGTAACACATGTAAGTCGCATCCAGTAAGCTCTAATCTTTGTTTTATTAAAACTGGTCGTGTATTCTACGTAATAAGCATATATTTTTTAACTATCCGCTTTTATAACAGTTACTTAATTATTTGTACCAATGAATTATTGAAATCTAATTAGATGTTTACACTCGTAAAGAATTATCTTAGTTTTGTTAATTGTATTTCTCATAATAAGCGAATTTTATGTAATTCTTTTTTCAGAAATATTTCACAGTCATCTTCAATTATCAATACGAGTACTAATATTCGGTTAGTACTCATATTGATAATTGAAGATGGCTGTGAACTCAAACATCAGAATAGTATTCTAGCAGTTAGTAGAAGCAATCCTCAAAGACATTTCTAGGAAATTTCAAATCGAGGTATGCATACCCTTATCTCTGGTCTACCTACTTAAGATCTCACAGAGCGCAGTGTACGAAGCGAATCGCTCCTGAATTCATTCCTTTTAAGGTTTCTCATCACGTCGCTCTGTCAAAATTCTCATACGTTTTGATCGTGTTATTATGTGCGCCCTGCAAAACAAATGAGACGTCCGGACAAGGACCCTTTCTTGTCTAGATGTGGCAAATTTTCCAAAGGGTAAAAAATAAAAGACTATAATTTATTCATTCATAATTTGTTTTTGAGGAATTACTGACTTTTTTTTATGAAAGTTCATTTATTGACAAAACTTGAACTATAGAAATATGATATTTTGGACCAAGACATGTTTGGAACTCTCGTAACTTGAATTTTAAGATTTCGACTTTAATTATCACCATCAAATCATGACATAGCTTGACGTATCAGAAGTGTTTGTTAAGTAAGCCATATTTGAAATGAATAATCTTTGACTTTCAGAGCGGAGCATCATTGTAAAATTTCTTGCGCCGAGGTCAGTGGCGGATTAAAGGTCCAGAGCGCCCTAGGCAATCACTTTATCGGCGCCCCTGTACATGGCTATCATAATAGTCATCATCATAAAACTAGTTGTTTATGTAATTACGATGACGTTGTATAATCAAACCCTAGACTTTAGTAGACCAGGACCCACGCTAATGCGCAATTGAAATATGACGTTAGAAGTGTGAATTAATCAAGAGGGACGACAGAACGAATATCGAAATTCATGATTCCTCTCTGCTCTGGGAAATAGGCCTTTATGTGTGTTGACAGATTATGGTGTGTTATGAATATATCACTAGTGATTTAGATTATAGATCAGCATTTATTTATTAATCGTCGATATATTATTTTCATTATTTATTTAGAAATTCTGAACTCGCGCGCCCCTTGTATGTACACGCCCTAGGCACGTGCCTAGTTTGCCTTACGGATAATCCGCCTCTGGCCGAGGTTAAAATTTTCCAAAGTTTTAAAAACGATTGTGACAGTAGGTATAACAACATTACGATTTTTTATAGTTTTACTTCCTGTGTGAAGGTGGAAGCTGATCCATTGACCTCCAAGCACCTTTATTATTAAGGAACTCATCAATGGTGTAATAACCTCGACTAAGTAAATAAAAAAAGGTATTCTACTAGCGTACCAATTTCTCTACATCTTTGTAGCCAGGTGAGTGCGTAAGCCTCGCTCACGTTTTAGTAAATGCCTCCCAGAATCTCAAGTAGACGCTCTTGTATCAAACTAAGTGACGATGGTTAGATTTGATTTTATATAAAGCTTTTAATCATAATATTCAAAGGGCTTTTAATATTAATCCAACAGCAATCTACGTTCGCTGAGTACTATTGAAATCGAGGCCTTCACAATCGATCTGATATTAGTATGATATTTGCGAGTTGGAACGTCGTTTTCGAAAAACATAGCGATGTAGGAAAATGGACTTAAGTTTTAATGCATTAAGATTCAAGTTTGTGTACACTATTACAACCAGTGCCTCTAGTAGATACGTAAATAAAATAGATACAAAAACAATTTAAGTACTACTTTAAAATGATGTGCATTTAGAAACATAAATATGCTTTGGTTCTGTATATTGTTTTCACTTATTTACTAAGACTATTTTCAATAACATACTGCTATTTTATTATTTTTTTATTTACGCATAGTAAAATTATTAATGATATTTTATACTAGAGATGGGGCACTGGCGCATCAAAACTGAGGCGAAAAAATGTGGAAAACTTACTAATTTCATTTAGTCACTTATTAAAAAACGAGCGTTATTTTAACAAATAATACCTAAATATCGTCTACAATGTCGAGTTGTGTCTTCAGGAAGTGTGAAAACGATATATATGTCGGCGCAAAATAACATGCAACGAACTACGTCATCGCCGAACGATTCCGAACGGCGTAAACACGTGACTTAAAGGCACGCGCTGCAGCGGCAGGGGCATTCGTAGTCGAGCTGTCGTACATCATGGACCTCTCTGTGACATCGTTACGCTGCTGGATAATTAAACGAAGCTTACCAAGCACTAGTGAAGTTTTCTTTGCAAGAATCTAATACTAGTATGAGCAATGGTCAAAAGGCCGACAATTGTGACGTCACCAATGCTGACGTCACTCTTTTTAAAAACACCTCGGAAACTCCTGGTCCGTTATATAGTATAATAGAATTAAAGACAAAGCTCAGTGGAGTCGCTAAATTCTGACCACTTTTTGCGATGATTTTGTAGGGACGTAACCTATCTATAGTATAAAATTATCATTGATGGTTACTTAATAGTATATTAGAACATGTTGATCTAATTTAATTTTGGTATTTGTCCTGACAAACGGACAAAAATTAAAATGAAATTCTGTTCTTTAATTTCTAGCCTTATTTATATATGTTCTTAAGAAGAAGAAGAAGAAGAAATACTTTATTGCACACAAAAATACAATTATAAATTGAAACATTAAAAACATAAATTAAACTTAGCATGCAAAGGCGGCCTTATTACTATAAGTAATCTCTACCAGTTCTTAGGTTGGTTCTAGCTTATATAAATAGGTTACCTATTTAAGGCATAGAATATATAATTAGTTATTACCTACACTAAGGCTGCCTGTCCACCAGAGCGGAGCTAGGTAGCGTAGCGGAGAAACGGACTATTGCGGAGCGGAATTGCGTAGTATGACTAGTAAATGACTTCCCCGAAGAAACTTCCCCGCACATGAATCCCCGCTCCGTTGTCCCGCTCCGCTTACCGATTTTACGAGTATATGAATTTTTTAACTAGCTCGCAAGTCTCTATCAAATTAATATGAGCGGAGATTTTGTGCAATCCTATTGGTTAATATTGCTCAGTTTCTTGGTTCCGCTTCGGTGGACTGGCAGCCTTAAGGTTCGTTTATTATAACTTAGATTTTTTGGGTAATTCTTTAAACTTACAACACCTATACTAATAAAGATAATATCTTACATTACTTAATACCAATCTTAAATCTAAGTAAGAAGTACCTACCGCCAAGCGATTTAGCGTTCCGTTACGAAGCTGTTAAGAAACAGAAGCCATTCTGGGCTACTGGTAGATAAAGCGTATTCCTTCTAAATGTATTCCCTCAAAAATTTATTCCTTTGCTTTTAATTCAACTATCAAGGTTGAACTGGTCAGTGAATAATTAAAGACACAATACGTACTTAGTAGGTAAACATTTTCCATTTTCTACCTATTGTGCATGTAAATTTACTTCAAATTTTCCAATAAAGTTTGCAAACTCACTCAGCAATACATACACAATTTTATATTTTATTATCTAATCAGGAGAAACATTGAGAAGTATTCACACAACTATCAATAAAGTAAAAGAAGCCAAAAGTGAAATAAGCAATTCAACGATCGCAACCAATCGTCGACTGTAATTCTTAGGGATTAGAAAACAATTTTCGATGCATTATTCCCCTTTTTTGGCAATGCCTAAGCTACCTTGGGAAGGAGATACTGCACGAAAGCTCCTTTTAACAAAGTACAAGACCGTTGGGCCGTGCGTGAACACGAACGTGACTTACTAATATGTCTAGTCGTAAGATACGACGTAATACTAACTCGCAGTTGGAACAAATTTACTAAAAGAAATATGAAAAATAAACGCGTACTGCAAAAAACGAAAATCACCAATTTAAATTAAAGTTATTGGTATTTTTATGAACATGTTATTTACAGTTTCTTTCTATATGGACTATTAAATTTAATAATACTTATTTATAATTGCATTTTTGCTTGTCCTATAGACAAATAAATATGTTCAAAATATAGTTGTGATTCCTTAGATAAACCTGGTAAATGGTCCTCTAACTGATATAGCTATTAACGCGATCATTACATAGACCCTTATTTCTATCGCAACGAAAGAGAAATTGATAGTAGACAATCTTGTTAAATACAAATAATAGGCATGGCATGCTTCATATTACAAATAATATGAATCATGCCATGCTTCATTCATAGTTCATGGAAGAGTTTTATGCCATCTCCTAGCTGCGTTGCTCAAAACATTTCGGCTTCAGCTTGAATAATAGATACACCGGCTTGCCTCCGTCGAATTACCAAACTAAATTATTGAGCACACCCCTAGGCTAAAGGAATAAATCTGTTTTGTTGCCTATTCGCCTCATTATTCCAGGGAACCTCCTCCCTACTGGCACTTTTATGACTCGTAATGTTGGGCATACAAAAGCCGATACAGACAAAGTACGGCTGTACGGTCAATATAATTTAAGTACATATAGTAATACATTTTTGTGTTTATATTGAAGGTTTTTTTAATAAAATAACTTTCCGTTTTGCCTCTTGCCTCATGAAACAGACAAATGGTCCATCTGACCCTAAGTAAAATACAATTGCCTAATATTTTGGACTTGCTACATCGAGGTTTGTACTATATTATCTGCTATTGATAAATTTATTAAAGTCAAAGATCCTTGGAGGTTTTAGTGTTGGCTTTCATCTCATAATAAATAGGTTATTTGTAAACTCAAGTTACATCAATGGTAATAATTTAAATATAGGTTGCCAGTGGCGAAGGATGGAATTTTGGCGAAGGCAAGCCGTCCTTTCTAACAAACTCAGATTTGTCTTTTATAATACTTACAATAATGAATACGTATGCGTGGATTTTTAAAAGGTAACACGGGCTGAATCGGCTTGTATGGACTCTTCGCCGCTGGTACCTACCGATAAATAGAAATTGAATATCTGTTCTTAGAATAAAACAAGAATTTTAAAAAATCGATTTTTAGCGACCTAGATACTTTCATCAAGATCAATACAAGCAAGTTTCAAAAGTGCTTGTAAACTATAGCAAAATAAACAAATTCGATTTTGTTTTTGTAGTATGGTATTATTTGGCAAGCAATGCTACGTTGTAAATGTTACCACGTACTACCGCATTTGGCAAAACTAACACTTTATCCGGAGATTTGGCAGCTTTTACGATCGCATTAGATTCATTATTGAGGTTGGCAAAGACAATTCAATTTAGACGGAACCGGTTAAGTGTGAGCGCTGGTTGTGTGCTACTTGACACTGATTTTTCGGCACTTGAAAGGACTTTAGAACGAGAGCATGCATTAGCCAGACATTCCACATTTTATGACAGATAGATTGTAAGCTCCCACCAAAGGTAAGTGCGGTAGCTAATTATGGAGTTTAGACAGTGGTTGCTTTGTAAAGTTTCATGGATCCAGCAGGCTTATTCACTATCTTTGACGTATGCTAGTTGACATATACGAAATTGAGATTACATGTAACAAATGTCATTCGGTGCTTACTGGTGGATATCACACAGTAGGTAGATGACATTTTGTCAATTGATTTGATGTTTACTTTAATACACATTATGCAGGTTTACTCACAAAGTTTTTCCTTTACCGCTTAAGACACGTGATATTTAATTTCTCAATATGCCCATAACTGAAATCGAAGGCAGAGGAAATATCCTACATATCGTTTTGTATCGTTATCAATCCAAATTCTTCTCACTGCTGAGCTCGAGCCTCCTCTCAGAATGAGAGGGGTTAGGCCAATAGTCCTCCATGATGGCCCAATGCGGATTGATAGACTACTATTACTTCCTACATATATTAATGATTATTTTCTATGAAATATCATGAGGAATCATATCTCCATTTGCGAGATCCTTAGCTGTGTGGCAACCCTTCGCCAGATACTCTTTAAAAAATATAATTTTTTTTTTAATTAATAGAGGTATGGGCAACATAACATACTAAATAGTAATACTAATAAATTTTTGACGGCCTCCGTGGCGCAGTGGTATGCGCGGTGGATTTACAAGACGGAGATCCTGGGTTCGATCCCCGGCTGGGCAGATTGAGATTTTCTTAATTTGTCCAGGTCTGGCTGGTGGGAGGCTTCGGCCGTGGCTAGTTACCACCCTACCGGCAAAGACGTACCGCCAAGCGATTTAGCGTTCCGGTACGATGCCGTGTAGAAACCGGGTGTGGATTTTCATCCTCCTCCTAACAAGTTAGCCCGCTTCCATTTTAGACTGCATCATCACCACCTCCATCTCACCATCAGGTGAGATTGTAGTCAAGGGCTAACTTGTAAAGAATAAAAAAAAAACTCTAAATGTTCGATTAAAAAACTTTATACATGTTAGGAGCATATTCTTGCAAAGTTTCATCATAACTTGCGGCTTGTCTGACTACTCCAGACTCGTAGTCCATTTAGCGTTTTCTACTTGAGCCTAACGAACCACAATACTAGTAAATTGCATTCTCGGCAGCACTCGAATGAGTTTTACTTCAGCGGACGTGGATTTCAAAGGAAAACCATTTTCGCGACAAAATAATATTTTATAATTCCCTAGCTGGGTTTGTAGCGCGCTTCTTCTGAGAATGGGCGCGTTTGGGACCTTTCAGGCTTTATTAGGCCATGTTTGTATATTACTTTTTACTCGTTTTCCACTCCAGTAAGGCCAAAAGCCTGCAATACCTATGGGCTATGAATAACTGCTTGTTTCGCCAAGCAACGTTGCTCATGTCCCGGTCTGAATCGAACATAGAATTACTAGCGAACACCCGCGACTTCGTCCAAGTGGAATTCAGTTTTTCATAACTTCCGCGGGAACCGTGATTTTTTCCGGGATATGTATGTATGTGTTTATTCATAGTAAAATCTATTTCCATTTCAAATTTCAGCCGAATCGCTTCAGTAGCTGCAGCGCAAAGGAGGGACAAACATACACACTTACACACAAACTTTTGCCTTCATAATATTAGTGTGATATCTTTTACTAGTAGAATCTCACGGTTTCACCCGCGTATTTTCCATTCCTGTATCAATACGGCGATACAACATAGCCTTTGTTCATTCTTGATAATGAAGCTTCCTAATTGGTGAAAGATTTTTTTCAAATAGGTCCAGTAGTTTTTAAGTTTATTGGATACATCATCATCATCATATCAGCCGATGGACGTCCACTGCAGGACATAGGCCTTTTGTAAGGACTTCCAAACATCACGATACTGAGCCACCTGCATCCAGCGAATCCCTGCGACTCGCTTGATGTCGTCAGTCCACCTGGTGGGGGGTCGGCCAACACTGCGCTTACTAGTGCGGGGTCGCCAGTCCAGCACTTTGGGACCCCAACGTCCATCACTGAAGCTTTGTATTTTTGCATGTATCCATTGGATGCAAAAATACAAAGCTTTCTTTTTTTAATATTACTAGCGGATCCAGTCAAGCTTCGCTTTGACACGAATGCACTTCTTCCCTACCATATACCCAGATCAACCTCTATCCTACCCCTACTCTAACAATAATCTACTCACTCAGGGATATTGTAGCTTCCCATTAATTAAATATTTTTTCAAATCGGTTCAGATATTTCGGAGCTCAATGCAAACAAACAAAACAATTAAATATTTCCTCTTTATAATATTAGTATAGATAGTGTAGATGTAAATACTTACTTTTCTCTAGTTTGGTCTTATCCGGTCCGGGAAAAAATGGTTCGAGATAGTTTTAGTAGTCCTAAGCACTTAATTCACGGAGTTAAGCCTCGGATGCCCCGTGCCGCTCGGAGATCATTGTCTAGCAATTAGATCAAAGATACCCTTCAGAATTGATTTAGGGTCGCTTATCTCTTTCGAGGGTTTCTATCTTTTCTTTTTGTAGACACTTATACTAAGTCCCTTTTCCTCTTTATTCACGAGGACGATTTCTTTGCCTTACAGCGCTTATCATTTATATTCGTGAAATAAAAATGTTTTACTAAGTGATACCCTCTAAAAAATAATATCACACTAATATTATGAAGGCGAAAGTTTGTGTGTGTGTGTATGTTTGTTCCTCTTTTACTCTGCGGCTACTGAAGCGATTCAGCTGAAATTTGGAATAAAAATAGATTTAACTTTAAATTAACACATAGGCTACTTTTCATGACTACATGTCAAGCCTCATGTGTCTGTAATTTGAACTGCATCCATACCCATAAGATATCGATTAAAAGATAAAGATGCTGGTAGGTAGTAGTAGAGATTATAATAGCATTTTAGTGACAGAGTCAGGGGCGTAAGCCAGAAGAAAAACCCAATTATGTATAGCCCTACTTACGCTCATATCTCAGAATCTCATGGTCTCATCATCATCATTAACAATCCATATTCGACTCACTGTTGAGCACGAAGTTCCTCACAGAATGAGAGGGGTTAGGGGTTAGTCCACCACGCTGGCCCAATGCGTATTAATTTTCACAAAAGTAGAGAAATAAGAAAATTCTCAGGTATGCAAGTTTTCTCACGATATTTTTCCTTCACCGTTTGTGACACGTGGTGTTTAACTTCTTAAAATGCACATTACTGAAAAGTTGGAGGTGCATGCCCCGGACCGGATTCCAACCTACGCTCTCCGATCCGGTCGTATCCACTGAGCTATCACGTTTCATGAAATACGGATCCAATTACGGCTGGATGGATTAAGTACTCAATGTCATGATTATTGATAATTGTTTACAAAATGACGATGAAATAAAAGACCACATTCACAACGACTGTTTCATTTATTTTAAGAAACCTCACAAATGTCTCCTCTGGATCTTATCCATAAACAGCAATATGCACAGCGAATGTGTTTATTTTCACTTAAATTAAAAAATAAAACAATACATCCTTACACTAATAGAATTCCGTACAAATATTTACAAAGGGCCCTTACTCGTGAAATAAAAAAGTATCTCAAATTGTTTATTTTAATTAAATGTTAATTAATTTACGTATTACTTTAAATAGGCTAACATCAAAGGTGTAAACGTATTTAAATCTTTGGTTCACTACAAATAAAATGTATTTTTTTGGTTTTTTCTAAATGCTTTCAAATAAAATGTAATGAATAATGAATAAGGGCTAAATCTATATTCAGTTTCACATAGATATAATGATAATATTGTCCATAAATTCATAATTATAAAATCGTATTCACGTTAAAAATAAATAAATTTAATAAATAAAAACGATACCCTGTCCAAGAAGGTTACTTATCCTTCCTTAATATAAAGTAACAGAAGTGATTATAATTATATAGTTTGTACATAAATACGTATATCGTACAATATTATAATTTGTAGGGTGCCGTACATATAGGACGTTTATCAATATATATTGTAAATAACATATTTGATAAGTATAAAGTATAACCTTTACATATATAGTTACAAATGAAGTTAAGTGTAACAAGTTATTGTTTTATTGATTTTAAAAATTAAAAAAAAAACATACATATCGCCGAACGTAGAACATCCTCCTTTTTGGAACTCGGTTAAAAAAAGTAATATTAAACATTTTCTTAATGATATTGCCTCCAAATAGGACTGTTTCGCACGACGTTTTATCTCAACTCTCAATCTATCAAATAGTGCAAACCTCAACAAAATACTTTATGAGAAATATACAAATTAAAATTTGTATATTATAGATCAATTGTTGTACTGCAACATCATCATCATCATCAACAACCCATATTCGCTCACTATTGAGCACTAGTCTGCTCTCAAAATGAGAGGGGTTAGGCAAATAGTCCACCATGCCAAATGCGGATTGGCAGACTTCACACACGTAAACACGATATTTTTCCTTCACCCTCTGAGAAAATAACATTTAATTTCTTAAAATGCACACAACTGAATTGTTCTTAAAATTTTGAAAATATACGATGTGAATATAAACATACAGTTGGCTGTGAGCAATGAATTCACAAGACGAACTTTTTGTCATCTCATACAAGGTAAAGTACTTTTAAATGTATTAAAAATATACCCAGTACATCTTGTGGTAAGCTGGAGTATTTATTTCATACATGAAAAATTAATTTGAAAACCATTATTACCACGACGTAAAGTATTCAATTGAATTATTTCAAATAATATTAAATGAAATCACCCTTTGTACGGTACCCTTACATTATTTACAGCGGTGGTATCGTTTATATTATACAATTAAAATCGTTACAATTTCATAGCTAAGCGCAAACTGCGGCAAGCGGCATCGATGAAATGTGATACATTTTAATTTACTATGCAGTGAAATTAAGTAATAATTGAATTATTTAATTTGTTTTTATTATAAGTAACATAAGCCTCAATAACTCCACGGCTAAGGATCCAGATTCAAACCAGAAAGGTCTAGAGTTGGATCCCCAGGCGTTGATATATTGAAATTTGTTTTACCCACGGACAGAGGAAACAATATCTAATGCCTAATAAACCTAATTGCAAAATATTTTGTATAATTAGCAATTATTTCGTAAATCAATTAATAGATTTTATATACTAACTCATTGTAATGATTAAAATAAAGTCATTTCGTTAATAATTTATTATTTATTACAACAGGTACAGGTTCAACAAAGTGGTGAATGAACTAATAACCAAATATTAATTTATTAAATTAATTCAATGGAACAAAAAACATGAGATTCTTTATAGTAACCATCTATTGCCAATATTTTTTTTAAAAAACGTGGTTACTAACACAAAAAATATTCTTTATTTTTATAAAACGATGCGTTGCAGTCCCGTACATGTGATATTTTACGACTTATATTTTTTAATCAGCACAGGCATTTTTTCATATATTAATATTACACATAGATAACTTCCTTAAACAAAAATACATTAAATGTCAGACATAATTCATAGAGAATTCACAATTTTAATAGCTTTCAAAATTTGGTATAACTTTGGTGAATTTTAAGTTACAACTAACGAAACTATCTAACAACAATTTCATAATAATCATGAACGTTTTTTAATTAGACATAATATTAAAATGTGTTATACACATTATGGTTACCAATATATTGAATAATATTAAAAAGTATATACTTTTATTTCCATTTATATATGTATTTCCATTAATAAAGAATAAGAAATATATAAAGAAATTTTATGAAGAGTAAAATTGTATATAATTTTTGATCTTTTGGACTTCCACTCACAAACCTTTCAATTAGATAAACACTATTACCAACCAGTTTTCAATACACAGTGATTTCAGAATAAAATAGACTTAAGCCTTGACTTAAAGCCCAAGTTATTTGTAAGTACCTACAAAAAGCGCTTCCAGGTGAATGAGTAAAATATATAAAAAATAATGCAGAATTTACAACCTTATAACAAATTACGTAAGGTCAATTTTAATTGGACAATACAGTGTTTGAACACTCGAAGGTTTGTTTATGTACGTGCAAATCCCGTTTTCGTGGTACGGGTAATGAAGTGTTAAAATACTGTACTTGTCTACTGTAAAATAAAAATTGTTAATACTGAATATAGTCTTTAAAACGAGGTACAGTAGATCGATTTTACATTGACGTTAGATACTCGATACGAAAACGGCTCTGCTATTCCGAGCATACAAATCTCATGCCCATTGGTAATGAAGCGATCGACAGTGTCGGGTGGGTATGACCCACTTGTGACAGACGTATTGATTGCTGAACACCTCATTTCCCATTCTGAAGATTAAAACACTCCCTTCTGTTGATTCGTTTCAGGACTATTTTCATTTTTTAATTCCAGAAAAATGCAATGATTCTGTTCACTCAGGATACTATTGAATCACAGATAAAGTTTCTACAAAACAAATCCCACCTTTACGTACCCTTTTCTAAACTAAAGGGGGTATGGTTTATTTTTCCATACCACTTAAAGTATATTCACTATACCGAAACACTAAACCATTAAACCATTTGGGAATATAACTTTGTCAGTAAGATAGTCACTAGCCACTGCTAAAGTCACGAAACCTAGAGTCCTAGACCCTACCCAATTTTCATAACTCTTATTAATCCTGAGTCAATAATTGAACCATAGACATTACAAGCGTCTGTAGAAGTGAACACGAGTGAAAAGTAATATTTTTTTTTTATAAGTTTTTACATTGTTAGAGATTTAAAAAAAAGGAGAAATAAATAAATGAGAGATAATTAACAAGTCTCTATCCAACACATTTATGGTTTGTTATTATTTGCTTCCAGGTAAACCACCGTACTATAATTACAGTAAGAAATTGAAATAAGCTATTAATTAGACAAAATTATACCTCAACTTGTCAACATAAAAACTATACTATATCTTTTAGATACAATAAAGTTATTACTCAATAAAAATGTCTAATGAAAAAACGTCCAACCTTAGGCCCGACAATGAACTATCTACATCATTTATACAATTTTAATTAAATAGAAATCGCTATTTACAATCGTTATTCTTTGTTAAGAAAAATATTTAATGAAAATTCACGTCATAGAGCTGTACAATTTGTTTTATTTTTTACCTAAAGTGCTATTAGTGTCGTAAGTAAATCTCTTAATTAATGTTTGTAAATACCAAAGCTTCAAAATATTATCCATAAAAAGGTCTGCACTTAACTTCGTTTCTTTATGTTTTTATCCAAACCGAATTTATAATATAAATACGTACATGAAATCTATTAAACCTAAACTAAACTAAACTAAAAAATTTTAATTTCTCACCAATGAAAAGCGTGATTATCAGCCAATAACACAGGCTATAATTTATCCCCAATTCTAACAGGAATGGTAACTGCGCGGCAATATTGCTACGAAGGCAATTCTTTACTAAATTAAAATATACGCAGAGGCACAATTATCCGCCCACTATAATATACTCACGACATAGGGGCGGATATATTTTTAATTTATAAATAAATACTTTCAAACAGGTTGCAAAAAAAAACTCATCTGTTATGGTCACTGATAACTGTTATTTTTGAAGTCATCTGAGGTTTGATGGTTTATTGAAAAAAATCACATTTGCAAAGTAATTCATAACAATATATATATAATATGTTGACGTTAATAATTATAATAATATGAGCCCTCTAGCATAATCACTTCATCTGTTTTCTGTGGTTAAACCAATTAAGAGATTTATTTACAACCCAATCAACACCAATTTATATTTATTATTATTAACGGATCTTAGCGGGTATTACACATATAAGCTAAACTTCAAGTGAGGGAAAATATTATGTTGAACACTCCGAGTGCGCGCGTCTTTGGTGTAATTTTTGGACAGTAATGACTAGAGGTCTAGGTCACGACGCACATAATTACAAATTGATTCTTGCGGGTTGAAAATCTGGAACAAAAGAAAATATTCTTTTATCTCATCTCGTGTCATAATATTCCAATTATGAAATTGAAAATGTATTATAATAGCATAAATTATTCACATACCTATATACCATAATATTATAAAGCTGAAGAGTTAATTTGTTTGTTTATTTGAACACGCTATTCTCGGGAACTACTGGGCCGACTTGAAAAATTCTTTGACTGTAAGATAGCCCATTTATCGAGAAAGGCTATATATTAGGTCTAGCCGTATCCCTACGGGAACGGGCACTACGCGGGTGAAACCGCGCAGCGTCAGCTAGTATTGTAATAAATTCAAAAAATTGTAGAACACTGCTCTTTGTATGGAGAGTGTACTTGTGTCTCAATTATAAAACTCACTTCGTTCGTTTTATAAAATGCAACTTGTGCTTTCGTGAGCGTCATTATGGAGCCGTTTCATAATCTAACTATTACATTCCAGTACTTGAATAAGCATTTCTTGTATAATAGGATGTATCATTTATAATTGAATCAAACACAAGTTGGATCAAACACAAGGACACATCGCCTAATCATAATCTTAAACACACCAAATAAGTATTAGATTATTAGGTGATGAACCTTCCACTTGAGTTTGGTCCATTATTTATGAGATACAAGATAACACGAGAAAACAGGTCTTATAAGGGATTACATTAACTGTCATAGAGCTTAAATATCATGCATCCAGATATAATCTAATATTTTTTGAGTTCATTATTGAGGAGTTAGAAAGTATCATAAAGCCTCATTTATGAGTTAATTACTAATATAGGTACTTAATATACCATACCTTAATAATAATATTTCCATCGATGATTATGATACCAATAATTGAGCTAAAGCAGGCAGCAATATCGTAGTCAGTGCAGTGTAAAATCTTGATCCTGTGGAAAAGATTAGGAAAATTTAATTTTCTTTATAAATTTGATTAATTATTTTATTGTATTACTACCCAAAATTAATATACAAGTGTTACAACAACCACATATTTTGTGAAGAGTAAAAGACATTATGGTCGACCAATAGCGGCCGAATTGAATATTTCTCTTTTTCGTTGCGATAGGAGGAAAGAGAGCGATATTTTCGATCAGACGTTCAGCAGCCTTAATCTCTGTTTCAATGTTATAATGCTTTCAAATTGCGTATGACCTACCATGCCTTCGCCTGCCGTCTAGAAGGCCCAAGATGCTATGACATATTTTGTAAAGACAAAATGACATATTGTCGACCAATAGTGCCCAACCGGAAATTGTTTCGCTTTATAGCGATATTAGCAAACTCCGCGCGGTTTCATCCGTGTGGTTCCCGTTAACGGGGATAATATATAAGCTATAGCCTTCCTCGATAAATGGGCTTTATAACACTGAAATAATTTTTCAAATCGGACCAGTAATTCCTGAGATTACTGGTCCGATATTAGTATTAGTATAGATTCCCGTTTAAGCCACCATTGGTCGACCATGTATTTTTCTGTTCACGAGAATTATGTCGTGCCGCACTCCAAATGTCCAGGTAAATACCTCGTATTACCCATACGAATGATTCAATTAGTAATTATAGCACGCGCGTTATCAACTGGGTAGTCGGTGCATTGATAATTTTCCTATATCTATCATTCTATACATGTGTGGCTTCACGACTCAGTTGCCAACGCAATTACAATAACTTCAGTCAGAACAGATTCAGAATTTATAAACCGACGAAATCGCAAGCGACCGATAATGATGTTATTCGTATTTGCTAAATAAACTACTTCTGTTTACTTAAGAAATCTAATTAAATATTCCCCCCAGAGCTTCGACAGTGAAATTTAATCTTCCAGCTTGTCCTTAATTACTGAACTAATTGGTAAAATAAAATCGACGGCGTCTGAAGGGTCGGAGTAAATAGAGGGTAAGTGTCGAGTTCAATAGCGAAATATATTACCATCGAGATTCATTAATTTAACAACAGATTAATCGTCTTATTATGTTACATTGTTTTTTTTTTGTTAACTTATTTCAATACAGACAGTTAATTATATACTTTTTTATATAATATACAAGTAATAGTATTATATAATATAAGTGCGGTAAGTTAAAAATTACAGCCGAGGCGATATTGCAGCTCGAGCCGAAGGCGAGAGCTATAGTAAGGAAACAGAGGCTGTAATTATCAAAGCACACGTATGTCATACGACGTTTTATAACACATTTGCGAGTTAACACACTTTCTGAAAATTAATTTGCATCTTTGCCTGTTTATCATAAGATGACATTTTGATACGTTTGTCATTTTTGCATAGATAGCGAAGTGCGTGCATTTTTTTAGGCAAATACACCAAAACAGCCAGTATTACGAATACTAATAAAGTAATTTAATATTTTTGTGTTTCTGTTAATTATAAGTGGTTGTCATTAATTGTCAAAATTATTAAAATTAAAGAATTAAATATTTATTTATTATATTTTATCTCGGTACATGTAATGAGATACATTACGATATTAAAATTGGTAAAATATAATACTTTACGAGCAAATGTGTTATAAAATAATATATAAAATGAATTTCCGCGCTATCCTGTAACGTTATAATACTCGTAACACTGTTACATAGCATACGTTACGTTATCTACGTTAAGAAGTTGGCAGTGTTAGCACACCACCGTGCTTCGGATAGTAGGTACGTAAAGCCGTCGGTCCTGCGCCTGATATCTCACCGGTCGTGTCGGTCTGCTGTCCCATCGGACTATGAGAATGAGGGTATAGAGAATGCACTTGTGTATGCACACACATCTGTGCATATTTTGGCTGCTGGGAAGTTTCGGCCGTGGCTAGTTACCACCCTACCGACAAAGACGTACCGCCAAGCGATTAAGCGTTCCGGTACGATGTCGCGTAGAAACTGAAAGGAGTGTGGATTTCATTATACTCCGAACAAGTAAGCCCGCTTCCATTTTAGATTGCATCATCAGGTGAGATTGTAGTCAAGGGCTAACTTGTAGAGAATATAAAAAAAAAAAATCTCCGGCATATAATATGTGGTTAATCTGTTAACATGAGATTGGCTGCCGTGGCCGAAAAATTCGGTCGGGATCATATTATTAATGTTTCGTGTTCGTCCCTATGTGTCTTTGTCTATAATATTATAATGACGAGAGAGAGGAACTAGAGATATTGTGTACTGATAGACTGTGTCTATTTCTATTACTAAATTAACCAATTAAAAACGCAACTTAAATGGGGTAATACAACTAACAATCGCAATAAAAATATGGTCCTTTTATTTGCGCAGTTTAAGGATTTCTGAACAATAAATAATGCTAATTTTAAAATTACTACCAGCACCGTCCGAAAAGAGGGACGCGCCGAGTTCAATATCAAATATTTATAGAGAATTTCAAAACCAGCGTTTCGTATTTACTTGGTAATGATTGGGAGCATGTTTGATGAATAAATATCTCCCGTATTAAATGTGTACGCTAAATTATTCCCTTCATACCGTCGTGTTTGCACATAGGCTTCGATATTCGGTTTTGATTTTTAATGGGTTAAGTACGTGCTCTGGTGCGATGTTGTAAAAGCCCAATTAGAGAAAAGTGTGGGTCTATTTTAAAATCCTGTCGGGATTCTTCCATGTTTGTTCCCTTTAATCGTAGATTGGCTTCATCATTAAGATAAGAGTTCGTAGACTACATAGGGCAAGATAGAAGGCTTATAGGCAAAGTTCTGACAATCTAAGCTTCAAAGCTTGGAGCATTGCCGTTAGGTTGTCTATCGATCGATATTTTACAATATATATTTCGGAGTGTTCTCATGAACTGTTTGATCCCGTTTACCCTTCAAGATTCTATACGACATCTAGATATCGTAGAGATTTACACAGCTGCGTAGTTATGGTCAAGTATATGGTATGGTAAGTATAAGTATATGTATATACTTGACGTAACGATGAAGGAAAACATCGTGAGGAAACCTGTATACCAGAGAATTTTCTTAATTCTCTGAGCGTGTGAAGTCTGCCAATCCGCATTGGGCCAGCGTGGTGGATTATTGGCCTAACCCCTCTCATTCTGAGAGGAGACTCGAGCTCAGCAGTGAGCCGAATATGGGTTGATAATGATAATTATATGGATACTTTGTTTATTTCGTTAATCCTTGTACTTGGCTTCCGTGGCGCAGTGGTATGCGCGATGAATTTACAAGACGTTCGATCGATCGATTCTGGGCCGATTGAGGTTTTCTTCATTCTCTTCATTGAAGTGGGAGGCTTCGGATGTGGCTAGTTGCCACCCTTCAAAAACATGGAATACCCCGCCCGCTTCTGTTTCCCCTACAACCTACAATTAAGTTACGCTACCAACTTTCCCTTTAACAATCAATACATATAAATAAAATTGATTTAAAAACTGTGTCAGTGATTTAAACTGTATATTTTCAAGTACACGATACTAAAACACAATCAAGTTTATTAAAATTTTTATTTGTCTATCTGTCTGTTGGTCCGGGCTAATCTCTGGAACGACTGAAGCAATGGGATTTTCGCTGGAAGATAAAAGAGGTTATGGAGCAACATATAGGTTACTTATTACTCATATTCAAAAAGAACATGGTGTCCGCGGGATTTGTGATTTTACGCGCACGAAATCGCGAGTGTACCCTATTAATAATTAAAAATTTAAATATACGAACATTAATTGTTTTACATTACCATAAATCAAACACTAACGTATCGTCGTCGTCGTCGTCATCAACCCATATTCGGCTCACTGCTGAGCTCGAGTCTCCTCTCAGAATGAGAGGGGTTAGGCCAATAGTCCACCACGCTGGCCCAATGCGGATTGGCAAACTTCACACACGCAGAGAATGAAGATAATTCTCTGGTATGCAGGTTTCCTCACGATGTTTTCCTTCACCGATTGAGACACGTGATATTTAATTTCTTAAAATGCACACAACTGAAAAGTTGAAGGTGCATGCCCCGGACAGGATTCGAACCCACACCCTCCGGAATCGGAGGCAGAGGTCATATCCACTGGGCTATCACTGCTCTCTTGAAATATAAATATTATTGTAACATTGAGTGTAATGAGGAAGCGGATGGCATAGCTGCGGCACACATTCAGTAGTTACTATTATTTATTCATCAAATTTGCCCCCTATCATAACCGTAGACGAAGTGGTTTCAAAACTCTTCGTAAATATTTGATATTGAATTCAACGCTTACCCTCTGTTTTCTCAGAACGTTGCCAAACTGAGCCGACTTTATTTTACCAATTAGCGCAGTAATTAAACTTTATTAGTAAAAAACTGAGTCAATAGAACTGACTGTCTCGTCTCATATTATTTTCAATTACTTCGTTTCATTACTTTGTTTGAACTTAATATAAAAAACAATGGTAGTGGAAAACTAACACATTTTTTTTAGATGCCAAGCAACAGTAGGTATATTAATGTACTAATAACTAAGAAATAAAAAAACTAAAAATATTAAGTACTCTTTAATAAGCTGAACTTTTTTAATGTAACTAAAAAAGACAACAGGTAGATGAGAAAGTGAAACTACAAAATGTGGTACAAAATTTAAATTTAATCTATAACGTCATTTTCATCGCAGGACGGCATCATTAAGATTTTGGTTATATTCGATCGATATCAATCCATATTCGGCTCGCTGCTGAGCTCGAGTCTCCTCTCAGAATCTGAGATTCCAGAAGATATTTAATTTCAGAAGATATTTAATTTCAGAAGATATTTAATTTCTTAAAATGCACACAATTGAAAAGTTGGAGGTGCATGCCGGACTAAGGAGAGTGACTTGAGTGGAAAGGGGGAGTGTTAGTTAACTGTCAAAGGCGCCTTTAACCCTACACACAACGTTCACAAGTGCGTGACTCCACTCAAGGTATTATCTGCCATTCTACGGTCATATTTTGGTTACAATTTGATTTATTAATTAAGTTGCCCTAACAAATATTGTGAATTTGTTCGACATTGGTTTTCTTATTTTTGTAATCCACTGTTGAAGCTTCTGCTAAAAATATGTAAATTACCTTTAGATCCTACAGCCGCTGCTAGCTGCATGTCCGCTGCAGTCGGCATTTCTGGCGTGGTGCTCATGGGCCCTGGAATCAGAATAAAGTGCTATATATACAAACAAAAATTAAATTAAATTAATAATTAATTTTTTTTTTTTTTAATTTATTTTGTACCAATATTAGTAACACACAAAAGTAAAAAGAAAAACAGTGGACAAGGAAACACTTATCTCTATAAGAGATCTCTGCCAGTGACCCTTGGCAGTGGGAGAGATATTAAACAAAAGAAATGGATAGGTACAACAGAAAAAAAGTGAGGAAACATATTATACTTTATACATAAATAATAAAAGTAAATAATATTAAATACATTAAAAATAACACTAATAAATATATCAAAATAAATATATAAATTATAACAGTACATATCAATACTATATATAAATAATAACTAAATAAATACATATATACATACATACATATAATATAACGATCTATGATGATAAAGAAAGATAATGTTCATGAAGTCGATGTTTGAAGGTATCAACAGATGGGTTTTTTTTGAAAATGGTATCTGGTAGTGAGTTCCACAGACGCGCTGCGATAACTGAAAAAGATTTAGCACAAAAAACGGTGTTATAGGGAGGCACAGATAGAGATTTTAATTTTACACACGAACGCACCGGTCTTAGACGGCGTGGGGATTCGCGGAAGAGCTCCCGCAAGTAGGAAGGAGAAGAGGTATTTAAGATTTTGAACAGCGTCGTGAGTATATGAATATTCCGGCGATGACGAATAGGGAGCCACTTCAGTTTATTACGGAAATAAGAAATACGGTCGAATTTGCGCAATCCGTATATAAATCGGATGCACAAATTCTGAAGTCGATCGAGTTTGTCGAGTAGCTCCTCTGTCGCATCTAAATAACAAACGTCAGCGTAGTCAAGAATAGGAAGGAGAAGGGATTGGGCAAGTAAGATTTTAGTACGTAAAGGAAGAAAATTTTGCAAACGCTTAAGGGAATGAAGCGAAAAATGGATCCGCCTACTAACCTCATTTATGTGGCCAGACCACGATAAGTTACAGTCAATTTTCAGCCCAAGATTTTTTGCTGTATTTGACAAGGGTATTGGTGTGCCGTCATATACTATAGGAGATAAATTTTTAAAATCAATACGACTCCGTAATTGTCGACCTCCTACAATCATGGCCTGTGACTTTCCAGGATTTACAAGTAGGCCATGTGCATCAGCCCATTTCTTCACATTTTCCAAATCCACATTAACAATATCCACTGCCGAAACAAGATCCGTGACAGAAGCATGCCTATATAGTTGCAAATCGTCTGCATAGAGGTGATAGTGAGAGGATATTACTTTGGTGATTTCATTTATAAAAATGGAGAATAAGAGAGGAGACAGGACTCCACCTTGGGGTACGCCAGCCGAGATGTCTGCCCACTCAGAAAGAGTTTCATCAAAGCTGACTCTCTGCCGTCGGCCAAAAAGATAAGACCTGAACCATTCAATTACAGGCGGTGAAAGGTTTAAAGAGTGGAGAATGCCGAGGAGAACATCAAAATCCACCGAGTTAAACGCATTGCTAAAATCAAGAAGTATAAGTACAGTCAGATTCTTGTTGTCCATAGCAATGCGAATGTCCTCGGTGACCTTGAGAAGTGCGGTGGTGGTGCTGTGCATTGGACGAAAACCAGACTGGTATGAACTCAGAAGATTATTGTGACAGAGGAAGAAGGAGAGTTGTCTAAAAACGGCATTTTCTAAGATTTTTGAGATAATGGGCAATATAGAAATAGGTCGATAGTCCGAGAAAGAGGAAGGGTTAGATATTTTAGGTAAAGGGATAACATGGGCTAGCTTCCACGCGGTAGGAAAACATTTAGAGGTCAGGGAAAAATTTAGCACATGGCTGATAATTGGTGCTATAGCCTCACTGATGAGGCTAAGCATGTATCGGCTTATGCCATCACACCCAACGGCTTTTGTGGAGATGTTGCGAATTGCTTTCTTAACTTCATCAACTGTGATATCCTGAAAGACGAAATCATCGCAATTGTGAATGACACTAGCCAAATTTTGAAGAGTTTGGGATTTAGTTGTGGAAGGGATTTTGATTGGAGGGGTGGAAAAGTGTTTATTTAGGGAGTTAATGTCTACAGAAAGTTTGCAGGGAACAGATGATTTCCCAATTCCTTGAGAATTGAAAAACCTCCAGGATTGTGAAGATGAGGATTCTTTGATAAAGGAAAAAATATAACGGCGTTTCGCATCATTAAATAACCCGCAAGCAATCAAATAAACTGCGAAATAAAACTCGTTATAAAATTTACCCTAAATTAATAAAATCTAAACTATAAGTGCCTTATTTGCCACTTCGTTAGCTGGATCGGATACGCGTGATGAGGTAGGTACAGATTTCGACTGTAGTATAATCAGTAAAATATAATATAGTCGAGTCTAGTAAAATAATGAGTTATTAAGGATTTTTCCAGGAAATCTCTCCTGGAGTGGTAAGTTAGCGATAAGTAGTGAAGTGGACGGACGTCCATCGACTGATATGATGATACATAAATTTATAAACATTACAGGGTAAACCTAATGCGTGTATAAGTATAGGTATCTATAAGTCGCCCAAACTGGGTATCCATAACTTGCATTATATAATAAAATGTAACTTGTATAATTATTATTATATTGTATAATGTAATGTGTGGTATGGCTTGATTATAAAATAAATAAATAAGTCCTGCATTACTTGGACGTCTTTGCTAAAAGTTTTGTGATATGCTATGGAGCTGGCTCATCTATGGACCAGTAAATTTTGCTACATTATTTACAACATAAATACCATAGTAGATGCAATAAAATACTGTTGTATAATAATTTGATCTTGAAAATTGCACATCTTTGTTCTAAACCTTGAATTGAAATAGTCGAGTAATACCTACTATTGTATGAAGCCTTAGTACAAACGGTATTATTAATATTATATAATGCATATCATAGAGCGACATAATATATAATCCTAATTAATTTAACTCAAGCCCACTCCATTAATTAACATAATAACTACTGTTGTCATTTCTTGCATACACAATATAAATTTGTTGTTATTTAGATAACTCAATTGCAAATATATTTAATTTCTATTCATTCTGTAGTGCATTCAGGCAATTTATTATATTATGTTTTCCAAGGTCCACCATACACACAATAATAATGTAAGGTTCAAAAGTCGTAACCTGAAAATATTACAATACTATTTCCTTAAGCTTAAGCAATCTTACCCTATTGACAATTTTATTGGGTGATTATGGCAAGCCTGTCTAGTCGTAGTTTTCGGCTCTAGCTATGTACCGTTGCGTTCCATTTGATATTGTATAGAAACCAGACAATAAAATAAAAAAGGCATGGGTATATTTTAACCACTTGACTCCTAAATAAATCGTATCCGTTACGTGACATGTAAAAAAATATAAAGTAAACTTAGGGCAATAGGCGAGCACAGTATCATGCTCCGCGCGATAGAGGAATATAAACATTTTTTTAAATGGCTCACAACGGTAGATTAAAACCGCATTCCCTGACTGTCGGCTTCTTCAACGCAGACGGGCTTTTCGATAAAATACTCGCGGGCAGCGAATGGTTAAAGCATTTTGGTTGGTGGGAGGCTTCGCCCGTGGTTAGCTACCACCCGCAACGACGTACCTCTGCTTTTGATTCGGAGGGCGTAGGTTCGAATCCGGTAACAGATCCGGTAAATGATCTTTAAATTAAATAAAATTTCAAAATTTTCCAGAAATCAAGTAGAAAGTATATTTTCAAAATTTCAGATACAGTAGTGTCGGAGAAAAAGGGAATGGTCATTTTTCGGCTATTTGTATAAATAACTTGAATGCTATAATATAAGGGTTTCGTTTTTGTATTACGTACGAGCGGAACCCTAAAAATGGGTGTTTGTGAGAGTAAAGAATGCACTCGTACAAGTTTACATATATGTTTAAGTACGAGGTTGATGTTTAGTGAGGCTAACCGCCGTAGCCCATATTTTGGTCAGAACTATTTTTTTTTTATTCTTGACAAGTTAGCCCTTGACTACAATCTCACCTGATGGTAAGTGATGATACAGTCTAAGATGGAAGCGGGCTAACTTGTTAGGAGGAGGATGAAAATCCACAGCCCTTTCGGTTTCTACACAGAATCGTACCGGAACGCTAAATCGCTTGGCGGTACGTCTTTGCCGGTAGGGTAGGTAGGGTATAGTAACTAGCCACGGCCGAAGCCTCCCACCAGCCAGACTTGGACAAATTAAGAAAATCTCAATCTGCCCAGCCGGGGATCGAACCCAAGACCTCCGTCTTGTAAATCCACCGCGCATACCACTGCGCCACGGAGGCCGTCAAACGTCTATATAACTGTTAATGCGCAACACCGAACACAATAACGTCAATGTCATCTGTCTATCAAGTGCAAGTCAATTCAACGTCAACCGTCAACTGTCATTCACTACTCTGTATCTGTAATTAATTTTCACTAACTGAAAAGAAATGTACGCTTCAAAATTAAAATCACTGAAGATAATCCTGAAATTTTATTGAAATTACACAAATTCAACCAACAAGAATAAAAAATCACATTCTCCTCAACATTTTTGGACCTAACGAGCTGGATTCGTCGGCGTCACGATCAAGATCAAGAAAAGAAGATCGAGTCGGGCAAATCCTTTGTTCACAATTCACTAATTCCCTCCCTTTACCGTTCTCGTTTACCCTTTTTCCGTGTTAAATTCTTATTAAAATATACTGGACTTCGCTTCTTTACTGTAAGTACTTTTATAAACCTCCATAAAAATGATTAGTGACGAACAAAATGTGAATATTCCACGATCGCCACATAACGTCAAAATGGCGGAACTAATTAGAAAACGTGGCACGTACAAAGGGCGTCTTACTATTTTTGAAAAATTCATATCTAAATTCGACTTAACTAATACTCCATTATCACCAATTCAAATGTCAGAAATTAACTTGAGATTTAAATCCATCAGTAGTTTATATAATGTATTTAATGACTTACAAACACAAATCGAAGAAGCGTGCCGGGATGTAGATTTAACAAAACAATATGAAGAAAGAGAAGTGTTTGAAGAACAGTATTACAGAGCTTTAGCCTCCGCAGAGTGCTTAATCAAACTTAATGACGCTGCTTCTAGTTCTAAGTGCACCCCATGTGGGGAACACTCAAATAAGCCACTATCTATTAAGTTACCGGACATCAAATTACCGACGTTTGATGGGTCATATGACCATTGGCTAGAATATAAAAACTCCTACATAACTATGATCCACTCACGCACAGATTTAGACCCCATACAAAAATTTCATTACCTGAAGTCCTCGCTCAATGCGGCAGCATTGCAGGTCATCAGCGCATTAGAGTTCACTGCAGAGAATTATGCACATGCGTGGGATTTACTTCAAAATAGGTATAATAATAATCGTTTGCTAATATATAACCATGTCAAAGCTTTGTTTTCCATTACATCCTTAAATAAAGAATCTGCCCCACTAATTAGGAAGTTAATTGATACTATTCTTAGAAATCTTAGGGCTCTGAGTACACTAGGTGAGCCTACTGAATCATGGGACACATTAATTATATACTTAGTTGTAAGTAAACTCGACCTATCCACTGAGCGCAAATGGGAACAACATAAAGGGTCTTATAATTTAAATTCACACCAAGAATCAAACCCAGTTAAGCTAGATCATTTAATACAATTTTTAAGGGATAGGGCAGATGTTTTGGATGTTTTAAAAACTAATTGCAGTAAGAGTGACTCTAGACACAATATCATTAATAACGCTAATAATAATCATCAATCAATTAGGAAAGTATCCTTCAATCAACATCAGTCGCACAGTCATGTTACTTCACAAGTTAACAAAAACAATTCACATTCCAAATACACTCAAGCTTGCCCTATGTGTGATGATTCACATCCAATTTATTCATGTACTAAGTTTCTAGATTTATCAATTAATGATAGAATTAAATTAGTGGATTCCAAGAAGTTATGCAGGAACTGTCTTCGCAGAAATCACACTAGTTCGGACTGCCTATTTGGTCCGTGTAAGAAGTGCTCATCCAAACATAATACACTTCTGCATAGTCATGTAGTTATTGAAAATGTAAACGCATCAACATCATATGTACACACAAATACATCTTTGCCAGTTGATATGAGCCCTTCATCTCACTCAACTGCCTTGAACTGTACCGAATATCCCTCTAAGTCACACACAAAGGAGATTACTTTAAATAATTATAATTCACACAACTTAGTTTTGCTATCTACTGCCTTGGTAGACGTAGTAGCTAGTGATAATAAATTACATACAGCACGGGTTTTGCTGGACACTGGCAGTCAAATATGCCTTATTAACCAATCATTTGCACACAAAATAAACGCACAACTTATACAGTCCTCTGTTCAAGTTATGGGAGTAGGTCATGCAGTCACTCAAAGCGCACATAAGTGTACTGTTAAAATACACTCAAGAGTAAACAATTTTCATACACACATACAATGTTTGGTTTTACCTCGCATCACAGCCAGTATGCCACCATGCCAGTTAGACATTAGTAAAATTTGTATTCCAAACAACATTAAACTTGCAGATCCTAATTTTCATCATCCTTCTGATATTGATATTTTAATAGGTGTTGATAAATTTTGGGAATTTCACAACAAGGGTTTCATAAAGCTATCAACAGGGCCATATTTACATGAAACCAAACTAGGTTGGGTCATATCTGGACCAATACACACAAGTGCTAACTTGCGCATCAATAATCAAGTTAGTTGTAACCTAACTAGTAGTTTAGATAGTCAATTAAAAAGATTCTGGGAGTTGGAAGAAATTCCTTCCTCGGGGAGCAAAATGCTCACAGCAGATGAACTCACTTGTGAACAAAATTTCTTATCAACTCACCACCGAGAACCTGATGGTAGGTTTTCTGTTAGAATTCCTCTAAAAGAACCCGCTGATGTTTTAGGGGACAGCTATTCATTAGCCGAGAAGAGATTTTATTCATTGGAACGCAAGTTTAGAAATTCACCTGATCTTAAAGAAAAGTATTGTGAATTTATGTGCACATATGAACAATTGGGGCATATGACACAAATTGATACTTATAGTTATCCTTATTATATGTTACCACATCATGGTGTTATTAATGAAAATTCAAAAACAACAAAACTACGTACCGTGTTTGATGCAAGTGCTGTCACCAGTACAGGAAAATCCTTAAATAGTATACAACATACTGGGCCTACTTTACACAATGATAATTTTTCTATTCTTCTTCGTTTTCGTCAATACAAATATGTTGCATGTGCTGACATAGAGAAAATGTACCGACAAATTAATGTACAGACTGATCAACGCACTTTACAGTTAATTTTATGGCGAGAGAATCCTTCTGACTCTTTGAAAATATTTAGGCTCAATACGGTTACATATGGTACTGCATCGGCTCCTTATTTGAGTATTAGATGTTTAAAGCAACTTGCACAGGAATGTGAAAATAAGTACACTGTCCCAGGAGAGGATAACAATTATGTGTCTAAAATAATCAATGAAGATTTTTTTGTTGATGATCTAATCACTGGCCATGACAATCATGATACCCTCATGCAAATTTGTGATCACATCACATCAGTTTTAGCCTCAGGATGTTTTCCATTACATAAATGGTTATTTAATACTTGCTTAAACACACCTAATGAATCAAGACATTTATCTTTAGGAGATGATTGTTCAAATAAAACTCTCGGTTTGGGTTGGTTCACTCAAAGTGATGAATTATATTTCACTACCAAACTTAAGGTAAACACACACACTGTTACTAAACGTTCAATGTTATCTGTAATTGCTCAGATTTATGATCCACTTGGGTTGTTATCACCAACAATCATATGTGCCAAAATCTTATTGCAAAAATTATGGCTTTCCAAACTTGACTGGGATGACCCCGTTCCTCATGATGTGGTTCAGTCTTGGGAAAAGTTTATTAAATCATTTGACTGTTTAAAGGATATTCGCATTCCTCGACATGTTATAGGTTCACATAATCAATACATTGAACTTCACATTTTCAGTGATGCTTCACAAAGTGCTTATGGTGCTTGTAGTTATATACGTTCTTATTCAGACAATTCACCAGTGTTTATCAAATTGTTATGTTCAAAAAGTAAAACAGCTCCATTAAAAGCTATAAGTATTCCTCGATTAGAACTATGTGGATCTTTAGTGGGTGCCAAATTGTTTGCAAAAATAAGTAAATTCATAAAGTATATTTTTGGACGGACTCCACCATAGTGCTTGGATGGCTTCGCATGTCACCACATCTTTTAAAATCATTTGTACAAAACCGAGTTACTGAGATTAATGATATTGCAAGTGAAGCTTGTTGGAGACACGTTAGCAGTGGGGACAACCCTGCTGATTTGTTATCTCGAGGCATGAGTTTTGATGCGCTTGATAAATGTCAATTATGGTGGAATGGTCCTGCTTTTTTACACAATCATCATTCAGAATGGCCACAAAGGCATTTTACAAAAGAAGTTCCTTCAGATTTACCAGAATTAAAATCTGCAAGTGTAACTGAGATGTCACTACATTTAAATTTATATAGTGGGTTATTTGATTTCAATCGGTTTTCATCATTTAATCGCTTAAAGCGCAGTGCAGCCTACGTACTACGATTTATTCAAAATTCACGTACAAAACGCAATAATCGTTTGGTTGGTCCGCTCTCGGTTGAAGAGCTGAATACTTCCAGTACATTATTGACGCGAATATCACAAATACAATCTTTTCCTTTAGAGTACAACTGTTTAACGAAAAATTTAAAACTAAAATCTACTAAAAGTATTACCGGTTTATCTATTTTTCTGGATAAAGATGGGTTAATACGCATAGGTGGTAGACTTGCAAATTATGACAATTTTTCTTACAATAAAAAGCATCCTGTTTTACTCGATAGCAAACATTGTTTCACTCGTTTGTTATTTGCATTTGAACATAAAAGATTATTCCACGCAGGACCTCAATTACTTTTATATCACATTAGAGATGAATGGTGGCCTTTAAAAGGTAGAAATTTGGCTAGACAAACAGTTCATAGATGTGTTACTTGCACACGCTTCAAAGGTCAAACCTTGACACCCATTATGGGAAATCTACCCTCAGAACGTTTTCAATCAGGTTTTCCCTTCATGCGCTGCGGAGTGGATTATGGAGGCCCAATTTTGATACTTAATCGACGAGGTAGGGGTGCGCGATTGGAAAAGAGTTATATTTGCTTATTTGTTTGTTTTAGTACTCGTGCGGTGCATTTGGAATTAGTCACTAGTTTAACAACTGATGGATATTTACAGGCTCTGAAAAAATTTATATCTAGGCGTGGAAAACCATTAGAAATTCACTCAGATAATGCCAAAACGTTTATTGGTGCTATGAAAGAGTTTTCCGATTTCATAGACAACAATTCAGATGCAATAGTAGAGTATGCACATGATAATCATATCAAATTTAAATTTATTCCACCTTATGCGCCTCATTTTGGAGGTTTATGGGAGGCAGGCATCAAATCCTGTAAATTTCACTTAAAACGCGTGGTAGGCAATGCCCATTTAACTTATGAAGAATTTAGCACGGTTTTAGCCCAAATTGAGGCTATTCTAAATTCTCGTCCCATTTCCCCTTTGTCCTCTAATTCCTCAGACCTTTTACCTCTTACCTCCGCTCACTTCCTCATTGGCCGCCCACTGACAGCACCAGCTTCTGAAGATCTGACTACTACACCATCACATCGGTTGACACGCTATTACAGAATTGAACAACTCAGACAACATTTCTGGCAACGTTGGTCTAAGGAGTATGTCTCTGAACTCCAAACTAGAACTAAATGGAAGAGTCCAAGTCGAGATATCACCGAAGACATGTTAGTCCTTATAAAAGAAGATAATTCTCCACCCTTAAAATGGCGTCTTGGAAGAGTCACTGAAGTCTCAAGAGGCAAAGATGGAGTAGCTCGAGTTGCCTATATTCGCACATCTGAAGGCATAATTCAAAGGGCTTGTTCGAAAATATGCCCCATCTTTCCAGAGGACGAGGACCCTGAAGAAGAAGACATTGGAAGAGTTCTTCCAAGGCCGGGGGCATGTTAATGCGCAACACCGAACACAATAACGTCAATGTCATCTGTCTATCAAGTGCAAGTCAATTCAACGTCAACCGTCAACTGTCATTCACTACTCTGTATCTGTAATTAATTTTCACTAACTGAAAAGAAATGTACGCTTCAAAATTAAAATCACTGAAGATAATCCTGAAATTTTATTGAAATTACACAAATTCAACCAACAAGAATAAAAAATCACATTCTCCTCAACAATAACAATCGGATATAACTATAGGATGTTGAACTGTGTACGTGACGGCATCATAACTGGGTCCTAACTGAAAATCAGTGCTGCATACTTTTTTTGTATAGGAAGTATGTGGCAAAATGTTGGGGCCTTTTTCTAGGTTATGTCATATGTTGGGCGTTCTTCTTTAATTGCTCTAGCTATAAGCTATTTAATTAGAATTTAATCTATACTTATAATAAATCTGTAGAGAGGTCAATTCTGTACATGAAATATAGTATCAAAATAAGTATCAGGGGGTGATTAGTGGTCGATACTGATACCAAAAATGCAATCAGTAAAATTTTTGTCTGTCTGTATGTTCTTTATAGAAACAAAAACTACTCGACGGATTTTAACGAAACTTGGTACAATTATTCTACATACTCCTGGGCAGGTTATAGTATACTTTTCATCACGCTACAATTAATAGGAGCAGAGCAGTGAAGGGAAATGTTGAGAAAACGGGAAAAGTTACTCCATTTTTTTAAGCTTCCGTCCGTCCGTAGGGTAGGGGTAGAGTAAGGGTAGGGTTGGGTAGGGGTAGGGTAGGGTAGCGGTAGGATAGGGGTAGAGTAGGGGTAGGGTAGGAGGTAGGGGTAGTAGTTGGGTTTCACGCGGACAGAATCGCGGGCGTCCGCTAGTATCATAATATGTGGCACTACCTAAAAATAAAGATATTTCTATCTAACTCTACGGCAGAGCGTTTTGCTAACACATAACCGCCTTAACGTTAGTATTAAAGGACTATAGACACCATTAGAGATTTTTTCAACAATAGAGGTAACGAAGCGCAAAATTATTCAAGAGGTCCGCTGCGGGGAATGTTTCCCATCCTCACAGTTTAGATAGCTGTGCACACAAACTTTCCGCTGATAAAAAGCTTAAATGGCCCGTCCCGAAAATTATACCGCAAAATTGTTATTTCTCCCGCCTACCTTAAAATATATTTCCATTCCCTTATTCTTTTCAGGCCCGCGGCCGCTTTAACGACATTCGCGGACTTATAAAATAGACAAAGAGCTGGCGAACTATTTGCTCAAAGTTTTGTATTAAATCATTATTTAACACTCATAACTTTGAGGTGTAGTCCTGAAAGTTTTTGTTTGACTGATTAAAGGATTTACTTAATCTTTTACTCAGTTTGCTTAAGTGACAACTTATTTTCTACAATAGAAAGTGACTTCTTTGTATGTTGTATTGGCAAGAGTGTAAGCGAATTTTATGTTGTTTGCCATAATTATTGAGGAAGTTGCGAATCGTTATAGGATTTGTACAATTGTGATTCGTATTCATTTAAACAAAAATGCATTTTTGGATTATTATGCTGATGGCCTACCAAGTCATTAGAATATTTTGATAAATTAAAACTTTACAGTATTAGTAGAACATGATTTTCTCAATCAATCGGCAGACAATTGTACATTAAGCAGTAAGTATATAAGTTTTTGATGAAAATCTATACTAATGTATAAAGTTGAAGAGTTTGTTTGTTTGATTGAACGCGTTAATCTCAGGAACTACTGGTCCGATTTGAAAAATTCTTTCAGTGTTAGATAGCCCATTTATCGAGGAAGGCTTTAGTCTATATCTATCTTATCTCCATACTTCTACGGGGGGGGGGGGGGGGGGGGGGGAATTTTTCAAATCGGACCAGTAGCCTGATATTAGCGCGTTCAATTAAACAAACAAACAAACAAACTCATCAGCTTTATAATTATAATATTAGTATAGATTCTCCTCTTATAATCAGATAATTCCACATTATCGTTATTCCGGACTGAATCACCAAATCGTTCACTCGCTCTCCAACCAAAACGGTTAAATTGCTTGTTTTAAATAAATAAACAGCTTTCTGTTTATGTCGGCGCTTTATCCCCCCGCTTGGTGAGGTGAAATCTGGTGTTAACAAAAAAAAGAGGGAAATTATAGCCACGGGTGCAATTCCTACAGTTAAACGTAATGTTGCGCAGTTAATATAATGCCCACAATTCTTTTTAACATCTTGTTTTTAATTATGATAAAAAAAAAAGTTATGAATACCCACCGCCTGTTATTTTGCACGAAAATATCCCTATTTAAAAAGAAATGGGTTGAAATTGTGCCCGGAAGGACTTTTATATTTCTTTTGAATTGAATCGAATCTATTCGCAGTCGAGAGATAAAGCGGTGAACATTTCGGAATACTCTTATTTTATTCATCATTTCTTGTAAATCTTGAATTACTTTTATTTCAAATTGAAATGAATCACTGATTTTACAATTCTTAAGATGTTGAGATTATGAGCTCTCGAGTCTTTTCAATTATGTATTAGTAGAAAATTTTACACAGAAAATTCACAAATTTTTCAAGATTAAAAAATAGGTCTACTAAACATTAATCGCTCTACTGTTATGCTTATTTCGGACTACTTTATTATTTTGGCGAGTCCAAAAGATTTTTGGGCGGTAAAACGAAAAATCGACTAAAATAAGCCTTAGGGAGGCTGAGGTCTGAATTCAGACCTGGAAAGTCTAAGGTTTAATCATCGCTCATCATCGAGTTATTGTGGGTGCACTATCACTATGCACTTCCAGTATTACGACAAAATATTAATTTTGTTTTTCTACAAAAACTATAAACGCGAAAGTTTGTATGGATGATTATTTGGATGTTTGTTACTCTTAACGCCGCAACTACAGAACCGATTTGGCTGAAATTGGGAATGGAAATAGATTTTACTCTGGATTAACACATAGGCTACATTTCATCCCGGAAAAATCCATGGTTCCCAAGGGATTTCTGTGAAAAACTAAATTTCACCGCTAGTTTACTGTAATAATACGAGTACGAGTATAATAAAAAACCGGAGTTTGTTTTGATATGAAATTTCAACAATTTACTGTATGGGAGATATACGAGTAAATTGAAAATAGAGTGTGAAAATTCGTCGGTACCTACCACCAGTTTACATAGTCCTATTAACACTTGCCAACGCTAATTAGTAATTTCCCAACGTTACATCGCACACTGAGTCTCGAGAAGGAAAAGCGGACATAATAACTTGCGAAACTAAATACACTTTATTATAATGAGATGTAAAATAACTGACCTGGATAGTAAATAGCCTTTTTCCGCACTGCGCACTCTGGGAGTGGCGTCCGCAAAGTGCAAATAAACTTCGTCGGTGACGGAAAATTCGAGTTTTACTGTGACAGGAGCTACGTCACACCGTTTGTTCATTTATTCCCTTACAAAAACCAGCGAGTGATTCTACAGTGTGAAACTATTATACATGCTCTAACGAGTGTCTACTTTTGGTATTCCTTTGGGAGATTTTTCTGCTATTCGTCGACATGTTAACACTTGATTGCGATCTCTTTTGATGTTGAGTGACGATGCAGTGTAACTTGGTATCGCTTTAAATTTGTAAGAATATTGATTTTGCGCATACGTCTGACTGGTTGTGCTTTCTAGTATACCTTATCATTTATTGAAACGATTTTTTGGCGATATAGTTAGGTACTTTCAAAGTCCTTTTGACTTTGAATGAACTGGATGTCAAACGCCTACGAAAGCCAAAAGTTTTTCTAAAAGTAGAAGATCTAAGTACGTCTTTACCAGTAGTCTGATCAGTAGCTGGGTAGTAGAATCGAAGGTACTACTAGACCAGACCTTATCTATTGACTATTGATTGACTACAGAGACTAAGAGAAAGTTGAATGTACAGTGCGATAATTAACTTGACACCTGGCTTGAATGATGTTTGTGTATTCTTGAGTTTGGTAGCCAGGTGTCAAGTTAATGCGCACGAGTTATATCTACTTATAATTAATCATTAAATAATGAGACTAGTAAATATAGAAGCACAGTACACAGAATACAAGAATTAGGTCTTTGTACTCTGTGTGCTCTTTATTATTGATAATATTATATAGATATCACTATTACAATTTTTAAATTTCATATCGTTACGATAGGTAGTCCATTAGTATATTGTCATTATGAAATTTGTATGACAGATTAATAACTTGTTAGTTAATAAGTTTTGTCCTTAGATCTGTAAAAACCCAATTTATTTTATCAAATACTAGCGGACCCGGTCAAGCTTCGCTTTGTCTTATTTGCACTTCTTCCCTATCCCTACTCTAACCCTACCCTACCCCTCCCTACCCCTACTTCCTCTGCTTGACTCTTAAACATTTGTATGAGAAATAGAAAACGGTTGGTTTTATGGTTTTCCCGGCAATTATTCTAGTTTTTCTCACTTTTTAGACCTTCTCTATACCTCGACCAACATTTCAAGACCAAGATGAGATAAATCAGCTCAGCCGTTCTCGAGTTTTAGAGAGACTAACGAACAGCAATTCATTTTTATATTTTATCAAATATCATATCATACAATAGAACCTCACCTGGATAGTAAATAGCCTCTTTGCGCACCGTGTACTTTGCCAGCGGTATCCACAAAGTGCAAATGAATTCCGCCGGCGACGGCAAGTCCGCGTCGAGCAGCGTGACGGACGCCACGGCGGAATACCTGCCGTTCACGAACTTCAGCTTGTGCGACACGCCGTCGAGCCTCCTGCGGAAAAAACATCGTCGTTATCAACCCGATGATTATGTTTGTACTGTTTGTTTGGTACCCAGGTGTCAAGATAATGCGCACAAATTATATGTACTTAGAATGAAATCATTAAACATTGAGACTGGGAAATATATAAGCAGAGTACACAAAATATAAAAAACCAAATTCTTAAATTTCGTATCTGTGTATATAATTATTAATATAATTATGTATATAATTATTTGTTTAGTTACGATAGGTAGTGTATTAGTGTATTGTCATTTGAAACTTGTTCGACAGATTATAGTATTATATAGTTTGTTACATCTGTAAAAAACCAATGATGTTAATTATATGTACTTAGAATAAAACCATTAAACATTGAGACTGGAAAATATAGAACTCTCAGAATACAAAAAACATAATTTTGAAATTTCATATCTGTGTGGATAGTAATAATTTGGTTAGTTACAGGTCAGGTATTAGTGTATCATTATTATCAACCCATATTTGGCGTATTATTTGTTTAGTTACGACAGGTAGTGCATTAGTGTATCAACGTTATCAACCCATATTTGCCTCACTGCTGAGCTCGGGTCTCCTCTCAGAATGAGAGGGGTTAGGCCAATCGACCGCGCTGACTTAATGCGGATTGGTAGACTTCACACATACAGAGAATTCAGAAAATTCACCGTTTGAGACAAGTTAAATTTAATTTCTTAACATTTATTTACTTAAATTAATTATTATCAACATTTTTAACGGCCCAATACAGGACCATGTTTTCCTCCTTATGGTTGAAGGGATATGGAGCTTAGATCCACCACGCTGCTACAATGTCGGTTGGCGGGCTTAGGGTGATAATTTTATTTGAAAACTACTGTCAGATGTTAATGATACCGACTGCTTTACGTGCTCTCCGAGGCATGGGGATGTATCACTACGAACTTCCCAACTCTGGGCTGAGAATTTTTAATAACAATAATTATCTTAGAATAAAGAAAAGCTTATTATTTCGTAGCCCGACCGTAGAACATTTTATGGTTTTGGACCACGATGATGTAAAACCACATCACAGACTAACAACTAGATCAAAGAGATAAATAAAAAACATACATCCATTTACTCAAATATAAGCTAGAGCTAGACTATAAGCAGGGTAATACTTTGCAAAAAATGGTATATAAGCTTTCTTTATGAAACTTATTTGGGACTGTTCTCAGTAAAACTCGCTAAACCTAGACGCTAACCTGAAAAGAGCGTAAAACTGGCAAAATTCGGCAAAAGATTGACAATGATAAACGATGAAACGATAAAGTACTCAGATTAATAAACAGTAAAAGAAAATATTTTCCCTAAGCGTCTGACTCAAACGAATCACAAACTTTGTAATGCCGAATGAATAATAAATCAACGAAATATGGTTGCCAGTGGTGAGCACGGCTTACGCCTCGGAAAACAGTACTGTCATAAAATCCCTTTGAACAGACATAAGTATATGGATTTATAGGCAATGAAATTTGGCATGAATTTTGACTACGATTATGGAAATCCTCCAGCGATAAGGGCCTTCGCAATAAAACCACTCACGATTTAGAGCAATAAGCCTGAGCGAAGTATTTTCGGCCATGCAGCCGTGCTTGGAACGGAGTTGATTGCCCGTGCTCGAGGTCTTTTTATAAAACACTCCAGCCTAACAATTCTAAAAATTGTTTTTTCGGCTATTCCTAAAAAGATCCACGATTAATGCGGGGCATTGATTTTGAGAGCTCAGAGAACCCACTCTCCCGTGGGTCGTCGATAAACAAAATTCATTTCGAAAAATTCATTTTTCCGCACCGCGTTCCACTCCAGGAGATCTTATCATTAATTTACAAAAAAACACGGCGGTTAGGGTCGATTTAACAGAATTTTATTTCCCTTCTTTCTTTTGCGAAACGGCGCATTTAAGATATTTTATTAAAGCTAGAGGGTCCCGGGGAGCGGAGCAAGCATATTTTAAAGGTACAAGAAAGTTGGCAGGTAGCACCAGGTGGTGAAAGCGACCGGATTTAATCTCTGCCTTCCGAATGTTGCCAAGTTCTTCAAAAATTTATAGTTCATTCAAATTTTTATTGCGAATCACACCATGCAAAATATGTTCGGTATAATTTATTACATTGATGCCGAATTGGAAAATTACACGATGTTTTGTGAGAAGCGGAAAAGAACTTTGAATTTTTATTGCGAATAGAAAATATAAAAAAGGAAACATGTATTTTTAAATTACGCTACAATTACATTTATGTTTTACGCTGTTCGCAATAACATATAAAATGAAGAAAAAATAATTCGTTTTATTAATACAATTTTACAGGGAAAAATTATTACATCGAAGCGAGTCGCTCTATACTTTTTACACAATTACTGTAATATTGAATAATAACATGAATAAAATTATACAGTCTGCTTACAATTATGGTATTTTAAAATATAATTAGTAGAACTATATTAGCTCCGAGTATAATAAAAATGAAAGATAAACAGAAATATTTCATCATTTAATTTCGTCATTAAACTTACAAATCTTTATTTCAATATTAAAAACTTTAATAACGGCATTAAATGTAGGATAGACTAGTTTAGATTTAATGCCCTTTTTTGTTTAAAGTCAGCCATTGACGGTCAATTATTCTCACGTATCTGCAGCGCAACCGGCAATGAAGACGTTTCATAAGTCGAGCTGTCATGCACGCAGCGACCAATACACGATCAGTTATAGTCGTGGGTGCTGCAGAAACGTGAGAATAATTGATTGTCAATAGCGTGCATTAAGGTTATGATATCCAATATCAATCCAACCGGTGTATTGACAAATTGATTGGGATTTCACGACGATTATCTTAAGAAATATTTTACTTCATAACTACCCTCGTTTTGAAGTTATTGGAAGTGCATTGTTTTCTTTATTACCCCAATCATATGGCTGTAAATAAAGGAAATAGAATCAAACGGAACGCGCTAAAATACACTGGTAATAACAAAATAAAAATGGCGAAAAATACGCAATACAATTTGAAATTTTTGAGCATTCAACCAATACAATGCCGCAATGCAGCTACTATCTATGAAGTTCATACATCTAGCATTAACTATCTTAGATTGACACGTGGCTTTGCCAGTTCCACCCCCAGACATTTCCTTGTATCGGACTAATAAAAGGGGGAAGGGAGGTCGAAGTAATATGGATATCAACCATTCCATGAATTTAAGAGCTGAATAACGATTTGTTTGAAGACTTTATTCCTCTTAGCTTTCAGATAATGAATGAAATTAGTACGACAAATATCTTCTTCAATATCCTCTTTTTAGTTTTACTTACATAAAAAGAAATTCTTTAAATTAGGATCCTATTTACATTTGGTATTTATCCTTTTCTGTTTGTTAATAATGTTCTGTTTGTTCCTAAATATTGTATTTATTGTATGCAATAATAACCAGTGCACAGTAAAACTAACTGTGGTTTGTGTTGCACTATGGTTAGGCTTAATTTCAATGTGTTGTTTGTTAAATAATAATAAATAATAAATAATAATAATAATAACTAGAACATATTTTTTTATTTTTACAAGTTCGCCCTTGACTATAATCTCCCGATGGTAAGTGACGATGGTAATCTTAGAAATCATTTTGGTTTCTACACGACATCGTACCGGAACGCTAAATCGCGTGGCAGTACGTCTTGTACGGTATGGTGGTAACTAGCCACGGCCGAAGCCGAAAAACAAATATATCATGGCCGACAGGCGTTTTGGCCTGTATTGTCAAAAAAATATTTAAAAATTTAAATTTTTCAAGTTTCAAAAAATTATGTTATTTTGTTTATTAAATAAATTGATAAAGACCAATTTAAGAGCATTTAAAAAAAAGTGTCAACTAGCCTATTGTAAAATAGTATAACGCAAATTAAATAGGTCATACTTTAGCAAAGTTATCCACTCAATTTTGACTGTCCAAAGGCTTTTTGTTTCAACACTGTATTATCAATTTTGCTCGCTATTTGGAGATTTTGCTTTAATCGTCAATTTACGACTAAATACTGTCTGTTAATGCAGTTTAATTCGAATTATAGTGCATTATGCGGTCGGTTTTATCGAAATTAACTTTGGCGTGTACACATTTTATTCATTAAACGAGTTTAATTTTAAAGTTATGGTTAATTAATGGGGGATTATTTTACTGTTAATCGCAAAGTAATAATAATTATGTTAATAACGAATTTTACTCATAATAATCTCATTAAAGTCAAATTCCAAAAATAATAATTATTAAATAGCAACGAATTTTAAGAATAATTTCAATATTATTTGACAGGCATACTTTTCTGAGATTTTTTTCTTTTCTTTAATATCTTGTCATAATTTTAACTTTAAAAATCCGTTTAGCTATTCCAAATACTAGCCCGAATAAACAGATAGGCAGACAAAAAATTAAAAAAGGTTGATTCTGTAAATAACTCTAAGCATTTGACAAAACACTGATATTTTGAAATCACAGACAAACACTTAAATTTTATTTATTTGTATTGATTATTTAAGCCTCAAAGCTCAATGGTAAAGGGGCCGGACTTGTAATCGAGGGGTCGTGGTTCGATCCCTGGCCTGGTGGACTATTGTCGTACCCACTCCTAACACACTATTTTCTGATTAGTTGGTGGGGAATGGGAATATTTTGGCATATTAATATGGCAGTGTTGTGGATCTCGACAAAGAGGTCCTGGGTTCGTATCCCATCAGGGTCAACTTAAGATTTAATATTAATATTTTAAATAAATTGGTTCAGGTCTGGTGTGGTGGTAGGTTTCGGCTGTCGCTAGTTACCACCCTACTACTATATGACGTCTAGCGTTCCGGTACCATGCCGCGTAGGCACCGTCAGAGGTTCCTACCTCTGACGGTGTCATCCATACATGGAAGAAGGTAGAATAAAGTTGTATCTCATCCAAGTACCTATTTGCCATCTTAACCCTCATTCGCACGAGAGATTTTTTTCGTACGTTAAAACAGCGTTAAATGAAGATCTATTTACAACGCCGAAAATTGAAAATGCAACACTGCACGAAAAAAAGCGTCGTGTTTCAAAAACGTGTGCACAAATACTTGGGAATGCATTTTTGAACGCTTTTTTAACGTCCGTTTAAAAAACTCTTGCTTAACCAGTGGTCTAATTCACTATATTGGTCTTTATTATCAATTTATTGAAGTGGACAACGAAGTGTCATCTACATACTACCTATATGATATACACTTAGACCATTAATAATTAATTTGTTTTTTATTTTGATGGGTTGATAATAAAAACCAAAATAGGAAATAGGCCAGCTGGACTGGAATGTCGATTATCATCGGGAGAGATCGCAATCAAGCAACTTGTCATAAAAAAAATGTCGAATATTCTGAAAAAAAAAGGAACGTGTGTTTCTCGAAAGGGAAGGAGACACGTTACTTGCGAAGCGGCTTACCTTCCTATATGAAGTTATCACTTGAAAAAAAATAAAAAGGTTGAGCTCACCTGTTAGGCGTGGCGAGCGTGAGGTTGGGCGCGGGGAAGGCGCCGTCTGCCGCGCAGATGACGTTGACGGTGTCATCGTCCGTCTTGTTCTGGATCAGACGGAAGTTGGTCTCCGGCACTGAAACACGACACGCCGTTATACGCCATGTTGTGGTTACGTCACACACGGTCAAGTAACCCATCAAGTCTGCAGCTCGCATTTATACAGCAGATGATATCAGAACTATCACGTTACTATCACGTTGACGTAAACGCAAATTTATTATGGAATTGAAACAGTTGTGCATTAGTGCCACTAGATGGCGTTGTTTCAATTTCTTAGAAAATCGCGTTTACGTTACGTGACAGTAACAGTATCAAACTGCCACTAGGCCCTCTGATTACTATCAAGTTAATTATTCGTGAGTAACTTCATCTCGATGAGACAATCAACTTTTTATTTTCGAATATTCTTGATTCTGGTAGCTTATTGAGTTACCAGCGTGGTACATTATCTCGTTTCGACGCACAAAAAATTTTTATTTCCTGGTAACTCAGTTAGCTACCAGAATTGAGAGTTTTCGTAAATATAAAAGTTGATCGTCTCATCGAGAGGAGGCTACTCACGAAAAAATAACTTGATAGTAATGAGTTGTACAAAATGTTCTACGGATTCCTGACTATTGAGCACTATTGTTATATACGACGCTTGAACCACAGGGTAAGGCAAGACTAAAACTCAAGTAAACTTTTGGATATTATTTTAATTTATAATTGACCGTGTGTGGCTGGCCTTATGTATTATTATATGAAAATTACCTTTTTATGAAAATATTTTACCTAACAGTTTTTAGGTACCTACTACTGTAATATAGGATTTATTACAAATTATGTTTTATTACAATTTAATAGCAAGTATTAAAATAAACGAAATAGCGTTACTATTACGGAAACATACTGTAGTTACAATATTTAAAAAGAAAACAATTCAATTTATCCTTTGCATGTTAAGTTTAATTTATCTTTTTATTGTTTTAATTTATAATTGTATTTTTGTGTGCAATAAAGTATTTCTTCTTCTTCTTCAATATAAAAAGTATCATAAAATCCTGGACACACTTCATGGCTCAACTATGACTTATCTAATAACACCGTTGAATACGTGTAGGTAGATAAATCAATCATTCAATATTGTACCATAGACGAATAGTCTAACAAAGACATTCTAAACAATATTTCGTCACTTCACCACAAAATACGAGGTCTAAACGACATCATTAACATAAGTTACGGTGGGCATTTAGAAGTCACATTTTCCCAAATTTCCTCATTAGATGTAATGTTCCCAAATAACTTACTCTTATCCTGTTTCCTTCTGCCGTTTCACTTCGCCGGTTTGATGTTAAAACGATTATAATTATTTAACGTACTTATACTTTGGAACAAAACAAACTTATTTTACTAATAGTTATTGTATTAAATGTAATTATTTTTTTAATTTATTACTAGCGGACCCAGTCAAGATTCGCTTTGACTTATGTACACTTCTTCCCTACCTCTACTCTCACCCTACACCTAGCTTACCCTACCCCTACCCTACTCCTACCCTACCCCTCATCTATAATAATATTATAAAGCGGAAGAGTTTGTTTGTTTGGAACTACTGCCCACAGCGTGGAAACCGCTATTTCTTTCATTGTCACATACAACAAACTTGGAACAAGATAGCATTAGTTCGGTTTGCTTACAAGAAGACGAGTCTAATGAAGATGACATTAATGAACCGTCGGAGAGTGTAACGGAACCTTCACTCCCCACCACTCAACCCCTCTCCGCGCGCGCAATGCGTGCAGCAGCGCGTCGCGCAGCCGCTTCGCAGTTTGGATCGTGCCGCGATGCAAGAACCAGCTCATGACTAAGGGCCCCGTATGGGTTCGAAACTAGTCGGGCATACTCCGACGTAATATCACGTGAGTTTTAGCCGTGTTTCATAATCAATTAATTGGTAATTATTGATTACTATATTAATTTACATAATTGTTATTAGTGTTAAATTTTGAAATACAAATTATGATAAAAGTTTGTGTATGCGGATGTCAAGGAGACGCGTTACGTTTGTTTTTTTTTCGGCTTCACCACGTTGTAAAGACTTATTCTGGATCATCTTTATTCTGTGGCTGTTATGAAAAAAAATAAATGAAAATCATTATAGCCTGCTTGTAACAGCTGGCCCAGTAAATAACAGCTTGAAGTTGTAAGTAACGAGCTGTTAACATTCCGTGGTCGTGTGCAGTGGTACAACGGTTTTGTTTTATAAAATTGCAATTTCTTTGCTTGCTCTTGCTTGTGAACATCTGGTCTTGTTTCTTGCTATGTTTACTTTTACGTTCCCGTTGGAGAATTTAATTCTCAAGTGTAATATAAGTTTGAAACTTTATTGAGGTACGGACTAATGGAGTAAGTGTTTTAAGTTTAGGAGTGTTTGTTTATTTATTTTTATAAAAATAACAACTTATAATAATCTCATTATTGATACAAGTTGGGGGAGTTTGCTAAAAGTTGTCACTAACCATGTTCTTTTACCTGTTGCTTAATTAGTAGTTATACAACTTAACAGCCACAATGTCCTACAAATTGCGTGGTACATTCCGACGCTCAGAAATTTTCATTACCTGTTAGCTACCAGAATCAAGAATTTTCGTCAATAAAAAAGTTAACTGTCTAATCAAGATGAAGCTACTCACGGAAAATTAACTTGATAGTAATTACTTAGAAATTTGTTCCACGGATTCCGGACCATGGCAGTTATATCAATACAAGAATTTTTTGGTAATTTTTAAAATATATGGCAATTACGTACTCTTGAATTTCAAACGAAATTACAAAAATCGGTTGTCTGTAAAGTCGGTTTACCGACATAGTTGAACGTGACAACGTCAAAAGAAAATGTTCGTTTTTCTAAAATACTGTTTAATAATCTTCATAGACCAGAACATACTTTATTTCTAGTAAAAAAAATTGGCAACCCTAGAGCGAGGGAACGACGCATGACGTCATCTTTTTTTGAGTTTGCAGCTCCATTGAATTATAAGACGTTGTCACGTCAAAAATAAAAAGTTAAACAACAGCAGACCAAAATAAATAACAAATAACAATTTTCATAATTGGAAAATACAATTTGTCAGTGACATATATCTTCCCCGATAAACACCCATGATGAAGATAACGATATTTTTCTCCACAATGTGTTCTTGATTTGTTGCTATCTGCCGCGGGCAATATTACCTTTCCCGTAAAAATACCGACATAAATCTGCAAACTGTCGCTAACTTTCTGCAAGGTGGGAGTCGAGCGTACACAATATTCCCATCTACGTAGTCGTATTTTATAGATTACCGATAACTTTATGACTGTAATAACACCTACGTAATATACCTGATTACGTTTGTATAAGAATGTGTGTATTGTTTGACGTTTTAAGATTTTTTTTTTTTATTCTTCACAAGTTAGCCCTTGACTACAATCTCACCTGATGGTAATTGATGATGCAGTCTAAGATGGAAGCGGGCTAACTTGCCTTACTCTTGCCAGGAGGAGGATGAAAATCCACACCCCTTTCGGTTTCTACACGACATCGTACCGGAACGCTAAATCGCTTGGCGGTACGGCCGAAGCCTCCCAACAGCCAGACCTGGACAAATTAAGAAAATCTGAATCTGCCCAGCCGGGGATCGAACCCAGAACCTCCGTTTTGTAAATCTACCGCGCATACCATTGCGCCACGGAGGCCGTCAAAAGATAGGAAGTTGGTGGTGTTACGAAGTTAAGTCGTCCAAGAAGGAGAGAGAGGAAGTATTCTTTGCGACTGAGCTCCTGTTCAGAAAGCTTTTGTGTTTTGGTTTAAAAAGAAGAGAGAGAGAAATACTTACTTAAACAATACACTCATCACTATCTAGCCCCAAAGTAAGCATACAGCGTAGCTTGTATTACGGGTACTAAGATAGCTAGCTGATTTTATATCATAAATTTAAATACAGCGCCAATTCAATTTGTTATTATTATCAAGATAGTGGTCATTACAGACATTGTCACCACTATACCGTGAACCCGTGTTGGAGTATTGTGGAAGATCTGAGCTCTAATTTCCCTCTATGTCTATATAGCATTGTCCCTGTACTCGTCATCGTCATATCAGCTGATGGACGTCCACTGAAGGGCTAACTTTTAAAGAATAAAAAAGAAAAAAAAGGCATATATCTACCTTACGTGTGATAAAAATCATCAAGAAACTCAAGATCACTCATACTAATAACATCTCTCACACATGTAGACAGTAAGTATACGTAACGCGAATTTCATATTTCGCCGGCTAGCTGCTCGTAAAACGTTTACCTACTCCCCACATGACACGTATCCACTACGACCGTCATCTACAAACGCCTTACGGTCCAAGTAATATACTTAGAGCGAGTTTAACTTTCTGTAACAAATAGGCTGGTGGGAGGCTTTGGCGGTGACTAGTTACTACCCTACAGGCAAAGACCCGCCAAGCGATTTAGCGTTCCGGTACGATGTGGTGTGGAAAACGAAAGGTTTGTGGATTTTCATCTTCCTAAAAAGCCAGTTTCCATCTTAGATTGCACAATCATTTACTATCAGGTGAGATTGTAGTCAAGGATGCTATCACCTGATAGTTGTTGATGGAAAGAAAAATAAAGGTGGTCTAAATATCAAGCTTAGTTCAATTACTCGCCGTGTAATTGCATAGATAGAAAAATAGGCATAGAATTCCCCAAACATCGAGTCTGCCGTTACATTACAACATGCCTAACTGCGTAGCTATTGCCAAGCTGGTATATTTTTCGTTTACTGCGCTATAAACCATAAACCACCACAATGCCCTTTGTTCATAGCATACTTGAAGTTTGCAATATTATTACACATACAATATACAAAAGTACGTATACCACTGCCACAATATATTATATCTTTTTCTATTCACGAGTGGCCTTCTAGGTTATATGCTTATTTGCTATCTTTCAGTTAAACAGAGCAAAAATACAGAGACATTCGTATGCATATATCTTGCATTGCATCATCACTGAGTGAAACAATAAAAATCAATGTCACTTTTCGTTGTAATTTTATAACTCAAGGATGGGCTAACATATCCAAACCAAATTTTTTTACCAATTTTTTGTTTTGTTCGGACTATTTAGTAGATGGTTTGTGTGAAGTTTGCACAAAATCGGTCGATCAGTTCTTCATTTATCCCAATTTTTGTAATAAATGAATTCAGGGGTAGTGTAGGGTAGGGGTAGGGTAAGGGGGACGGTAGGAATAGCAGTAGGGCAATGTAGGGTAGAGATAGGGAAAAAGTGCACGTAAGTCAAAGCGAAGTTTGACCGGGTCAGCTAGTCTATACTAATATTATAAAGCTGAAGAGTTTGTTTGTTTGATTGAACGCACTAATCTCAGGAACTACTGGTCCGATTTGAAAAATTCTTTCAGTATTAGATAGCCCATTTATCGAGGAAGGCTATAGGCTATATATTATCCTCGTATTCATACGGGAACGGGAACCACGCGGGTAAAACCGCGAGGCGTCAGCTAGTATATTATATAATTACTAATCAATATCAAACAGTTCTGTAATTTTTATTTCCTTAATTAATAAATACTCTTCAAATATAGCTAACTAAAACGCGTAAGCTTATATCTTGGGCAAGTAAACAACTTGTATTTATGCCAGCATCTGTTATCCGTTCCGCATCTTTTTGCGCCCGAAGCAGTAAGGCTTCCGAACGGAACAAAACGGGTTATCGTTTGAACTTCGGCCTTCACGATAGTTTGCTTTCTTATGAATTTTTTAAGGTTCATTTTTAGCCACTTTTTCTCACATCCTCCTGTTTGTAGAGTTCTGGCAAAAAATGTGCAGTCTGCCAACAAAAGTGAAGACTTAAAATTAAATGTGGTTTTTGGTTTTGCAAATTTATTATCTATACTAATATTATAAAGCTGAAGAGTTTGTTTGTTTGATTGAACGCGCTAATCTCAGGAACTACTGGTCGAATTTGAAAAATTCTATCAGTATTAGATAGTTAATTTATCGAAGAAGGCTATAGGCTATATATTATCCCCATACTGCTACGGGAACGAGAACCACGCGGGTGAAACCGCGCGGCGTCAGATAGTTAGATTGTAAAATACTAGCGGACGCCCACGACTTCATCCGCGTGGAATTTAGTTTTTCACAAATCCCGCGGGAACCATGAATTATTCCGGGATAAAAAAGTACCCTATATGTTAAGGAAACCACCAGCCAAAAGTATTAATTACGCACAAACGTAATTCCAATCAAATTCCCAGTTAAAATGTAGTAGGTAAGTAGGCACTAATTAAATGGCCTTAATATTAGTAAAATGATATTGAAAATCCAATTTCCATTGTTTGTCGGGTTGTCAAAATTTAATAATTAAGTTTGATACTAAATTGAAACCTTCATTAAATATTGGAACTAATAATTTTAGCGTAAATGACTGATCCTATCTATTTCCGCTAATATGCATAAAATAGTCAGATTGCAGATTAACCTGTTTAAAATCTGCAGATTATTCAGGTTAATTTAGTTGTATTTTGAAGATATTATATGAAAAGTTACTAATATAAATAGCTAGCTTACGTCGCGCGATTCCACCCGCTCGGTTCCCGTTTTCGTAGGAATACGGGGATTATACACACATATAGCCTTCCACGATGAATGGACTATCTAACATTGAAAGAATTTTTCAAATCGGACCAGTAGTTTTTAATATTAGCACGTTCAAGCAAACAAACAAACTCTTCAGCTTTATAATATAAGTATACTTAGATAATAAGGTGATAATACTTAGATAAGACGGGGAAGCACATCTGTCACCACGCTAAGTAGAGCTAATTTATCTACCTGTGAACAATCACAGCATAGTACGTTATAGTCCATTGGATATGACATATGCCTTTGATTTGGAAGGTGTAGGTTCGAATCTAATCCAGGGCATACACCTCTAACTTTTGGGTAAGATGCTTTTTTAAGAAATTAAATATCACATGTCACAAACGGAAGGAAACCTGCCTGCATACTTGGGAGTTTTCTTAATTATTTACGTGTGTGAAGTCTGCCAATCCGCATTGGGTCAGCGTGATGACTACCAGCTACTATCAGCCTAATCCCACTCATTCTGAGAGGAGACTCGTGCTCAACAGTGAGACAAATATCTATACAAAGTAATATTATAAAGCTGTTTGTTTGGTTGAACGCGATAATCTCAGGAACTACTGGTCCGATTTGAAATATTCTTTCAGTGTTAGATAGCCCATTTATCGAGGAAGGCTATATAGGTTATATAATTTCCCCGTATTCCTGCGGGAACGAGAACCTAGTCAGCTAGTAGGTTAATAAAGATAATGTACAATTGAAAAGTTAAAAGTAAGTAAATGTTTACGATGGTATTAAACGCAAGCTTTTAGGAAAGTCTTATTATAATGTTAATGAGTATATAAATGATAACAAAAGGTTGGTGTTAAACTGTATTATACGACTGTGTGCTTAGTTTTAAATAAGTTTGTAAAATGGTGGTAAACAAAAAAAATAAACCTTGGCTGAGTTTGTTGTGGGCTCTTCTCAGACCAAGGCGCGCTTGGAACCCTCGTAACTTTAATTTTAAGTTTTCGACTATTGGATAGAAGCAGGCGTTACTTTGCGGAAGTTCATCATGATTATATAATGATTTATTTATTTTGCTATCATCCGCGAAAAGTCGACGAACCCATTCGACAACGTCACCCAGGTCCGACAAAATACTCTCTACGTACGTTTCACCCCGAAACCGGAGCATCCTCAGGAGATGTTGACTCTACAACGTGGCACGTAGTGAGTATTTTGTCGGACCTGGGTGACGTTGTCGAATGGGTTCGTCGACTTTTCGCGGATGATAGCAAAATAAATAAATCATTATATAATTTTCGACTATTATTACCACCATTAGATTAAATTAAATTATGACATAATCTTGACTTTTCAAAAGTGCTTGTAAACTAAACCTAATTGAAATAAATGAATTTTGAATTTTGTGGTTACAATTAGCCTTAAGCAGCTATTTTGCAAAGATAAATTTATACTTCGGTACAGTTTCAATATATATCTAAGTGCTGTAACAAAAGCGGTATCGCAACAGCATCGAACAAAACGTAGAGCGATTCACATTTACGACACCCATATCAGTTATTCGTAACACTAAAGCATAAAATATTGCCAAGCAATAAAAATAATTGAACTTTGGCTCTGCGTGGTGTGGATACGACTATTGTTTACGTGTATGTATCTACATACTCGCAGACTTTGAAATTTTACACTCTCAATAGGCCTTACATGCGTCCAACGACATATTATCTCGTGAAGAGAAATTGACAAATATCGACCAATAGCGGTCTCTGGCTAACGCGACCTGAGTGAATTTACTACTTATATTTGAAATAGATATTATATGTTTTCTGCCTCCTACTATAATCTATACTAATATTATAAAGCTAAAGAGTTTGTTTTTTTGTTTGATTGAACCCGCTAATCTCAGGAACTACTGGTCCGATTTGAAAAATTCATTAAGTGTTAGATTGCCCATTTATCGAGGAAGGCTATAGGCTATATTTTATCTCTGTATTCCTACGGGAACGGGAAGCACACGGAAGAAACCGCGCGGCATCCACTAGTATATTATACTAGACCATGCTATTTTTATTTACAAATCCCACGGAAATCGTTATTTTTTCAGTGATAAAAAGTAGCTTTTGTTATGCTCCTAGTTCCAATTTATCTATATACCTGCCCATCTAAATCGCTTCAGTGATTTTTAGAAAAGGAACAAAAAGACAGACAGGCGGACAAACCGATAGACAGAGAGATAAACTTTCTCATTTATAACTTGTATGAAAAATAATACAATATGGAACTTATGCTAACTTATCCTAATAACTATACAAATCTTGCCCACGTGGAATGGTGGCAAGAATACTGGCTGCATTTCCGCGCTGGACAGCCAGGCTCCTTTGCGCAAAAAATGAGCCAGCCCTTCTGTCACTTGTATGGATTTACGTAAAAAAGCCACTCACCGAAAACAATCATTTGTTTCGTCCTAGAATCCTCTTCCATAAACGTGGACACAACACAAGTGTAGTCGCCCGAAATGTCCGTATTCGGTTTCACTATACGCAGTGCCCTATGCATTTTTAACGAATCATTGCTCGCTCTGTACGTCAGGTCTACGCGACCCCTCAATATCCCCATGTCCTGCGGCTTCTTCGTCGCTATCCACTGGTACACCAGCCGCGTTTTGGTCTTAAAGAACCACTTCACCATTAACCCTGAGGTATCGTTCCCATACGTGTAATCACAGTCTAACACCACCGCGTCCTGCACTCCGTATTGTATCGTCTCCGGCACATCCACTTTCACTATCTTCACAGCGTATAGTCCTGTAACAAAGAGACAAATATCTGAGTATTCCATGAATTCACCATGCGCTTGTTGGGACCATCATGTAGCGGACAGAGAAATAGATAGATGTGACATACCTTGTAACGATAAAATTACATATTGTCGACCAATAGCGGCGGATCGAAAATATTGCTGTCTCTTTTGACATCATCGCAACGAAAGAGATAGTAGTATTTCCGCTTCGGCCGCTATTGGTCGACTGTATTTTTCTCGTCACGAGATATATTGTAGCGCGCAACTTTGGCCTAGTACCTACACGGGATTTAAAACAACGAGTAAGGGTTAAGAAATTCCTTCTTATCATAACACTCCTCTGCTCGGTTTACATTGTTCTACCTGCCTAGAAAAGTTTGGCAAGAGCCTACTAGAGTTTTGGATACCTGATACAATAAAATTAAATTAGATATCCAAAATTCCAAGTAGAACTTGCAGTAGTTCTAGTAAGGTTAAGGTCATTAAACAGTTTATAAAGAAATTCTGTTAGTAAACTTCTACGGCATAATAATCTAACCGCATAGCAATATTTAATTAGTTCATTTGTTAGGTCATAACTTATTCACTTTGTTAATTCTACACTGTTTATTCCGAACTTTGTTACAATGTTGATGAATACTTTGACCCGCGAAACTTTGGTTATCTTTATAACAATAACAAGAATATTTCATTGTACTCTGTTGCCCTCTAGCGTTTTTGGTCCAAAATGTTTGTATTTAAGCGAGCGAGCAATCTAAATAATTACAAGTAACTGACTGGTAATAATAACAGCGATAAATAAACTTTTGTGTTTTAATAGGACGGTGATTTCCTAAGCCAAAGATTAATGGAGAAGAAGAGGAAATTTCTTACTTTGACCTTCGCGATCTCATTATCAATTTTCAGATATAAGAGAGTCGGGATATTATAATTAACATCATCATTATTATCAATTTATATTCGGCTCACTGCTGAGCTCGAGTCTCCTCTCAGAATTAGAGGGGTTAGGCCAATAGTCTACCATACTGGCCCAATGCGGATTGGCAGACTTGGCACACGCAGAGAATTAAGAAAATTCTCTGGTATGCAGGTTTCCTCACGATGTTTTTCCTTCACCGTTTGATACACGTGATATTTAATTTCTTAAAATGCAAACAATTGAAAAGTTGGAGGTGCCCGGACCGGATTCAAACCCACACCCTCCGGAGTCGGAGGCAGAGGTCATATCCACTGGGCTATCAAGGCATTCGCATTATGCCGTGATAGTCCAGTTCTAATTATAATTGGCTTAAATTACATTACAGCAATAGTAAGTTATCACACGAGAAAGAAGTTCATGAAGATAAAAATTTCGGCGACGATTGTTATGTCATGTCACGAGGATGCAATGGATCTTCAGGTTCATCATAATCATCTTTAACAACCCTTATTCGACTCACTGTCGAGCACGAGTCTCCTCTCAGAACGAGGATTGGGCTAAATCTACCACGCTGGCCCAATGCCGATGGGCAGACTTCACATTGGAAGAGAAATAACAAAAATATCTGGTATGCAGGTTTTCTCACGATATTTTTTCCTTCCTTCCTAAAAAGTTGGACGTGCATGCTTTGGACCGGATTCGAACCTGCGCCCTCGGAATCGAAGGCACGGATATGATCCACTAAGCTTCAGATTAATAATAATAAAAGGTCTCCTAATCTATCTATGTTTTACCCATAATCTATGTACTGCCCATTAACCTTCAAAGGCATTACGAAATAGACGTCAGGTTGGTTGGTCGGCGAGTTTATATTGTAAACAACATTGATTTATTATGTTCTTTTTACTTTAGTAAACAAAAACAATTCCACTTGACTGACAGCACATTAATGGATGCGTCAATAAATAGGCCAATCCGATGTTGAGGTCAGTAAAATAACAATGGTTTTATAAGTGACTGCAGACCTCGCGGTTTTACCCGCGCAGTTCCGGTTCTCATATGGTGCTGATAGACTTGAGCAATCTATACTAATATTATAAAGAGGTAAAGTTTGTAAGTTTGTAAGTTTGTCACATTTTTTAAATGGGGTAATCTTCGGAACTACTGGTCCGATTTTAAAAATTCTTTCACCAGTAGAATGCTACATTATCGGAGAGTGCTATAGGCTATATTTTATATAGATATTATATATATTAGCCGAGTTATCACAGTTTTTGTCATACAGGTCGGACTGAAAATTCTCTTAAACAGACTTATTCGCATGCGCTGCCTTAACTATTGTGTAAAATTGAAATTAATGTATGGAGGCTTTATGACCCTTTAAAAGTTCTACAAAAAAGTCCGCGACACCATATATCTATCTTCTATATGTTAGCAGATATAGTACCTTTTGTGTTTAAAAAATTATTAATTTTATATACTTAGGTTCACGTCATTATTTATACAACTAAACTTTAGTCCTTATTAAAATAAATTATTTAATAATCACAAGGATATTATGGAGATAAGATTTGCCCTTTACAGTATGTTAATTACTTAAATAGTTTCGGAGATAATACAAAATTTCTAAAAGACGCAGAAATTCCGCTATATGACGCCCGGCGCTTTCATTTACGTAGTTCCCGTTCCCGTGTGAATATGGGGATCAAACATAGCCTATGACACTCGCAAATAACGTAGCTTTCTATTGGTAAAACAATTTTCCAAATCGGTCCAGTAGATCCAGAGATTACCTCCTACAACCACACAAACTTTACCTCTTTATATTATTAGCATAGAAGTTTCTATTTCTCTTGTTCATACCACTACTCTCGAAGGACTGGACCGATTTTACTAAGGGTAGGAGTAAGATAGAGAAATTACAGGGTAGGGTAGGGTACGGGTAGGGAAGCGTAGGGGTAGTGTAGGGGAAGGGTAGGTTTATGGCCGGGTTTAGGGTAGTGGTAGGGTAGAGGTACGGGTAGGATAGGGAAGTGGTAGGGTAGGGGTAGGATAGGCGTGAGATAGGGGTAGGAAAGGGATAGGGTACGGGGAGGGTAGGGGTAGGATGGGGGTAGGGTGTAGGTAAGGTAAGGGTAGGTTTGGGGTAGGGTAGGAGTAGGGGTAGGGTGGGGGTAGGGGTAGGGTAGGGTAGGGGTAGGGTATATGTAGGGGTTGGGTAGGGTAGGGGTAGTAGTAAAGTTGACATCGAAATTTACGCGGACGAAGTCGCGGGCGTCCGCTAGTAACTTATAATGAGCATTCGTGCGAATGTTACATCACAGAAAAATACGAGAACATTTTAGCGATCAGTTTTGCTATGAATGGAAGCAACGGATAGAGAGTTCGCTAGAATTATATCAAGATGTTCGTAGCAATATTTGGCTCTATGCTTGGCTCGGCTTGTTGTTCAGTTGGACAAATATAAAAACGGCGTAGCTCGATGTTCTGTTACAAGTGAATGCTCAAGTCTACACCACCTTTAGAGATACAGGGATAAAATATAGCCAGTCGTTCTCGGGATGTCTATTTATTGGCCGGTGTTTGACGACAGTGAACATGATTGAGAATATCACACGATTGAAGTATATAGTGAGAGCCTGCGGACATCCAGACAAACCTCATTTTATGAAGGTGGACATAGAAAACACATCGGGCAGGGGAGGTGAGTGTTAGTTCAATCTGAAAGGATCCTCCAAACCTACACCCAAGGTCACAAGTCCTGGGACCTGCTCGAGGCGTTTTCTCTACCACTAAACGATGTCAACCACTGTCGCTACAGCCCGTCACGTTATATTATATCACTCCCTGATAACGTGTACAAATAAAGAGTATTAAATAAATAAAATAAAACGTAGCTCTCCATTGGATAAGAATTTTACAAATCGGTCCAGTTGTTTCAGAGTCTATTCAATTCAGTAAATAATCAAATATTTTCTGTTTATAATATTAGTACTTATATAGATGGAGTGTGATTTGCAGCACATGTGCATCACGTTGTTATTCTTATCCAGATGGCGTGATTACGGTGATTATAATTAGACTCTGCAAAGACTTTATTGAGGACAGGCCTATTTACCTACCTATTTGAGGTATCGTTAGCAAACTTTCAACCCGAAGAAAGAAATATTTAATTTAATGTTTTAAATAAATTCCGAACCTGGGTCCTATGATCCATAGGCTAAAAACGTTGGATCTAAGGTACTACCATGGATTTCAATAAATTAATTTAATCATTATTATACAAAAATTGAATAATGGACTTCATTTGCGACTTCATGAACACGACAAAACTTTTCCTGATATTTAAAATACATTAATATTCATCAGAATCATGGAATAAATTGAGCAATATTTCATTTTGCTAAAATAATCAATTTGTGTTTTGAAATTTCAGTTATCTAAAAGTCAATTAAATTGCTTGGAACTAAAATTTTTTTTAGGCTAAAAATGTGTCCGATGCAATAATGTGGTACGAAATTGATTTGACATGATATTTTCATTCTAGAAATAGAAATGAAAATAGAAAATACTTTATTTGTTTGATCAACACATTGAAGACTTAAAACTAAAATACTTGAAACTTTAAACTATTTTATACTAATACTTAGAATTACATATGTTGTGCCAATAAAACGGATCCGACTTCGATCGGATTCTATTCTAATGGAACAGATTTACATAAGTTTATTTGAAAACTTGTGAAAATTCAAGTTAGTGAGAGAGTGAGAAGAGGAAGGCAGCGGATTATATTGTGTGGTGGCCTTGTTAAAATAATATTCATTTAATTTTTTTTATACAAAATATTAGGTTACCAACTAAAATATTTACTTTACAGTCAGAAATAGGTACTCGTAGTTGTCTCCTTTGCTGCGGAACATCTAATCCACAGTAAGACTTTCGTCGCCATTACTATTTATGTAATACCCGAGAGTCGATGTTGTTGAGAGCTGATTTAAATTCATCCTGAGCGCTGCTTAAAAAGCTCATCCTAAAAATCGGAGTCCCACTTAAATTTTCATCAGCTGACATTGATAAAGCAAAAGTAGATTTGATAAAATAAAAGTGTATTTTAGTCGCGTTTGTCAACTGACGTGATTGAACTGACGATGACGATTCGTCAAAGTCACGATAAAATATTAAATCTCGATTCAGAAATAAAATTTCGTCCATCATTCGAAAATATAAAATAGAATCAACAAATGGATGACGATGAATTTTTAAATAAACATGAAAAAAGTGAAAGCATTTTACAATTTCCATCGTTTTGATGCTATTTCATAATCTATGCCGTTTGCATATCTCTACAATCAAGTCTGGTATGATATAAAGTCAAAGTCAAAACTTGGAATTTGACTTTATATTAGACTTTGACTTAGATTTATTTATTTCAATTAATCTTAATTGGTCCAGGTTTGGCTGGTGGACTTTGACCGTGGCTAGCACCCTAACGGCAAAGACGTACCGCCAAACGATTTAGCGTTCCGATACAAAGTCATGTCATGTCATTTCATCCTCCTAACAAGTTAGTCAGATTCCATCTTAGATTGTATCATCACTTACCATCAGATGAGATTGTAGTAAAGGGCTAACTTGTAAAAAATAAAAATAAAATAGCTATCGGTATAGCTGGTAAACTAAGGCTTTCTTTAGGCTGAAATCTTCATTATTTAGGCTGAAAAGTTTCCTAAGTTCTTGTTGACCTAATAGTATGTGTTCTGTGCTATAGGTAAGTGTAACCAAATATTATGGAGTTTGGAACGTGGTGAATTGGGAAGGTAGCAGGTTTCAAGGAAAAATGAATACCTACTTCTAATTGGTTTTGAGACAGCTTACAAATCCTGGACGTCATATTTCCAAGCTGATATAATTAACCACGGAACCAATAAGGCAGTTAACATGTACAATATTACCTACTACCTACTACTATCTATTGATGAGTTCCTTTATGATAAAGATGCTTGGAGGCCGTTGGACCTTCACACAGGACGTAAAATTATAAGAAATTGTGATTTTGTCATCAATTGTAAAATATAATATTGTATGATTTTCTTTAAAAGAGCAACTGTTGAGTTTCTTCCCAGTTTCTCAGCAGAACCTACCATCCGAATCTTTACAAATGGTCAACTGACGTATTAAAAGTGCTTGTAAACTGAGCCTACTTGAAATAAATGAATTTTGAACTACTAGTTAAATATTAAATAATGCCTATTAGGTGCAAATAGAAAACGTTATATACTGGCATGCCAAAACGTGTATCGACATGTTTAAGTTGAGCGTCCTCGTGTTTATAATAAACAAGGTCTGCCCCGAGGCAAGCATTAGGTTGTTGTATCATGTTATAATAATAATTATTACTATCGATATTTTGCTGAGTATTACTTACTCAGCACTAAATATATTACCTACTGAATTCGGTAATTATAAACAACACAACTAAATTAACGTCAAATACTGTTTGTTTTACCTAGTTCGGTTTGGTACGACGATACGGTTTAGGCAACTTGTAGACCGCTTAGAAATCAATTACAATAATTTGTAGATAACTTTATATTAATTACTTGGAAATAAATATCATCGATATTTTGCTGACACTGAATTTGCTAATCCTAAACGATATATAAGCGTTTGGAACCCTCGTAACTTTAGTTTTAAGTTTTCGACTATTATTACCACCATTAGATTAAATTAAATTATGACATAATCTTGACCTTTCAAAAGTGCTTGTAAACTAAGCCTAATTGAAATAAATGAATTTTGACTTTTGATACAACAACTACTCGAATAAAATTAACCATAGCTGAGATGGCACTTACTTAGTACTTTTAATGTGCCACTTGTATCTATACTAATATTTTAAAGCTGAAGAGTTTGTTTGTTTGTTTGATTGGACGCGCTAGTCTCAGAAACTACTGGTCCGATTTGAAATTTTTTTTCAGTGTTAGATAGCCCATTTACCGAGGAAGGCTATAGGATATATATTATCCCCGTATTCTTACAAGAACGGGAACCACGCGCGTAAAACCGCGCGGCGTCAACTAGTCTCTTATAATTTTACTAGAAGCGCTTACGCGCGCTTTCACCCGCGTGTTAGATTTACAAGACGGAGGTCTTGGGTTGAATTGATCCAGGTCTGGCTGGAGGGTGGCTAGTTACCCCCTACCTTCAAATACGTACCGCCAAGCGTTTCGGTACGATGTCGTGTAGAAACCGTAAGAAGTGTGGATTTTCGTCCTACTCCTAACAAGTTAGCCCACATCTTAGGTTGCATCCTCACTTACCTAGTAACTAGTAAAAAATAAAAAAGTGGTTTGTCCGGGTAATGCAGGCTTTTACAGTGACATTCTCAATTATTTCCACTGACGTCAAACACCGACAAATAAATGGACATTCCGAGAAAATAAAATACGATTTGTAAAGGATGTTCCATACAACATACTCGTATTATTCGGGAATAGTGGACAATTCTTGCTGAAGAATAAGAAATTCCCGTTATATTCCAGCGAGCACTTGACACTCGAGACACAATCACGTTCTGACAATGGCTCATACAAACCACACACAATCTGACTACACTCAACTGCTGACCGGAAGATTTATCCAAATGTGACGCTTACCTCGTTAGTACAGTTGCGAAGGCTTTTGGGATCCTCTTTGACAGATTTAAGTGGGGCGTGTATGAAAATTGCTTTTATATTCTTTGTTGCGATATCTTTGTACAATAGACGTCGTTTGTATTTTGAATGGCGCACTACAAATCAAGCGACCCTCCTTATTTCGAGGTTCAATCCACCACGCTGTTCCAATGTGGGTTGGTGAGTTTAGAGTGATTTAAAAAAAATATAAAAATCATTTATTTCAAGTAGGTTCAGTTTACAAGCACTTTTGACACGTTAGTTGACTATTTGTAAAGATTCTACCACCGGTTTGGAAGGCAGATTCTGCTGAGAAAAAACCGGCAAGAAACTCAACAGTTGCTCTTTTTAAAAAATCATACAGTATTATAATTTACAATTGATGACAATTTTACAATTTCTCATAGTTTTACTTTTTGTTTGAAGGTGGAAGCTGATCCAATGGCCTCCAAGCGCTTTTATCTTTAAGGAAATCAATGTTGTAGTAACCTCGACTAAGTAAATGTTTTTTAACACATTGCTTAAAGCTATGCATTGGCTTTAAGCAATGTGTTAAAAAACATTTACTTTTAACTCTATAACTATAAAATATCAAATAGTATATAATGTTTGAGATACTGTGCTTAACGTCACTCTGAAACACGGGTAAAGGTCCGTTTATATCTAAAGACATTTAGCGTGCCAGACACGTGCCGTGGAAGACAAAATAATATTCTTCTATACAGTGTTTATTAACGAATTATATCTACAGAAGCCGTGCTAACCCAGTGGATATGACCTCTGCCTCCGATTATGTAGGGTGTGGGTTCGAATTCGGTACGGGGCATGCACCTCCAACTTTTCAGTTGTGTGCATTTTAAGAAATTAAATATCGCGTGTCTCAATCGGTGAAGGAAAACATCGTGAGGAAACCTGCATACCAGAGAATTATCTTAATTCACTGCGAGTGTGAAGTCTGCCAATCCGCATTGGGCCAGCGTGGTGGACTAATGGCCTTACCCCTCTCATTCTGAGAGGAGACTCGAGCTCAGCAGTGAGCCGAATATGGGTTGATGACGTATATCTACAGTCTGACAATCTGTAATCATACCGTAACGCGGCCGCGCAGACGTTGACAGACACGGGCCGCACCCGGCCAGTATTCGCGGGAAGAATATTTTGTCTGTGTCAGAAGAGTCCTTTTCATGAAACCTGAACTAAAATGACAGCGCCTTACACAAATGACAATAAGACCATTAAGACATTAGCGCCGCGCTTGGGAGACTTCTTTCGTGAAAAGGACTGTAAGTGTCTCTAGCTATCTGCTAGGCAGTGTGAATAGACGGTATTTCTGGGTGTCTGTTACGTTACTTGTCTGTGACGCACTGTGTCTGTGGATATAAATGGCCCTGGCACTACCAACTTTCCAAATCAAGACTGTGAATTATTACTGCAAAATGTTTTAAGAAAGAAAGGCTAAGTATTGCATTGTCCAACCCAAGACTACAACCAAGGGCATGTTTCAAAGCGTCTGCTAGTCTATAGTTTGTTTGATTGAACGCTAATCTCAAGAACTACTGGTCCGATTTGAAAAATTCTTTCAGTGTTAGATAGCCCATTTATCGAGGAAGGCTATTGGCTATATGTCTTGCCCACTTTCTTACGGGAACGGAAACCACGCGGGTGAAACCGTGCGGCGTCAGCTAGTAATCCTATAAAATAAGGATTTACTCGTAGGAATAATATAATATGAACAAACTAACTTCTGTAGTGTTGTCCTCTGATATCATAAGTATATACTTTGCTGTTATTATGTCTGGTGTTCTGAAACAACGTAAAAGTAACTCGCAGTCAGGTATGTTTACTTAACTCGGATTCATCTAAATAATATATAGAAGACAGCTGGGAATTTAATGTTGTCGAGTTTAATGAACTTCTGAATGAGTAAAGTTGGACGCTTTGTTTTAGCAAATATAGTCACCACGTTGAGGTAAGATTAAAATAGAAAAATTAAAAGATTTTCCTAAAATGTCGCTTTTTTAATACGTGACAATTAAAATTAAAATCGATTAATTAGAAGATAATTAAAATTCCTCCTCCTTTAGCGAATTTTCTGTCAGATCTGGGAAACGTTGTTGGCAGCACATCAATTATTATTATTCTTTACTAGCAGCGACGCCACGCGGTTTCACTTATATAGTTCCCGTTCCCGTAGGAATACGGGGATAAAGTAAAGCCCATAGCACCCGGGGATAGTGCTTCGGTCAATGTCGTACCCACTCCTAGCACAGACTTTCCCGACTAGTTGGAGGGAAATAGGAATATTAGTCATATTAAAATATATTGCAAATATTCTTTTATTAAAAAAAAAAAAGAATTTTTAAAAACTTTGACCTTATTAAATTTGACGTTACATCTTCACGGATTAACATATAATAAAACGGATAAAACAGCGAGACGTCTGCTATAGTTGACTTATAAAAATATCGCAGCATAATACTACATGAGTGGAATGACAAGTCAAACATTACAAAAGCTGCATAATTTTCTCATTTCAAACATCATGTCGCCCATTGAAGTCTCTGAAAGGGGATTCAAGTCTTCAAGAGCACTGTCAGCTCCATCTTCCCTAACGAGGTGAACGCGAGGTACATTTGATAAAGTCTTCCGGTCAGCAGTCGAGAATAGTCGGCTTGTATGAACCATTGTCGGAGCGTGAGCCCTCATTCGCACGAGAGCTTTTTTAACGGACGGTAAAAAAGCGTTCAAATACAACAAATGCATTTCCAAGCAATGATAATTTCATCAAAGATTATTTTATAGACCCTACAAAATCACCGCAAAAAGTGATCCGAATAATATGCTACAAAACTGAGCGCACACATGTACAATTTTGTCTTTCAATTCCATTATTTATTTCGTTTCGTTGTTGACCACAACTAACATTGAGATGTGAAAATTTCCTCTTCTGAGCGCCTCATTTTTCATGACCTAATAACACATTTAACAGTATTTAATATCATTGTTTGCAAGTATATGTTTACACGACAGCGTTTTTAGAATAAGACGCTTTTTTCGAGTATTGTTGCGTTTTTAATGTTGGGTGTTGGAAATAGACCTTTATTTAACTTTATACTATATTGGAACGTTTTTTTAGCGGACGTTAAACAAACTCTCGTGCGAATGAGGGCTGATTGTCTTGCGTGTCAAGTGCTCAGAAAAATACTCAGGAAACCGCTGCTGTTATTTTCTAGGAAGAATAATTGTTCGCCTTTTGACTGAGTGTCCGTTCTGTGAATATTATTTTGCTCTTTGTTGTTTTTCGGATTGCATTTGATTTCAGTGGTAAATGTTCTTGACGGCCTCCGTGGCGCTGTGGTATGCGCGGTGGATTTACAAGAATGAGGTTCTGGGTTCGATCCTAGGCTGGGCCGATTAAGGTTTTCTTAATTGGTCTAGGTCTGGCTGGTAGGCTTTGGCTATGGCTAGTTACCACCCTACCGACAAAGACATACTGCCAAGCGATTTAGCGTTCCAGTACGATGTCGTGTAGAAACCGAAAGGGGTGGGGATTTTCATCCTCCTCCTTGCAAGTTAGCCCGCTTCTATCTTAGATTGCATCATCACTTACCATCAAATGAGAATTAAAACAAAATGTTTTTAATATGATAACGGCACTATTATTGTGATTTAATAAGGATTACTTGTTGACTACGGAACCCTAAAAATGAAGGATAGGGCAAGAGGGTTGAAAAATACTTTTCTTTTACCACAATAAGCTATTTTTTATATTTTATGGTATTTGTGAAAACTGAATGCACGCGGATGAAGTTGAGGGCGTAAGTTAATATGATGGATAGAATGTAAAGAAAAATTGCATTTTCAGAACACGGAAATCAAAAGTCATCAGACCACATGCAGCTACCAAAATCTTCAGAAATTCTTGCCCGATACAAAATGAAAGCGGAAATCGAGCTCTTTAACGCTTTAGTGCAGAAGGTAAATACTGCCGTGGACATCTTTAAACGAGGTATGTCTAAACTGTTTTTTGTAAAGGCACTCCAATATCTATCCACCTCTATAAAGTATATAGAAGTGTAAGAAAATAATATTAAATAGCCCCAACTTATAGTATTTATGTAAGTTTACTTGCTGAGACAACTTTTTTTTTAAAAATCCTTTTACCCGGTACGGTTTTGCGGTACGGTTTGTCAGTAGGGTTGTAACTAGCCACGGTCGAAGCCTCCCACCAGCCAGACCTGGACCAATTAAGAAAACTTCAATTGGCCCAGTCGGGGATCGAACCCAGGACCTCAGTCTTGTAAATCCACCGCACATACCACTGCGCCACGGAGGCTGTCAAGAAATTATTTTCGTCATACAATTATTAATAATTGAACCCAGGACCTCCGTCTTGTAAATCCACACGCATACCACTGCGCTATCCATCAAATTCTTTTCATCATACAATTATAAACCCTATTGTCTTCGATTCCGGTCTATATGAAACATACTTAAAAACCTTATCCTTAAAATAAAAGAATCAATTGGTGTCCAAATCGGTCCATAGTTTTGGTACCTAGATTTTGCTAAATTAAACGACTGATACGAATATTTCGAATTTTACCTTGTATTATTATAATGCACAGAACCATCGCATAAGCACTTATAGATTAAGACTTTCAGGAATAATATGCTCTGAAACATTACCGGCTCTAACAGTTTGAAATTACACAATTGTGCCAAATACACCCCTCACCATAATATTCAAGGTAGACAACGCTAGCTCTGTTTAATATGGGACCCGGCGTCTGTAATATTTCCTCTAGATGGCAGAGCGTATACATTACTCGCTATGCACGTTGCATGTGTTATCAAAGTGGTTTACAACACGCAATGGGTATGTTTACTGGCAATTTAACGGTATCGGTGCCGCGGCAAATCTGGTAGTAAAGGGCCGGGTTAAGATTACAACGGCTGTTGTCGGAGATAAGGCATGCATATAAACCCTTGAAGCTACGAGTATGGGTTTTACTGCGACTATAGAGAGGATTGCGTTCTCGAGGAGGAAATGAAGAATACGACCCTTCGGTAGCTAAACGTGAATGTATGCCGCCCGTTTTGTGAACAAAGTTGTTGTAATTTTACAAAACATTAAAAAAAAAGTCATATTAAATATTTGTGTGTCCACATTCATTAGTATGTTTTTTTTGAGTCTAGGATTGGCTATGTAGATGATTGGTGGCTTTTTATTCTTTGACAAAAAACCGATCATCGACATTGATTGTGCTGGAAATTTAAAGTAAAACTTATTGATAGAGAAAAGTATTGCATTATGAATTATTTTATTATTTTATAGTAAGATGAAAATAGAAAACAGGTAAAGATATAACATGATTGTTACTCTATTACATTGAAACTACTTTTCGTAGCATTATATTCAATAGCGTGCACTTCATACATGCATTAAAGCACTGCATATCCTAACAAATGTTTTGTTAATGCTTATCCATTGCACAATTTTTCCAATTTGGTTAAATTGTCTTAGTAGTGCATACTCTGATTGACAGCCTGATTATATTATCTTCTATTAAAACCACTAAATGCCATACCAGTTCGGTGGCAAACCACCACTGATTTTTATTTTTTTAAAGAATGTCTTTTAATCAGATCAATTCACCTTACACTCCAGTTAGCCGTGAAGACTGTGGTAGGGGTAAGGTAATTAATAGGGCGAGGATCGAATCTATGACCTCTTAGTGTAGAGTACCTAACCTTTACCTTGGAACTTTATAATTGAATATAGGAAAAATGATTACGCCTAAAATTGCTACCAATACAGACACGCAGTAGAAGTCCCAGGAGGCATATTATTTTTTAATTCGATACAGTAACCCTAGCGAACCCTCCGATGCTATTTATATTTAATTTTGTCAGCGCCGAAGGGCATGCCGAGGTAAGGTACTAAGGTAGTACCAACATATAGGTTCCTATGTACTTACGTACTTTTGTATGTCTGTTTTCTCTGAATTGCATAAAACTACGAATACCTCTGTGTTCTAATAGACCAACGAAGCAGAGCCGCTCTGTGGCATGAGGCCCTAGGTTCGAATCTTTGGTTGGATTAGTATTTAGTTATTATCCTACTAACATTAATTTAGCTGGTGGGAGGCTTTGGCCGTGGCTAGTTACTACCTTACCGACTAAGACGTACCGCCATGCGATTTAGCGTTTCGGTACGATGTCGCGTAGAAACTGAAAGGAGTGTGGATTTTTATCCTCCTCCTAACAACTTAGTCCGCTTCCATCTTAGATTACACCATCACTTACCATCAGGTGAGACTGTAGTCAAGGGCTAATTTGTAAAGAATAAAAAAAAAGAAAACGCTAAAGTTTGTATGGATGTTTGTTACTCTTTAACGCTGCAACTCCTACACCGATTTGGCTGAAATTTGGAATGAAAATAGGTTTTACTCTGGATTAACACATAGGCTACTTTTATCCCTAAAAATCCATGATTCCCGAAGGATTTGTGCAAAACTAAATTCCAGGCGGAGGAAGTCGCGGGCGTCTGCTAGTGTTTCAATAATGTTGATAACAGCAATTTGGAGTTACAAAGTCGATGATGTAATCCCGCTATGTTGTATTAATTTTAATATATTTAATCGAATGTTTTTATCTAAATCTCATAAGTGTGTGAGTCGTGATATCCCAGTGGATATGACCCCTGCTTCCGATTCCGGAGGGTGTGGGTTCGAATCCAGTCCGGGGCAGCAAGCACCTCCAACTTTTCAGTTGTGTGCATTTTAAGAAATTAGATATCACGTGTCTCGAAACGGTGAAGGAAAACATCGTGAGGAAACCTGCATACCAGAGAATTTTCTTAATTCTCTGCGTGTGTGAAGTCTGCCAATCCGCATTGGGCCAGCGTGGTGGACTATTGGCCTAACCCCTCTCATTCTGAGAGGAGACTCGAGCTCAGCAGGGAGCCGAATATGGGTTGATAACGACGACTCATAAGTGTGATGCAGAGTTTAGTCGCAAGAAGGTTCCTACATAGGTAATTATTATTATATATGCAGAAATTTAGTTAAGTATTAATTCACAGTCTTTTCCATTCTGAAATCGTATAACACGTACAATGAATAGGTTCACATTCGCACTTGCAACTAGAATAAAGGATAGAACTAATAAAAAACAATTTGTTAGTTCTACATTCATTCGAGTTACGTAGCAAAGTAAAACTGTATCTTCTCAAAGGCATTCCAACATACTGCGATGAGTACTTAATTTCCGTTTCTCGGTGCGCGCTGACTAAGTAAATACCGTATGCGAGCGGTTTTTCTTTCGTATTGTGTTGTGTAACTTAACATTTCCTTGGAATATGTTGCATTATATCGTGATTTTATACTACTCAGAGAGTGCAGGGTTTGTCATCCCTCCACTACACATTTTGGCTGGTGAAAGGCTTCGGCTGTGGCTAGTTACCACCCTACCGACAAAGACGTACCGCCAAACGATTTAGTCTGGTAGGATGTCATGTAGAAACCGAAAACGGGTGTGGATTTTCATCCTCCTCCTAACAAGTTAGCCCGCTTCCATCTTAGACTGCATCATCATCATTAGGTGAGATTGTAGTCAAGGGATAACTTGTAAATAATAATGAAAAAAAAACACTAAATAGACCGAAGACTTAAGCAGGTTACAAAAAGCCGCTGGATGCGGCTTGTGACCCTAGTTTTTGGAAGTTCATGCAAGAGGTCCAATCACAGACGTAATCGGCTGGTAATCATGATGATGATAATGGTTTTAGCCATATAGAATTTAAATTACTAACTATTACATGTGCATTTTAAGAAATTAAATATCATGTCTCTCAAACGGTGAAGGAAAAACATCGTGAGGAAACCTGCATACCAGATAATTTTCTCAATTCTCTGCGTGTGAATTATGTACGAAATAGTAATCTCTATGCTCACACTCTGAAATTATGTCCTAAACAAAACAGTTTAATAAACCTCGTTTCAGTTCGAGTATAGCCAACACTAAGCGCCCTAAGTCGTAGTATTACACTAGCGCACACAGCACACATAATTTGTATTCAGCTACAAATCCACAATCAGGAAATACAGTTGCCAATGTCCACACGCTAGTGTATAAATCGCTAACTATTAAACCCTCGACGCACGTTCCGCTCGGAAATCGGATCATCGGATGGAGTAACGACCGGCTGTCCTATTTTCTTGCATTTGGAGAATAAATACCTAAAGTTTCATTATTGTGTAGAGTACTCATGTAAGAAAACATTTTACAAACCCGGAATTTGTTTACTTTTTTATTTTTAACTAAATATATTATCGTAGTGTGGTGATAGCCCAGTGGATATGACATCTGCATTCGATTCGGAGGGCATAGCGAATCCAATTCGGGGCTTGTACCTCCAACTTTTCAGTTAAGTATGTGCATTTTAAGAAATTAAATATCAAGCTTCTCAAACGGTGAAGGAAAACATCGTGATCTGCATACCTGAGAATTTTAATTCTCTACATGTGTGAAGTCTGCCAATTTGGCCAGCGTGGTGGACTAAGGCCTATCCCCTCTCATTTTGAGAGGAGACTTGATTAAACGTGAGGTGAATATGGGTTTTTAATGAGGAAATATATTATTAAAGTACCAATAAAATGCATACACACTCGCTATGAAGAAGATGCATTCAGAGATCTAACTAGTACGAAAAATAGAAGAACTTTGCATGTTACACGGATTGTTGGCTAGAGAAACGGCTGTCCTATTTTCTTGCATTTGCAGAATAAATACCTAATTTTTCATTACTCCGTGTAGCGGACATGTTAGAAAACAATCTACTCAAAGCAAACAACCAAAGCATAGTAGATTATGAAGATGTCGGCGATCTTATTTCAAGTTCTAAGAAGGAGGAAATAGCTTGCTTAATGATTTCATCATTATCAACCCATATTCGGCTCACTGCTAAGCTCGAGTTTTCTCTCAGAATGTGGGGTTAGGCCAAATAGTCCACAACGCTGGCCCAATGCGGATTGGCAGACTTCACACACGCAGAGAATTAAGAAAATTCTCTAGTATGCACCTCACAATGTTTTCCCTCACCGTTTGAGACACGTGATATTTAATTTCTTAAAATACACTTATATGAAAAGTTGGTGCACCCTGACCGGATTTCGAACCTACACCCTCCAGGATTGGAGACAGAGGTCATACTGTACCGTTACAATCGTGTAACGTAGCAGTAAAATTTAATTTAGATTGTTATTTACCTATCTAACTCTAGGTCTTCCGAAACGCTTGTTGTAAAGCCTACCCTTATTTACCCTGACCCATTTGCCGCTTTACAAAACGAGATTTCATTAGCATCGATCTGCGACCACAGCCGGCGATCGCCGTATGTCCGTTTAGAGTCAATAAACTTCGAACGCCAACAGTAAATAGGCCATCAAGAAGCGTAAGCTTTTTTGTTCCAGGCGTACTATTACGATGAAGTAAATGTCAAACGACGACGTGTTTTTTAACTCTCGAGGAAAATGTGGGACAAATTTTACGGCTATAATGTTTGTCTGTTTGTGTCATAGTGCTTACTAACATAGATAAAATGCTTAAGTGCATTGTAAACCTACCGGAAGAATAACATATGTTCACTCGTCTCTAATTTCCAGGTCTGGCTGATAGGAGGCTTCTACCACTCTACCGGCAAAGACGAACAGCCAAGTGATTTAGCGTTCCGGTACGGTGTCATGTAGAAAACGAAAGGGATGTAAATTCATTCATTCAGATCATCCTACTCCTAATAAGGCAGCCCGCTTCCATATTAGATTGCATCATCACTTAAAAATAAAAAAAAAAGTCTATGGAGTTTGCTAGTCTATAATCTACAATGACGAACAACACTGCGATTGATTGATTTATTGCTGTAGCCAGTATTTATGATCAAGAAAACATTTTTATACTCTTCATTGTGGTGAAATACTTCAGTTGTTTACACGATCGTTATTGTCTTGAAACTTGATCAGAACAACAACATTAATAATAAATATTTATAGATGTAACTATAACTGTTTTAGAGCCGCTAGCTACAAGTACGACAAATCCAATAATACTAGGAACTCTTACAGATTATGTATATTTTTAACGGATTTATCGGTTGTTGTCCAGTTATTTGCGAAATAAGAATTTGAATAAAGTTATATTACTGTGGTGTTTTTCTTTTTTGTAAATCCATATTTAATATTTTCTCTCGTAGTTTCGAGACACTAATCTCGAATGATGGTGTATTAGCGTCTACATTAGTTGTAATGTTGACACTTAATAACATGATATGATTATGATAGAGAGATAGAGCCATGATAGTCCTGTGGATATCACCTCTGCCTTCGATTCAGAGAGTGTAGGTACTAATTTAATCCGGGGAATGCACCTCCAACTATTCAGTTATGTGTATTTTAATTTAAATATCACGTGTCTCAAACGGTGAAGGAGAAACATCGTAAAAACCTGCATACCTGAGAAATTTCTTAATTGAAGACCTGTACGAAGTCTGCCAATTCGCATTGGGCCGCTCCGACCGCTCTCAATCTGAGAGGAGACCCATGCTCAACAGTAAGCCGAATATGGGTTATTCATGATAAACAACACGAAATAAAACTTGATAAAACAGTAAAGTAAATATGACTAGAGCAGTTCGGTATCGGGATCCTATCGAAGTCTCAATGCGTAACAAATACCTCGCCAGACCCTCTCGATCACCTATGACACTCGACGGGCATGCTTCACAAAGCATACCGAAGCTCGACGATGCTTTCACATATTCCAATTCGCTTGAATAAACTGCCACGACAGCTCAGAATTTCCATGTAAATCAATAAACAATGATTTACTTAGATAATATAAACTAATGGGATCATCATGACCATAGTACAATGGTCTATGACGCGTGCTTTAATCTGGGACTTAACCTGCCTATGCAAAGTGTGATCTATCGCATGATTTCCAAACGGCTGGAGCAGCTGCTAAACATGCTTATTACTCTTTAGCGTCGGAAATACTCGGTTGTGGCTAAGGACTTATCTATTTGCGGCGTAAGCATTGCACTTAGGCTGGTCATCGGACACCAAAAAAAATGTCTGACACATTCCTGCGTCAGGTGACCCAAGAACTGGCACTCATTTAGCCATCCAGAATCCATCCATTCTGGCATCCAGAAGGGTAATACTAATTTTTGTACACTAGCTGATGCCGCGCAGTTTCACCCACGTGGTTCCGGGGATGAACACGGGAATAATATATAGCCGCCTTCCTAGAAAAATGGGCTATTTAACACTAGAAATAATTTTACTAATCGGACCAGTAGTTCCTAAAATTAGCGCGTTCAAACAAACAAACAAACTCTTCAGCTTTATAATATTAGTATAGATAATGTTGAATATGAAACGGTAAATTTTGCAGATTAACACGCAAACATTTCTCCATAACTTAATAGTTGACCTGCAACAAAATAGTTTACTTTACCACAACTCAGAATAAAAAATAACACTACCTACAGTATATAAAATAAGGATCCTTGTAGAAACGTTGAGCATTTGGCGACTTAGCCACGAACAAAGAACGTAGCAATTTCGACGATCAGAAGTCCGTGCCTTCTTATTAACGAGAGATTTTAGAGCACCGCAATTCCGCCTATGACCCTGCCGCTCTTAGATATATAGGTATACGATAAGTATTTCAAGATATTATAGCACACAAAACGTTCAAGTAAATCGTTTTTGCTAATGTACAAAAAAGAAGTGGCAGTTATTTTAATTACTCTATAGTAAGGTCTTTAATTAGTAACTAGCCTAACTAGTAACTAGCCTAATTAGTAACTAGCCTAACGCCTGCGTAGTTCCCGTTCCTGAGAGAATAAGGGGATACAATATGTCTATGATATTTACAAATAACGTGGCCATAACCTTTACATCTTTATAATATTATAGAATATCGATTTTTCTTTTGCTTTTTACATTCATATTTTTAGTCGATTTTTAATCAAATGCTACTTTTTATTTAACAACATGTCAACGTTGTCGATCTAATCATGTATCAACGCTGTCCTTACCAGAAAAACACTAACTAATGGAAACTTACCACCAGACCAAATCTGAATGGATTGAGATGATAAATGAAATTAATGAATTTAGAAATACCTGGAACGTACATTTCATAGATGTATAAATACATATGAGGATTCATTACGTACCTGCATTGGAGGAGGAACTTTACATTTTGTACAATGGAGCCTACCCTAGTTATAAACCTTGTGCAAGTCACTGGGTACAGTAAAATTCTCAAGTGCGCTAGACAGTCGTGCTCTCAGGTCCTTTAAATATGTCAATGCAGCCGCCCCACATTTTCAAGTGGCCATAGCAGCAAAAGGTCACGATATATTATTTCCCAGAGGAAGTCCCGAGGTGCTCCCCCCTCCCCCCGGCTATTAATAACGGGTTTTCTTTCCCAGGGCTACATGCATCTGACAGTAACGATCGCACTTTTACTCTGTCATTTATCGTGTCGCCCGCCATTATTATTTAAATTTCGCCCCAATTTTTACACGAAAATTTAAATTTTCGAACGTAGTTTCCCTTTTTGTTTTACGCATCAATTAACTGAATCATGCAAATAGGCAGTTTTTACTTACGACGCTGGCTTTCGTAATTTTGTTTATTAAAGAAATACTTTTTTCTTGTTTCCTTTTTTTCGGTATTGAGTTAATTTACGAAAATCCTCTGCAAAGTTGATAGGTAAATGGATTATAATGAAACGCTCTGTTTGAGAAACACAAATTTCATTTAAGAGTAGGAGTTATCGGCTATTTCTCGTTGTATTAAGAAATTCTAGCATAGTAAAGTATGCGTACGTACGCAGGCACATATTTTTTTGTTTAGGTAATTAAGTCGACGCTATAGTGCTTTTCAGATAGCATGGGTACTGTAGTGTTTGTGTATATATACACCGGTAGTGGGAGAGGGCGAGTGGTCTATCGCTGGCATCGAGAGGAGGCGGACGTGTGCCGCTGGCCATTATAGTGTAGTGGTGAGACGGTGACTTACTGCTATTACGGTAAGGACAAGGGACCTTACAGGTACGGTGACAGTTCATTTCACTCTTGAAAGTTTGCCGCGATTTACGATAATGCTACGTATTATGAACATCATAAGGCAACTGTCACCGTATCCATGCTATCTGAAAAACACTATAGTTTTAAACAACTTTCATCTGGATATAACGATTATTACAAACAAACTGCGATAATAAGCTACTTTAAAACCAAGGGCGTGGTTTAAGCCCTGGATTTAAACAAGTTTCAAGGCTGTATATACAATATACAGCCTTGAAACACAAGTTTTAAAATTTTCCATTATGAATATCCATCAGGTAACACGCAACAAAATCGGTTAGTTAGCCATTCAAATTGCTCTTTGATTATCGCACGAGTATTGTAATTATTTGTATTTCAATTGGACGTATTTCAATAATTTGGAATTATTTTATTATTAAGCAATTTAATTCAATTCAGTTTCGATAATTTGAATTACAATTAATTTACAAGAACTATTGAAACGTCAAATTTTAATTTTTTCAACTACTTAGTTACTCAGTACGAAGGCATTTTCAATTAGGTAGGTAGAGCCATCAAAACACTCACCAGTCCAATTGTTCTTTCTTATTAAAGTCCCTAATTATCATTTTACAAAACATTAAGTAATTAAAAAGTAAAATGATTATTTACAACTAAAACAGAATATGATTTTCAAAATATGTTAGGACAATATACATTAGTTTAAGAGAAAATAACTGATGAAATATACGTTCCATAGCTAATAGAGAAAATTAAAAAAAAATAAAATTGAGATTTTTATAAAAGAGAAAATGAAGAGAGAGAAATGAATGTTCCCGACATTCTATAAGTCAAGAAACCTAAAAATGGAAGCCCGTTTTAAAATACGCTATTATACCATTATATTATCTCCGAAAAAAACCTATTAAAGCAATAAAAGTAAGGCATCCCCACTGTTTTTAATTATGGAATGGCCATAAAAGAATTTTCCTCATTACCGTGGTATTTATCTCGACGTATAATGGAGTCAAGACAACAAGGAAACGCCACACAAGAAATTATGCCCATCTCATAATGAACGCCGTTTCCTTGGCGTTATTTTATTATCTCTGCTCCTTTTATCGCGCGTTGGGGAGCGAAAGGAAGCAAAAATAGATGTTATTTTGCGATGCTGCACGATCGAGGTTTGTGGGTATCAATTTAGTAGATTGGAACAAATCAAACAAGTTTATTAAGTGAGATTGCGTATGTGCTACTCGTATCTAAGTGCTTCGTTGGTCCAGTAACGTCTGTGGTTTCAGATCAGGTCCTGGGTTCGAGTCCTGGTCTTGGCAAGATTTTTTTTCAATCGCCACACCTATACTCCTTTCGGCCTCTACACGACATTGTTCCCGTTCCCGGGGGAATACGGGGATATTAAACAGCCTATAGCCTTCCTCGATAAATGGACTATCTAACACTGAAAGAATTTTTCTAATCGGACCTGTAGTTCCTAACTCAGGAACTACAGGTCCGATTAGAAAGTTTTCAACTAATTTTCAGGAATCCTGAGATTAGCGCGTTCAAACAAACAAACAAAATACAAACAAATAAACAAACTCTTCAGCTTTATCATATTCATATAGATAGGTAAGTACACAATTAATTATGTATATTGTATATCCAAGTCATGAATGTATGTACAAAAATATTTTGTATTGGTTTTATATACCATCTTATCTCCCCTTCTCTTTATCTTAGTTGAAAATCTCTTTAACTTAATACAGGGAATATTTACTATAATATCTCGTATCCTTTGATATAGTCTGATAATAGTCCAGTAGCATCAAACTCATGCAATCCTCTATAGAGTTTTCAACCAATTGAACTATTTGAATTCCCCACAAATAGTTTTCAATTCAATAAATCCGACAGAGCAACTTCAGTATTGGATACTGTTGTTATTATACTGCTATATCTGAGTGTTCGATTTACAGAAATTTAGTTCCGAAAGTTGTTTTGAACTCGTTTTTGAGAGTTGGCTCGTAAATCCTTGGCCGTTTCACTTTGTCGTTTATTAATTTTGCTCGTTCTTTTTTTTACTGTGCGAAACCAGTTTTTGTTGTAATTTATGGTTTATGGTTTGCTGTAAAATGTTTTTTGCAAACTAAAATGGATCCATTACTTTGGGCGGTATTCTGAATTACAATAGAATATTGTTTTTTTGTGGTATAAAAGCTAGCGCTTGGCTACGATCCCACCTGATGGTGGAGATGCTGACTTTAGGGGAATGCGCTTAGCCTACTCATTCTCGAATTATTGGTATGGTAAAGTTATATTTCTGTAGGAAACCAGCCTATGTTCACTGCAAAATTGTATAATCTAACAAAATTTCATACAAGAAAGGCAAATTTGCTCATGATGAAAACCTACCACAAGAAACGCAATACAGCCTATTTGAAATGAACTTTTGTCCCCTCACTTTTTATTGGATAATCCTTCATGGATTATTTTAGGATTGGCGGGGAGAATATCTTGAGCAGTGAAGGTGAGCGTTGGCTAGTCCTAAGGGTAAACTTGAACCTGCACCCCGGAGTCACAAGCCTCTGGGACTGTTCAAGATTATTCTCTACTATTCAAGAGTTTATCGGTTACATACTTACGGCCGTTTTTAATAACCTATCCATCCGCTATTTCGCTTACTAAAGTTAAGAAAATCTATCTTTCTGTTCTTAACTGCTTTTCAATAACCTACTGACAGATAGTTTGACTATGCAAAGATAGATTGACTGTTACTGATAATAATCGAGGATAGCTATCTATCCGTAATCTTGGGTAGGTTATGGAAAACGGCTGTTAGTGGGAATTGTGAGACTTAATCCGTCAAATGTCAAGCCGTTTCCGACATATAATTAAGTCCAATTGGGTGCATTCAAAAAACGTTTAGGTTCAACTTAACATAATAAGCAAAGCTACTTTCAAAAATGTATTGAGTCTACTTAAAAAAAAAAATTGAATTTAGAATCCGTGAAAATGCATCAGACGCTAATTTAAATATTCCACTACAATACAAATTACAGAAACGTAATAATTATATACGAATACATTCAAAAATCGTTTAGTTTCAACATATGAAACGCTAACGTTCCATGAAACGATTTCAGTTTTTAATTAATTAAAAGCGCGAACGCGGATGGAAAACAAAGTAGCGCTTTACTACACAAAAATATCGTTGTTTCTGTGAGATGAAAACGAGCGAATGTAGGTCATTCCGTCCTGGAGTGAGTTGCAAAGATCTAGCGAACTGGCGCAAGGCATAAGTGTTCGGCACACTGCGTGCGTGCTGCCGAGTTTCAATAGCATACACTTTACACTGTCGTCGATCCTTATGCCGAAAGCGACGAACCAGAGTGATAGTCAAATCTTCTACATTCAATAAAAGTTCATTCGTTTTTGGGCGATATCAAGTATGAAGCCTGATATCTGTAATTTTTTAACGGTATAATAAAATAAATCACATATCTTTGTGGCCAATCCTTTTTAAATCACTATTAAAAATTAAACTTTAAGAGTAATGTCTGGTGTTTAATTTACAAATTAAAATCATGAATTTATGAATGCAAACAAAATACTACTTAATATCACGGTTCTATACGTTTTTATACGAGGGTAGAAATCAAATGGCTTTAAAAAATACCAAAAACTAAAACCAAGATCCCAGAGCGAACGGCCACGGTATTTTCATCTAACACCTATTGCGAGAAAGAGTGAGAAAAGTATTATTTTTTTCTTTTTTTTAGATACATTTTAAACTAGCGGACGCCCGCGACTTCGTCTGCGTGAAATTCAGTTTTTCACAAATCCCGCGGGGACCATGGATTGTTCCGGGATGAAAGTAGCCTATGAGTACATCCAGAGTAAAATCTATTTCCATTCCAAATTTCAGCCAAATCGCTTCAGTAGCCGCAGCAAAGGAGGAACAAACATACACACTTACACACAAACTTTGTCCTTTATAATATTAGTGTGATAGTCCTAGTTTTTTTTTTTATATTTCTAAATACTCAGAGTACAGTACACGTACATAACATGAATACAAAAATTGTACGTTCCGAATTATAAATTTCTTCCATTTTAGAAATAATTTTAAATACGCATAATATCATAACTTGGACACGTATGTATGCACACTTTGTATCACTAGCGCTAAATATTGTCTTTTCTGCTTGTAACTTAGACCTATAAGAGCGAACTACGCGGCGTGTAATTTTCTTGTAAACACCAAATGCCCTCGGCCCCGTTCCGTTTGCATTTGACTTTGTTATTATCTATTTGCACTTTTTGCCTAATTAAATAACAAACCTTTTTGTTGGGAACCAAAAATTATCACGTTTTCGTACATTGATAAACCTTGGTTAATTGGACCTTTTTTCTTCCAAAACCATTCCGTAACAACTTTAAAAAAAAATCGGTACCAATATCTCTTAATAATTATGTCAATTAATGTTATTACTTGCGACAAAGAAGTTCTGGGTTCTGGGACGTGGGACGTGCTTTGAAAATAGAGAAAGAGAAAAAGAAAAAAAAGATTGTTTTTTTTTTAATTCCCATAAAAACAATTAGAAATGAAATCGTTGTTAGACGGTACACCCCATGCTTCGAGGGTCATAATAATTAACATGGATGTCTCTGTAGATATTTTCTGAAATCTTGATGATTATTTAGTATAATGAATCCTGTATTTTTAAAATTCACAACTAACGTCTAAATATTATATCTTGGATTTTTTATATCAACGAGTCCTAAATATTAATATTCCCCTGTAGATCTAAAGACTCATTAAATTTCTGCTTTATTACAATTTTCCATGGTAATAATGAAAATGAAAATTTTGAAACAAGAAAAATGTTTTCGTCGTACTTTGAAGAGAATCTTAATATTTCTCTTATAAACATTAAATATCAATATTATGAAGTGAGATAATATTTATGAGCATCATAATATTCCTTACTCATTAAAAACGGTACTTAAGGAAAAGGAAAACGGTATGCTTAAGAGGAAACTCATCAAGGAATCAAAAAATATGAAAATGCGAAATGAAAATATACCGAGTTACCAATATATATCGAGTTGTTAAATTGCATAAAGTGTTTTTCAGGTAGCATGAGTACTTTTATCGTGAATCACGGCAAACTTTCAAGAGTGAAACGAACCCACACCTTCCGAAATCGGAGGCAGAGGTCATATCCACTGGGCTATCACTGCTCTCACTTAGGAATTAATCAAAGTATTTTCTGAATCAAATCGGAGCTGGTTGTAACGGCGTTGAAAAAATATTCGTTCATCTAACGGACGCCCGCGACTTCGTACGCGTGGAATTCAGTTTTTTACAAATCCCGCTGACAGAACAAAATGTGGTGATCCAGAGTAAAATCTATTCCAATTCCAAATTCCAGCCAAATCGCTTCAGTAGCCGCAGCGTAAAGGAGGAACAAACATACACACTTACACACAAACTTTCGCCTTTATAATATTAGTGTAATAATATTACAAACTAAAACCTTTAGTCTTTTTTTTATTATTCTTTACAAGTAAGCCCTTGACTACAATCTCACCTGATGGTTAGTGATGATGCAGTCTATGATGGAAACGGGCTAACTAGTTAGGAGGAGGATGAAAATCCACACTCCTTTCGGTTTCTACACGACATCATACCGCAACGCTAAATCGCTTGGCGGTACGTCTTTGTCTTTACCGGTAGTCTTTAATTAAATTAAATTTATAGTCATTACTCTTTTGCTTTTAAACATTCTGATTAGTACCGCGTCGAGCAATTGCCCCCAAGGTAAAAATACAATGTGAAAACATGCCGCCATGAGCATAAATATTGGAACATTTTGCCATAAATTACTGCGACCAGATAATTCCATTAATTTACAGTACGTTACGTTTGAATTAACATTTTGTGTTTTCACATACTGATTAATATTTAATACTGTATTTTATCAAATAATAAAATTTGTATTCGTAATTTTAATAAAATATATAATTGAACCACATTAATAAATATGAAGTGATAATACGGAGATAAAATATAGCCTATGACACTTACAGATAACGTGGCTTTCTAGTGATAGGAGAATTTTCACAATCGGCTCAGTAGATCCAGAGATTGCCCCCTACAATACCACAACACAAACTTTACCTCTTTATAATATTAGTATAGATAATAAATATTTTTTCCACGGCATAGAAGACAGAGGAATCTATTATATATTACATAAATAATGGGATACCACAATTAATTTTTAATAGAAATTTTATTACATTTTGGTATTTTAAAGTTAATAAATTCTTTAGAACTTTAGATAAATACAAATACATGATGAAACTGTCCGATTGGACCAACGGTCCAATGATTAGCCAATGTGTCTTCGAATTACGAGGTCCTGATTTGTATTCTTGGTCGAGCTGTGAAATATTAAGCTTTCTTCTAAATAATATGCCGTGATAGCCCAGTAGATATGTGCCTCCGATTCTGGAGGGTGTGGGTTCGAAACCGGTCGGGGCATGCATTCCAAACAACCAACTTTTCAGTTATGTGCATTTTAAGAAATTAAAGATTACGTGTCTCAAACGGTGAAGGAAAAACATCGTGAGGAAATCTGCATGCCAGAGAATTTGCTTAATTTCAAACGCTATCAAGTTGCCCAAGAACTCATTTTTCATTTGTTATTAGACTACAATAAACACCATTTCGGAGGAGCTAAATAAATAAATTTGTCTTGGCTGCCAGTCGCTGGAAGTCAAAGCTATTACAGATGTAGGCACTACCTGTTCGATACCTGAAACGTGCTGAGCGGATATAGCCCCAATCGTAAAGGGATAAGACGAAAAGTCGCTTAAAATATTTTATGTAGTGTGCTTAGTCGATTCGTGTAACAACCGAGTAGGGTTACCATGCCCAAAATAAAATAACAACAGGACACACCTTTTTGGTATTCTGACAAACTCAGGCGCAGTTGGTGTTCAATAGAAAGGTATTGAGTTCGATTCCATGCTCGGGACAGCCAAGACTTATTTACCGAAAAAAAAAAATTGTAGGAAAAAATAATTTGCTCAGTTCTGGTTTGGTGTTAGGTGTCGCAAAGACATTCCGACAAGCGATCATTCCGCCAAACATTCTGGTACAATTTTTGGTAGAAACCATAATAGGTGTGGGTAAAATAAACTTGTACCTCTTTCAAGTAATCTATCACCATTCAGACGTTTGTTCAATCTCACATGATGTTATCATGTTTGAACTAAGGTCTTGTCACTTGTTATTGTAAAAATAAAAAAGACAAATCAATTTTATATCAAGTTCATGTTACACAATAATTATGTTACACCCCACTAGATGGACCGAGGACATCAAGCGGGATTGGAGGGAGCCGCAAGACCGCGATGTTTGGAAGTCTATACAAGAGGCCTATATCCAGCTATGGATGTCGATCGGCTGATAATGATGAGTATAATTTGGTCTCAGATTGCCAACTCTACAAAAAGAATACACATATTATGTGTCCATTTTGATCACGAATAATAAACAAGATAAAGTTGTAGTACATTAGTGTGGTCACAATAGCTAATGCGTATAAACCTGTCGCGTATACGAGCCGAGGCTCCGGCTGAGGGACACTGGGTGATTCGTATGCCAATCGTTTGATTATGCAGTCCAATTTGAGGGATAAAAGATGGTTGGACATGGAAAGTGACTTTTATAGCGAGGAATATATTGTGATAAATGACGAATATTGAATGATTTATGTTCTATTATCACAGATTGTCTGTTGCATTGGACGATGAATATTGATTCTAATTTTAACAATTCATATGGATGATTTAAAAATCATCATTTATTAGTAGCTTATTTTAACAGCCCACTAAAGAGGCGCCCCTCCTTACACGAGAGGGGACATGAAGCTAAGACCCAGGATGCTCTAATGCGGTTTGGTGGGCTTACAGCGTACAGCTTAATAGATCCTAGAAAAGCACAATGTATGAATGTGTACACACACGTCGGGTTAAAATACAATTTAGCTATACAGACGTGTAGCGACTAGCCTGACCTCAATCATAACAAAATGTCAGAGTTGCCGCCTAGAAATTGGCTGCCAAACTACGACAATTTTATTTAGGTAACTTCTACGAAATATAATGTTTGGTATTTGGGATTATTGTACATGGAATAGAAGCTTGTAAATTTTTATGTGAATAAGTGAACAGTAGGTATCTCTTGACGTCCACAATATTCAAAATAAAATATTTTTAACAAAAAATTGAGCCGACTTCAAAATCACAAAAATAAAATAAAAAGCGAAAAATAACATCGTATGTGCTACCTTCTGATCACTTTGAAGGCGGTGCCAAGCCAGTGACGTATTAATTAAAGTCGTTTCTGAAAGAACCACGGGAAAGAACTGTTTTTAAATCATAAAAGTTCGTGATTTAATCGGCTTCAGTAGAGATCTGTAGAGGCTTCCAAATTCCAAAGGACACTGGGGGTACGACCAACACTGCACTTTCTTTCTTTTTTCACTTTCCATTTTAGCACCTTGAAATCTAAACTGTCGACTCTTCGAACTATATTTCCCGCCCGTTACTACTTCATATTTAGAGTCACAAGGCTTGCAACTCCAAATATTAAGTAGGCATTGACAAATGACAATATCTTTAGTATTCATTTTTTATTAATCACCAGCTTAGATTAACAGAAGACTGTCCAGAAAGACAAACTAATTTGAAATAGAATTCGCAATATCAGACAAAAGATTTCAATGGGCGACCTCGGCCCTCAGGCAGTAGTCTCAAACGGATGGGAACTCGTTAAATTCACCGGGCGAATGTCCTCTGGAAAATTTCGTCGGACAATTTTCCGACCGTTACATATTTGTAAGACTGTGCGGTGCACAATTGTTACGATGGGGCTGAAAAAATCTACATACGCTGAAGAACAGTAATTTAGGAATATTTTTGTTCACATTTTCTGATAATGCATGTTTGTGAATTTGCTTTGTAACAACAGATTTTATGATTGTTTTATTGCTTTGTAGCAGTAGAGGTCTTATTGACTGCGCTTCGCCAGCAAATACCGCCATTATATTTACTACCGCTTATACTCGTATTTTTACCCTAAAATAGCTTAGGTGTGTTTCAAATTGTCAACAAATGTTTCAATCAAACATACCGGAAAAATTACAGGCATAATTACATAAGTTAAAAAACGTGTGCCTAGCAAGAATTTTAACCTGTAGTTGTTTTTTAATTTTCAGGATCACCACTTGTTTACGGAGAATCGGTAGTCTACGCATTTCGATTCTAAACTGTTATATACGTGATGGTTTATAACAGTTTAGAACCGGTAAAAACTTCGGTGATGTGCTGCTACGGTGCCATGTGGTGCTACATTGCTACGAAGGTGCTACAATGATGCTACAGAGATGCTACAACGAAGAGAGCTCAGATCCAAGTTTCTGTTTAAGTGAAAAGGGAATTTTAGAGAGTCGTGTTATGAATGAGAAGGTATGCAAGTGTTATTGTGCATATTATAATTTTGTGATTTTAAGGGTTTAATTAGTACTAGTAACAGTAGTAATTTCAATTCGTCAAAAAAACTCGGCGAAGAAAACAGGCGTATTTTTTAAAACAAACTTAATTCTTACGCAATTTTGTAAAGTTTGAAAGTATTGTTACGTAAAAGTATGGTTAGGGCGGTTGATACATTTATACAATTTTCGTTAAAGCTATTTTAGAAAGTTACAAGATCATAGAAAAACAAGAAATAAAATTTAACACCGAATATTATGTTAAACGTATATAAAACGGTTCCATAATATATATATAAAACTTTATATGAAATATATTCTTAAAACCGTTCTCTAAAGCCAATGTAAAATGTAATGTATTTCCTTTGGAAACAGTCCTTTATGCAAATCAGGCACTAGTGCTCGAATACCTTCTTGGCCGACCGTAATACAGCCATCAAGTAAGTGAGCCAAGTTATCAAATAAAGCCAAGACTTACACCGATTCAAATAAAACTCTGATATGATACGAAACGAGCTTTATGAAATAAAAAAAATATAAACCGTTCATTTTGAATTGCAAGCCAAATGTAAAGTAACGTTCAACAGTTAAGCCGCATTTAAATTAACCTCTTAACGTTATTTAGCGTTGCATGCATGATTATTTTCATGCACACGGTTCCGTATCGCGTGAGAACGTTTTATAAGATTATGTAGAATTTGTAACAATTGTAAAAATGTACGTCAGATTATGTTGAATTCGCTCGGTAAATGGCGTAAGCGTGCTTCGTTTGCGCAAGTTACATTCTTTTATAGAGAGTTTAATATAGTAAAGTATAAAAATTTAAGTCCTTTTAGGTTAAAGTAAGTATTTTATATTAAGAGTGTGCAATATGTAATTTGGTGGTTACAAATGGTTCTGAATCTCAGATTCTGGAAAAGTTAGGAGCCTGATATTTGGGTTAATGATATTTCAAAGTGTTAGCTTCGTTATGACTATACTTAATACACAATTTGTAAAACTTTTCTCGATAGTTTATTTTTTTGATAAATACATGTTTTGCTCACATTTTGCTTTCAATCTCAGGGAAAGCAAACTTATTTTCTTATTTTTTTTTTTGTATAGAAAATTAGGTATATATCTTGAACATTGTTTTTCGTTATGTTGTTTAATTTACTTGCAATTAGGTAAAAATGGTTTTGGCGCTCACGTCATAAAACTTGCGTCGCGCGTCAATCACTCCGTGCTTTTCACTCAAGTGAAAGTCATAATTCGGCGTCTCGCTTGCGCTTCGAATTTTATCCATATCGTACCGACGCGCTGCGCGCTCTTAAAGTGCAGTACATGGGCAATTAAAATCAGTCCACTTTAGGCAATTTTGTTACATTATAGCGCCATTACATTAAATTTTTAATCAAAGACTATTTGTTGCACCAGACATCGCTTAATCTACCTATATTCGTTGAAAGAACATGAAAATCTGAAGAGTGATTCTGGAGATTGTAATGGCGTAACAGACACACAAAAAAATAATGTTTTTTTGTTGAGTTAAATTTATATTAAGTTATAGATTTGGTGGGATGTGTAAGGACAAACTCAGCATAAAGAGTTTGTATACAAAATAAAAATAAGCAAAATAAAAAAAATATATAAGTGATATAAATTTGTTAATCCTTGTTTCAGAGTAAATTTAATTTATTTTAAGCAAGTCATATGCATTATAAGGCAGAGAGATCGCGACGGAGAAAGCTGAAAGTATTTTCATTTTTCACGTCTCCATCTCAAAGTTTTAATGGGCTCCATGACTTAGTTAAAAGAACCCCTTTGTAGAGTTAAAGGTGTACGAAAACCTATTGCCGGTTTGGGAAAATTTTTAATAGGTGAAAAAGTTATGTTTTTGAAGTAATAACAACTTTGCCGTAGTGCTGATATACAGCCTTGCTAGCGGCTGTTTTTTTTTTATTCTTTACAAGTTAGCCCTTGACTACAATCTCACCTGATGGTAAGTGATGATGCAATCTTAGATGGAAGCGGGCTAACTTGTTTCTACACGGCATCGAACCGGAACGCTTGGCGGTACGTCTTTGCCGGTAGGGTGATAACTAGCTACGAAGCCTCCCACCAGTCAGACCTGGACCAATTAAGAAAATCGGCTCAATCGCCCCAGCTGGGGATCGAACCCAGGAACTACGTCTTAAAAATCCACCGCGCATTCCACTGCGCCACGAAGGCCGTCATTGCCACTTCAGCTTCGCAAATCGCTGAGCTATGTAACTTTGGTTCTTCTGCGGATCTCGTCATTTCTGATTCGATCACGCAGAATCAGTGCTAGTAAGGTGCATACATTTATTATATGTCACATACACCAAATAACCACCTGAGTAAAATGATTAAATCATTGAACGTATAATTGGTATACTGCAGGGCATAGTCTAAGACGGCCGCGTGGCGCAATTCATTCTACACTGACAGTGAACCTGCGTTTTGCATCCACGACAATGGGTTTGTTTCCCACAACTGGAAAACATTTATGTGTAGAGCATGGGTGTTTTCCAGGGTCTGTGTATAAAATCAGCTATACCTTTACACAACCTTAACTACCTTTAACACAAGCTACGTTGTAAGCTTCCTTTGGGCTAGATAGTGATGTTTGTATTGTTTAAGTATATGTATTTATATTATACAGATAAAATGAATAACATTTCTCACACAATAATATATACATTTTACAATACATGTTCTACCAAAACCCTACTTGTTCTAACAAGAAATCTCAGTTATTACCCGTCTACGTGATAGCTTCCGACACGGCTCAAAGGCGTTATAAAGGGCAACCTTGGATTGTATCACCCGAGATATACTGCTTCGTTGATGTGAGAGGTGCAAATTAGCATATCAAAGTTGGGTGGGTATTTTGCGATTTTAGAATTAAGTTATGCAAGCTCATCCCTTGGAGGTATAGTTGATACTACTACTACTAATAATAATAATAATAATATCGTTTATTTGCAAGAATTATTGTTCTTTACAACATTCAACTAAATTAATAGTGTGCAAATTGTACATGATGAAAAAGAAAAAATACAAACAGTGAAATAAAATTAAGAAAAATATAAATATCATTTCTAGTGCAACAAATAGTCACCATTACTAAATTAAATTAAATAATATTACAAAAGAAAAATAACACAAATAGTCATAATTACCAAATTAAATGAAGAAAAAAAGAAAAGAAAAAAGTTACAATTATGGTACGACTATGTCATTAAAAATTAAGTCAAATATTCCTTAATGTCGTAGTAGCCTTTATCAATAAGCCATTTATTTAATTTTATTTTACGAGGTAAAATTAAAAACAATATTTATGATTAGATGATAAATAGGTAATGACAATTATTTTATACTTTAATAGCGGATGCTCGCGATTACTGCAAATACTAAGTTTGATGCTAATACTAATCAGTTTTCAACAAATCCTATGGGAGCCATGGATTTTTCGGGAACATAGAAGCATATGTGTTGCACCCGAAAATAATCTATCTCCATTCCATGTTTAGGTAGTTTCGATGTGAAAAAATACACTTTCTTCCAGTAATATTATGATGGTCTTTGCCACACCCTGCGATATAATAGCATTGTCCATGGCAGACTAGACGCCATGTGCTAGCCGATCAAGACATAAATGAGCTCAATTCAATATTAGTTCCGGATTGCTTATCTAAACATTAACATCAATGGGCCATAGACTGTACTGTAACTATGTTTTTTTAATTCGAATGTCTGAGTTTTGACAGGAACAGTAGGTTTATTCTGTTACAATGTTTTCACAAGTCGGCAGTGTTGGTCTCGAATTGTCTCTATTCTGAATTCTAAAATCATTTCACCTGAATAGTAGTACGCCGTGTTCTTGCAAAATGTTACTCTGTAATAATCGCTGTTTTATCTGTGAAAGGAACTAGTGATGGACTACCATAGATGGATATGGTAAACCATTGCTTGTTCCTTTGTCTGCTAACATAAAAACTAGCCAAGTAACCGCGGGTAAGACGGAAAATCAGGTCCACCACTTCATTGCCAAGTTGAAATTTGTCTATTTCTCATCACGAGATTATCTCGTTGGTCGCATGCTATCGCCACTGAAGCACAAGTCTTTAAAATTGAAGATAGTTAAAATCTATACTAATATTATAAAGCTGAAGAGTTTGTTTGATTGAACGCGCTAATCGCTGGAACTACAGGTCCGATTTGAAAAATTCCTTTAGTCTTAGATAGCCCATCTATCGAGGAAGGCTAGAGGCTATGTATTATCCTCATATTTCTACGGGAACGGGAACAACGCGAGTGAAATCGCGCGGCGTCAGCTAGTAATTTATAAACGCCACACAAGCACGTCATTTATTATGAATGTATTAACGAGCCTAGTTAATAGTCTTGAATCTAGACGTACTTATGATGTTCTAGATTTTACAAAATCAGCAGTTGACAGCCCTAACTTGAACCACACTCTACGTGACGTTTCCGCAGCGTTCGAAAGGGGTTATAGGGCACTAATCCGGTTTTACGTTAATCGGTTGTTTACTGCATCATTTCCTCGCTCGTTCCGAGTATCATTATACATGATGATGTTATTACAGGCGCTTAATAAAACAATTGAAATTACTTTGTAGCGGTGTGTTCGAAATGGCTGCATCATTTTGCCATCATATTAAGTAAGTCGGAGTAAATGAATTTAAATATTTTGACATGCCTTGTTGGCCTAGTGATCCTAGATAGACCTGAGTCACTCAGATAGTCGTTTCAGTCAAAGGTCTTATAGCGCAAAGCTTCGACCAACACCTTAGGAAGCTTTCGCTTAACCGCTGGATCAAGGGTCGGATACAGAAAGCAGTTATTCTTGAGACGGTGCGTATTCACTTCACTTTATATATTTTTTTAAGAAATTAAATATTACGTGTCTCAAACGGTGAAGGAAAAACATCGTGAGGAAATTAACCAACCAAAAAAAAAGGAGAATTTTCTTAATTCTCTGCGTGTGTGTGAAGTCTGCTAATCCGCATTGGGCCAGATTGGTGAACTATTGGCCTAACCCCACTCATTCTTAGAAGAAATTCGAACTCAGCAGTGAGCCGAATATGGGTTGATAACGAATATTAAAAGGTTTGTGGTGTTGTAGGGGATAGTAGTCTCTGGATCTACTGAACAAGAGACTACCTACCCCCTATCAACGTTGTCAGCTAGTTAATACTATAATAAGACGTTACTAGAAGCTTGCCTTTATGTCTCTGAAAAAGTTCAAAGTGTAACGTTCTAATAGCACATGCACTAGATATAATTTTCCTCGTTAGAAATTACGATAGTATATTATATGATATATTATATAGATATATTATAACGTGATTACAGGAGTCACAATCAAAGACCACGCGACCTGGATTTATTATCAAAGTACCCACATACAACAGCCCCAAACTTACATAGTACAAAATCTAAAATGTGTAGTGTTTATAACAAATTCAGTTTAGCATACACATTACACATTATGCAAAACAAAATTGTGTTGTGTACAACGCGGTGAAGTGTGTGCGTGTAGCTTTTGACACTGAAATTATTTACTTTGTCCACCTAGTACGTTATTTATGTAATTCGCGTTGATTTTTAATGTATTTTCGTTGAGAACTTTTGGTTTTGACAGCGTCGTAAAACCAGTTCATTAGATCCTGGGTTCGATTCTTGAATCGGGCTCATAAGCAGGCACAAGAGTTTTTAACGGACGTTACAAAAGCATTCAAATACGACAAATGCATTCCCATGTATACGAATAGATTCACGCGACAGCGTTTTTAAAACACAACGCTTTTTTATCAAGCAATGTTGCATTTTCAATTTAGGGCGTTAGTAATAAACCATGAATTAAATTAAGAACGGTAATAAAAACGCGAAAGCTGGGTTTAGACGTATCGTTTTTTTAACTCTCGTGCAAATGAGGACGCAGACGTACCCTCTCTAAACAGGCAAATTGTCAGTGGTTTTATTTAAATTTTTAGCATAGGTATATTTTAGCGTGGGGGCCCATTCGCACGAGTGTTTTTAACGGACGGTAATAAAGCGGTCAAATACAACAAATGCATTCCCTAGTATATGTTCAACTACGACGTTCTTACAACACGACGCTTTTTTTCGAGCATTTTTTTGCTTTGGAAATAGACCTTCATTTAACTTCATTTAAGTATATTAACTATATTTGAACGATTAAATAATGCATCCGTTAAAAAATCTCGTGCGAATGAGGGCTTGCTTTTAATTCAGTTTTATTTTACTAAGACTATTACGAAGTCCTACGAAGTAGGTCTTCAAAAATAACTCTAAAGATAGGCGTAAAAACTATCAACGAGAAATCAAAGGGTCGATTCTCGCAGGTTGCTCTATAGCATTACACTCCAAACAGTCTTTACGATTAATTACATGGGATGAGAAATATAGGTCATAACAAAAACAATATGGCAATGACATTGCTTTTTTTACAAAGTCCAGTAATACCAAAGCTTGTCTTTAAAAAATATTTTTAAAATTATATTTCATATTATATCACCCATGAACAATTTTCCGTCAGCTCAATATTTTCGTGTTAGTATAACACTCCGCCCACCGTCCGAAGCGTTTTCCACTATCGGCGGGATCTGTGACGGCAAAGGGAATTTTTAGTAAAACGTTGACAGCTGACCTCCCTCCCATTCACTTTGTAACAATGAATAGTTTTTCCATGTTTAGCCAGTCGCGACGCGAAAGCTTGAAAACAATAAAAGAGAACCTACGTTGAAACAAGAGGGCTTTTTAAAGTTTTTATGAGTCATTATTCTGAGCTTTTGGAACCTTTTATGTGGCTTATATTAAAGTGAACTAGCAGAAATCGTCACGTAATGCAAAAACGACAAAGTACCAGGGCAACAGAGAGTATAGGACATTGATTTATGCAAATTGAATCTTTTAATATAAAACCGAAAGCTTATCTTCATATGAGAGGGTAAACCGCTTTGTAACGTAACGCGTTACAAAGCTTCCCTTTCTCTCACGCATACGGCAGCAGTGCACACGTTTTCTGTTAGCTTAACAAAGACTATGCAATTGAATATATTTGAAACAAAATTTAATATTATGATGATAAGAATATTCTAACATTTCTTACATTTCTTTGTTTAGTTTTCACTGTGCTGAAATTATGTGTGTATAGTGTTAATAGCGAAGTCGCTAAGGCAAACGATAACATCAAACTTTTTTGACTCCCTGACAGTGTCTTAAAGCGATTTTAATATATAATACATTCTGGCCAAAACCTCTTAGTGCAGTATAAACTCAAGACCTTTCCTTTTTCAGACGGGCCCCATTCTCTGCAGCGGGACATTAATAGGCTGTTACGTCACATTATATAATGTGCTCGTAAGTGAATAGGGTTGGCGCTACATTGTTTCAGCTCTTAAGGCTTTTATACAGTTTGTAAGGAAGACCGCTGGTGATTCTTTAAATTTTAAATGATAATAGACGCATTTTAAAATGAACTTCTTAGAAAGAAGATATTACGCTATAATTTGGCAAATCCTTATGCATTTTTAGTTGACAAGCAATTGGCCCGCCTGATATGGTTTTTTTTATGCTTTATATCACTAAGAATAATTGTGAATGTACAAAGATTCCTGAAAGCATTTTCTGCCTGATTGGAAAATTGTAGGTCACTTACTAACATTTCTATTGTTCTTATTGTAATTTTTGGTATTATGTTCTTTGTGCTTATATTTTCTTACTTTTCTTTCGTTGCTTTATTTCTTTCTTTCCTATTTCCTATCCATACTTACTACAACAGACTGCCCTGCAAAGCTTCGTATAATACAGCCTCCAATTACACCGACAAGGATATCGTTGCAGATATAATTAGAAGCTTCAGATCGAAACAGCGATACTGATCGGTAGAAATAAACGCGCTGTATGTCTTCTTATACTTTGCCACAGTGTTTAAATGTCAAACTCTTGCAAAGAAACCTTCAAATCGTTTCTGTTTCTTCCTTTCTAACAATCTCACCCACTTTTACTCCCATTGTTCTTTTCTTTCCTCATCGTTTCTATAATATTTTCCTTTTATCTTGTCTTCATATTACCTATAAGGCTTTGAGATGGCGTTGTTAAAGTTGTCTGTCGCTCCAGTCAGTCCTTTATGACTAAGGATCATGATCAACCCCATTGCAAGTAATCCCCAATATACGGCACAGTAAAAGGTACGACGGGCATCTTTTTATTATAGTCGTTGATGGAAATGACCAATCCGTGGGGTTTCTCATCATCATCATCAACAAATATTCGGCTCACTGCTGAGCTCGAGTCTCCTCTCAGAATGAAAGGGTTTAGGCCAATAGTCCACTACGCTGGCCCAATGCAGATTGGCAGATTTCACACACGCAGAGAATTAAGAAAATTCTCTGAAGTGCAGGTTTCCTCAAGATGTTTTTTCTTCACCGTTTGAGACATGTGATATTTAAAAAATTTCTTAAAAGTTAAGTTAAGTTTCTCACCACGAATCATTACACTGTTATCCGATATATCTACACGATGAAAGGAACATTACAAGAAAGCTATTACGAATTTCTAATGAAAATATGTTAGATTTTGAGTTGTGTGGAAAATAAAGCACACCTAATAAAGTAAATAAATGCCTTCGAAACCACAATAATTCCATGGAAATCTCTAATCACGGCCCATTTTCTGAATTCCATTTATACATTTCCGGGGCTTTTGATGGCTAAAGGTACGGACACATTAGTCATTTATTTGTGTTTTCATTAAATTTTTCTTTCAAACGCATTTTTTTCAACTAAGTTTTAAAATAGAAATGAAGAGATAGTAACTTGAAGAAGTATAATAAACCCTAACGACTATTATAACATGTTGTTTGTGTACATCTATCTACACTTAATAGTAGTTAACAAGACCATCATGATTTTTTTTGCCACATGTAACACATTGTCAGAGATATGAAGAGAATAGAGATATGAAGAGATATGTTAAAGGATAAGATAGCAAAAGACAAACTGAAAAGTAACTTTTATGCGGTCATCCGGGACAATATTAATTAACAAAATCTGTAATAACGCGAGCAAAGCCACAGGCAAAAGCTAGTAATTGAGTATACAGAAAAATATAGCAGCTGATTTATAAAAGTAGCGGAGAAACAAACAAGGTGGAAAAAGTGTGAGAATAAGGGTTGAAATGGTTTCAAGATTACGGCTCCAGATAGCTTAAGGCTTCCTTTCAATACTTGTCTTTTCACGAGAGCCGAATGATTCCGATATTGTTTTCGGCTTTACTTCCAATGTTGCCTTTGATCATCTGATATATTAAATTTGTAAGTAAGAAATATTCTGCACAATATTCGAAAATCTATACCTACAGATGGTTTGTACAGACATACCGTCTACATATACCGAAATAGCAGATGCCCCGCGGTTTTACTTATGTAATTTCCCATCCCGTTGGAATATGATACTAAAATATAGCTTATGACACTCGCAAATAACGTGGCCTTCTATTGGTAGAATAATTTTCAAATCGGTACAGTAGATCCAAAGTTACCCCCTTACAACCTCTTAATATTTACTTCTTTATAATATAGGTATAGATTATGCATTTAAACATTATATTTTAAACATAAAATAAATCGTTGAAAACATTTTGGCTGGTGGGAGGCTTCGGCCGTGGCTAGTTACCACCCTACCGGCAAAGACGTACCGCCAAGCGATTTAGCGTTCCGGTACGATGCCGTGTAGAAACCGAAAGGGGTGTGGATTTTCATGCTCCTCCTAACAAGTTAGCCCGCTTCCATCTTAGACTGCATCATCACTTACCATCAGGTGAGATTGTAGTCAAGGGTAAACTTGTAAAGAATAAAAAAAAAAAAAAACATTGCAAGAAAAGTAGAGCATTTACAATAAACAACTATTGCAATAGACTATTTATCATATAGTGTGCCACGATTTAATAAAAGGAAAAACTTATATAAACAAAACTATTAACCTATAGGTATCTTGTGGCGTGGATAAAAAAAATTACAAAATGAAGTCCCTGTCTGCACCGACCCTAATCCCGTTTCAAGAATCACCTTAAATTTCGAACGATCCATTTCCCCCTCCTTAACTGACTTGGTAGTGGCGCAAATGACAGGGCATGACTGTGCGATACGTCGCTAAGTAATTACGTTCACGTCATACTCCACGTTGAACACACTTCACGTCGCGGTGACAAGGCTATGGTGACATGCGGGACAATCCTACTAATAAATGTCAAAGCTTGTATGTTTGTGTGTGTATTTGTTTGTAACTCACGCACGGTAATACGGTTGAATGGATTTGGATGAATAGAATTATTATTGAACTATTAATAGTCAATATCGAAATTAATAATAACTGCCTATAACTAGAACCATTATGACAATTACTTTCACTTGATACTCCACGTCCACGTTGAACAAACTTCACGTCGCGGTGTCATGGCTGGTTTGACATGCGGGACAATCCTACTAATAAATGTCAATGCTTGTATGTTTGTTACTCAAGCACGGTAAGACAGTTTTATGGATTTGGATAAATTGAGGTGCATAAGACGCGTTTGTAAAACGTAGCATTTATCACGGTAAACTTTACGATGAATGAGCTCGTATATTCGTTAATTTCTGGATACAGAACATGGAAGAGTTACGTCAAATTTCACAATTATAATATTTATTTTTGGTTTCCGAAACAAGAAAAGTACTACTACTTGATTAATAAATATAAAATCATGATTACTATTACTAAAAAACATACATACAGCCGAACGTAGAACTTCCTCCTTTTTTTTAAGTCGGTTAAAAAGTAATGTTCTTCATAGCGAAATATCGCGTTGCAGAAATTACAATAAATAATAACGATGATGATGATGATATGATAAAATTATTAACAATTTAATTAAACGCATTGATCGATGGACAAAATTAGACAAATTATCCTCAATGTAAATACAGCTACCACCACATTTTCATATTTCGCTAGAACCTATTAAAAAATTCACGGTAATAAAGTCTAACTACTTATAATAGTTTATAAAAAAAGATTCTTTTCATATAAATTACAGTAAATGATAACTAGATAATATGGTAAAACGATTGACAATTTAATTAAACGCATTGATCTCTAATCAAAAATAGACAAATTATCCTCAATGTAAATACAGTTTATTGCTACCACACATTTTTAATTTTTCACTAGAACCAATTAAAAAAATCACGGGTATAAATTCTAACTACTTATAATATTTTATAAAAAAGATTGTTTTAATTTTATTCATGTACTGTAGCATGCGGACATGACTTATGTGTCATGTGTGTATGTGTGATGTGTTCTTCAACTTTGTGAATTATACCAGAAATCTTTTGATTTAATTTTAGCCCTTAAACTGAGAGTATAATATTGAAGCATTTACCACCAATTTTTTCTTATCTTCAGTTATCTCAGTTAGGTCCCAATAGCTTCCCTAATATCCTCTTAAGCTCCCGCTAACATCCCTCTCATTCGTCTTCAGTCATATCAAAGCGTCAATTATCTCAGTTAAACACAGACCATAAAACAACAAAGACAAAATTCTCAACAGATTTTGTTTGCGCAAATGACAGGGCATGACAGTGCGATAGGTCGCTAAGTAATTACGAACACGTTATTGTACACACCGCGTACACTTCACGTCCAGGGTGACAATGTGTCCGCGATATTCGGGACAAATAATTTTTGTCTGTCACTCGTGTATATGAAATGGCAGCCTGTCACGTTCAACCTTGACCGAGCGTTTGTCGTTTCCTAAAAATAAAATGTAGCGATTTTTCTGATACTTACCATGAGCCACTTTAGGACAAAACATTTTCAACGTCATGTTTTTTCTGACGGATTGATACATAAGGTGCTCTTAATGAATTGAAGTTGATGATATGAAAAAGTCCACCGTCGGATATCTTTATAGAAACAATTTGTTAAATATATGAAGGAAATAATTGATATGAAATTTAAAGATTTGAATTAAAAAAAAAATATAAATGTAAAAAATAAAGTCAAATAAATCTAATTTTAATAAGTTAAGTAACCTTTTAGGTTCCGTGACGAGCCATTGACCTCAAGTTTTTCAAACAAGATTTTCCTCTTTTATAGAAACTACTAGAATATCAGGACTACTTGGTTAAGAGCCAAGAAGTTGGTGGTTTTGCTTGAAGAGCACATACACCGTCATTCCCAGTCGTTTACATTCATTTATGGAAATCACCGTTACAGAGTCAATTACATTTAGTCAACATTTATTAAAGCAATGTGGTAAGCCTAAGATCCAAATAGACTGTGTTTTGACGTAAAAAAAATTATGGCCTTGATAAGCACCCCAAGTTTTTTAGGCTAATTTAGCTTTACCTTCGACATTCGATACAATGGACATCTTTCGAAATGTCAACTATGCTTTTGCTAGATGCTATGAAAGTGTTTTAAAAAATAAGAGGTAAATTTGTGTATTCGAGGGAAATATTTTTTTCCCATTCAGAGGTATCTGAGTCATCTCGACTTCGCACGCAAGTTTATTTCTACACTCTTCCAACTGCAAGGTGCAAAAGAATGGTATGCTATTAATGTGACAAATATCTTCGCATTCCATGGATTCACTGTGAAGGTACCAGGTCTATCGTATGGCAAAGAAAAGAACTCCGAACGAGTGTAATATTAGAGTATTCCTTTAAAACATGTCAACACACCCCTTATCCAAAAATAAAAAAGGTCTCCGTAAGCACTACTAGGTCTAATATAACACCATAGGCCTTCCACTAAAGCCTGGCAAATGTTAATGTAAATAAACCACATGTAATTAACGCGCGCATATATCGCTACATTTCGCAATGTCACCGAGCCATGGTTCAATATACCAGCATTGCAGGCAACAGCTGAGAATAAAAAACTGTGCACTCATATTTCACGCTGTCCGCAAGAACATAAACAATATGGCCGCACTATTTTACACGGCTTTCAAGGCTTTTCAATGCAAGATGTTATTAAATAATGTTATAATGGTTCTATTTATACACAGTTATTATTGGTTCCGATATTGACTATTATTAGCTCAGCAATAATTCCATTGTGTTGTATATAGCCTTATGACGTAATAAAAGATTTTCGTAGTGCGAGCTTCGTGAATGGAATTCATTTTTTGTGGTCGCAAGATATCATTATACACTGTATTGACGTACACTGACGGTTACTTTAGTCACTTTTATTTTTAGTATCTAGGTTTTCTTATGGTGTAGGTTAGGCATGGCGAAAGACCCCAAAAATTTTTACCACTTAACGATTTAACATTCTAGTATTACGCTGCACAGAAAACAATCAGAAATGGTTTGTATAAACCGTACCTCTATTCGATTAACGAACTTGAGATTTTTTTTCAAAACGGTCTTTATTTCAATTCCATTCCATGCATTTTCAATATTTCCGTTTATTCTTTAGAAGTTAGCCCTTGACTAAAATCTCACCTGATGGTAAGTTGATGATGCAATCTAAGATGGAAGCGGGCTAACTTGTTAGAAATTAGATGAAAATCCACACCCTTTTCGGTTTCTACACGACATCGTACCGGAACGCTAAATCGCTTCGCGGTACGACTTTGCCAGTAGGGTGGTAATTAGCCACGGCCGCAGCCTACCACCAGCCAGACCTGGACCAATTAAATTTTCTACTCAAACTAAGCGACAATACTCCAACTGGTCTTGAGTTCAGAGACTTAACCGTAGAAATACTAAAACTCCTTTGTCATATACCGATCGAGGTCCGAGTCTCAGAGGAGAGAGTCGTTCCGCCCATCTACTCTGCTTCAGCCTTCGAGCCCCATCAGGCGATGCTTCTGCGCTCGCCCAAACCCCCCGGTGACGCCGCTGAGGTCCCATAAGGAGCCTACGGCACTTACACAATCAGGTAAAAAAAAATTACACAGCGTCACGTAAAAAAGAGAAATTAATTAAGTAAAAAAACATATTTCACTTGAAATCATGATGATGAAGTCACTCGTTTAAGCAAAACAAGGTTGAAATTAAAAATTAAATTCTTCCCAACAGCGGTTGTCGAGCCTGATTACACTCCAATCCCATTTATCACAATCCTTAACACTAGAGTAATTACGGAAATTAAATTCTCACTAAATCACAATACGCCCATTCATAATCGGCTCCGCAACAGATGTCGCTAGACACCAAATTACATTCGTATTAAAAGTCAATCAAGGAGCAGGTGGAAAAATCTAAAAAGGCATTTAAGCACGTGCGAAACGTGTTTCTTATGTTAATGTAAATACAGTAACACCGCAATACACATTACATCGACTAGAAAAATTATAAACATTAAATATATAAAGGCAGATTTTATCACCATCTGATCAGTCGATCAGATGAGTCAGATCATCAGTGGCTAGGGCACGTAGAGAGGATGCCGAATACTAGAGGGCCTAAAGTGATGACAAAATGGAGACCACAGATAAAAAAATTAAAAGGAAGACCTAAAAAAAGATGGCTAGATTATGTTAAAGAGGACCTGCAAAAAATGGAAAAAATATCTGAGTGCAAGGAATAGAAATTAAAGGAGAAAAGTGATAGAGGAGAACAAGACCCACAAGGTTTGTAGCACCAAAGGAAGTAAGAAGTAGGTAAGATAAGAGGCAGATAGAAAGTTTTGTCACTGTCTTATTTTATGTCAAATGACAAAGGAAAAACTTGTGAATAAGCTATCCGAGACTTACCGATGAACAACGAGTGGACTTTGTGAGGACAACGATCGTAGAGCACTTGTTAGTGTAACTCTAAATATCGTCAGTCCAACTTGACCGGAGATCGATTAACACAGCGCTTTTCCTAACGAAGTAGTTTACTTCTACATTCCTACTACAGAGCCTAGCACTTCTTTTAATTATATCCACCAGCTCTTTGACTAATTCGTATTAAAACTCAACGTATTTCAGTGCGCGTTTCGCGCCGCAATAATGCTTTTCATTACATTATTTTATTTACAAGTCGGCTCCTTGCTTTCAAGCGCTTTGAATGGCGTGCGAAGTATGACTACGATGCGATGTTTTCAGTTAAACATGAAAGTTAAAAGTACCTGCAACAACGATATTGTATACTAGATATGTTACGTGCCAACAACATCACCGCTAAAAGTGATCCGAATTTAGCTACTCCACACACACTCAGGCACATTTTTGTGTTTACAATATATATACATTACACATTATATATTTATGTGTTTAAATAGTTTTTACACTTCCTTGAAACACAACTTGACATTGTAGACAGTATTTAAGTATTATTTATTTAAATAACTTTTGTCGTTTACTATGCGACTAAATGAAATTAAGACAATTAGCCACCTTTGTTCGCCTCAGTTTCGACACGCTATTGACATATTTAATAGTATAAAATCTTTGACCTACATACATATTTCTATGTTTACAAATATTTGTTTTGGTAGTACTAAAAAATGTGTCAAAAAAACTTCCCTTTTCGATGTCGGTTAAGTACGTCGTCATCAACCCATATTCGGCTCACTGCTGAGCTCGAGTCTCCTCTCAGAATGAGAGGGGTAAGGCCAATAGTCCACCACGCTGGCCCAATGCGGATTGGCAGACTTCACACACGCAGAGAATTAAGATAATTCTCTGGTATGCAACTATGCAGGTTTCCTCACGATGTTTTCCTTCACCGATTGAGACACGTGATATTTAATTTCTTAAAATGCACACAACTGAAAAGTTGGAGGTGCATGCCCCGGACCGGATTCGAACCCACACCCTCCGGAATCGGAGGCAGAGGTCATATCCACTGGCGGTTAAGTACATTTATTGTAAATTATTATAATTAATTATTGTATAATAAATATTTTGACGTTTATCTCAAAATCCTGCAAATAAATTGGACGATAATGATCATTTCAAACTAAAAGGGTAATATTTTTCAATTTTCCGACAGGTATTTCTTTAGAGGATAGAATTCTGAATGGAGATGCAATTCTAAAGCGTTTAGAGAATCCTATTATAAGGTTTCTAGGAAATTTCGTCAAGAGAGACTGCTTAGATTTGTAGTCTGAATTTATGTGGAAACTTCTTGATGGATTTATATCACGGTACAACTTAGCGCTTGTACTGTAACTTATAATGGAATACTTTGAATGAATTTTGAATTTCGACTTTTGAATTAGTATAAACCCTACATAGTTTTGACGACCTCTCTGGCGAAGATTGTGATGCTTTGGTTTTTAATAGAGAGGTCCTGGGTTCGATTTCCTACTCAGGTCAATTAAGGATTCTATATTTTCTATGTCGGTCCAGATTTAGTGGGTGGTACGCATCACCCAAAATCCACAAAGACGTACCGCATCGCCTATTTTTTTTTAATTATATACACGTTAGCCCTTGACTACAATCTCACCTGATGGTAAGTGATGATGCAATCTAAGATGGAAGCGGGTTAACTTATTAGGAGGAGGATGAAAATCCACACCCCTTTCGGTTACCTACTACACGACTAATCACCGGAACGCTACATCGCTTAGCGGTTTGTCGGTAGGGTGATAACTAACCATCAGAGATACTTGTTTATCATCAGAGGTACTGGCATGGGTAAAACAAACTTGATACCTTTTCTAAGTAAGCGCTTTCATTGTAAAGGGCATTGTCACTTAACATCAAGTGAATCAAGCGCAACTTATCTAAGCTAATATAGTAGTAAGATTTTGTTTGATTTTTGTCACGAATACGCTCCGTAACTACATTTACACGCTACATTATCAGCGAGTAATATTGTCTATGTTTTATTCCCGATTCCCACGGAAATAGAACTATGCGGATTAAGCCGTCGGGGCCTGATAGTTGTTGAATAAAAAAAAAATCTTTACATTTCTCCTAAGTTTTCTTCTTGGGTGAGGATGAACAAAAGCGTCCCTTATATTTTCACTCCCCCTCCCCTTCTTCACAGTTACTAGTTCTATTCCGTTCGGGAATTTAATAAGCTTTTATTGCGAGGCCTACCATGATGTAAGGAATTCCTTACAAAATATAAAAAGACGAGGCGAAATGAAACGTCTCTGGAAAGACGTCGATATAAGACTAGGAATGAAAAGAAACCTACCAAGGATTTTTTTTCCCGAAATTGGACAAATCGAATTGTTATAAAAAATAAAAAATATATATATTTATAGAAGAACATCTTGGTTGGAAATGACAAAAAAATAGCTTGTGTAAACCTAGTGCCTTCGGTTAAGGGGGTCTTGCATAGAATCGCAACGAAGACAAGGGTCCACTGGTAAATATCCAGTTGTAAATATTTAAAAAATCGCTATACATATAGTTGGACAATTGAAGACCAGTGGATATCATACTGTAGGTAGATTACATTTCTCAGTTAATTTGATTTTTATCTCATTTATTTTAATAGGTTGTTAATAAAGGCCAAATTACTGAATAGGCCAGGCCATACAAGCTTTTTCTATAGCGGTTTAGATATAATTTTTGGTGGTCATAGGTCATCATTGACAAATGATAATCATTTATTACTGTATTATTATACATTTAAATCATATTAAGTAATTGATTATGAAACACAGCTACAACTCACGTGATACAACGTCGGAGGATGCCCGACTAGTTTCGAATCCATTTGGGGTCCTTAGTCATAAGCTGCAACGCGGCATGATCCAAACTGATCAGTTTGTATCGATGAATAAAGCCGAATTTATATTTGTCTGACGTAACGTGACGTAACGGCAACGTTTACACTTAGGTGTTTTGACATGTCGTGATGGCTTCTGATGTGTGAACACTCACAATAGTTAATTTAAGTCATATTGTTTGAACTGAAGATACGAGTAAGTATACTATGACTCTGCACGGGACTAGTGCTATCTCCCTGTAGCCATCGATATAAATCGTTAGATGGGCTCCTCCATATTAAAGAACGCTCAATGTTATGTCATTACTCAAAGACGTGCACGCACATCTTATCTTAGTACGCAACAAGCGCATACTGTGAGTGGACTTGGACCTAAAAAAATACTGTTTTTTCTTGTTTAATCTCTTGATTATGCCTTCGTGTTCATTTTGGAAGTGTAAAAACAGAAGCCGCAACACGAATATAGAGAAATATATTACTTTTTCATTTATTTGAGAAACCAATGACAATTCCGCGACGCTTCGGGGCCCATCTAACGATCTACGATCGATGCCTCCAGCTATGTAAGAACGTCACCGTGTTAGTAAAGCTTTATAATATAAGTTGGTCTCGAATCGACCACTTTTATTTTAATTTTAAGTTAGTTATGTAAATCTTAATCTCCTAATAATTTATAGAAAGAAGCTAAGAAGCTTAACTGTTGGATCAAGAGTCGGATACAAAAGGCAGTGATTCTTGAGACGGCGCGTATTGTGAGGAGGTTCCTCACTCTGGAGCCCTGACCACCGGTTGCTTGGGCACTCAAATGTCCCGCAGCGGGAGGGTGATTTTTTTTTTTATAAATTTTTAATAATGTTTTGTATTTTATACTTATATTGTTAAAAATTTAAAAAAAAAGAAGTAATAAATAAATGAGAGACAAAAACTATAGAAATATTATCAAACAGCTCTCAAAACCCAAAAGTACCTTTTAACATCATGAAATTAATGTATTCGTTAAATAGTTTGTAAATTACTGTCAACCATCGTGAAATAACGAAAAGTCATAAATTAATCGCGATAGTGTAAAATGGTACATCAGTATGAACTGGTACACGTGTGGTACACAATGGCCAAAGCCGTCGCAATATAAAAGCGGCGTCAGTGCGTGATGAATCGCTCTCCCTTCGTATTGATTGTCGATTACACAGACATACCCGTTTTAACTTCATCCACGATTTTGTTTTAAAACGTCCGAGTTGGTATTGTGACGGCTGGTGACGGATTTTGTGATTTCAAAATCATTTTACTCTAGTGGACGCCCGTGACTTCGATCGCGTAGCTTTTAGAAAAGTAAAGGGTAATAATTCCGTGATACATGTTTTATTCGTAACTTCATCCGCTTAGACTTCAGCCCCATTGGTGCGTTGGGCTAGGTTACGTCGTCACAGCGTCGATACTTTGTCGCTTTCTATATATTTTTAACTTGGGGACGCCCGCAACTTCGTCCAACCTTAAACCTTTTTAATCCAGCCCTTTCAGTAGTATCGCTGTAAAAATGGAGTAACTTCTCCCGCTTTCCCAACATTTCCCTTCAATGCTCTGCTCCTATTAATCGTAGCGTGATTAAAAGTAAACTATAACCTGCCATAAAATATGAAGAATTGTACTAAGTTTCATTAAAATCTGTCGAGAAGTTTTTATTTCTACGACGAACATATAGACAGAGACAAAAATTTTACTCATGGATTTTTGGATCAATATCGATTACTAATCACCCGCTGATAGTTTTTTTGGAAATATATTTCATGTACAGAATTGACCTTTCTACAGATTTATTATAAGTATAGATCACATGCCACATTAAATCATTGGTAGTCGTCGACGGCGACGCTTCAACGGATTATCGGACGAGAGACGAAGCGGGGAGGGACGAGTGACGCGACGACAGTGTTCAATGAAAAATAATTGTTTCGTATGCATTGTGGAGACTGACTAAGTGCGTGCATCTTCTTGCGTTGATCCGTTGCAACGACTCAACGCTACGAACTAATGATGCATCACCGAAACGTAAGATCTTACTATGAAAAAGTTTTCTCGTTTATGCCACACGTTTTACTAATCCACTACTATTGGTCGTAGCGTGACGTTAGCCTGTAGCCTTTCTCGATAATGGACTATCCGCCTATCCTCTGCCTACATTGTATAGAATAATGTTTTATCATAACATCATCAAGATGATTCGAGATCTACATCAACCGATCGTTAACCATGTCTACCTAAAAACTTATGCCATGCAGGTTGTAGTTGTGTTAGGGTTCAGTTAGTCGGTAGCAGTTGCTGCTCGTGTAAATGAACCCTTACTGAATGGATACATTTGGTAGTAGTAGGTACAATTGAGGCTGATCCATACCGATCAGATTATTTGTTGTAAGAAAAAAATCAATTCACTACGCATTTTTATTCTCAAACGCCTTCCTAGTTTAGATACCTACCCTGCAGTTCAAAAAGCGCTTCAACATTACGCCCAGTAAACTCAAGATAGAAGACACAATACACAACACGCAAAAGCTAATCAATCTATTTTATCTCCTTTCATTTAATCTTTTAATAAAGCGGACACGCAAGTTTTCAGCAAACGACGTACAATTTGATTGGGAAGCCTATTATAGGAACAGAGTTGGGTACATTTTACTTCACTACAAAGACCTTACATCGCTCGGTCAAATGGAATAGCCCAATTTACTTGAGTGAATTTCCACTCTGTCCATTCATCTGCCCAACTGAGTGCCTTATAACTACTGAAATCAGGAACTCAATCGCTACTAATTTTGAAAATTTCTGTAGCAGTCGATAAAATGTATTGTAGTATATAACTCTAGTATATGGTTGTATACAGAAATAACATAAAAATGTCTTATTCATATTTGCGGACTAATTTTTATTGATTTTGATGCTAACTATACATTATTATGGTTTCTATCATTTTCATTTATGTTATGTATTTGTGTCGGCAATAGCTCACAAGTAAAAACTATAAATTTTGAAAATCTTCAACAGGCACGCATTTAACTATAATAAACACTTTTATTTACCACTAGCGACGCCTCCATGTGAAATTCAGTTTTTCGCCAATTCCTAAATTAAAAAAAAATCAGAACCTTCCAGCTTATTAACCTCATCTATCTTCCAGTGAAAGTTCTATTAGAATCAATTCCGAAGTTCCAAATTTTAGCCCGGACAAACAGAAAGACAGAAAAACATTAAAAAAATATTGTTTGTGTTTTGGAGTCATGTTCAATTATTTAAATATGTATTGATTGATGATATTGTATTGTTGTATTGATGATTCATAACAAATTTACTATTAAGTTTTTACACCTCGCAAAGTAAGGTCTGATTTTATTCACAAAATTGTATTTCCATCACACAATGGAAAAGTCTTCAAGAAATACGTTTTAGAAGAACACGAGAACGATTTCCAAAGTTTATCTTCCAGGAAGCTTTTCCTTAAAGCATCCCAAACTTTGTCGAGCCGATTTTGGGTCAAACAAATTATTTAACTTTCGCTATCAAATTACTTTATGCTTATCAATCGATGACCGAGTCGTGAATGCTCTAAGATTTTATAAAGACGCTTAGGAATCGTATTATATGTACACGTTTAATATACGTAACCACTCACCGCCGCCACTCACCATCCAATAAGTCCATGTGCTTGCAGCGTTAACGGCAGGACATCCGATGTTGGTCGGGATCTGCATGATGATATGCACATCGCGACCAACACACGATAAGTTTTTTTTTAATTTATTACAAGCTAGCTCTTGGCTACAATCTCACCTGATGGTAAGTGATGATGCAATCTTAAATGGAAGCGGGCTAACTTGTTAGGAGGAGAATGAAAATCCACAACCCTTTTGGTTTCCACGACATCGTACCGGATCGCCAAATGGATTGACGTCTTTGTCGGTAGGGTGGTAACTAGCCACGGCCGAAGCTAGACCTGGACCAATAATTTAAGAAAACCTCAATTGCCAAATAGCCCAGCCGGGGATCGAACCCAGGACCTCGGTGTTGTAAATCCACTGCGTATACCACTGCGCCACGGAGGCCGTCAAAACAGTCCAATAAACAGATGAGTGAAGATCGTTTCTAATGCTGATTTTCTACTAATAATGATGAATATAGAAGCAATTTTCAAGGAAGTTTAATTAGTAAATCAAAAGAGGCACTTTGTTGGGTAGAAAATCAAAGTTTCGTATCGGACGTGTCAATCGCAGATCTGTCGATATCACAGTTCATTATGGGTACTTAACTTGTTATTAGTCGTTTAATTTATCATCTTCTTGGCGTTAATGTGTCTTATCGTTCGGATATCGGACGCTTTTGGTGAAAAGTTAATGTGGATCCATTTTATCGCTCTAGTGCCATAAAAGTTGATTTTACTTCCCTTGCGTACGTGTTTTAATTTATGGAGCAATATCAGGCTGCCACGCGTCATACTTTTTGACTAGAAACGCAACAGACAAGACATCTGTTTACTATGATTATTTCTTTTTTCAATTATTAAAATATTGAAGGATAGAACTTTTTGATTAGAAACCCAACATACCTGTCAGGGCTATTATTTATCAACCTTTTTTATTTATTTAAGAAATTATGATTATTTTTTTTTAATATTTAATGATAGTGGGAAGTGTAGAGGAATAGGATTTTTTTTCGTGTAATTAAAAAAACGTATTAGGTAAAACACTTGTAACACGGGTTGACCTTTTTTTATTATCTCTACAAGCCCTTGACCACAATCTCACTTGATAAGTGATGATGCAATCTAAGATGAAAGCGGGCTAACTAGTTTTGGTTTCTACACGACATCGTACCGGAACGCTAAATCGCTTGGCAGTAGGTACGTCTTTGTCGGTACTTAAAATTGCAGTGCTTACCATACTTCGTCCATTGCTTCTAAACTCTAAAGTTCTTAACTTATTGAGCCATATCGATAACTGAGATATTGGTGGTAAAGCACACCAATATCTCATCTTTCTGATACTCCAAGAAACAAGATACGAGACGATAATTTACATCAAAATATCGCCAAATTGCTCTTATCTTGCAAACTAAATTCCGCTAAACTCTGCACACAACTTCACAGACCTCGACCTTATGTATTTCGGCTTACGCAAACGGAATGCTAAACTAAGTTACAAAACTTGTTCGCTATAAACGCTAAAACCGGGTGATAAGAAGTTATCTGTACTACGGCACAGAAGACTGTATTATTAGGGGCTTTAGGCAAAAACTGTTTTATCTTGGAAACTGTTTTATTATATACTTTAATGTTTCGTTTTGCCGGACTAGTATTAAGAATATTTTGTTACTTATATCAAAATGACCAGGGCTGTACTATAAAAGAAACATTCAAAAAACCGGCCAAGTGCGTGTCGGGCCACGCGCAGTGTAGGGTTTTGTAGATAAGTTAGCTTTAATCCCATACGCAATGCACAAAAATACCGATAACCATACCCCACACAATGGGATAGACGATAAAAAATACATCCTCATTTTGCATGTAAGGAACCCCAAAAATTTTTTTTTATCTACCTTTTTACCATTTTATAGACGAAATTAATAAACATACCCATACCAAATTTCATCTTTTTAGTTTTAAGAAACTCTGAGTTATCTTACTGACAACTTTATCTTTTTATTTAACAACAGAATTAGTATGCAAATTTCGATTACGACTACGTTTATTAAGTTAGTCGACTATTACTCTTTAAATAGCGATTGTTATAGTTTTCCTTGTAATTTCATTTTTTTTTTCTACTTTTGTACACTTGACTCTAACAAAAATTAGCTCTTAAAAACTTATTTTTTTACAAACGGATCCATAAATCGAAATGTATTGAAAGAAAACCCCTCATACCTTTTAAAAACCTATCCAACAATCTTCTTCTTTGTCGCTGCGCTCTTGACAGCGCGGTCGTGGTCTTTAGGACGTGTTGGAGGCAGATGTAATACGCCTCACGAGCATTCGCCACTTCTCCCTTTGTGTAGTGAGTCGCGTACATTCATGCAAGGGACCGCCTACAGCAGATTTAATCTGGTCGGCCCATCTCATGGGTGACCTTCCGCGTGGCCTAGTTCCCTCCACCTTCCCTTGCACAACAAGGCGTTCGATACAATCATTCCCTCGCCGGGAGACATGTCCAAAAAACTGAAGAATGCGACTGTGTACTAAAGTCGAGAGACGTTGTTTTATGTCGAGTTCTTGGAGTATAGAGACGTTAGTGCGGAACTCAGTCCAGGAGATTCCCAGCATTCGTCTCCAACACCACATCTCCAGAGCATCTATCTTTTTTTTCTCGACTTGTCGCAAAGTCCATGTCTCTGCTGCGTATAGGAAAATGGGGAAAACAAGAGTTTTTACGAGCCGGATCTTGGTGGCTTTGGTGACCTTCTTGTTCCGCCATATTTTCTTCAGCCTGACCATTGCGGTTCTTGTGATTGCCATACGTCGCTTAACTTCGTCTACGCAACCGCCACTGTTTGTGATTAAAGCTCCTAGATATATGTAAGACGGAACGACCTCGCAATTCGCTATGTGAGTAACTTTTGGCGAGTTGTTGTTGGCCCGATCAACGATCATCATCTTGGTTTTATCCAACAAATACCCCACTCTATAAAATAACCGAATAAAAAAAATTCAACCCCACTTTACAAGTAGGGTAGGCACCCTAAAAAAAATATTTGTCAAGATTTTGTTTTACGACTTTGTTCACATTTTTAATGTACATATTCATGCCAATTTACAGCTTTCTAGTAGTAATAGCGCAAAACCGCGGACGGACGGACAGACGGACATGAAGTAACTATATGGGTTCCTTGTGAGCTACGGAACCCTAAAAATAGAAAAAAAACTCTAAGACACTCACAGTAAAATCTCGTTTGTTTAGGCCAATCATTAATCGACGCCGAAGTGGTAATGAAAAATATAGATACTCTTTGAATCGATGTATAGGATAGTTTTAATATGGTTCTTCAGACTGAAGTTAACAATTTGTTTAATGTTTATTTTATATCCTCGAAGTAATGCTGTGAAAATGACAAAAAATCTCAGCATAAACACCGTCTGCTCTTAGAGCACATTTATCAGCGCCTCATCCATTATTCAGCAAGGTGTAACACTTACCACTAGTGACTTAGTTTGGCTTACATCCAACTAAGATAATGTTATGGTTTAGTAGGCACTTTCCATGAGACTTTCGCATATTATAGAAATAATTTGCCGCCATTTACAATAATATATTGTTAGAATAATTGAACTATCCACCATTAAATTGACAACATGGTGACGAAATGGGACATTCTTTGGTCGACCATCGTGCTACGAGGTGTTGTTGCTTTTATTGATTCCTAATTATTCTTGAATTAATTAATTTAAATATTTAAATTAAATAATGATTATTAGGTTGCCCTGTTTACTCTCTTTTTAATGATAATAATGATAATATTTAATGTTTCAAACCATATGCTTGGATAAAGTCGTAAATCCGAGAAATATTCTTTTTTTATTTACATCAAAGTTTTAGGACGCCGGATAATGGTATTAAATTTCAGCTTGTGATAGTGTCAAGTCCCCTTGCAAATGTATATGTTATCGTTAAATTGTAAAATACGTTAGTTTACAATCTCTCTCGCGATATTGTAATCTCCAATAATCTCTCGATAGATTATAATATACAGAAAAATAACACATTAAATTGTAATCAGTATGTTCAGTTCACAATATATCGACAGATTACAATATCGCGAGTGAGATTTTATGCTAACGTATTTTACAATTTAACGGTCACAGATACAATTTCAGAAGTTAAGATTGTTTATTTATTTTATAAACCGATGACGTAAAAACGGTTATAAGTTTGACATGTCTGTCCGGGGCATCGTAGATTAATAATAATAATATAATGAATCCTGCGCCCGGTGCATAATTATATCTATTTATGTAGCTTATGTTTATTTATTTTGCGTATTTAAATAAGTTTATTTATTTTCCTTTCGATCTTGTAAATTTATGGAAATAATAATAATAAATCTTTATTTATCAAAACTACATTATAACAATTAGTTTGAAGCCCTACCTCCTGTACTAGTAATTACTGTGTTACAAAAGGCAGTTTCTTCCCATTTTCAATGCTACAATAATTGGTTGATAAACAATTTAGAATGTATTATTTACAATTACAACAATTTACAATTTAAACTAAAGATTATTATGCAAAATCCCATATGCGGTTTTTGAATGAAAGCTGACGTGCTAGTTATTAAGCGAATAGACTATTGGAGATAAATAACCATTAATTAGCCATTGGAAATGCGTTTTAATCTATGTTAATACAAATGAAGCTATATTTAGTAAAATCTGGTAAATTCCACTACAACGGCTTCAAGCTTGCAATTACGCCGCTGAAGCTGATGTTTAAACACAATTAGCCCGGCGGGACTTACCAATTAGTACACATTAATGAGAAAATCTATTGCACATGTGACCACAGAGTAAAAAACGACCAGCTAATAGACAGCAATTATTTATCGACAAATAACTGCAAAGGCATTTACTTAAATAAAGAAATTTTATTAAATAAAAAAAACTATTACACACCCGTGATTTCGACCGCTTAGAATTATTTTTTTTGCTCGAATATTATTAAAACTTTACCTTTTCATTACTTCCCTTCTAACTGTATCAGAATGATTCCTGTATTTTTTTTATTCCTTACAACTACAATCTCACCTTATGGTAAGTGACATCCTACTCCTAATTTGTTAGGAGTAGGATGAAAATCCACTCCCCTTTAGGTTTCTACACGACATCGTTGCACCGGATCGCTAAGTCGCTTGCCGGTACGTCTTTCTCGACATTAGCCACTAATTAGCCACGGCCGAAGTCTCCCTAAAATAGCCTACTACTCCCTAAAGTAGCCAAAATATTTTATTGCCCTTAATGTTCCTTTTAAAGCTTAACTAGACGAATTCATTGGAATGCCTACTACTGCAAAACCCATTTGCGGATAAGTTATGCTTTCGTTATGATGCGTGAACACACTCTGACTTAATTAATAAAACTCTTAGATAAGTTTATTTATTTATTTATACTTCATTTGTACACCACAACATAAGAAAAAACAAATAACAAGAGAGAGAAAAAAAGTATAGCACAGAAGTAGGATACAAAAGACGGCCTTATCTTTACGTAGCGATTTCCAAAATAAGTCTGGTCTATTTCGATAAAATCAGGTGCATTTTAGCTGTTGAGTATTATGGAATCACGCTTCTGAGATTCTATTATAACCGTTTTATAATAAAAATGAAACCGACTTGAAAGACGTACTTCAATTTTTTTTTGAAATACGTGAAAACACAAAATTACTAAACTGATTTTCATGAAAATGAAATGGGACCAATTTGGAAGTTTACTCTTTCAAACGAAATAAGAATTATCAAAATTGGTTGATAAATGACGAAGTTACGAGGAAAAAAGAAACCTACGCTTCAAATAGAAAACCTTTTCCGTTTTTTTGGTTAGGCAGTTCACCCTAATATGCTGATATGCAATAAAGAACACATTAAATTGATAAGTCGTGTCTCTTATAAAGTTTGACTACTGGTGAAGTTTGCTACGCTGTGGCATCGGTTGAACTTTGGACAGGTAATTAAATTTTTGATTTATTCCACCTAATGCACATTACTCATTCACGGCATTACCAAGGGCAGATAGCGGGCCATTCCTTGAGTATAGGTTGTAACGTAGTTATTATAATAATAGGCTTTTAGTGCCTGAATGGATTGTAGTTATTTATTCACTTATATTGAAAATTCTAGAACTAGTAAAAAATTTAAAATTCATTTATTTCAAGTAGGCTCAGTTTACAAGCACTCTTAATACGTCAGTTGACTATTCTACCGCCAGTTCGGAAGGCAGGTCCTACTGAGAAGAAACCGGCAAGAAACTCAACAGTTAAAAAAATCATACGATATTATAATTTACAATTGATGACAACATTACAATTTCTTATAGTTTTACTTCCTGTGCGAAGGTGGAAGCTGATCCAACGGCCTCCAAGCATCTTTATCACTATGGAACTCATCATGGTGTAGTAACCTCGACTAAGTAAATGTTTGTAACACATTGCTTAAAGCTATGTATTGGCAGGTTCATCACAGTTATCCTATATTTTGTTATAGCCTACATCCATTGATCACAAGTCCTGGACTTTGCTCGGAGTTTTTCTCTCTGCCCTCGATGGACCCGGCACTCTAAGATCGGTGTATTTAATGCTAAATTTTGTCTAGATGTGTTACCTTTTATATGTTTAAAATTCATTGAAATCCACTCCGTCGTTCCGGAAGGACAAAGTAACAAGTATACTTTAAATGATAGCTATCATACATCCATAACCATTCTCTCAGAATGAGAGGGGTTAGGCCGATAGTCCACCACGCTGGCCCAATTCGGATTGGCAGACTTCACACACGCAGAGAATTAAGAAAACTCTCTGGTATTCAGGTTTCCTCACGATGTTTTCCGTTTTCACCGTTCGAGACACGTGATATTTAATTTCTTAACATGCACACAACTGAAAAGTTGGAGGTGCATGCCCCGGACCGGATTCGAACCCACATCCTCCGGAATCGCAGCAAGAGGTCATATACACTAGGCTATCACGGCTGTTTATTGAGCACTTGTTAAGAAACAGTTATTTTATAATCACAGACACTTTTGAAATGGAGAAATTTAATGGAGGGACACTGGTGGTTTCGGCCATGGGCCGTGGCCACTGTATTGATGATTATACATGGTTAATGGTTTGAAGTCACCACGCTGTGTAGCTAATAAAGTTTAGACCCAACCAACCTTTGTGCTCGTGTGTTGAACTGTTCATACATTCACAAAGCAAAAAAAAAAGACACTCGACATTGACTCGAAAAAACAGTACAGCGGTAAATGTAAAACGTTTGGACGAAAACCCGGTATAGTGAGAGTTTGGCGCATCCAGCCGTGAATGCAGCTGCCGGCGAAACCCAACCATTCCCAGCGCTACAGTAAAAATGGGCTCACGATCTCTCTATCATTTTTTGAACAATACTGTTCTATTGTGTCATTAATAGATTTCATGTTGGTAACTAAATATTTTTTTTTATTCTTTACAAGTTAGCCCTTGTAAAGAATCTAAGATGGAAGCGGGCTAACTTGTTAGGAGGAGGATGAAAATCCACACCCCTTTCGGTTTCTACACGACATCGTACCGGAACTTTTGCTTGCTGAACAAATTGCTTGACGGTACGTCTTTAGCCGGCCGAAGCCTCCCAGCCAGACCTGGACCTATTCAGAAAACCTCAATCGGTCCAGCCGGGGATCGAACCCAGGACCTCCGTCATGTAAATCCACCGCGCATACCACTGCGCCACGGAGGCCTTCAATTCTAGATTAGAGAATAATGCTGAATGGGCATTTGTAACCTCTTAATTACGTTCAAATTCAAACGACTTATCATTCTAGAATAGAGATTACCTACTGCTTATGCTTACAGTAAAAATACTGTAGCAGTATTCTCTATTAGACGATCGCTCGATCACTTTTAAAACAATACAATTTATTGGATCAATGATACATTTCAGCTTCGATAACTAAACCGTCCAAAATATACAATACTGCTTCTTAAAAAGTAGCATAACATTCTAGACTCTGTGTCTAGAATGTTATGCTATAACATTCTAAATATACATAATGCTATAAAATTCATAATGTGAGACTACTTTCTTTTGAGACCTTTTGAGGGACTTCCAAACACCACGATTACGGTCCAGTGACGGATTCACAAATTTGCCGCCAGTAGGCTATTGAATTTTTGCAGCCCCTACTAAAATCTGAAACTCGAAAGGTATTAACACAATACAGTTACCTTAAATTGTGTTAATACGAGTAATATTGCAAGTTTTAATATTTTAGTAGGACTGTACAAGACGTATTTTAGTCCTAAAATATTGAAATTATCGTTACATTTTCTTTATTTCTGTAGAAGAGAGCTTTTGGAAAATTTGCCGCCCTAGGCGCCAGCCTAATTAGCCTACTGGTAAATCCACCACTGGCACGGTCCATAATAAAGTTATGCTCAGTGCTGACCATGCTGAGCATGCGGGTTGCTAAGCGCAGAGCTAGATTTATGCACTCCGGTGGATACCAAGAAAAGTTGTGAGATTCGAATCCACGAGCTCGGATAGGCAGTGAAATTGTCACTGTCCAATCCACCAATTGGCCATCAAATATAGCATAGTCTTTTACTCGTATATTCACTATCAAACGATTCAACACTCAAAACTGTACCAGAAAATATAAAACGGTAGCCACAAAAATCGAAACACTGTAAGCTGGGAGCACCCAGCCGTAAACACCGACAATGCCGGAAAAAGCCCGGACGTGTCCATATTACCACATTAAAACTGGAGTTGTGTTATCTTTATCGCTGATTCGGGATCCGCGGAAACAATTCTATATTAATGTCGCTATCAAAATTCAGATTAATTCTGATTGCCTTTAAAAGGGGTTGAAATTATTAACCTACATTTTGTACTTAATGAGAGAACTTTTTGCTCGTCTTATCAGTTAAAATGTCGACAATGTATCTCTATCTCTGACATATACTAGAATTAAAACGTGCATGTACTCGTAGGTATATTTTGTGTTATCAGAAACGGATTTGACTTAAGAAAATACAATAAAAAATTGTGTATTTAATTTTACTAATATTATAAACGTGAAAGTTTGTATGGATGTTTGTTACTCTCTAATACCGCTACTACTGAAGCAATTTGGCTGAAATTTGGAATGGAAATAGATTTTACTTTGGATTAACACATAGGCTACTTTTTTCCCGGTTAAATCCATTTATCCCGCGGGATTTGTTAAAAACTGAATTTAGGACGAAATCTCGGTCGTCCGCTAGTTATTAATATTGTATAAAAAATAATTATAGGTTTTTTCGTTCTTTATGATTTAAATAAGCTAAATATCGACATTAAGACATTATAATTCTTGGTTGAGGTTGATTTTTGGGGATAATGGTCAAAATATTATAAATCAGATATCTGGAGACGTTAAGTTGAGTGTATGGATAGTGAGCATTTACATAATATTTTGCTTAGAGGCACGCATGACCGTACTTTAGTTAAGTGGGTCTTCTAAGTTATTTCTTTAATGGCTACTTCAAATTCCACGGATAATGTCCGCTCTGCTTCAACTGGCGATCTAATTACTGTTACTAAAATTACACAATCTTTAATTCCATCATTTCATTCCATTTAATCTTTCCTTTACATGCACTGTTAATGAATTTCTATCTATGTGTTTTGATGAAAAATCAAAAATACATATAAAGATACATACATAAATTTATAATTTTTTAAACACCTATAAAAACTTCGTTCATTTATTTAATTATCTGTCTCATTTATTTACCTGTGTCAGTCCAAAAGTTCTACTATAGTGTTTTTCAGTGACAGTTGCCTTATAACGTCCAAAATACTTAACTATTATCGTGAATCGCGGCAAACTTTCAGTAGTGAAACGAATTGTCACCGTACCCATTCTATCTGAAAAACACTATAATTGAATAACTATTCAGGATTGATAACGTAGACAGTGTCACAGCCTAACTTTTACAGTATCACATAACTTACTTATACCAAAAGCCTACAGAAGAGAGACATCACAAATTACATTTACATTACAAAGGATTTTGCTTTGACGTGGAAGTCTGTCTGTAGATAAGCTGCGAGGGTAGAACTGTAAAACAATGACAAAGTGCATCAATACTACTTATTTGAATACTAAACAGGTACCTTCGTATACGCAAACCAGCATATCTGAGACTTCTTAACGTATCTCTCTACGTATGTGAAGTCTGCCAATTGCTAAAGCGTTAGATTAAGCGTTCTATGTTTTATGGCCAATCCGCACTATATCTTGGCAGATTCGTTCGTAACACTCCCAATAATCCGTGCGGGCCGAGGGGGCGTGTAGCGATGAATGAAAGACTCACTACTGATGCGCCTCACTTCCCTGCATGCACATTTCACATCCGCGCAGTCTTTCCTCCCGTCGCCCGCATATCATGGGAATGTCATCAACGAACTTGCCAAGATATAGGCCAGTGTGTAGTAATTTTATTAAATTTAGGAACTCAATCTCTTGTCTTATAATATAAACAAAGGCATGACGTTTACTGTATACCTAGCCTAAATAATTTTACCCGAAAACTTAGGAAGGATTTATAAGGCGCTGGTACGCGCACTACGCTATTTGTGAAAAAGTAAAAACTATTCCGCAAGCTTCTTTTTTAGCTGTTTAAAAAATTAAGAAGTTATTTATTAATTCTAAACCGCTAGTAGTTCCAAAAGTAGCGTAAAAAGGCACTACTACTTTCACTAGTGAAATAAATGCAGATTTGTTTACAAAGGCCTTATCTAAAGAAAAGTTTAGGTATCTTAGAAAGAAGATAGGGATTTTTAAACTCTCTAAGCCTCGCGCTCGAAAATCCGACCGATAGCGTCAAGCATATCAAAATTTCATCGTATGGCAAAGATTCAAATTCACTTTCCGAAAGTGTGTTCAAATTATTTCCTCGCAAATATGTTATAAAACGTCTTATGAAGTGCGCTTTGATAATTACAGCCTCTGCTTACTTGTATACCTCGCCTACGGCTCGGGCCAGCAATATCGCCCAGGCTGTAATTTTCAACTTACCGCTCTTATATCATAATGTACTTACTAATATAGTAAGATACGAGTATCTTACAGCACAGCTAAAACTAAGTTCTGTAGAACTGTTTACGTTATCTTAGTATGTTCTCGGTGCAAAGTTCACGATGTTAGCGTTAGAGTTACCGGATTAGGTTAGCAAATTCGATAATTGTTATTCCTGGGAATACGGTTGGAAGCTAAGAGCTGACGTATCAGCAAGTTTGTAAAGGCTGATGCTGTATTTAATTAATTTTACTTTCTTTGACCAATTTGAATGTTCTATCGATACTATACGTAGTGCGTTTTGAACTTCTGGCCAAAAAAAAACCACACGTTTGGGCGGGGCTGGTTGAACCATTTTTCATTTGATTAGTCAAAGCTCAGAGCCGTGATAGCCTTGTGGATATGACCTCTGCCTTCCAATCGGAGCGCGTCGGTTCGTATCCGGTCCGGGCATGCAAAGTTTAGCAAGGGTATGTTATATAGCCTCTATCCCTTCTCAATCAGTGGGCTATCCACGACTGATTATTATTTTCAGTGTGATCAACCAATCATAACTTTATAATATTAGTAAAGATAGGCCTGTGATATTTTTCACAACTTTAAACAATAACTACATTTAATAAATATTCATAGGAATTTACCTTTACATTGAAAATTTTGAAAAAAAAACCCGTAGGCGATGAAATTATAAATTATACTCTTGATCAAGTCACCAATATTCTTTATCAGTACTCTTTCATTTGAGACCCCACGTGAGTATATTTGTCGTATTCGGTTATCCTTCCCCACTTTAACTTTTTTTAAACGGCTCAACCTAATATAATCATGTCTGGAACCCTCGCACATAAATTACCTTTCATACAAAACAAACTCACTTCGAAATCGCTTCATCCAATTGGGAGCAACAGACAGACAGATAGACTGACACATAAAACTTACAACACCCCTCTTTTTGCAAAAATATTTGATAACTATCACCCCCAAGCACAGTGTTACTAGTTTACATAATATAATGAAGGTCAGATGGTTATCGGTGAATGTAAATCTTAGCATAATTGCAGGTTGGTCTAATAAGACCATAAATATAGGGTTAACCCCCATAGCGGTTATCTTTCAAAAGATCTAGCGGTCAGCGCTGGCTAAACGATGTCGAATATAGAAAGTCATTCTTTCAAAAGAAATAATAACTTTCTTTGTTTCAAGTAAAATAGCATTTTTAAATCGCATAATGGGAACATTGCCACTTAATAATTTCAGACGTGCATTAAAATTCGAACTATAAAGACCCCATTCCTCTAGCAATGTGAGAGAGATTATGAAGCTAAACTGTAAAATTATTAAGTTCTAAATATTGTACTTTATGTTCTATTTTACCAACGCTATATTACTATTTATATTTGTTTTTTTTATGTGCAATAAAGAATATATCTATCTATCTATCTATTACTAATTAATAGTAATAGTTATTGAATGTGCAAGCTTACAAGCTTACAAGATAATTAAAACACTTTATAACGTACAACTATTATTCGAATAATAAAGAAGTTTCTCGAAAAGTTGTCCACCCATACTAGACTTAACTAGTCTAACTATACAAATAAGGTAACTTTAACGTGAGCATATAAAAAAGTTTAAAGGTTAATCTTTTTATATGCTCAATGCTCATGTAAAAGTTTCTTTTTAGTTAACAAGTTATTTTCTAATGATAATAATTCAGAATGTAGTCACCTTTTCAATAATTATATAATATAATTTTATGCCCGTTTTATACTCCTATGATCAGTGTCCAGAAGAAAGTTTTGACTTTATCTCACACCGCTCCTAAAAGGTCGTAACGTGTTATTGCCAAAGTTAACATTACTTGATTAAAAAGACATCTCTAGCATCGCCTCATTTACCACCCCCGGTGGAAAGAAACCTTAACGACTCTACATACTTTTCTCTTCCACACCTTTGGCTCTAAAAAGCATTCCATTTTCCAATATCCATTTTTTATAAGTACCATCTTCCTGTTCGTATAAAATAATTTATGATGGAATGTCCGCTAAAGTTCAGAGTAGAATGATATTAATACATTTTTAGTAGATAGTTTTTTTAGTATATTTTACTGCAAATTCATGCTTCTTTTACGAGATTATTTTACTTGTTCGCTTTTGAGAGATAGATGATGGAAATCGCTTTGTATAAAAATTGTTAGTTTCTCCAACAGATGTTTTTCATACAGAGCATTTGGAAGTTTTAATATGGGTCCTGATTATTATATTTGATATAAGAGTTTGATTATTATTTCATAAGCATTATTATATTAACAGTAACATATATTTATATTTGAAAACATTTATTGTTAATAAGTTAATTTTTTTATTTATTAAAAAAACTAATGTAAATTTATGGAATAATAACAAGTAAAACATGAGTTACTTTAACCAAAGAACGTGAGGTTTTTTTTTATTCTTTACAGCCCTGACAACCAATTTTACCTGATGGTAAATGATGATGCAATCTAAGATGGAAGCAACCTAACTTATTAGGAGGAGGATAAAAATCCACACCCCTTACCACGTAAGATTTGCCTTCGTCCAAAGTAACAAAATAATAAAACATCAATGATATAGAACATATATCCAGTAGCAATGTATTAAATGTTCACATATTTGCTGACATCAAATCTAAAGCGCCAGCTGACAACTTGGTAATAAAGCCAGAGTTTGATATTGTATCGAAGCATTTCACATTTGCCTATACCAATAAATAGAATCTTACTATCTTACTAATATTATAAACGCGAAAGTTTGTATGTATGTTTGGATGTTTGTTACTCTTTAACGGCGCTATTGAAGCGATTTGGCTTAAATTTGGAATGGAAATAGATTTTACTCTGGATTGACACATAGGCTACTTTATATCCCGAAAAAATCCATTGTTTCCCGAGATTTACGGAAACTGATGATTTTGATGATATGAATGTTTGTTACTCTTTCAAGCCTCGACTACTGAACCGAATTGGCTAAAATTTGGTATTAAGATATATTATAGCCTGGATTAATACCATAGGCTACTTTTTAAATCCATGGTTCCCTAGGGATTTGTGAAAAACTAAATTCCACGCGGACGAAGTCGCGGGCGTCTGCTAGTTACACATAATCTAGTACGAAATTTACGATCCAGATCACTTGCGTCGCGTGAGAGTTAAAATTTCCGCGAGAGCGAGCAAAGCCGCCGCAATAATGTTAGTTTACGATCCGGCGAGCAGTGCGTGCGTACCGTGCGATATATAACAAGTTATACCAAGTACGATATATAACAAGTTATACCCAGATTCGGTCGACACGTGAGAGGTGTTATTTATCCGCCCGTAATACTTGCTCCTGTTTTACAGCTGAACAGATATAATGGGGCTCGCACATTATCCGCAGATTGAATATCATTATTTTATATGGTTGCTATTTCACACTATCATACTAATATTACAAAGGAGAAAATTTGCGTGTAAGTGTGTATGTTTGTTCCCTTTTTTGCGCTGCGACTACTGAAGCGATTTGGCTGAAATTTGGAATGGAAATAGAGCTCCTACTCTGAATTAACACATAGACTGATTTTCTCGTGTTAGAGCCATGTTAGGTATGACAAAAGTTTATTGGGCAGATTTGGAACCCATGAGTCTTACGATGTTGATTCCAGTATCTTTATTTCGGTTCCATTGAGGCTAGATGCAATATGTGTGTAACTGTTATTCTTTATCTCAGTAGGATTGTGGAGTCAGGTAGAACTAGTTGATGTATGTCATTCAAATAATGATAGCACTAAAAGCTTATGGGATAGCTAGAAATAAAAGAGAAGAAAAACTAACTCCTACGTATATTAACAACGATTAAGGATTATTCAGCAAGTCGCGAAGATATCACGCGAGTTGCAGGGAGCCGCTGGATGCTGGCGGCTCTAGACCGTTGTATTTGGAAGTCCATGCAAGAGATGTCCTGCAGTGGAAGTCCATCAGCTATTAATGATGATGATGATGAGGTATTATTTGTTCATACAACATGTAGGTACAATCATGTGTTGTAGTACATAATAGACTATTTGCCTCTTTTATAAACAGTGTTTAAACTGAATTATGGAAGTACTATAAGCTATATTTTATTTTGTCCTGTCAATAATAACCAGTAAAAAATTTAATATAAATGAAAAATTTTTGCCGCCGAAACACAACACATTAGCAAGTAACGTCATTCATAGAGATAACAGCGTGATTGGCGTTTGCAGTGATGTGATATGCATTAAGTGAAGTATTTGATACTGATTGAGTTATAAAACTTTCACTGTCTAATGTAGGATCAGCATTATTCGCACGTAATGCTTGCTCGTGTATTTTACAACAGGACAGACATAATGGACTATAACAGCGGATATGTAATGTTGTTCGATGTTATTGAAAGTCATATGAAGCGTGCTCTAGCTAAAGTTTTATACATGCGAGAGATATACGATAAAGCTATAAAACAAAGGAACTGTGTCATTGAATTCACGCGACATAAGTTGACTTTTTTTAAGATATGACTTTTGCCTTCGAATTGCCAGTTTAAGTTACATGAAAAAAATAAACATTACATGTCTCAGACGGTGAAGAGAAAACGTATTGAGGAAACCTTTAACTTGCATACCTGAGAATTTCTCAATTCTATTAATTAAGAAGTCTGCCAAACCGCATTTGGCCAGCTGGTGGACTATTAGCTTACCCTTCTCATTTTCGTGAAAGAGACTCGTACTCAACAGTGAGACAATTAAGGATTTCTTAATGATGATCAATCACGAGATATCGACGTTGCGAAGAGCCAGGCAATAGTCAACGCGCTACGAACTTTCAAGTAGAACGTAATTTAACATCAAATGGAAATAAAAGATTATTTTTTTCTTCATAAAAAAAAATACTAGACTATGCCAACATATCTATACTTACTGACCAAGGTTTTCATAAGTTGATGAAAATTAATATTTTTCTTTCACGCTTTTCTTATTACCAGCTTAACACTATAGAACAATATAGGCATATTGTTCTCGGCCCAACAAACAATACAGACGACTCTCGTAATACCCCTTTGTGGTTGCCGCTAAAAGTAGGCCGACATTTCGCATACAGTGCTACTGTTAAAATAAACTTAATAATAAACCTTTTGTTAATACTGAAAAACAATATAAAAGCTCACAATACATTTCATCGTTCGGGATATCTTTTCATCCTTCAAAATTCTTTAACGACGAAAGTTTTCATACATTGCGTGTTGTCAATAACGACTTACGGATCTGAGCCCTTATTTGCTAGAGAGCTTTTTAACGGACGCTAAAAAAGCGTTCAAATATAGTATGAAGTTCAATGAAGGTCTATTTCTAACGCCCAAATGAAAATGCAATATAGCTCGAAAAAAGCGTTGTGTTTTTAAAATGCTGTCGTGTAAACGTATACTTGGGAATGCATTTGTTGTATTTGAACGTTTTTTCACGTCCGTTAAAAAAGCTCTCGTGCGAATGAGGGCTGAGACTAGGTTGAAAATAATATGGGTGTCATAACGCTTAGTCACTTAGTGGTCGATGGAGCAAGCTACGCTCGGAGCTCGGAGTATTAAGTTCGAACCAGAAACTGAGGCGATCCGCAGAAGAACCAAAGCTATGGACATATGTTAACAAGCCGTTAAATTGTATTGGCAACGGATAGGGCACGTACTTCCAAGAGCCGATGAACGCAGGAAGGCGCTGGTTATAGATAACTTAGGCCCGGGTAACGCAGGACTGTAGTTTTTGGAAGTCCCTACAAAAAGCACATGTCTAACAGAGGGTATGATGACACACTTAAAAATGATAATAACATTTATTATTATTAAACAAAGTGCCATTAGGATCCACCCAGGTGTTTATCATCAATTATAGAAGGTACCTACTTGGCATTTTCTAAACAAAATTTAGATCTTACTAAGAAAAAATACCCATTGGTTATAAAGTCACACATTTAAACATTAGGTTCTTAATTCTACTATTACTAACTTTTTTTTATGATTACTTCAAACTATAAAACTTTGTGTTTGACTATCACTTCTAGCGTAACACGATAATCATCTAGTTCCTTGAAGGCACATAACGTCAGATTTATGGATTTTAACCCTCCTCCCTTTAATTAGGCTATCGATGATTTATGATTGGACTAGTTATCTATGTAACCTACATTAGGTGACCTGAACTAGGTCTGATCGCTATCTAAGCTTTAAAATCCATCAACGGTAAACAGAACCTGACATACGTAGATTAATGGCCTGAAGATTACTATCAGTGCATTTAGTACGTGTTTGCAAGCGTCGGTCGTGTTCAAGTATCGAAATACATTAGTGTAAGAGCATAATGGATCTAACGATGCTCGTATTAAAGATTACATTCCGATCAATAAAATTTCTTCTAATGTTTAAAATACAGCGCTAAAGGAATTTCAACTTTAATATTAAGGCAATTAAGACAATTTCACTGTGACGGCAGCCTATTGATATTCCTTAAGCATGGACGCCTTCTAAACGGGTAATATCGTAATGCGAGTAAATATGTTGATGGTTTACTCCAGGACACAGGCATAGCTTTTTTAAAAAAAAAGGATTTTTGCCATATCTTTTAAATATGGCCAACATTCCCAAGTAGTCGTGAAATACTGTATTAGGAATGGGTATGACATTAGACCAACGGGGCGGGGATCGAACCCTACACACGAAGGTGATGAGTCCGACTTTTGATGTCAAGCTGATACCGCTACAGGCATGTGGGCTTATCGGATGATATGTGGCTAGCATTAGACCTACTATGTGTGTCAAAATATACTCAGAGGCACAATTATCCGCCCACTTTAATACACTCGCGTCATATTAAAGTGGGCGGCTAATTGTGCCTCTATGAATTTTGACTAAATGAATTTTGACTTTATAAAGATGGAGGCATATCCCTTAAGTAGAATAAAAAAGGACTAATATTGATGATTTAGACTTAAACACGGTTTTTTATTAGCGGATTTGCACTATAATAAACCAAAAATTAAAAAGCTCAAACTTTTTTTTCCACCGATTAAAAGCTTTGCATTATTTTAGTAAGATTTCAATGTAAGTATAATGTTTATGCAATATATTAAAAAAGTCATCCACACAAAACACAAACAAATCCCCACAAAACATATAAAATGATAGAACTAGACGAAAGTGGATGAAATAATACGAAACGGTACACAGGGAACTGGGTCAGCACTTCAAACGGCGAGTGTCGACCATTTATATAAACCGTTATGAAAACAAGAGCTCCCCTACAAAACTGAACTGAAAATGCCTGAAACACCACTTATTTTACCAGATTTGCGAACGAAACTCAGTTGGTCTTTTCATAGTAAAGTCATAACAGGCGAGCATGTTTTATTACAAACCGAAAAAAAAGCATCGGAATTTTCACAGTAATATGATAAAGAAAAAAATAAACTAGTACGTAATTGTTCAAAACAGCTGGGCTATTCTGTAACGATTTTTTTATGACTCGCAAGAGTGAGTTTCGAATTCACCTCTATCTCTCTCTGTTTAACAGGATACTTTAGAATGAGAAATATAGCAGTGAATTCGTAACTCGCACTTGCGAGTTATAAAAAACATCGTTAGAGAATAGCCGTGCTGGTAGGTACCACTTGAATGCGATCTCACTTGATGTTAAGTGATGATTCAGTCTAATGTGGTCGAGATGTTTAAAGGTGTAGAGGTTAGATTAACACATTATCACCTTTGAGTAAATGAAACATTTAAACGATCGTTCTTAATTTATTTTTTAACTAGCGGACGCCCGCGACTTCAACCCCTATTTCACCACTTCAAGGGTTGAATTTCAAAAATTTAATCACGTTTTAAAAAAAAAGTGTTCTAAAAGTGATGACTTTCCATACAAACTTTCAACCTATTTCATCCCCTTGGGAATAGAATTGATCAAAATTCTTTCTTAGCGGTTTCCTACGTCATAACATCTACCTGCATGCCAAATTTCCGATCCGTCCATTGGTTTGGACTGTGCGTTGATAGATCACTATGTCAGTCAGTCACCTTTGAGTTATTAAAATACATATAGTAGATGTGTCTGTACTTATCTATGGTAGGTTGGAGGATGACAAACGTTCTGATTTCATAAAATGACGTCTAATTGTCTAGCTATCGGACGCTTTCAGTCCACAAGCATTAAAAAAAAAGGATTTTAAAAAAATGTCCACGACCCTTTGATTCCATCATGTCCGGCTAATAAGGCCCCGTGTCCACTCGCAAAGAATACATCAAAGAGAAAAAGAAAAGAAGAATATCCGACTTCAACGAACCCGAAAAAGCTACTTTGCAAAAACCAGCAATCTGTTTACATAGGACAAAGCGTGACGGGAAGGTTTTAATGAGCTCGGCCCAAACAAAAGGTCTGGCTTTGGGGTTTTATATTGTACTAATGACCGCCACATCCGTCATCCCGTTACCGTAAATGTTTACAATATTCCGTTCTTGTTTCCGGAAACGGGGTTTTGCGTTGCGGAATTTCACTTTTTTTTTACTTTTCTGGACGGAATGAAATGAGATTAAACTAATCTGGTAACAGATTTGGTGAAGTTTTGTTTTGTTTTCATAGTCAACAATCAGTTTATTACGTTTGCTGAGAAATATTTTTAGCGACTTTTTGAAAAGTTTTCTTATCTGCTTGTTGTGTTTGTACCAGGCAGCGACAATATGTAAATAAATATAAAAAAAATATTAAATATCCAAGAAAACATTTAAAGAAGAGAACAATTTTTAGTGACTTTCTCATACAAATATTCGGTTCTGTTTTCTTCGGATACACAAGAAGAATATTTAAGAAAAGAGTAATTGCTGAGGTCTTGGTAAACTTGCTTTCCGAACCCTTTAAGCTTATACTTCGAATAAAATTTTATAAAAACACCTACCACTTAATTATTTACTACTTCAAACAATTTAAAGTGAACGAGTTCGCTTCCATATACCATTAAATTTCTATAACACAAACATAGTTGTATGTTTCAATAGTATCATAAACAAGCACCATTCAGTCAATGCGAATCAGTGTAAGCCACTTTACACATGCACACCCTTTGTTAACAACCATAAACAAACGTTTTAATCTTTTAATACTTTGTAAAAAGTAATATTTAATGTGCACTCACCCTTTAACCCCATATACTTTGCGTATGGTTCAAGTGACGAGCGATTTTCAACCAACGTAGATACTGTTTAGCAACTGAGCGAATGAGTGATTTTATCCTTAGAGCATAAAAATATACAATCACTTTTTCTATATTCCACAAAAAATCAAAATTGCGTCTGCAAAAAATATCTTCTTGGAAACCTTTACTCGTACGATGCACTGTAAATTTAAAATAACAGGATTAATGTTATAACTAATAACTTCATTATTTGCGTAAAAATGCACGTGAATTGAATGCAATAAAGGTAAATTAAAATAAAAGCTATATTATAATAGACAAGACCAGTTTTATTTCAATAATGCGAACTTAGTGCTAATGTCAAATTCGCTCTTAACCTTAAAATTAAAATAAAAGATGAACTATACCGACATTCTCCAGCTTTAAAAAAAGTTTATTTAGGTATAATTTGCAGCAATAAAAGCTATTGATAACACCATTTTTGAACACGGCACTTTAATGTCAAAACATAGCTTGTTTGGAAGTGACTAACCTCCTTTAAATAAGAGACGTTTTCGGTAGTAAATTATTCTTCTTTCCCCTGTTACAAAATATATATTTGCAAGAATTGCGACGAAATTATTGCAGAGTCAGCCTACATAAAAAAATGGCTAATACTTAATATGAAAAAAATATTGGTTAAAACAAACTAATCGCTTGTCACAGAGACCGTGGCCTGGCACTTTATCGCAGTGTTCCGTACATTGAATGGCTCACATGTTATTAAGCCTGTACATTAAAATGTGTTTCGTGATAATGGCGTAATAAATATGAGGCTGTTCTCAAATGATGTTTTGTGAAACGTCCGGCATGCAACGCAACAAATTTTCCATGTTTCCGCGCGTTTTATATTAAAATAATATAAAAGGGAGGGCGGGCTATATATAAATTGCTTTTATTATGCTAATTTTATGCGAATCTTATAATGGAAATGTATGATGTTCTTTGGGTTAATGTTTTTTTTTTTTTTCGTTCCGAATGCATTTTACACTTGAACACAAGGTTATTATTTATTGTCGATAGACGTGGTTTGGTTATAAAAACATGGTAAACAACTGTATAAAGTAAATAATGAATATTCTTACCAGACTATCGATTGGATTTTGTTCGCTCGCTTGTAGAAATATATTATATACTCGTAAATATACTATAACCCGCCCGCCCGCGACTTCGTCCGCCCTTAGACCTCTTTAATCCAGCCCTTACAGTAGTATCGCTGTAAAAATGACTTCTCCCGTTTTCTCAACATTTCCCTTCACTGCTCTGCTACTATTAATCGTCGGTGATGAAAAGTATACTATAACCTGCCCAGGAGTATGAAGAATAATTGTACCAAGTTTAAAATCCGTCGAGTAGTTTCTGTTTCTATAACGAACATAGAGACAGACAGACAGACAAAAATATTACTGATTGCATTTTTGGCATCAGTATCGATTACTAATCCTGATCATCTGATAGTTATTTTGGAAATATATTTTATGTACAGAATTGACGTCTCTACAGATTTATTATATGTATAGATAGAAGATAAGATATATATATCTAATCTAAGCTCGCTTTCCTCAATAAATGACAGACAATTTAGTTCGTGAATTTGGGTGTGATACGTATGTAATTAGTCTGAGTTATTAAGTAATGGACATTCAAACACCACGGTATCGAACATTTCAACGGCTCCCTGAAATCCGATTGATATCGTCCGTCCACTTAGTAGTGGGTTCGATTAACATTGCGCCATTTCAAAACCATGGACTAACTCCTAAAAAACATGCCTAGAAATATGCTACAAACATTCTAAAAACATGCCTTCACGTCCATCGGCTTTTCTAACTTTGTGCATCCTGCCCTGTCTAAATAATAGTTGACTGTAATTGGAAAGGACTGAATTTGAAAATATTTTTTACTCGATGGTTTAATTCCCAAACGTTACACTATTTTCATACGTTAAGATCTCCCCGTAGTAAAAAGCAGACCAAAAATAAGCAGGTAGGTAACAAGCAAAATGTCATAAATATTTAAGCGTGTTTGCTTCAGATATAATCTACGCATTAACCTTACGTTGCCTAAATATTAAATATAGTCATAGCCTGTGGCGAAGCGGTCGTGTTTGCCCAAATATCTTATGATGTTTAACATAGTTATATTATTCGTAGCAAATAAAAAACCGTTTTTTTTTTTCGCTTGTAATATTGTTTGCAGAAGCAGTACCTTTTGGGTTTCTATTAACATCGTCCTTGTTTGCGGTATTTATTCTAAAATAAAATATAAAGTAATGTAGATATTTATGAACATATTTTTAGGAAAGGGAAGGAAAAGAATAAACTAAAGTCTAATAAGGGTTCCGTTTTTGTACTACGTACGTTCATCATATACTTTCAAAGAAAAGTAACGTCTAGCGCGGCAGGTCCATATGTAATTAGTCTGAGAACAATCATCATCATCATCATCATTAATTTCTTAAAATGCACACAACTGAGAAGTTGGAGGTGCATGCCCCGGACCGGATTCGAAACCACACCCTCCGGAATCGGATTCAGAGGTCATATCCACTGGGCTATCATGCTATATTATGCTTGTTATATACATATAATGTACATGAAACTTGGGAATTATTTTAAATTTGAAAGCAAAAAATATATTGTATAAGGTAAAAGCTACGCTTCTTGAAACAAGGAAAACAAAATTGAAATAATGTATGTAGGGACATTACGGTTGAATTTATTGCACAGTTGGGATTTATTTCTTGTATGTTAAAACATTTTCTGTATTAGTTTGACTTCTAGTTTTAAAACTTATCCGATTTAAAAGTCTTGTAAAAGTCAGAAGTTGTTGACTTTCAAGGATAAATATTGTCAAACCATCATTTCCGATTTTAATGATTTTGATGATGCTACTGAGATGAAGTTCTTTTTTTGGGTTATGGCTCCATGGATTAAATTTTATTTATTTATTATTGTTTTTTAACCGACTTCAAAAAAGGAGGAGCTTCTCAATTCGCTGCGTATTTTTTTTATTGTTTTTTACCTTATAACTAATACTCCCAGATTGGTCCCATTTTATTTTCATGAAAATCGGTTAAGTATTTATTTGCTAAAATCAAAATAACTGAAATACGTCTTTTAAGTCGGTTCCATTTTCATGTTGAAAAGGTTATCGTTGTTTCTTCTGAGATTATATTTTTAATTTTAGGAGCTACAATCTCATGTATTTATTTTCTTAGCTGCTTAGTTTTCTAGAAAACTCTTCTCGCTAAAATCAGCCATCTCATCTTTTTATTAAGACTTAACTAAAAATATCGTGTTTCCAAAAAATATCAAACATTCACCTGTCCCGACAGCGATATTAATCCGTCTCAAGTTTCAATAAAAATCGTTTTGTCAACAAACGCCGGCGAGCAAGTCAGCGATATACCGCTCGTAATATCGTCAACCTGCGGAACGACGGATAGCAATCTAGCTAAAAGCAGCTGAACGTTCCGACATAACGTCCACCCCATTAGCTATGACCGATATAGCCAACACGTCTTATACGATGTTGATGATTATTTCTTTTTATAGTCCAGTCATAGATCCACAATTATGGCGCTGAATTTGACAGGATTATTTCTTCGTTGGACTATTAGACCGGTTTCGGACTAGCGTTTTATTCGCGCGTATGAGCTCGTTTTTGGATGTTTTTTTTTATTATTATTTACAAGTAAGCCCTTGACTACAATCACACCTGATGGTAAGTGATGATGCAATCTAAGATGGAAGCGGGCTAACTAGTTAGGACGAGGATGAAATCCACACTCCTTGCTGTTACTACACGACATCGTACCGGAACGCTAAATCGCTTGGCGGTACGTCTTTGTCGGTAGAGTGGTAACTAGTCACGGCCGAAGCCTCCCACCACCCAAACCTAGACCAATTAAGAAAACCTCAATCAGCCCAGCCGGAGATCGAACCCAAGCGGTACCTAGGCGGGTAGGACCTCTGTCTTGTAAATTCACCGCGCATACCATTGCGCCACGGAGGCAAAGAGGCATGTAGGCGCGTATAGGCGCGCCTTTTGGCAGACGCTCAACTCGTACGAGCGTTGACGCGCTTCTAAGCTCGTACAAGCGCGAGCCGCTTGTATGTTTCTTCGTGAGAATCCATGATAATGACCCGACACCACCACCGGTTCGAGCGAACATGCCGAAATATGCTCGTTTACGCGAGTCCGGCATTTTAAAGCGCGTAATGTATCGCGCGTGTAAGCGCGTGTGCTGAAACGACCGTATACACGCAAAAAATACGCTAGTCTGAATTCACTCATATCGTTCTCACTACGCTTGTCTTATCTTGCTTGCCTGAAATTACATATGCATGTTATTTGACAGGTTTATTAAAATCATGCATAATTTCAGCATTTAATGGTAAAGTATGAATACGATTTAATACACATACCCTTTAAAATACACTATTCAACAAATCTTATTTCTAAACTATCTTTTTAAAGAGGTAAGATTTGATTTTTTGTTTGTTACAAATAGGCTACCGCATTACATTAACTATTTCAATAATTCTTACGCTATAATATCAGCGAGTAAAATAGACTATATTTTATTAAAAACAACATTATTCTATTGTATACAATAGGGATGATGACAGTTTTTTAAATTGTATATAAATTAAGAGTATGCTAATAGTAAAGCAATTTTGTCAAAGTAACAGGGTATCTGCGATCATTACTTTCGGAGCTACAGGGATTTAAAGGGTCAGATTTGCGGCGCTGCCGCGGATCCATGAAAAACGCCCCATACAAAATGGCACGAGTTAGTGACGTCGTTGGCTCGCTGATCGTTAGATTTGTATGGGCGTTCAAACAAAATTACTAATATCTTTGTTATTTGTGCGTTTATGTTTATAGTTCATTTATTGAAAAATGTCACATTTAATGTAAGGAAGCTAAAACTGTATGAATTTTTATCTAATTACGATAAAAGATTTTTATTAGATTTTAAAATTTTATAATCTTAATTATTTTGCAAATATCCAGTCAATCTTTGCTTTTTATGTATAAATTAGTTAACATTGACCTTATTTATCCGAATTTATTATAAAAATCAATATATTCCAACCTAGTCAAAATTCCCAATTTTAAATTTTACTTTTTCAGTAACTTTTGTCAAATTAGTCAGTTTTGACAGTATTTGGTACTAAGTATGAAAATTCTTTACATAGTTATCCAGTGCGTGGTCACAGAGTGTGCCGTGTCAGCAAAATGACTGACACGATTATGTCCGATGGAATGACAACGGCACTTACAGTACCAACCTGTAGTAATCTAGCTAAAAGCTGAACGCAACGCTCGCTCCATTAACCCCAGCTGATATATTGGATATGGGAGCCCATCGAGGAACCTTGGAAAAAATATATCACGTTTCACAATATCTGTATAAATATCGGATATCGTAAAATGTGATTGGTTTAGGGTAATAATGTTTTACTCTGATATCTGTATCAGATTTGCTAAATACCGGTTTGCTGTTTGACGTGCTTTCCAAGGCATAAGGATAACTAACTATCTAACATTGGGCTATAAGATATGAATAAATAATTATTTGTTCATGCTTTCAGCATTATTTCTTCAACTCGTAGCTGCCCCAAACGTAACTCATCCACGAAATAAGTTTGCAATCATAATATTATACTGCCTATTGCCTACAGTTGCGAATTTTTTGACGTGCTTTCCAAAGCACGAGGATAACTAGCTATCTAACATTGGCCTATAAGAATTATTTCTTGAATAAATAATTATTCGTTCATTCATTCAGCATTATTTCTTCAACTCGTGGCTGTCCCAAACGTAACTCATACACGAAATAAGTTTGCAATCATAATAATATTATACTGCCTATTGCCTACAGTTGCGAATACAGTGCGGCACCGATTAACCCAAACCCGATATGTTTGGCCGGACGCGGGCCGGAAGGCGCGCTGACGTCCGGCCCAGTGTTGGTGATAACGCTTTATAAATCAAATTTATCAACTCAACTTGTTTTCTTTTCATTTTTTATGACGCACATCGGCCATAAAATATATTTTATACCAACGCTACCAATGCTTTATCATTTTTTAGTGTGCAAACAAAGAACTGTTCATGAAATATATTTTTACTTGTATAAACTAGCCGCTGATTGGTAGAATGTGTACCATAATATTGTATTTAAGTAAGTAAGCTAGTACGTAAGTAAGTTAGCACGTTATATAATGTTCTATCTATCTATCATTTCTTTAATATGACACCATTTTCAAACTCAACTGATTATCATAATATGAAGATTATAGGAAAAACGCAAAGTTCTCAAAGGTAAAAACACTTTTTCCGACAGTTTTGCCTTGCTGATTTTGCCGATCGAAGTATTTACATATTTCTTTTTTTTACTATTATAATTATATGTATGTATTTCGTATTTTTTTATGATTTAAGTATAAACAAATTTTTAAAACTGTAACATTAAAAATGTAGGACTTTAAATACAAACTTTCATTCCCTATTTCACCCCCTTCTATTGTTATTTATGGTCAAAAAGTACGGTATGTTTTACTGCAAGGTCACATTTACCATTGTACTAAAATTCATCTTGATCGGTTCAGAAGTTTAGCCTATAGCACTCGTGGATAGTGTAGCTTCCCAATAGTGAAATATTTTTTGAAATCGGTTCTGTAGTTTCAGAGTCTATTCAATTCAGACAAACAATCAAATCTTTCCTCTTTATAATATTAGGGTCTATTTTAAGTGAAAATCAGGTCTCTGATCGACAAAGAACAGCTCTCTATCCTCTGTTTATGCGGGACTTTTTGTTATTTGCTTTGTTTGCTCGGAATGCACTAATTAAAGCTCTTGGAAACATTTTTCAGTGAAACAGTAATCATGATGTTTTTTTGTTATCCTCGCTATTATTAGAAACAAGTAATACTTTTTTACTCCTACACATTTTAAGTCTTTTTCTGTCCTTCTTGTATTTAACTGGTCCGTTAACCGAAGATCTAGTGAGGTATATTGAATACGGACTGGCAGTTAGATGTATTATGAATGAATGGATTGATCATTTATTTTTAGCTTTCCATTATTTTTTCTAAATCGGCCTCGTAATTTGGGAACAATCAAACACACAAAAAAGTTAATCTTACCTCTTTATACCTAATATTAATTTATATATACTTACAGTAAAAGTTCTTTATTCGCGGGGCATTCGTTCTGTAAATGTGCCGCGAATACAAAAACCGCGAATATGGAATGGTATTTTATATGGAATTATACGACACGTTCTTGGATTAAAGTTCAAGGCAGATTTTACGTCATTTTCGGCAGTCAAATCAGCAAATAACGAAATCTTTAGCCGCGAATAAAGGAATTGGGTCGCAATTTTTTAATCCGTGAAAAGTGAAAACACCAATAAGGCTTTTACTATATAACATTAGCATCATTAGCTCCATAGTAAAAGGGGCAGAATCAATATAGACAGAGCAGGGGTTCGTTTGTATATCGTTATACCCACTCCTAAGACAGATTTCTGACTTATTGGAGGGGAACGGAAATATCGGTTATATTTAAAAAGATACATACTTACCTATATAACGTGACATTACACTATATTTGTTTCATCATTGCCAAATAACATAACAAAACCATAACGAAAATTGAGTAAACTTAAAATACAAGATCAAATAACAGAACCCTGCAGAAAATACACAAGAGTTTTAATGAAAGCATTCCTACGATACAAAAGCAATAGTTGCTAGCAAAATAATACTACCTTTTCTACCGAAGTTTAGGTGAAACTTGCGCATTATCAGCAATGAGTCTCTGGCCACGGAAGCTTAGGAACTCGTGTTGGAACATAAGAGCCTCTCAGTTGGAGTGTATAATTGAGTGTACTTACGCTTGAACTGGGAAGAGTGGTAAATGAGTGTAAGGGATGAGTGACTTGGAGCTTCTTTAGCACTTTGTTACACGAGGGATTAATCTTTGTAAATTTATTATCAGCGACTTGGACGTGGCCCTGACCGTTCGTTTAGTTATTCATGACTTATGGTGGTTTTATTTTAGAAATCTTGAGATATAGAATAGGGTAAAATCTAGGGTTTTTGGAAAGAAAAAAACGAACGATGTAACAAAGTACCTAACAAAGAGTATTAAGTATTATTAGCTTTAAACTTTTCTATGTAAGGTTGTTTTTTTAACTTCAACGAAAAAGAGTTAAACAAGTTACAAAATTTTCAAGTACCAGGCTAATAGGAACTTTTAAGAGTCTTTTTTTATTTTTTTTGAAAGAAACTTCAATGAACTAAGAGTAAGGCTGGGTTCACAAGGTTCACTTGTTGTTTTTATTGTTACATTTTTTTATGTACATAATGTGAACATATAAGTTATTACTCGCTATTTTATATTTAATTTTAAATAAAAGTTTTGTTCTTGACAGAGGTCCCGACCGCACATTTTTTTTTGATGAATCTTAAGATGAAGTTGGCAAATAAAATAGAAAAAATTCCAGTAATACTTGACAAAACAAGCAGGTGGTGTTAAGTGGAAATAAGTCAGGAATGCTAGGTTTTAGTCAAAGTCAAGTCAAAATTTCTTTATTCAGAATCGTCTTTTTGTAAAAAATGTGGTGCCCTGGGCCTATCTACCAGACGCAAACTTAGTTGTAAAGCCAAGTCAAGTCAGTAGCTTCACGGGAACATGATACTTGATAATGGATACTTGATTATGAATACTTGATCATGGTTTCTTCATCATGTATACTAATTGATAATGGATACTTGATCATGAATACTTGGTCATGAATACTTGATCATGGATACTTGATAATGAATTCTTGATCATGAATACTTGATAATGGATACTTGGTTATGGATACTCGATCATGGTTACTTCATCATGGATACTTGATCATGTAGACTTGATCACGGATACGTGATCATGGATACTTGATATTGGATACTTGATTATGAATAGTTGATCATGGATACTTGATAATGGATAATTGATAAGCATATTGGTAGGTAGCTCTCCAAACAAATTCGTTTCTCAAAGCTCTACTACTTAATTCCTTCATTGTACCATTGTTTACCCACATTGACCTACATTCTCAAGCCATACGTATCAACACATAGACGTCGGTGCACAAATATGAATATGTAAGCCAAGCAACTCATATGTTCGCCGATATAGATTAATTGCGATTCGGTCTCAGAGGATGTTTGTTTACAAACTAACTATTTACTGTACAAAGCAGTCCCCAGGGTGATGCCTCTATAAAGTAATCTTAACTATAGTTGACCTAATGATTTGATTTGAAGTAAATACGAATCAATAATCTAAATAAGTCTAAGGTACGAAATTTTTATTATTATTAAAAAGCATATATTGTAAAAATATATATCAACGATAACATTCATTTATTATTAATACTTATAGCATTTTATCCGACACCAAGGTATTTTGGTCTTGTAAAATGTTTTTTTTATTTTTTCAAAAAAATCTCAGCAGACAGGAGTTAAAAAGTTGATGATGATGACTGAGGATAATATTTAATGATGATAATTATTTTCTTAAGTATGATTTAATGATATTAATTATTTTCTTAAGTATCCTGTAAGTAATTTTAGGATTATAATAAGTATATTTAAAAATTTATTAATCATGTAAGTTTATTAACTTAACTACTGTTTAATTAACCGAACTATCAATTGGAGGAGATTCTGGGTTTGGTTGTATGTATGTATACTGAATGAGAAGTTTGATTTCTTTCAAGCATCATACGTAGCACGATTGCGAAATTTGACATTCGATGCATAATTTCCAAACGGACCGTGAAAGTTGTCATTGATATTTTTTGTTTCGCGAAAACCAGTCGCAATGGACGGTAAATATATTATAATTCATTTTCGAGTAATTTGCTATAAATATTGATATTTTTGATGAAAATACTTGGAAATTAACATTTTCACCCTATAATTTGATAGGATGACGTTTTGTAGCATATTTTAATTGTTGTCAAATAGCCTAATGATCGATGGATACGTCACTACACTATCGATAAATATTGAAAGTATGATTGATATTGAAAATTGGTTTCGCGAAATCATTTATTATTTTGCATCATTGATCCGCGCGTTTTTTTATACAAAATATGATTAATCAATAGCTCAAATGGACACCGATACAGATTAATTATTGTGACGTAGTCTCAGAGGACATGTATGTTTACAAATTAACAATTTACTATACACAGCTGTCCCCGGGGCCGATGTTATCCTGTTCGCACAAAGTGGCATTAGCTTCACTGTGTTAGTCCTAAATTGATGTTAAATGATAAAGCCTATAATTCACATCGGAGCGAGCATTGCTATATTGCAAATAGTGGGTTATATTGAACTATATCTTGATTATCAACGTGAATTTTGTCATCTACATCGAGCAAATAAGATTGTTAGTACATAGAGAAAAAAAAAATTGTTAGTAGAGTAAGTAATAGAGTTAAATACTTATACTATAACATGTTTTACACTTTACTTACTCAGCGCCAATGTGAATGAAGCTTTACTTGTTTTGGGATTATTGGTGACTCCGGCTCAGATGAATGATGTTTATTTAGTTATATTTAAACAGAAGATAGAATGTATAGAGATAGAAGCTATAGGCATTGGACATACATCCACACACTGTCGTAGTATTTAAAGCGAAAGCCGTGACGTCTCATTCAAATTACCTTTTCAAAATACTATATATTGAGTTTAAATTCATATTACAAATAACACATAAGTACAATGTAAATGTAATAGAATTACAAATACACATGAGTACAATGTAATTATAATATAATTAAGATAAAGTAGTTGACTTACGAGTACTACTGTACTAAGTAATGACTATAAAACAATCTCCCTATTTCAAGCATTTATTTAAAAAAAAAAACTATATCAATCAATTTATTTATTTATTTTTTAAAGCACGCCAATAATACACATATTAAACATTAAAAAACTATACAATAAGTATGGCACAAAAATTATGTCATGTATATTAACGCTAGGCGCACATAACATTTAATATAACTACATGTCAACACTTTCATAATAATTATATGTCAATTTTATAAAATTCATTTGTTACAAAAAAAAGTTTATAAATACATGCACACACATGTAATGTGAACAAAATATTATAACTATTCTGTCGGGGTTGAAAAAGTAATCCGACACAATTTATTTTCCAGTTCAATAGCTTAGCAAGTTTAAAATTCTTTTTAGTACGAAAATATTCCTCCCACACTGCATTCTCCTGCGTACCGTACTACAATGCTTTTAATCTTGTTTGGCAAACTATTTATGTGAAGCGCGAACTACAAAATAGAGTGTCGACTGTTCCTAACAATGGCGTTTAATTCTTTCACGACGGCAAATTTATGCGACAATAAACAGGAAATCGCTTTATTTCTCCCTAAAAAATGGGAAATTATTCTAGTTTGGGCAACGTTATCGCCTAAATTCGATCTATGTGAGTTTATGGCTTCAGCTACACTATAAAGTATGCGGAAAATTAATTACTATTACATGTTTTTATTTAACTTGCCCTGTTAGTCTTACATTAATTAGTTCACAAGGTTTTCAGCTAGGGTATGCACTATACGAACAAATTGTACAAAATATAAAATTCCTTCTGAAATACAGTTTTGTAAGTCCACAGGATAAGCAGTGCATTGTTGCATGCGTAAAATACACGCCAATTACTACATTGACATCTTGTGGGACAGGGATATGCAGCTTAGACTCATCATGTGTTTTTTTTTTATTCTTTACAAGTTAGCCCTTGACTACAAATTTCAACGGATGATAAGTAATGATGCAATCTAAGATGGCAGCGGTCTAACATGTTAGGAGGAAGATAAAAATCCACACCCCTTTTCAGTTTCTACACGACATCGTGCCGGAATGCTAAATCGTTTGGTGGTAACTAGCCACGACCGAAGCGTCCCACCACCCAAAATAATAATCACTATCAGGTGTTAATGACTATAATGACCAGGATCGACGGCACATCACGATCGTGGCACTACCAGCTTTTCCGGGCTGAGAATTTTTATTGAAATCCCATTGAAATCGGGCAAGTACTCTTGTGCTACATACACTAGCGGATGATTGCGACTTCGTTCTTTGTGTTAGTCGCATGATATTCCGTTTTTACAAATCCCGCGGATACAAATTTCACCTGCGTGGTTCCCGTTCCCGTAGGAATATGATGATAGTTTATATCATATAGCCTTCCTCAATAAATGGGCTATCTAACACTGAGAGAACTTTTTCAAATCGGACCAGAAGTTTCTGAGATTAGCGCTTTCAAGCAAACAATTAAACAAACTCTTCAGCTTTACAATATTAGTAGGTGTAGATAGTATGCATTAGATCATTTCGGCCTCTGTGGCGCAGTGGTATGCGCGGTGGATTTATAAGACGGAGGTCCTAGGTTCGATCCCCGGCTTTCTTAATTGGTCCAGGTCTGGCTGGTGGGAGGCTTTTACCGTGGCTAATTACCACCCTACCGACAAAGACGTACCGCAAAGCGATTTAGCGTTCCGGTACGAACTCACATCCTCATCCCCTTGTTCCCGTCTCACTTAAGAAGATATACTGGTTTAAGCAACCATTATTATTATTTTTTTAAAGAATATTTGCCACATTTATAATATGACCAATTTTCCCATTCCCTCCCAACTAGTCGGGAAAGACTGTGCTAGGAGTGAGTATGACAATAGACCAACGAAGCGGGGATTAAACCACTACCCCTCGGTGATGAGTCCAATCGCTCTGTACCGCTGAGCTATTGAGGCTTTATTATTATTAGATCATTACATTGACTTCAAAGACATTCTGTTAAAGTAATAAAGCAAATAAACATGTAAAACTAAATGAACATTGTAGGTAGAAGTAAGAACGCGTAGGCGAGCAATTGATTTTCCAAAAGCGCTTATCCGAACAAACACGCCACCGTTTACCTGGAAAACAAGAAAAATAGGCGAAAATATTATAATCCGATTATATTTTACGAGTAGCTACGTGTCAGGACTTAAGCAAGTTCGCGGAAAATTCCATTTTGAAGTGAGCAACTATTCAACTATATTTCCACACTAATATAAATTCGAAAGTTAGTCTGTTTGTTTGTTACCTTTCACAGCTAAACCACTGGATCGATTTGAATGAAATTTGGAGCAAAATATAGGTTACTAACTATTCCGGTAAATTCACAGTTCCCGCGGAATTAATAAAAACAGTAATTTATAATCAATAAAAAAACAGTACGGTGAAATTAGCGCTAACAGCTCTACAGGCACTCCGCGGTTTAATCTGTATAGGAATACATTCCCATAGGAATACGGATATAAAATATTGGATAATAAGACTCACAAATAACGTGGTTTTCTACTACGTAGCTTGGTGGTAAAGCAATTTTCAAAATCGGTTCAGTAAATCCACAGTTTATTCTTACAACCTCACAAACTAACAAACTCTAAGCTATCCTACCTCTTTATAATAATTTAGTAAAAAAAATAAAAATAAAACAAATTGTTTTGTTATCCATTACTAAAAAAAAATATAATTTAGTCATCACCATCATTATCAACCCATAAGGCTCATTCTTGAGCTTGAGTCTCCTCTCAGAATGAGAGGGATTAGGCCAATAGTCCTCCACGCTGGCCCAATGCGAATTGGAGGACTTTACACACGCAGAGAATTAAGAAAAGTTTCTTCACGATGTTTTTCTTTACCGTTTGAGACACGTGATATTTAAGTTCTTAAAATGCACTCAACTGAAAAGTTGGAGGTGCATGCCCTGGACCGGATTCAGACCTACACCCCCCGGAATCGGAGGCAGAGGTCATATCCACTGGGCTATCACGGCTCTTTAATAATTTAGTACCTATAGATTTTTTGTTTTATCATTATTATCAGCTTATTTTAACGGCTCTATAAAGGGCTAGATCTCGCAACTTATAAGAGAAGCAATAGGCAATATAATACTCTCTTTCATTTAATTAGGATATAAAAACCTTTCTTCACCTTAAATATTTATGGATTTTAGCTTACCTCTAAACCTTTCAGCTAACAATTGAGGGTTTAAATTTTCTGACCTTAAAAGGTTGTTATTGTAACAATTTTCTTGAGAGCCTTGTTTGTTTTAGGCACCTTTTGTGTTGGGACCCCAAACTGCTATTTGATTTTGGAAGATAACTTGCTACATTTTGTCTTGACTCGGAAAACTTTGGACACGTCGCAAATTTAAAATAAGGGAATGTTTGTTTTAGCTATTGTTCGTGTTTGAAACTGTTTGTTTAGTCTGTACTTGTGTTGTTGGAATTTCCTGAAATAGCGAATATTCCTTACATTCGTATTCAACCATTGTTATGTTTTTAGTATAGTATTAGGTAATCAGCAAATAATAATTACTTGAGAATTAGATCTACCATCATCACCAACAACATATGACGTGGTTCTGGAGCTTAAACCCACCTTGTTACTTTATAGCCCAACTCAAATTCAAGTCCTCATGATTTGGCGGTTAAATCAGATTTAAATTTAACATTTTTAACTTACTTTTTTACTCGGCGAAATAAAATCAAATCAAATCAAATAATGGCTATTACGCAAGGACATAAAAACTATAAAAAAAAACTCTGTACTAAACCGCGCACGGACAGTCGGACGGACGGACATGGCGAAACTATAAGGGTTCCTTGTGACTACGGACCCTTAAAAAGACATCATATCCCAATAAGTACATATTTTCTCAAAATATACATTTATATTCACTAAGAAAAGCACATAGATAATATGATCGTTATGAATATTACATTTCTCGTGAGTGTACATTTTTAATGTAAGTGCTTTCGATTGATTTATGATAGTCTGAAAACTTTTCGTAACGTACGAAATTCCGAAGAAAATTATAAATAGAACGTTAATGTAGCTATAGTGACGACAACAAGCTTTTATTATCCGACGTCAACAAAAGGAAGTGTTATTTTCATATTCTTTGTACGTGGTAAAAATAAAAAAATATAATTCATTTATTTCAAGTACTAACACCGTAGAGCCAGACTACTTTAACTTTATGGAACTTAACAAAATCTTGTGCGGTTGGAACACTTATCTTTTAATTTTCCCAGACTCCCTATTGGAGCAAGGATATGGAGCTTGGACCTGCCATGACGCTCCAATGCGGCTTGGCGAGCTCAGGTTGATAATGTAAAATTTTTTTGGCTTAACGTGTTCTCCGAGGAATTTCCCTTTCGAACTTCAGGATGAAAATTTTTACTGAACATTTCTTAGAAGAAAAAAAGCCTATATAGCGTAAGCATATATTAGGTATTTCATAACCCGACCGAGCATAGTATTCGAAAGCAGAACCTAGTGATCCGAGGTAATTTTCCGCCAAAGATTTGATTGTTTGTATGTTTGTTTGAATTGAATATACTCCGAAACAACTGAACCGATTTGAAAAAATTGTTCGCTGTTGCGAAGCTACACTACCTCCGGGTGCTTAGGCAAAATTTTATTCCCGGTAACGAGAACTACGCGGAAAGAACCGCGTGGCGTGTGCTAGTGAATAATAAAAAGCAATCTAAAAAAATATGTATAATATGAAGAAATTACCATTTTCTTTAATATGTAGGTATAACAATGCATGTCATAATTTACGTTTTTAATGGCTCCTGTATAGAATAGAAATTTTCTAAAAGGTAAAATGAGATTCTCAATAAGATTATCGATGACATGCTTTCAGTAAAGCCTGATAGAGCCGTCAGTTTCAAAGGATTATGGTCGCTATAACGATTAAGATTTATATCAGGATCTAGTCAAAGCCTTTATACGAAGAATTTCTAATACATTTTTAATATAAAATATTTATGAATCTGGTTTTGTAAGGTAGAAAAAGATAGATAAGCAAAGATATTAATAATAAGATATTATTTTTGTTTAAAAATCCTATGTCCTAACAAAGTAAACGTCAAAAGTAAAAATATCATTTTTATTTTGTAGGTACATTTTTGGCCACGAATTTTCGGCGTTTCACAGCTCAGTTATATGGGATCTGAAACACGATATAATACTACCTCCTTTGTACCACTATTTTTTCTTTTTTTGTTACTTCATTTTTTTTTTTAAATCTCTCTTCCCCTCCAATACTGCATGAGAAGTTTGCTAGCAAATAGTGCCCCTAGGAGTTGTCTCAGGATTAGTTACTTTTAGACCACCCGTGGTTTCACCCGCGTAGCTCCCATTCCCATGGCAATACGGGAATTAAATATAGCCCATGGCAATACGGGAATTAAATATAGCCCATAACACTGGCAACAACAATAGTAATGTGGCTTTCGATTGGTAAAAGAATTTTCAAAATAGATTCGGTAGAGGCTACCCTCACAAACTTTTAGTATACATAAGAATTGAGAAACCAAGCAGATGGCTCGCCTGATGGTAAGTGGAAAACCATCGCTCATAATCAGAGAAATAACTGCCGGCACGCAAGAAAGCAGTTCTGCTAGCAGGCTAGATGACCTTTTTCTTTTAATTTTCAATAATTGAAAGTTCACTTTTTGATGGCTATAAAGCCAGGCTTAGGGTTATAACATTAAATTCCTTAAGACCACTATCAGATGTTAATGATGATGACCGGTTATCAGAGGAGCAAAACTCAGCATCTCATAGCCTGACCCAAGATTCGATCCTATGAACTCGTGATCCAAAACCACTCGACTAACGTGGCAGTGTTGATTCTCATGTGCCTGTAATTAGACCAGCAACTATGCCTTTCAGGCATAAGTCTAGCCTTTGTCTTGAAGCTCTCACAGCTGTAATACCAAGTGTAATAAGTCGACGAAATTGTTTTTTAGAGCATTGTAATGTTTAATTTGTAAGACTTTTGATGGAAAAACAATAAAAAAAGATTTTCTCAACAAAATAAAACACGGACACGAAAGAGTAATAACAAGCTTTGAATTTCTGCTATAGTGAACAAAAGCACTTTGCTACGTCACTTTAAAAGACAAAATGTTAAAAATGCTGCGTCGGTAAAAGCACTGATGTACTCGTAATGCTCTTCACAGTAACAGTGGAGTTTATTTAGCGGCAAGGTAATTTTGCCGGCACTTATTCTGTAGCCATTTTAATGTTCACAATGGCAGGTAATATTCGGCGCTGTATCTTATGGTAGCGTGCAGGTAGGGCCCTGAAATCTAATCCTACGCCATGCAGTGTTTTTATTTTTAACCGACGTAAAACAACAAGAAGGTTAACAATTCGACGTACATATTTTTTTTATGTATGAACACATGTAACTTTTTACTGAGTAGTTCACACATACACAGAGAATTAAGAATATTTTCTGGTATGCAGGTTTCCTCACAATATATATCCTTCAGCGTTTGAGACACGTTTTAATTTCTTAAAATGCACACCACAGAAAAGTTGGAGGTTCATGCCTCGGACCGGATTCGAACCCACACTTCCCTCCCTTCCGGATCCGTCATAGCCTCTGGGCTATCACGGCTTTTTGATACCTACCTTCTTTTTGCCAATACAATAGATCTGCGATTTTGCACAGCTGTAAATACTTTACTGCTACTCCAGTGCGTCTTAAATATTTTCGACAATATTATATAACTTAGTCTACCTTTTGGAATAATAATCCACTTTTAGCAGACTCGGAAGTGGATTACAAAAATAAGAAAACCAATGTCGAACAAAGGATTCACAACAACTTAATTAACCAAACAAACTGTAACCAAAATAAACCCTAGAATGGAAGAGAATGCTAAACAAACCTTGAATGGAGTCGCGGACTTGTGGCCGTTGTGTGCAGGGTTAAGGACGTCCTTTACAGTTAACTAACACTTCCGTTTTCTACTCAAGTCACTCTCCCTGCCTATCCCAAAATCACCCATGAAGGATTATACAACAAAAGGTGTGGACCTATCGACCGTATACCTACCGTACGGCGAGCGCTTAATATCGCCAGTCATTCCCGCCTGATGGCTACCACTCTCTAACTCCCTACTCTTTCCGGAAACAAGTCGCGCCATCGTCATATCCATCTGAGACTACTATTTCCTACAATAACGTTTAAATGCATCGTGTGTGCTTGCCCTTATCGGCAATCAATCATTTAAAACTGTATCGCAAAGTGATTAGCGGAACCTTGCACAACTCCACGTTTTATAAGTGTTTAGCTGGTCTTAATTGAAATTGATGAGTTTATAATGTCTATTTTGTCTTACGTTGTTTTGTTTATAAAACAATGGACTGTTTTATTACGGGAATGAAAAATGAGCTTTTTTAATACCTACATGGTTCAGCAAATAACAATAGGAGAGATTAATAAAAGATTAATAGATATTTTACCTACAGATTATAAATAACTATTGATGTGGAAAATGGAAAACCACATACCTAGTAAGCCGTTGATAACTGTTGACAACGAAATCTGATAATCAAATACTTAACGACAACAAAAACTGAATTTTACAGGCAGTGGGTATCATCATTCTCATTCCATATTCGGCTCACTGCTGAGTTCGAGTCTCCTCTCAGACTGAGAGGGGTTAGGCCAATAGTCCACCACGCTGGCCCAATGCGGATTGGCAGACGTCACACACTCAGAGAATTATATGCCGGTTTCCTCACGATGTTTTCCTTCACCGTTTTTGAGATACGTGTTATTTAATTTCTTAAAATGCACATAACTGAAAAGTTGGAGGTGCATGCCCCGGACCGGATTCGAACCCACGCCCTCCGGAATCGGAGGCAAAGGTCATATCCACTGAGCTATCACGGCACTCAGTAGGTATAAGTAATTATTAATTTGAAACAAAATAGTTCATTTTCGCTCGACTTCAAAAACATTTTATAGACATGTTGGTAGGTAACTACTTACTTATCCGGCGGAAAGGGCGGAGTGGTAATGGTGAAACCACGTAATACTATGAGACGTGCTCTTGATAAAGAATGTGTTGAAGTTACTTCACAAAATTCTCTGTAGTGCTGTCAATGTGATATCCTGGGTTCGATGCCTAGCATTTATTGAAAATTAATGGATGCCCACGACTTCGTCCGCCCTTAGACCTCCTTAATCCGGCCCTCTCGCAAAATCCGTTCTTAGCGGATACCTATTAAATATAAACTACCTCCCTGTCAACGTGGCCAACCCTAATATGTTAGTGCTATTGCCGAGGACAATGCATGTAGAAATCAGTAAGAGGTAGGGTTAAGAACTCAATAGTCAGCTTTGTCAGTTACCAGTAAGTACTTATTGAGTCTTCACAGACTAAAGATTATTATTTATCTATAAATAGTGTTGAAATTATTTTACACCTTTAGAATACCGTTTGATCGAATCCTTGTCTTCTTAGTCTAAGTTTGTGTCTATTACGCACACTTACAACTCAGATGCATGCCAGTTTAACTTGAGTTAAACGAGCTTTGTTCGTACCTACATATACGTACAATAAAAAACTATTCTCTTTCCAAGTAAGCCTGATACTATGTTAGACTGCATTGTCTAAGTAGGTAGGCCTACGGCAATTTAAAAAGTACCTTTCGTCGTTATCAACCCATATACGGCTCACTGCTGAGCTCGAGTCTCCTCTCAGAATAAGAGGGGTTAGGCCAATAGTCCACCGTGCTGGCCCAATGCTGATTGGCAGACTTCACACACGCAGAGAATTATGTTATATTCTCTGGCGTGCAGGTTTCCTCACGATGTTTTTCCTTCACCGATTGAGACACGTGATACCTATTTAATTTCTTAAAATGCACATAACTGAAAAGTTGTTGGTGCATGCCCCGGACCGGATTCGAACCCATACCCTCCGGAATTGCAGGCAGAGGTCATATCCACTAGGCTATAATAATACCTTTAGTTTTTAAAAACTTCAATGAAGCATACGTTTTCCGTATTGGGCTACAATCGCTATAAGGTCTACTTCTACGACAATTTAAAAAATACCTTTACTTTTTAAAAATTCAATGATACAATGATACAATGATACGTTTTCCGTATTGTGGCTACAATCGCTACAAGGTCTACGACATGTTCATTCACAAAAATTAAAACGTAAACCACAACATCACTCATTGTTAAGAGACGCAGAATAACTGAATTTAATATTTAAATACTTATACGTAGGTACTACCAACTAGGTACTTAATAGGTATACGTACAAAGACTTTAAAATATATTTTAAACCCATTTTCAGGTAACTACTTATTACAACTTTACTTACTTAAATAATTATCTACCTACAAGTGTCCATCACTGTGTACGATTGTTTAAACTTTACACTTAGAATTTTTAAATTTTCTTCGTTATCCTAGCTAATAGCTAGTTATCTGTAGAATAGTACTACAACCTTAAAATTAAAGGTTTACGATCATCAAGCTTTGGTTTAAATAAGTAAGTGGGTAGTTAGAAGATAATGATAATAATTGGTAAGTCTGGTAAGTTACATAAAAATATTAATTAAATTAAAAGTACCTTGGAATTTTGTTATTCTCTAATTAAGATTTAATCGCTTAGTACTTTATCCATTTCATGGGAGTCGCAATTCGGATTTAATATTTTTTTTGCCTACCCACGAAATAAAATTCTAATTGGGCTTTAAGAGCTGTAGGGGGTTTACTTAAATATACAAGAAATGGGTTACATCGGTTAGAAAACCGATGTAACCCAAAACCTAATACAAGAAAATGATTAAATAATAGTATTTCTTTTTTCTATTAATTTTGTAATTCAAGCAAAATAATATACCAACGAACAACCGACAACCTAAATAAACAGGAAACCGTAACCAACGGACCATAACACAGCCCCAATTGACCCTAAACTTGTACTAAACTTACCGTTAAAACAGGTGAACAACCAAAAAAACACCGCGCACATTTGCCGAAAACGTTTCTCCTTGCACACCATTGTAACAAAATCATCGAAACACAACACTATACCATCACTGTAACCAAATGACGTAACGTAAAGTTCGTCGCAGGCCGTATTACGAGACACAGGGTTCGTTAGTAACGAAAGCTTTGGACACCCGCTCGCGACGGAGGCTCGCGGTCGACTGAAGTGCAGGCAAGGCTTCGCAGGGGGCAGGGTATAATGTTTTGTATCCCCGTGGAGATATTTAGGATGGGACCACGTGTCCTTGTCAATTATAGTCATCAATGGAGTGCCTTTTCATTATTGTTATTGCTTAAATAGCCTGAAAATGGATCTTTGGTGAGCATTCACATGTAATTAAGCATAGACTTTTAGTAGCTTTAGTTTTATTTATGTAATTTTGTGTAGTCCTATATGTATATACGTATAAGTACTAGGTATTTTTATTCTTTTTTTACTTTTTATTCTTTACAAGTAAGACCTTGACTGCAATCTCACCATCTAAGATGAAAGCGGGCTAACTTTGTAGGCATTGGAACTGGGAATCGAACCCAGGAGCTCTCAGTTGAGAACCAGCGCTACCGCTTTTTGGCTGGTGAGAGACTTCGGCCGTGGCTAGTTACCCTACCGACAAATACGTACCACCGAGCGATTTAGCGTTCCGGTACGATTTCGTGTGGAAACCGAAAAGGGGTGTGGATGTGGATTTTCATCCTCCTCCTAACAAGTTAGCCCGCTTCTATCTTAGACTGCATCATCACTTACCATCAGGTGAGATTGTAGTCAAGGGCTAACTTGTAAAGAATAAAAATACTCAGAGAAGTTCCCAAAAACTTTATTGTAATTAATTTTTGACAGTCGCAGGGAGACTTCCTGTCATTTAATATAATTTGATAAAATAAAGACTCCTCAGAGAGAAGCAAAGGGTCTGTTCCAATTATGGCTTATTGGGCGGAAGAAGGTTTATTAATATGTGACCTTGTCCCATTATTATCAGCTGCGAGGGTGTAGCCAAATTTTTACTTCTCATTAAGTAATTAAGAACGAGAGTATTTTTTTAAATTTTCGGCAAAGCTTTAACCTCGTGGTCTAGTAAACACTAGATTCTACATTGTAGGTACTCTTAATCTAATATCGCCCATAAGTTAGACTATTTGGAACCTACCTACGCTGTAAATATTTTCATGCAAAAGTATGGTAATGATGGATGATGATGATGGTCATGATGAAAAGTATGGTTGCTATGAGATTCCTTAATTTTTTCCAAATAGCTCTTATAGGTATATATTCCAATTCGAAAGATTCATATAGATTTGTGTGGATACAACGAAAGAGACTTGAGCTTTTTTCGTACCTCAAAACGGACCCATTATATTACTTGGTTGTCCGTCTATCTGTCTGTCAATTTAGTCATCGACAAGTTAGTCCTAAACAGTAAACCGGTAGGGTAATTCTAACTATAGCTTGGCAAGTTGATGACACTTCCATGATATGCGGGCGACGGGGGGAAAGACTGCGCGGGTGGAAAATCGCGTGCGGGGAAGTGAGATGCATTAGCCGTGGGTTTTTCATTCATTGCAACACGCTCCCCGGCCCGCGCGGCCCATCGGGAGTGTTACAAACGAAGTTGGCAAGCTATGGGCACAATCACTCACTCACCCACTCCTAATACAGTAGAAGTAGTTTCCGGACTCGACGGCCTCCGTGGCGCAGTGGTATGCGCGGTGGATTTACAAGACGGGGGTCCTGGGTTCGATGCCCGGTTGGGCCGATTGAGGTTTTCTTAATTGGTCCAGGTCTGGCTGGTGGGAGGCTTCGGCCGTGGCTAGTTACCACCCTACCGACAAAGACGCACCGCCAAGCGATTTAGCGTTCCGGTACGATGTCGTGTAGAAACCGAAAGGGGTGTGGATATTCATCCTCCTAACATGTTAGCCCGCTTCCATCTTAGACTGCATCCATCAGGTGTGATTGTAGTCAAGGGCTACCTTGTAAAGAATAAAAAAAAAAGGACTAGTTGGAGGTGATGGGAATATTGGTCATATGAATAATGAAAATAATCAGGACATTTTTCGGATGAAAGAAGTAATTTATATTTTATATTCACACTAACCAAAGACCTGACAAACCAAGAAAAAATAGTAATTGTCGTCATTGTTGTGACGTCACTTACCTAACGCATACTTTTACAAAGGAAAAACCGTCTGTCTGTCAATCAAGAGTTACAAAGTTCATCACAAATACACGAGATGTAGGTATTATAATTTTATAACGATTATTCGGAATTCAACTGAAACTCGTATCAAAGTTGCCGGCATCGCTCGAAGTTCGCCATGTAAGGGCCGCGATATCGGCGGCCTCAAAGCCAAGTGAAGTCCCAAACTTTGAGGCTTTACTGCGCGATTTGTGAACTTTTATGAACAGCTTTCAGTTTTTCAGTCATCGTTTGTGAAACTCGTGAAACTTGTTTCACACGTGGGATTTTTTATCTTTAGGTTTTTAAAACTAAGTACTGCAGAGAGCTAAAGATATCGATTTTCGATAACGAAGGCACTGTGCAAGCTGATTTGGTTTTCTAAAGTATTTTCCGAAGTACCGAAACTTGTTTTTTTAGGGTTCCGAACGTACGTAGTACAAAAACGGAACCCTTATAATATCATTCACGCACATTTTGATGTATGTCTGTTTTTTAAACTATCAGACGCCTTAAAGTTTCGCCCGCATTGTTCCCGTTCCCGTGGAAATATAGGAACAAAATATAGCCTATTTAAAAAAATATTTCTATTTAAAAAAATCAGTTCAGCGTATCCAGAGACTACCCCTATAACACCACAAACTTTACCTCTTTATAATATACTAAGTATAGAACGTAGAGATAAATTGGAATTTTGTATAATTATAATATGTATGTTTACAAGATAGGTACTTTCATCTATAACAACCCATGTTCGGCTCACTGGTGTACACGAGTCTCCTCTCTAAGTGAGAGGGGTTAGGCTAAATAGTCCGCCGTCCCAAAGCAAATCGGCAGACTTCAAACACCTAGAGAATTAAGAAAATTCTCAGGTATGCAGGTTTCCTCACGATCTTTTTCCTTCGCCATTTAAGACACGTGATATTTCTTAAAATGCACATAACTGAAAAGTTGGAGGTGCATACCTTGTTGATAGTTATTTTATTAATTAAAATTGTGAATTACTCAAGTATGAGTACTGGTCAGGCGTAGTCAGGAGCGTTTACTCGTCAAGCAATACTCTAAATAGGACAGGTCACAATTTTATTACGGTCAGTTGAAAGAAACTCCCTGTTCATATAAATTCGACACAACTAAATGGCATGTGCGACATTTATACGTGCGACTGAGTTATTGTTGGACCCCCATTAAGTTATAGAGCAATAAAAGGTTTCCGGCTAATATCACGGAGCGATTTCCAAAAGGAAACAGAGTCTCTGCGTCGGTAGAACTGGGCATATGATTTGTTATCTCTAATGTTTTAATGTATTTTTTTTGTTTTTGCACATCTCACGCAAAACGAGTGATTTTTCGCAAAGGCACTGTGAATAGCTTATTATGCGGAATAAAGTTTTCTGTAAAAGCTATAACTCATATCGTTTTTAATTCAATTATGATTGTAATAGACGATCAATTCTGACCTGGTAGAAAATTTCAAAACACGATTTTACAAATTAAGCTCGACAGAAATCAATGTCTCTATTAATTTATCATATAGGTACTGAACTTACAAAAAAGTTAATACGCACATAATTAATTATTATGAAACAATACAATTCTTAACACTTATGTGTTTCATTACACACAGTTAAACTAATTAAAAAACTATTGAAAAAATTCACTGTCTTGGACGTCCGTGTGTCTGTATGTGCGGATACTGGATATGTCTGCGATGGCTACACCTTTAACATTTATTTATTTACTAGTAGACGCCACGCGGTATCACCCGCGTGGTTCCCGTTCCCATAGGAATACAACAATAATACAAGCCTATAGCCTTCCTCGATAAATGAGCTATCTAACACTGAAAGATTTTTTCAAACCGGACCAGTAGTTACTGAGATTACCGCGTTCAATCAAACAAACAAACAAACTCTTCAACTTTATAACATTAGTATAGATTTAAAAAACCAACATTTCACATAGAGATGGATCATTAACTTTAACAGTTAACCCGTTGAGAAGTTTACTAATTGAATAAAGTCTGCAAGGTTATTAAGTATTTCGGTGTACCATTCAAATAATGAGTGACTATAACGGTTTTCAACATATTTTCGTTTATGCAATCATCTAACATTGTATTTTCAATGAAATGACATAAGTATCTTCATTTAACATAAAGTGGCAGTTGTATAGAAGTGGTAGTAGGAAGTTATTAAGATTATTTCAACGAAAAACCGTTATTTACGTAATTTTGTTGAAATAATCATTGCCATTTGATGTAGTTAAGACCATTTCAATGAAATAATTATGTTATATGATCACGATTCTGAAAATACGATGAAAAACGATGTAGTGACTCATTATTTGAGTGCTACACCGAGTTACATAATAACCCTGCTGATCGCATGGGTGTATCAATTAAACGGATGAGGTATTTATTACTCATAATCGACGTATTGCCCGACAATTTTCCATTGAAAATGCGGCCTTGTCTTATTAGTATCTCTACGCATCTTCTCCTAAAGGCAATTTTATATGTTATTTCCGCTAGTAATTCTAGCGCAAAATAATGACCAAGTGTACCCTCTAAATCAAGGGTGGTTGGATGTGGTACAGGGGTCCGATATTCGCTTGCATTTTCTCAGTTAATATATCTTCTAAACGACTTTCTTTGCTGGCGGTTGTGGCGTAAGTATAAATTGTGTTCACTCTTCACAGTCTGCTTTTAAAAGTTTAAACTTAAACATTTTTAGTGTGAGAAATGGACATTCTGTACCTTATTGTGTATTAACAGCAACTTGGGAATAAATTACAAAGCTGTTTCTATTTTTAACCGACTTCCAAAAAGGAGGAGGTTCTACGTTCGGCTGTATGTTTGGTTTTTTTTTTGTATTTTTTTTTCTCGTGAATACAATATTTAAAAATATTTAAATAGAGATCACGGTAAACATTCTATTTTGGAACCGACTTAAAAGGAGGACCTCAATTGGAGTCTATGTTTTTTTTGTATGTATGTTACTCGATTACTCGAACACTACAGGACCGATTTGAATATATATATTTTTTTTTTGCAAGGGTATACTCCCGAGGTGGTCCCATTTTTTTATGTTAGGGTCTGATGATGGGATTACCTGCTGATCAGTAGGTACATCTTATTATCAGAACATCTTATTATTATTATTCATATTTGACTAAACTAAAAAGCGAAGCGCTTTTTGTTTTAGTCAATAAACGTTATATGTTTTTCGAGTCGGTTGTATTTTTATTATTAAAATTTTTCAAGTCAAACGAAAACCTTATTAAAACCATATTTGAATGAATCATTAATAAAGTCAAGCACAAGTCTACACAAAAAATATTAAGTCAAAAGATGATAAAGAATTTTAGAACTGCCTCATTGGACCAGTGCTTGGTTAGCTTTTGTAACACATAGATAGTGTGCAGTCGCAGGATTGCGTAAGCCGTTTTATGTGCCCCGAAATGGGAGCCCTTAACGCATCGCTACGCTACGATTAGTAAGCTTGTGTGCGTGTCGGCGAGTGAAAGATCTTACGCTCAAATCGTCACAAAAGTGGCGTACGTTTGGAGTGAAAAATTGTTAGGTGTGCGGGTCTATAGGTTATTAGTCTAAGATCATACATGAAATTCTAATTCTAAAGAGAATTCCAAAGAGAAATACCAGTTCTCGTATATCTCTTTCAATTAGAATTCATTCAAATAGTTTAGAGACAAGAAAACATTACCAACATGAAACCTAAGCACTAACGGTCGCTTCCAGACCATAATTTTACAACTTTGCATCAAACAACTATTATGGCTGGTTGGAAACCGATTTGGTAAAACTGTTTACATAGTTCCATACTTCCATTGTTAGTTTCCAAAGCAAATAAAAGTGTGCTATTAAACTCAACGAGACTACGCGAATTCCTGCAATGGCAAACTCTATCAAAATAGTTCATTCTATAACTTCACTACAAACTACAAAGAACTAATACGCCGTATCCAATCTACGTAGCGTTCGATTTGCGTGCGCCATTCCTACATTCCGAATTACTAGTACTAGCTAATAGTCAAGGAGCTAGTGGCAGATATTATAAACAAATCCCACCAAAAACATTTTCAAGTGAAGTAGGTAATACGAATGCATAATGCAATTTAAATTTGTTATTAGATTTTATAGATAGTCAAACTCTTAATACTAAACTTACCTTGAAAATTGACATTAGTTTCACATGCTCATATCTTAAAAAACTTTCACATTAAATCTCATATTTCTTATGAGTTCGAGAAATTTCCTTACAGTTTTGATGGTCAGTGAGTGACCCCAGATGCATATTCTAATGATTATCGGTTTCACCCGCGTGGTTCTCGTTTCCGTAGGAATACGGGGAAAGATATAGTCTACACTCGGTGATAGTGTAGCTTCGCAAAAGTGAATATTTTTTTAATTTGGTTCAGTAGTTTCAGAGCTTATTCAATTAATTATTAAACAACAAATAAACAATCAATTAAACTTTCCTCTTTATAATATAAGTATAGATTGATAATTTTTCTTTCTTCTAAAAAATTTTAATTAGCAACATGTAGTTGGAAAGTTGGTGGTATTATTACAACTCTGTTACATTTTGAGCCATCAATCCCAGTCATTATACCATCTGATAGTAATCGTTACAGTATCTTTAAGTCAATCTTCATTTGAGCAACGTGATGGACATAAGCACAGAAAACATATGTACAAGCATAAGCACCAAATACTATGATAATGTTGGAGGCCTAGCCATTAAAATTCTACTAAATAATGATGATGAATCAACAGAGTTATTGATTAATTTAAACCCACTTGATTATAAAAGTGCAATTATCCAAGCTACTTGTAAATTGTATGAGGACTAAAAATGCTACTAATATTATAAACACGAAAGTTTGTATGGATGTTTGTATGTTTGGCTGTTTTTTACTCTTTAATGCCGCTACTACTGAAGCGATTTGGTTGAAATTTGAAATGGAATTAAATTGTATACTGGATTAATACATAAACTACTTTGATCCCGGAAAATCCACGGTTCTCGCGGGATATGTGAAAAACCGAATTTCACGCGGACGAAGTCGCAGGCGTCCGCTAGTTCATTATAAATCGTTATACATTCAAAACTTTTAACTTAATGCGAAACAATGTTGTTCGCGAAATTATACATTATTACTACACCTCCATTTCTGCTAACCAGTTCTACGGAAAATTCGTTAAGCTCCTAAGCTACATGGGATAGTTTAGATGCTTGTTAGTAAAGTTGAACCCGCAATCACGCAAACCCTATGGTATGGAGCCAAATCCCTTGAATTTTACACCCGGTATTATAAAAAATATTTTGTATTCCACACAACAAAACTTTGCTACTTCAACATACATTAACGTGTAACAATGAAAACCAAACACGTCGTTGACGAAATAAACGAGCATTGGATACAATATTTGTTGTTTCCAATTGTACCTATAAATGTTACCGTAAAACGCGATTATGTCGGCCATGTGTTTCGTGGTGCTTCATGCTTAAAATGGCGTCTGTTTATATTATTCGAGGCAATGCCTGTACCTCGTGATATTACCCAAATGCAAAAGCCTTTACAAAGTTAAAAATAATAGAGAATGATTTAAATCTAAAAGCTATTTCCTCGTAAAAGACAACATGTCTACCTATATCATGCTCTGGTACATTGCATGGTTAGGTACGGTGAACAAAAAATAAATGCTACAAATAATTTTAGTAACTTATATCATAATTATCATCATCAATAACTACCCATATTTGGATCACTGTTGAGCACTAGTCTCCTTTCAGAATGAGATGGTCCGACATTAGAAATCAGAAAACTCCATCAAGATGTTTATCCTTCACCGTATGAGACGCATGATATTTAATTTCTTAAAATGCACATAACTAAAAAATATGTATTCCCCGGACCGGATTCGAACCTACGCCCTCCAAACAGCATCGCCTTCAAAATCGGTCCATCCACTTGGGAACTGCGTGTTAGAGACAAACACACAAAATTGTTGTAGATTAATTGTGCGCTAAGTCTGGACTTACAGATGCAAGCGTTAAAATTAATCGAAGATTAATACGCGAACAAGGCGTAAGAAATAGTGAAAAATAATGTCACCAAAATGGGTTATAATACTAGAAACAACAAGAAAATAATATACGAGGCAACAATACCATTTATTGTCGAGTTAATGACTTGAGGGAAGTGTGTCCCGCGCAGCCGCTTCAGCGCTTAGCTTTTGTTTGTTAATAGAAAGTGTTTTATGATTACATCGCTTTTAATGGAACTTTATACACTTTTACGGTTGTGTAAAAGGGAATAATTGAATTTTATGATTTTTTAACGACCGCCTCGCTAACAGGATATTCCGAGTTCGAATTGCGGTCAATTTCCGTAACTACTTCTTTTTAAATAGGCAGTGCCTTTGGTGTAGGCTGTATTATATACTTCTAGAAATTACGCCAGTTATAAGCGAATTTGGCGGTAGATCTACCGTTTTATAATATTAACTACCTTTATAGTACATACTTAGTGTAAGTAGTTACTTACTTATAATGGAAGCATATGCTTTTCAAACTTCTAGCTCTTAGGGTTAATTTACACGAGTGGCAACTATACCGACGACCGCAGTCGACTGCAGTCGTCGGTAGCAGCTGCCGCTCGTGTAAATGAACACTTACAGAAAAACGAGAGTCTGGTTATCACAGGCTCTCTTTATGACGAGCCTATTTTAACCATTCGCGGCCCGCGAGTATTTTATCGGTGAGCCCGTCTGCGTTGAAGAAGCTGACAGTCAGGGAATGCGGTTTTAATCTACACGGTGTGAGCCATTTAAAAAATCTTTATATTCCTCTATCGCGCGGAGCATGATACTGTGCTCGCCTATTGCCCTTAGTTTACGTTATATTTTTTTACATGTCACGTAACGGATACGATGGGTGACCGGTCGTCCATTTAGGAGTCAAATGGTTAACGGTCAGCTACAAGGCCTAGAGCTTAGAGCCGCCACGCTGTTCTAACGCGCGTTGGCCAATGATATTTTATACTAGAAATGGGGTCTGTGGCGTTGTATAAAAACAACGCTTAAGTAATTTTTCAGCACATGGTATGACTCAACTGTACTGTAGGTAGGGATTTTGGTATTTTGTACAAAAATTAATATAACTTAAAAACCGTAAAATTTTGGCTAACATAACGCATTGTACGAGTAAAGTATGTCTTAATATTTACAGGACACACTGTATATAAAGTATAAAATGATCATTGGTTCAGGCAGTCACAGGCTCTCGTGTTATAACATTTTACTTTAGCATAACATTGATCGAATAATTCCAGAATATTGTAATGCGGTGCGAAAACGGCAAAGTTTCCCGACGTATGTGAGATCACGGGCAGGGAACGATCAAAGCCGAGAAATATATGCAGAGGGCGCCGCGAGCGATATCTGACGGCTGCAGAACGTATTCCATTGCGAAATTATTAATAATGAAATAAGAAATTTTATGTCAAAATTCCGATTGAAATTCCACCAAAAATTCAGACCAAAATACAACAGACATATAATTACAAATATATATGATGTTTTCAGCGTAATATATATAATTTTTAATATTTCCAATTAGTCGGAAAAAAACATGTTAGTAGTGGGTATTACAACAGTCCAGCGAGCGGGGATCGATCCTCGACTTCTCGGTGATAAGTCCGGCCCCATTACCACTGAGCTATTGAGGCTTGAATATAAAATGACAGTTTTGATAGTTTCCGTGGCGCAATAGTCTGCGCGGTGGATTTACAAGACGGAGGTCCTGGGTTCGATTCTCGGCTGGGCCGTTTGAGGTTTTCTTAATTGGTCCATTGGTGGTTGCTGGTGGTGGTGGGAGTTGACAGTATATTATGGTAATAGTTTGAAGAACTGATGGACCAAGTTGCAGGGATGGCAACTCCTCACCGGAAAGCGAACAGGCTGATAGCAATGCTGTTTGGCAAATTTGAAGTAAGCATAGAGTTCACCCTCTTAAGAAAGTCTCTCGAGGAAAGTCTTTGAGTTTATCGCTAAAGATAGACATACGCAGCAGGACTATATTTTATAATACGTATAGATGACGAGCGCTGTTAGAAAAAGGCCTGATAGAAGAATAATAAATACGAACATTGGAAAAATCAAGGATTAAAATGTACGTAAAAAAATCAGTATTTTATACATTTTACATGGAAAGATTTTAAAGAACTTTCCTTGTTTAAGTCTATAGCTGTCACAAAAAGCTCTTCTACCAAAGTAAAATTCTCTCTAATACGCGTAATGCGTATTAGAAAGAAGAAAGTTTATACCAACTTACCGATTACATCGCGAACAAAGTCACGGGCATTAATGGACATTAGTTGATTTTAAATCTATACTAAATATATACTTCTTGTCGCGAAAATAAAATCAGAATAGGTGTAGAAAGTTTGTATGGAAAGCCCTTCATTTTTCAAGTTACATTTGTTACTATTTTTACACTAAAATGTGTAATATACACCAGCAATGCTAAAGCTAGTAATATCTATACTTAAAATATTTAAAACGTTGAATAACTGCAGGCGAGGTGCTTTTATTTCGAAATTAATTAAAACTAAAATTTTCTGGCTGTCTTTTGAAGCGCTTAACTTTATGAATTATGCCAACTTGAAATTGCGGAGTAAGAAGGAGATTTTATGAGGTTATGATATAATTAATTAGTTTATCATTTAAAAACTCCTGTTAAGGTAAGATTAAAAAGTTGCGGCTGTGGTTCATAAAACTTTGCTCGTAAGTTACGAGTTCAATCTATAGTATACCTAATAGTAATTATTATATTATACAGGATGCTTGGGAGTATTTCCCATAACTGTAGGGTTGTATTTTTTAAGGAAAAATAATTAAAAATGCCCAAGGAACATGTTTTCTAAAATGAATATTTTCGGAGTAAAAAATATTTCTTTTGTAAATAGATCTTAAATTGTGTCCTATAGCATCCTTATGTTATAACCTAGCCAAACTTAGTCATTAATAAATAACATGAAGTAGCTTACTAGTGAAGTGTGGTTGCAATATCTCATCGATATCGTCAGTCTTACCACTACGATAACGAATTTTAAAATGCAAGGATAGATAAAGGCGTGTGTTACATGGATAGTCGGAATTATTTGAGTTAGTTTGTATGAAAACATAAAAAAAAATGTTAGGTATGCAGTTCGGCTTAGTGGACTCGACTTTGAAGTTATGGGAAATATTCCCGAGCATCCTGTATATTATTTTCGTAAATATTTTTTTTTCTTAAAGCTTAACAAGCGCAGATTTTTCCGGTTTTCTTAATTTGTCTTACTAGCACACCCTGATCGAGTACCTTATGCACCACTGGATATAATACAACAACCTTTCATTACTCTATCTCACAACAACGATTGTTTTCGAAGACATAAGTCATCACACTAGTTAGGTATTTGGTAGGTAGTTGTGTGTAACTTGCAAAGATATATCGATAGAGGGCGTTGGTGGTGTAAATTACAAACACAAACAAACAAGCGGACGGCAAACTGTGTGACTTTGAATTAGGTGGACTAACAGAGTGGAGGACCGTCGGATATTTATAGCCCAGTCGTGGAATTATGTATAGCCTTGCTCCGTGAAATTATTGCAATTGAAAGAAAGAAGAGCTAATAGCTAATAGCTCCTCTCCGTAGAGTTTTAATGACCTCCGTGGCGCAGTGGTATTCGCGGTAGATTCACAAGACGGAGGTCCTGGGTTCGATCCTCGCCTGAGGTTTTTTGATTGGCTGTCTGGCTGGTGGGAGGCTTGAGAGGCCGTGGCTAGTTACCACCCTGGCGGCAAAGCGATTTAGCGTTCTAGTGTGCGATGTCGTGTAGAAAATTGAAAGGCGTGTGGTTTTTCATACTACTCCTTACAAGTTAACCGACTTCCATCTAAAATTGCATCATTGCTTACCATCAGGTGAGATTGTAGTCAAGTTCGATGTCTGACAAAACAGTATTGCTACTTGTGAGAAATGAAAATTTTTAAATATATAAAACTAGCTGACGCCACGCGGTTTCACTCGCGTGGTTCCCGTTCACGTAGGAGTTAATATACGGGGTTAATATATAGCCTATTGCTATAGCCTTCCTCGATAAATAGGCTATCTAACACTGAAAGAATTTTTCAAATCGGACCAGTAGTTCCCGAATTAAACAAACAAACAAACACTTCAGCTTTATAATATTAGTATAGGTTTAAGCAACATTTTTAAGAGCCGTGATAACCCAGTGGATATGACCTTTGCCTCCGATTCCGGAGGATGTGGGTACGAATCAGGTCCGGGGCGTGCACCTCCAACATTTCAGTTGTGTGCATTTTAAAAAATTAAATATCTCGTGTCTCAAACGGAAACCTGCATACCAGAGAATTTTCTGAATTCTCTGCGAGTGTGAAGTCTGCCAATCCGCAATGGGCCACCGTGGTTGACTATTGGCCTAACCCCTCTCATTCTGAGAGGAGACTCGAGCTCAGTAAACCGAATATGGGTTGATAATGATGATGATGATGATGAATAAGCAACAATTTGTTTAAGAAAAAAATATATTTTTTTTCGTTTTTTATGAGCTTAGCTGCTGGAAAAGTTCGTACGTGATAAAAAGGCGCAAGTTCAGAAAAGAATTTATCGTGGAATCAAGTCTGCGAAACTTAAGGCTGGAAGTGACAAACAAGAAAGTCGCAAAGTTTGACTTTCGCCCCACTTGCTGTATGATGCTCGCGACGGAATTTCACGCTCTGAGATATAGTGTAGGAGCCGATGACTTATTTTTTTTTTATCATCGACATGTGACTGCTATTTCATTTAATGTTAATCGATGAAGTAGTTTAGTATGGTATCGCGTTAACTTGGCTTTGTTGAACATAGCGGATGTTGCCTTACCTTCACTATTATTGTATTGTATATTTTATTTATTTTCTTATAAACAGATTATAACAACCGGCCAAGTGCGTGTCCACGCCCAGAGTAGGGTTCCGTAAATTAAATTACCACTTTAAACCCTTAATATTGCACAATAAAATACCAATAGCGGTACCAAACACTATGTGATATGCGAGAAAAATCATTCTCACTTTTTATATGTAAAACATTTTTTTTAATCACTATTGAGTCGTAATTAATATACCCATGAAAATTTCAGCTTTCTAGTAGTCATAGTCTAGAAAGAAAGAAAGAAAAAAAGTATTTTATTTGGAAACACACACACACATAATACACAAAAGACAACAAATACTTAAAATAAAAGAAATTTCTTTCTTCTATTTTAGTCTCTGCGCTAAACCACGGACAGACGCACGGACGGACAGACAGACGGACATGGCGTAACTATAACGGTTTCTTGTGGACTACAGAACCCAAAAACACTGCAATAACGCTTTAAAACAAGCATTGTATTTAAATACTTCCAAATGAACAGCATTCTCCCTATGTTCTCCTAGAGTTTAACCCTTTGACAAATTCCAAAGCGACCTAGAATTTAAAGGGGCTACAATATGCACAATTGGACCTAATTGTTACAACCAAACCCGGCCAATACTCGGGCGAGATTGTTCAAGCAGTACAATAACCTATTCTCGATTCAACGTCCATTCTCGCCCTTCATTATTTGAATCCCGAACGGTCCCGACAAGTCCCGACAATAGCCGAACGTTTCCGCTTATGCGTGGGCCTATTACGCGAAAATACGGGTTTTCATTTCATCCAGAAAGGTCCGGGACACAGTATAGCATCTGTTACTGAGTCTATTCTAAGAGATTTTATTGCTAGCCCTGTAATTGGATGCGTAATCTAAATTAGTCTATCTAAAGGGTATCTAAACTTATATCATAAAAAGGTAAGATTCGATTGTTTGTTTGCTACGAATCGGCTCAGAAACTACGGAGCCGATTGAAAAATTCGTTCAATAAAAGTCAAAGTTTAACATTTTTTATTAAGTAGATATTTTTTGGCGGTTTAAATACAACGGTAAAGTTATTCTCTATATTCTCCCCTGTACGACGTGGTTTTTTATTTACAAATACGTGCGATACTTAAATCGTCGTAACGTTTTTAGTAGGTCGGCATCTGTCGAATTTTGGTAATTTTTGAGGATTTTTGGGCGGCAGGGCTTATCGGCGCGTTTATCTATATATCTAGTTGATATCATGGGCGTACTAATGGCTAATGGAAAGTTATATGATCAGCGAGTCACATAGGCTATATTTTTTTTACGGGAATGGGACCTACAAGCTCGTAGTTTGTTTTAAGTTTGGTCTCTAACCACGGAGCTACTAAATTATTATAGTTCAATTAAAATATCAACACATAATTACTATAATAAAACAAAGTAAACAGAAGTAGATAATTTAATTGGTCTAGGTCTAGCTGGTGGGAGGCTTCGGCCGTGGCTAGTTACCGCCCTACCGACAAAGACGTACCGCCAAGCGATTTAGCGTTCCGGTACGATGTCGTGTAGAAACCGAAAGGAGTGTGGATTTTCATCCTCCTCCTAACAAGTTAGCCCGCTTCCATCTTAGATTACATCATCACTTACCATCAGGTGAGATTGTAGTCAAGGGCTAACTTGTAAAGAATAAAAAAAAAAAAAAGATAACAAAACACCTGTAAAATACGTAACTATAATATTTTCCGTGTTAGATTCATCTGTCGGATACCGTCCTCAAACTACTGTCACTCAAGTGCTGCCAGGCACATTTACACGTCAGAAAAGGAAAATTACTATTGTTCATCATTAGAGAAACCTATTTTCCCCCGTTTCTTACAAACACTGATTACGTTTTCTTCATCATTAATAGCCGATGGACGTCTACTGCTAGACATAGGCCTCTTGTATGGACCATCCAAACAAAACGGTCTTAAGCCAGCATCAAGCGGCATCCTGCAACCCGTTTGATGTCCTCAAACCAACACTGCACTTTCGCAGGGTGGGTTTCAGTGCAGGGTCGTCTCCAGCACCTTAAGACCCCAACGAACATCGACTCTTCGAATTATGTGCCCTGACCATTGCCACTTCAGCCTCGCGACTCGCTGAACTATGTGACAGTGACGGTGAATTAAAAAAAAATAACGATTCCTTTATTAGTTTTTATGCTAACAGGCTGCACACCAAAGGGAAATGCCCGCCGGCCCATACAATGTCGGCCCAGGGAACCCAGGTATACCCCCTTTTAAAAGTATATGGAGATGGCAATGTGATGTATAAATATGGATCTGGTTAAATAATTGATTTAATAAAAGTATGTTTCTTGAAGTAAAATACATTTTTTTATCATTTTTATAGTGCGAAATGCTCGCTGGTGTACCAAAGTGGCGAAGAAACATTTGAAGCTGTATTATTTTTTTCTGTTACCAACTAGTTTAAAAACAAACCAATTATAAGTCTTCAAAAAATATCGTAAAACTCGGTCTGTATGGTCAACGATCTAAGCTTGTGTAAACAAATTAAAGATTCATTATGACAGTAGAATTATCAAAAATTTTTAAATATAATAAATTGTCGGGTGGTTAGGGTAGGTCTGGGCCGGGGATTTTCACTCCCACAGAACGGACAACGCTAAAAGCTAACGCTTTTAGCAATAGAAGTAGCAAGGGGGCGTGGCCCGCGTACAGCCGGGTGTGCGGAACATCGCAAGCGTCTCCGCGCTTGAACTAGTAGTATAGTTTTGTTCTGTGACAAAAGAAATAAATATTATTGAACTCTAAAGTAAGGGGGACATATTTCATTTTTCAGTAAATATTAAACAGCCATTTAGGCCACACCCCTGGGTACGCTGGTTTCTATACAAAAAATTGACACTTTATAAATCTAGTTACCTCTTATATCTGTGGACATCCCCTTTTAGCTTTCTACCTTGAAAATTGCGGAATTCTCCATACCCATTTATAACACACTTTCACATTTAAAATACTTATCAATTCAACATAACACAATTTACTTCCGACTGTAATAAAGTCATATTTCACATTTTAACAAGTCCCGAAAAGATAAGGAGCCGAATCTTATTATTAACCCCAACCATTAAAATCTAAGGGCCGGGTCATTTGCGTAATTATTCACTCAAAGGTCGTTCTATGGGAAGGTATTTTCGGAATCATAATTACTGAAGAGAAAATTAAAATTATATACCCATCTCTGAATATTTTGATCTATAGGTAATTGGTATCACAAAAAGCTTTTAATAAGTTTTGCGTTGATATTATTTTGTTTTGTTTGTGACAGATGTCGCTTAGAAACCAAAGGGTGGTGTCGTCCAACGTTCGTTCGTTCGTTCGTCGTTTTCTAACAAATTAGTCCACTTCCATCTTATATTGCATGACCACTTACCATCAAGTGAGATTATAGTCAAGGGCTAATTTGAGAATAAAAAAAAACGTTAGTGATAACTGCCTAGTGCCTACGTTCCGCATTAGTGGCCGAGTCTCTACAAAAGTGCTGTTGTCTTTGGGCTTTAGTTGTGATCTTATACTCCCTTAGACCAAGTATACTCCATACTAAAGTTCCATATTGAACAAAGTATACTTAAGTATGAAACACTTAGAATGCCATGGGGAATATAAAATCTGATTGAATACTGAAAAATTCAAAGGTTTCTGTAGTGTCTGTGATATATTGATAAATAACAATTAAGCCTATGTTATAAATTACTGACCTTGGTGATCGTTAAAGTCAACCTTTATCACCATGTCAAAACACATTATCAAGTGTAGCTCTCGATTAATACTAAGGGTAATCCAATTCTTATAGAGAACCCTTCATTCATATAGAAACTGCCTATAATTATCATGTATCACGTAGGTAGAAGGCAAGTTAAGCCACATAACGCCGTTCCCTGAGAATACAATTGTGATTGTAAAAAGTTAATTTTTCAGGAAAAATAATAACTGAATTTTGCCGATTGTTGACACTATTGAGCACGAGCCCTCCTCTCAGGATAAGAGGGGTTAGGCCTTAGTCCAGCACGCTGGCCAAATGCAGATTGGCGGACTTCACACACATTGGGAAAGTTCTCAGGTATGCAGGGTACCTAACGATGTTTTTCCTTCACCGTTTAAGACACATATTTAATTTCTTAAGTTTACATAACTGAAAAGTTGGAGGTGCATGTCCCGGACTCGAACCTACCTTCCAAATCGAAGGCAAATGTCATATCCAAGGCTATCACGTCTCTAGTTTATTGCTATCCACAAAACGATTTTCCTTTTCTAAATAAAAGTGACTCTCTTACACAGCATAGATAAACACGTCTGACATTTGAAAATGCCGCCATAACCAGCTTCTGAAGTTTTAAACGTGCCGTTTAAAACGCTATAATCGCTTGAGGGAGCCGCCATTGGAAGATTGGGCCACTTGGCCGGCTGCCAGCGCCTGGCGACGGGAGCGTGCCGACGGTTACCGGGCACACCTATGCGGTTACACACTGAATGTAAATGATCCCTTCTCTGTGTTATTCAGGAGTTCTTGTATTAGCTCTTAGCATTTACTGATTGTTTCCATGTCTGTGGTAGTCCACGGAAGTAGGTAAATACCTTGCGTAGCTACTATGATTTTGTCACTTCTAAAAACCGAGGATTTCATCACAGTAGAGGGAATAAGGGACTAAGACCCACTTGGAAACTGTAGTCCTTAGAAGTACTATGATTTAATCACTTTACGTTGGATTTAGTTTTCGTTAAATATAGATTCTATAAAACTGGATTAATGATTAGTTTAATAGTATTACTGGTCTAATTGTTTGTCATTGTTATGGTCAGACCATTGGGTCATGCCGACCGAAAATGTCGAAAATTATATCCGCCACCACCACCATATCAGCCGATGGACGTCCACTGCAGGACATAGGCCTTTTGTAGGGACTTCCAAACATCACGATATCACGACCGACGAATGGCGGTATATCCATTCCCACAGGCTAGATTACGAAATGCCTCAGGCCGGTGTCGGGCAGCAGCGACACCGGCGCGAGTAATCTAGCACTGCGCTGACCAACCCGCATGCCCAGCGTGGTCAGTACTGGGCAAAACTTAGCATGGACTACAGAAAATTCTATATTATTTTATATATTTTTATATAAATGGCGCCCGAAGCCTTGGCATTCGGCACACAGCAAGTCTCGAATATAAAAACCTTTTTTTACTTCTGCCAATAAAATCGTATCGCAAAGAGTTTGTTGTTTAATGCAATCGTTGTAACGAACACCTCAATCCTTTAATTTCTCTCTAAGTAAACCTAAACCGGGGATTTACGATGAGCATCGAATAAAACGTTGTTGGAACAACTCATAAAGAAAGGTTTAAAACCCGCTACACCCTTTTGTTGCTCGGAACGGTATAAATTCTCTCATTTAAAATCAACTTACTTTGAAAGAAAGGCAACAAGGCTAAGTTGATTGCAGATTGCCGCAGGTCTTTGGAAGCGTCAGCGGTCAATTATACCCCTCAAAGAGTGGGTATTAGTTTGACGCGTGTCTGTCTGCAATCTCATAGCTGTTAAATGTACAATAATATACAAGCTTGCCAAAATGGAGTAAGTTCGGCTGAATGTATGTTTTTTTTTCTAAGCAAATTTATGAATTTACCACCCTAAGAGTCTGGCCATCAATTTATTTTGTACATAGTAAACGATTCCTACCAACTTTTCTAACCTTGCAACCTTGAATTGGAGGAATTCTTATTGAGTGTTACATACAAAGAGGAAATCGGAGAAAAACAATCAACCACCTTTCACTTTTTATATGTTCAATGCAAGGTCGAGGAAAGCTGTTGCTTTTTGGTTAATAACATATAGGTAATATTTTCTTTAGGCATGGAAACAGAGCAATGCTGACATCGCAGGAATCCATTCTGGTGACAGAAGTTAGTATCACAAGTATAACATTCCCAGTACTATCTTACCGAAAGGCTCGTACATGAACAGCGAAACCAAAATACCATACGCCCGGTATTCAATTTTGTCCCAAAACAGGGCAGTGTTTCAGTTATTCTACGTGTTTTTTTAGCAACACCGGTCGAAATTAACTTTTATAGGTCACCATGGGACAATGCCTGGAGGTGGGTACGCGTAAAGGAAAACAATGTGCAAATGGTAATGACAGCTACGTTCGGTCGGTATTTTATGTGTAGGTAGGTAGAGTAATTGAATTGAAGGTCAGCACAATTTGAGGTGTTGAGTTAATTTAATTTTTTTTTGCAGCAGCTATAAGCAAATTGCTTGAGAGTACTTAATGGCTAAATGGAGTTAATCCAATAATTTTATTTTTGCTACTTTGAATAAGTTTATCTATACTTATAATAAATCTGTAGAGAGGTCAATTCTGTACATGAAATATATTTCCAAAATAACTATCAGTGGGTGATTAGTAGGGAAGGGTAGGGTAGGGGTAGTTGAAAGTAGTTTACATCGACTTTCACGCGGACGAAGCCGCGGGCGTCCGCGTAGTGGTGAATAAGTTACTAATATTTAATAGTTGGAGAAAAAACAACCTACCCTACGCCTACCCTACTCCTATCCTACCTTACTCCTACCCTACACTGCCTCAACCCTACCCCTATGTACCTCTTCCCTACTAGGGTACAACCCTATCCTAAAAATGGACTATGAAATTTGAACCGTAGTGTCTTTGGAAGATTTCAAAGATTCAAACGTTCAAATAAGAACTTAATTTTTTGAAATTTTCTACGGGATATTATGAGGAACCATACTCGTATCTTCAGTCGCCAAACAGAATGTCTGATCCTCTTGATTTCTCTGATCTGATCCTCTGATGATCATGAACAGTATTTTTTGAAGGTTTGCCGCGAAGTTAAGTGAATAGCGACTTGATGACTTATATTATACGGAGTGAACAATTAAAAAGTACATTTATAGGAAACTAGCTGACGCCACGCAGTTTCACCCGCATGGTTCTCGTTCCCGTAGGAATACTGGGATAATATATTCTCCTCCTTCCTCGCTAAATGGGCTATCTAACACTGAAAGAATTTTTCCTGAGTTCCTGAGATTAGCGCTTTCAATCAAACAAACAAACAAACTCTTCAGCTTTATATATTAGTATAGATATGGATACAAAGACTGAGTCCTGCCCGTATATTCTATTCTATTAATAGATCTATTATATTTAGCCATATGTGTTAAGTTTACTAAAGATAATCATATTACCAACTTCAATTTAGCCAAAGTTAAGCCACGCTTCTGTCGCTTCCCATTCTATAGTGTCGCAGTACCACTTAATAAGGCATTACCCAAATAGCCCAGTCCCTGAACACCGTGTGAACGTGGGGCCGAGGCGTCATTAGCGAGGGATAATCCCTCCAGCTCGCGCGGCTTCGCTATTGGGTTTCAATACGACATCGATCCATTGTGAACTGTAATTTAGATTAATTAGTTTCTCTAATGCAAGTTGAAGACCTCTCTGCAGCTTGCCGAGTCTAAATAAAAGCATTTGTAACGCTATTTATAACTGTCTTGTTGTTCAGCGGCGGGGCACATCATACAAGCACTAAATCACTGCATATCCTAACAAATGTTTTATAAATGCTTATCCAATACTCATTATCCAACTTTGGTTAAACTGTCTTACTAGTGCATACCCTGATCAAAAACCGTATGCACGCCACTGGGTATAGACTTCAGTATCGTAAACTTTGATGGAAGTTCTATTATCAAGTCGTTCACCCTAAAAATATTCACTTCATAAAATCCAAAATACCGAATAGACGCAAAAATTTTGATGGACTGAAATGTAATAAAAAGCTTGCAAAATAATAACTCAATTTGCAAGTTGAATGTGCTGTAAAGACGTAAATTAAATTTTATATTTTTTGGAGGGTGTTTATTCACTTTGATGTTGTTTTAAGAATAACATAAAACACGAAAGGCGTTCGAACTGGCTCGTATTTCACAAAAGGCCTCCTTGAGTCAAAGATCTTGTAAAAAATATAAGCTAAACTCACACTAGAGATGAGGTCTGTGTTCTGTATAAGTTATTTGTAGGTTATTCTAGCCGGACACAAAAAATGGAGTTCTGTATTTTATCTTTTTGTGTATGTACTATATTCTCCTATAAAAGCCTCATTCGTTAATCGATTAATCTGTAAGGTTAAGGATTAGAGGTACCTATGTACCAAATAATGGTTTTTTTTTATCCTAGGGAGAAATATGTGGTGTTTACTACACCGTAATTCGGAGAGCAAGGAGCAAGCACTCTACCTAACTAATATACGATTTAGCTCAAAAACTACTAAATCAATTTTAAAAAATATTTCACCATCATTAAACTACATCTTCATCGAGTAACAGACTATATTTTATCCCCGTATACTCGTTATAGAAAGGTCCAGAGGGAGATCTCCCATTCGATGGAGGGATCTAGTGAAGGCGGCAATCCAAAACTCACTAGCAAAGAGTTTTGGATTGCCGAGTTTTGGATTGCCGGAGAGCAAAAAACCAACTGTCAAAAGTGGGGAAAATAGCACGCATGGTAGCAACCTCGACTACTCTGCCAAGAGTGTACTACAAAGAAGAATTCCCAATGAATCGGGAACTTGGCAGGTGTAATCGTGGTGTCTGTAATATGACAGAGAAAAATTGCTTAATTTTCGGGTTGCCATTTAATTTGGTATACGTATTTCCTAGCCCTACAAATACGAGTATAATCAGCTGATATTTAAACGTTCCCACAACTGAGAAGAATTCCTAAGGAATCGGGACTTCTGCGGGCGAAACCGCGGAGCGTCGTTAAAGACAATATGACAGAGAAACATCGCTACATTTTCGGGTTGCCGTTTAATTTGGTATACGTATTCCTATAATTATAATCAACTGTAAACGTTCCCACATTATGCGGAGGCACGCGCGTTTTGAACTCCATAATGAATGCTGACGCAGGTCGTACGTTCAGACTTTTCAACTTCTAATTTTCAAAAAAGGTTTTCGGGACTTTTTACTTTTTACAAGTATTTACCGATATTTAAATATCACTGAGAATTTTCTTAAATGTCTGCGTATTAGCCCAGGATCCGTGGAACACCCGTGTGGGGTTGCTTGTCCCCCATCGGGCGCGTCCCCGGGTGGTGGATAGGGGAACGCCTCCCACGCCTGGGAGGTACCGGAGAAACCCGGCGCGAACCAAAACTAGCATGGGGGTGCGGCGCTTTTATGAGCTGGTAGGTTGTCGTCTGGCTCCTAGTTCTTATCTGCGATAGACGGCAACATAAGGAGGGAGGCTTTAGAGTCCCGAGGAAAGAAACCTCGTTAAAAATACCAGTATGGGCGGAAACGCCCAGCGCGGCGGGCTTGCGGGCCTTCAAGGTCCGTGAGCGTTGGCTGTGGCCACCGTCGGGCAACCCGTAACCTGCACTGAGCAGAACCGGGGGCCTCGCGCATGGAGCGTGGGGCTGCGAGGAAGACAACCTCTTTAAAAAATTACCCCAATCTCAAGGTTTGTCGCCCGCCGATGAGATGAATGGCTGATGGGAGTTCAGTCGCTAGGGCGTCCAAAAACAAGAAAAAAAAAACCAAAATGAAATTGCGATCAGATAAAAATTCTACCCGGGAGGGTCCCGCTTGCGGGGAATCCCTTGGTGCACCGGAAAGCCAGTGCATCGGCTCCATCGTATACGGGGGGGCCAACTGTCGCAACACAGAGGAGGAGAATAGGGGGGGGATTGAAACTGAAAATGCGCAGGGGGGAGAGGGAGTGGTTGAAATGGATTTAGGTTTAGAAGTAAGGAATATGAAAGAGATGGACGGAGCAAAAGAAATAAGAGAGGATAAGGAAGAGTCTGAGGTTATGATGGAGTCAGACTGCAGCATCATAATGATGAACTGTAGACTCAGATCAGACTCTGATTCTTCAGCGGTTGCGTCGGGCTCTAGCCGCTTATGGCAAGGTGTAAAAAGGCCTCGTATAGAAGACGATGATAAGTCTGCATCTTCCGACGAGGATAGGCTGGGGACACCAATGCCCAAAGGAAGAGGAAACCAGTCTACTATATTAAATTATGACTGGGCCAAAGCTAAGGAGGCCCTCAAGAAAAAAAAGGAAGACAAAAAAAAGAAAGTTGAAGAAGAGCGCTTGAAGGCTTCAGTCGTGGATGAATTTCAGCGCGAGGAGTTCAGACGAATAAGGTCTGAAGATGGATTGCAGTGCAAAAATAAGACCGCAGCTCAAATCCAGAAGCGAGTTACGGAGGATGTGGCATTGATAAATAAAATCGCCAGAAGGTCCTCCAACCTTAAGGGAACATTTGTGCGTGATCTTAGGGATGCTGCCGCCTCTATTCAGGAGGCTGTGGAAGTCCTAAGCTCACGCACCATCACAGAAGAAACTCACCAGCTGCAGGCTGACAATGTTCGTCTGCAAGCTGAAATGGTCGAACTCCGTAAGGAGTTAACTCTACTCAAAGTCGAAATGGATAAGGTACGCAAACAGGAGACTACGCACTCTTCTATCGATGTAGCTGAGGAGCCGCAACACGTACCACATTCGCAAAAGAAAGAAAAGGGCCGTCGTACCGCACGGACATCGACGCAGCCCACAATGGAGGAAATCTGTCACACTGTAATGGTTCAGGTCGGAGATATGGTTAACGCCCGCCTGGCGTCCTTAGAAGATAGACTTCTTCCAGAGAAGCGTTTGCGTCCACCTTTGGCCGGAGATAAAAAAAGACGAGCTCAGGGTGCGACGGAACAAACAGCAAGCAGTAGCCAGAAGCTCACACAGGAGATGCCTCCTACTGAAGAAGGACAACCGGATAAATCTTCTTCACGTGATGAGGAACAGTGGGAGAAAGTAACACGGAAAAAAAAGAAGAAGAAGCAAAGTGGTTCACCAGAAAGTCCATCAATGCAGATGAACGAAGAATTCAAGCAGCCCGCTAACAAGCCTCGTAAGCTGCGCACCCCGCGTTCAGCAGCTGTTGTTATAACACTGCAACCAGGGGCTGAGGAGAAAGGCGCTACATATGCGACAGTGCTAAAGGAAGCTAAAGAAAAAATAGCCCTGTCTGATCTCGGAATAACTGCTCTGCGATTTAAGAAAGCGGCAACTGGAGGGCGCATCCTAGAGCTTCCGGGAGCCTCGAGTGAATTGTTGGCAGACTCTCTTGCACACAAACTGAGGGAAGTCATCAGCGAGGAATTCCTGCGAGTCTCCAGACCCATAAAATGCGTTGACATGCGCGTTTCGGGTCTGGACGACTCCGTATCCAGCGATGATGTGGTAAATGCCATAGCATTACGAGGAGGTTGTCCCGTCACACAAATTCGGTTTGGGGAAATAAAAAGGAGCTTCTCGGGTTCAGGGACGCTTTGGTTGCGCTGTCCAGTGTCAGCTGCAAAAAAAGTGACAGATGGTGGCAGACTATTGGTAGGCTGGGTTTCAGCCCAAATAAAGATCCTGGATGAACGGCCCCGCCGTTGCTACAGATGCTTAGAAGTAGGACATTTAAAAGTGCAATGCACAGCCGAGATTGACCGTAGCGATACTTGTTATCGCTGCGGTCAAGCGGGCCATAAAGCGAGGGGGTGTTTAGCTGCGCCACATTGCAGAGTGTGTGGAGATGCTGGCAGACCCGCAAATCATTTGGGAGGCAGTAGTGCTTGCAACCAGCGCACTATCACAAAAAAGAAGAGTAGAAAGACTGACGATGGCACCCGGGCCTCCTCGCAATCTGCCCGTCCATCCACAAGTGCGGCCGAAGATTTTACGATGTCTGTGGGATAGTTTTGATATGGCTCTCAAATTTTTACAGGCTAATATCAACCACTGTGCCGCAGCTCAGGATCTTCTGTTCCAGACTATGGCAGAGTGGTTCATAGACGTTGCTGTCGTTTCAGAACCACTGTTTGTACCAACTGGTGATGATTGGGTAGGTGACAAAGACGGCTTGGTAGCAATCGTGAGTCGGTCTGCTGTCGGTTCCCCAGCAATAGAAAGGGTGGTAAGAGGTCGAGGGTATGTTTTGGCACTAATTGGTGGTGTGTCTGTGATCGGGGCGTACTTCTCTCCAAACCGCACTTTGGCCGAATTTGAGCAGTTTCTGCTTGAGATCGGAACAACGATCAATAATAGCCGTCCTAGTCGTGTGCTTGTTGCTGGAGATTTCAATGCTAAGTCGGTAGCGTGGGGATCCCCGGTAACCGATGCATCTGGCGAAACTCTCGAAGACTGGGCAATTTTGACAGGCTTGAATGTGCTGAACAGAGGGTCAACATTCACGTGCGTGCGACGAAATGGCGGCTCTATTGTAGATGTTTCGTTTGCTGATGCAGACTTGGCGCGTTGTATTAGTGGGTGGAGGGTTTTTAAAGATGTGGTATCCCTCTCAGATCACAGATACATTAGGTATGATGTGTTTTCCCATTCGGATTCATTAAGAACTCGAACTCAAACCTTGCGGAGTTATGGCCCTCGCTGGTCTATGAAGCGTCTCAATCGTGATGCGTTGGTTGAGGCGGCATTGATACAAGCATGGCTACCTGCACCTACAAGAATAATAGCAGTTGAGGAGGAAACTGAGTGGCTCGGTCAAGCTATTACGCAAGTTTGTGATGTAGCTATGCCACGGACAGGGTTTATTCCCCCGAGAGATGCGGTATACTGGTGGTCTGAGGAACTGACTAACTTGCGTAGATCCTGCGTGGCAACTAGACGCCAATACACTAGGAGCAGGAGACGGCGAACACGTAATCAAGCTCACGAAGATCGCCTTTATGCAGTTTATCGGGAGGCTGTCATTACTTTCCAGGTGGCTATTAAAACAGCTAAAAACTTAGCCAAGGAAGAAATGCTAGCCTGTCTCGATGCCGATCCCTGGGGTAGGCCCTATAAAATGATAAGACGTAAGCTACGCCCAAGGGCACCACCACTAACAGAAACTCTCCAGCCGCAGCAGTTGGAGTTAGTAGTGGACACGCTATTCCCTAATAGGGGTGAAGTAGAACTGCCTCGCTTGACATCCTATACCAGTGAGGGAGAAATATCCTTCTCAGAAGTGTCCGAGGCAGAGTTTCAAGTAGCGGTAAATAGGCTTAGATCAAAAAACACTGCTCCTGGTCCCGATGGCGTTCCTGGCAAGGCGTGGGTATTGGCCTTGGGTCCTCTGGAACCTAGAGTGAGAGCTCTCTTTAACGCATGTCTGGAGCATGGCCAGTACCCACGGACTTGGAAGACAGGAAAACTAGTTCTGCTCCGAAAGGAAGGTCGTCCTGCTAACTCACCTTCAGCGTATAGGCCGATAGTCTTGCTGAATGAGGTTAATAAACTCTTTGAGCGAATAATATCAGCTCGGCTTGTTAAGCACTTAGAGGAGGTGGGGCCTGACCTCAGCGAGCACCAGTTTGGATTCCGTCGAGGTAGATCCACCATCGATGCTATTGCTCGGGTGAGGGCTTTGACAGAAGACGCACTTTCCCATGGTGAAGTCGTATTGGCTGTATCTCTTGATATCGCTAATGCTTTTAACAGCCTACCATGGAGCTGCATCAGGGAAGCTTTAAGGTACCACGCGATACCAAGGTATCTACAGCGAATCGTGGAGAATTACCTCTCTAAAAGAGCAGTGGTCTACCCAGCTGACGGTGGATGGATGCGAAGGGAGATGTCATGCGGTGTTCCACAGGGTTCGGTCCTTGGTCCACTTCTGTGGAATATCGGGTATGACTGGGTGTTGCGGGATATTGACATGCAGGGTGTCGACGTTACGTGCTATGCAGATGACACGCTGGTTACTGCCCGGGGCAGCACATTTAGAAAAGCACGCATACTGGCGACGGCTGGTGTGGCCCAGATAGTCGCCAGAATCAGACGACTGGGGTTGGAGGTAGCCCTTAACAAATCCGAGGCCCTATGTTTTCATGGGTCAAGGATGGCACTTCCAGTGGAGTCTGACCTCATCGTTGGAGGTGTATCAATCACTGTTGAGTCGACGATGAAGTATCTTGGACTCGTCCTTGACAGTCGATGGAAATTTGAGGAACATTTTCGACGCCTGGTCCCAAAGTTAATAAGTACCACCGGGGCTTTAAGCCGGCTTCTCCCAAATGTGGGTGGGCCCAATGTTGCCTGCCGTCGCCTTTACACTGGTGTAGTGCGATCGATGGCAATGTATGGGGCACCAATATGGGTTTACTCTCTGACAGCTCAAAGCCGAATGCTGTTGCAGAGGCCGCAGCGGGTCATGGCGTCCAGAGTAATCAGGGCGTATCGCACCATTTCTTACGAGGCTGCCTGCGTTTTGGCTGGCACGCCACCGTGGGATCTGGATGCAGGTGCGTTGGCGTCGATACACCTTCTCAGGGTGGATGCCCGATCACGAGGTGAACACGTTTCCCCGCAAACAGTTACCAATTGGAGGCGCACAGCGCACGCCAAAATTATTCAGCAGTGGCAAGAAAGGTTAATGTCGCCAAGTGCTGGTCGATCGACTATTGACGCTATTCGACCTGTACTCCAACAGTGGGTACAAAGAAGGCACGGAATTGTCACCTTCCACCTTACACAGGTTCTTTCGGGGCACGGCTGCTTCGGTAGATACCTGTGGAGGGTGGCCGGTAGAGAGCCTACCGAGGAGTGTCATGAGTGTGGCTGTGCCTCTGATACCGCACAGCATACTCTGGCTGAATGTCCCAATTGGATAGAGCCACGCGAGGCACTCGTGGCTGTAATCGGTCAAGACTTATCTCTGTCAGGCGTCATAAAAGCCATGACAAATAATGACAAATCCTGGGAAGCTGTAGCCTCATTCTGTGAAATTGTAATGTCACAGAAGGAGGCGGCGGAAAGGTTAAGAGAGGTTGACTTGGCGTGTCATCCTATCCGCCGTAGAAGAGCAGGACGAAGGCGGCTCGCTCACGACCGTCATTTGCCTCCTTGACGAGGACGTCCGGGTGACAGATACGGGGAATCTGTCGCCCGCTGGATATAAATCCTCGAGTTGTGGACGTTTTTAGTGTTCCCGAAGCGATTTGAATGACACAACAGGAGAGCTTGATTACGAGTGCCGCTGGCTGAGTTGCGGTAGTTTATGAAATGTTCCCGCGGCTCAGTCATCAGGCGGTGAGTCGGAACACCGTGGGGTTTTAGTCGGTTGAAGTCCGACATAACCTTCTTGCCTCACCGTGGCGAGAAGGTATCCATGAGGATTTCCCCACGATAAAAAAAAAAAAAAAAAAAAAAAAGGATCCGTGGAACAAAATTGTAGTTATAGCAAAACATCACACGGTGTTCCCAGGCGGTCACCCATCCAAGTACTGACCGCGCCCGACGTTGCTTAACTTCGGTGATCGGACGAGAACCGGTGCGTTCAACGTGGTATGAACGTTGGCGAGCTGTCTGTTGAAAGTAACGAACAGTATAAAGTTTTACAGAATCCAAAAAACTGCCATCCCAGCTGTAAAGATCTTCTCAGGTAAATGTATCTCGAACATGAACTTCAGACGACATAAGCAATATTTGATAAACGATTATTCACTAAAATCTGTGAAAGTGTGATTTCACACTGAACCTTATCACAAAGTAGCAACACTTCACTTTTAGTACCACTAAATTTGAATACCAGAACTGCCATTGCATTTCATATCCTATTCTAAATACATCAAGGCCTACAATTGGATACAGTAATTTTCGCTTCTTGAAGCGTGACAGAGTATTTTCAGGCTAATCGGCTTATTACGTAATCAGCTTATAGTAAAAACACGACAGACGTTTTTGTAAGAAATAATGAAGTTCGGTTTGAGTTGAATTAAAAAGAAGGATTATTTGAAGGAGTTTCTTTTGTTGTATTTTTTTTCTATGACGTCAGATTTACGCTTGAATGAGAACTCGCTCGAATGTGAATGATGTATGGGAGACGCAGTCTGAGAAACGTAAGCCTAGATTTATTAAATCCTGACTGGCTTTTGCCCTGATGCATTTCGATTGAAAATTCAATATATTTTATTCATGACTACTAATTTTTAAGTCTATTGAAGCAAGTCAAACCAAAGATAAACGTGGTTACCGATGTAGCCTATTTGCCTAGCCCAGTAGTAGCCGAGTAGTCTAGTAGCCTAGTAGTCTAGGTGGCTGTGGATCATGAGATCTTGGTTTCGAGTCTGAGATAGGGCTGAAGTACGTACTGAGCTCTTCTTCTAGCTCTTCTTTCCTCTAGAAAATTATCAATAAAAATTCAATTAATTAATAACAGTGGGTCCTAAGTTTCACATCCAATCGTGAAATGTGATAAATGCTAAAAGTTTTTAATGAATAATTAAATTCTTATTACATGCCAAAACTGCAAACAACTTTATTATTCCATAATAATTTTTGATTTGCTACAAATTTTGCAATTGAAGTGAAAAATAAAAACTGGAGTGCCAGTTATTATGTCACAAAATATGAAACTGCGTCTCTTCAAGAACATCACTGTACAAATACAAACGAACGCGGCGCGCGGCTCATTAAAACTTTAATTAAAGTTTGGCCCACTCGGGACTCGAACGTATAACCCTTGAGCGGAGATATTGCTCGAAGATAGAGCTCCGTGCCAAATATAGAGCTCTATTAACTTGTTACTGCATTTACTTCGCAACAAAAGTGAGATATCTTCGTTTTTAAGCTGTATCTTTTTTCCCCTATATACAGAGTGTCACGTAATTAATGGATAAAACGCAAATGGTAGATACACCACTTAACTATCTAAAACTAATTGGAATAATTTTCCAAAAATACCTAGCGTGACCAAGTTATATTGTATTTTCGGATTTTTCAAAATTTATATCTTTAATCAGTTTTTATTTAATGCTGTGTTGGTGCGGTAATTAAGATTTCAAAGGTCTGGTTTTTTAAATTATTAAACATTACGGATTAAATAACAGACAAAGGTTTTTAGATTTAGTTTCTGTGCCAAAACAATCTATTTGTTTAATTGGGAGAAATATGGACTAAACTTTTGCGCATTAAGCTTGCCTATTCAGGGGAGTATTGGTTACCTATAAAAGACGTCTTTAACCCTACTACTAGTGGTTGCAAGTCCGTGATTTCGCTCGTGGGTACCCTGCTATACGATAGTTAATCCTGGTTAACATCTGATTGTATCAGCGCTATACTTAATCAATATTGTAATTAGTAGACCTGTAGAAGTAAGTCAACGGTATTGATTGATAGTGTTACTTTATATATTTTGTCATCCCTGACATAAAGCGTAGAACCTAGTTGAGACATACCACGATATCTCGATATTTAACCCGCGTGATTAGTCTGTTCTCCGTTAATCAGAAGTAGAAGCAGAGGCGGATTATCCGTAAGGCAAACTAGGCACGTGCCTAGGGGCGTGTAGTTACAAGGGGCGCGCGAGCCCAGAATTTTTGAACAAATAAAGAAAATGACATATCGACGATTAAGAACTAAATGCTGATCTATAATCTAAATCTGTAATGATATATTCATAACACACCATCATCTGTCAAAACACTTTAAGGCCTATTTGCCAGAGCAGAGAGGAATCATGAATTTCGATGTTCGTTCTGTCGTCCCTCTTGATTTCTTCACAGTAATAACGTCATATTTCATTCGCACATTAGCGTAAGTACACGGGTCCTGATCTACTAAAGTCTAGGGTTTGATGATACAATGTCATCGTAATTGCAAGAACTACTAGTTAAAATTTATAGTATTTTGATGGCCATTTATGGCCGGTACAGGGGCACCGATAAAGTGATTGCCTAGGGCGCTCTGGACCTTTAATCCGCCACTGAGTAGAAGTTAGTCATACGGCAAATATATATATTGATGCAATCTCTTTCCTTATAATTCAAATATAGTTTTAGATTTTTGCTATGATAACTTATTTTATAGTTATTCCATTAACCTACTAAATTGAGAATAACAAATAAATCGAATGTTGTCATAAATTTTTACCTTAAATATCATTGACAGTTTTATGACCCCACCGCGGGCCAGGATGTGAAATATACCCGTAATTAGGGAAGTAACGGATGGCAAGCATCTTATTGGCATGGGGCCAATCTAGATTTTTAAGAAGTAAACAATCAAATTTACGATAAATTTTGAAAGTTATAGATTGAAAAATATACCTCGTTCTCTAGAATTTTTGATAAAATTTTATGGACCAATTTAATAAAGTTATACCTTGATAGAATGTCTGAGCTTTTCTTAAAGATATATCCCTGATTAAAGTCGAAAACATATATGAGGATATTTCTATCCTCATATTTTCGACTTTAATTACCACCATTAAATCATCACATTACTTGATGTTTCAAAAATAAACTAAGTCTAATTAAAATAAATGAATTTTGAATTTGATTATTGAAATATAGTATGTTTTCTTTCACCGTTTGAGACACGTGATATTTAATTTCTTAAAATACACACAACTGAAAAGTTGGAGGTGCAAGACCCAGATCGGATTCGAACCCACACCCTTCGGAATCGGAGGCATAGATCATATCCACTGGGCTATCACGACTGTTTAATTGGTATAGACTTCTATAGTTGATGCACATTCCTCAAATCCAATATAATATAAGCGGCTGCGAGGCTGCAGCCTGATGCGTTGGTTTGATCAGATCCGTACCACAATTGACTTCACGGTCTACAATCTCTCCGGGTACCCAAAGGTAGGACAGGATGGCGTGACACAGTAAATCTCAAAGTTAAGGATAGAGGTGGTAACGAGCCTCGTATGTGAGGAACACGACTTAAGGAGGGCGGAGGATGCTTCTTTAAACATTTCTTACTGTTGTTGTTCTTCTCCCTGTAGGATTCTATCAGGGACATCGATATGACTGCGGGTATTACAATTTTTAACAAAACTGAACAGTAAAGCGTTAAATCAGGTAGGTAGTTGTTGAATTTTTTAACATTTTTAACCGACTTCAAAAAAAGGACAAGGTTCTCAATTCGACGCGTATGTTTTTTTTGTTTGTTACCGCATAACTTCGTCATTTCTTCAGCAATTTTATTTTATTTTTTTGATTGAAAGAGTTTACTTCCAGATTAGTCCCATTTAATTTTCATGAAAATCGGAGCAGAAATTTTGTTTTTCATAGAAATCGGTTTAGTAATTTTGTGTTGAAATTACAGCGCCGCAGTACGGAAATTTGGTTATTTTTATGAAAATTAAATGCATGTGATGAAACAGTGATGCATTAACTAAATCCGATAAAATCGTTAACTTTTAGGATTTAAAGACAGTTCTATCCCGTTTTTCTTTTTAGAAACGGCTTTAATTAATACGTCACTGGCTTTGCACCGCCTTCAAAGTGATGAGAAGGTAGCACATATGATGTTATTTTTCGCTTTTTAGTTTTTTTTGTGATTCTGAAGTCGGTTAAATTTTTTTGTGTAACATAATGATTACACCAAAATTGTATGGCAAAAATATATTCAGTATACAAGTAAGTAACAATGTAGCAAAAAGTAAAAAGAATATCAAATGATGTATTTTTGCTGAGTTGTTTATAACAGATCCCAAAAAGCCATTCACTGATGAACTGGCCGGGTGCCCGCAGTTAGTTGATCGCCGATATCTAAATAATGCATCCCATCCACGGATACAGGAAGCCATTTTGTCGATATAAGCTCTGATAGTTCTGGTGTGGGGTCTCTGTAAAGTTTCAATTTCGGATTAATGTTCAGTTTCTTGTTTTTCTTGTAATAAGTCAAAGGAGATAGTCCATTTAAGGTCCACTCTTGTACCCCGTATCATTAAAGTTTAAAAAATACAAGGATCTTATTAAAATTTATTAAAGTGAATAAATGTAACTAAATAAAAAGAAATAAATAAAATTAAAACCCAAGTTTTTGAGTTATATCAGGATGGCGCCCTTAGAGCAATAATGATATGACAATTGACAGCAAACGTCAAATCGATTACTGCATTGAAAACGTCATCAATCCGCCATTATTACCCTTAATAGTGTTGCATTTCTTGGGAGATAATGAATATTATTTCGAAAGAATTAAAGTAAATTCGTAGATTTGTATAGTCAAAAATAGTTAAAAAAAAATGTTTTCTTTTATTTCCGCTAGGGTATAATGACTGTACCTGGACTCCATACAATTTAGGACCATCTCCTTTGGGTCTGTTAACCTTACAGGATTCTGGGAAGTATTTTCCATAACTCTTACCAAAAATTAATTATAAATTCAAGGAACATGTGTTCTAAATAAAATAGTTGTTTTTGGGGTAAATAATATTTTTTTTTTTGTAAATAGATCTTTAAATGTGTCCCTTAGATTATGTATACTTATCCAAGTTTTACGTATTTTAAAATGCAATTTATTTTTAACTGTTTTATATGAAAAATAGTATATAAAATTTCTAAGCAATATAATAAGGTTGTCAGCAAAAAATTGTTTTGACTATTAAAATTTCTTCTATAACCATTGGTCTGCACAACTGCCCAAGAAATAACGCCAAAAGTGCACAAACTGCCCACCTCGCGCGAATTCGCCCGATTTTATAAACACAAAACATGAGCCATTTTAAAGAACTTATTTTCTAGAAATATTTAACCAGCTTCAAATATAGAAATATTGAATAAAACTATTAAAATATGCGAATTTTTTAATGTTCGCATATTAGATATTCAGTATCAAAAAATATCCAAAAGGATCCTCGAAAGTCAACTGAACGCTCGCTGCGTCGGCATTAATTACGGAGTTCAAACCGCGCGTGCCGACGCGTAATGTCCCGGGATCATTTCCGTCACGTGATAGCTGCGAGTACAAGTACGCCCCAGTCAAGGACTGACCCAATTAACGTTTGGGTAAACAAGCACATGTATTAACAGTGAATCCACTCTCACCCGAGGCGGCTGAACAAAGATTGCTGTATGATACAGAACCTTAGAAATGAATGATCATCATTTTGATTTACTGGCAGATGCCCCGCGGTTTCATCTCGTTGATTTTTTTTTTCTTCTTTACAAGTTAGCCCTTGACAATCTCGCCTGATTGCAGTCAAGCGCTAACTGCAGTGATGATGCAATCTAAGAAGGAAGCAGGCTAACTTGTTAGGAGGAGGATGAAATACTGCTTGCGATTTCTAGCTGACATCGTACGGGAACGCTAAACCGCTTGGCGATACGTCTTTGCCAGTAGGGTGGTAACCAGCCACGGCTGAAGCCTCCAACAAGTCAAAAATTTGTTTCCTTTCCCGTAGGAATACGGGGATAAAAGGTAGCCCATGACTTTCACTAATGACGTGACTTTCTATTGGTGAAAGACTTTGCAAAATCGGTTCAGTAGATCCAGATAATACCCCCTACAACCTTACAAACCCTCTTAAATAATTAATATAGATTAAACTGCAGTGAGCCTATCATCATCATTATCAGCCTATTTTAATAGTCTATTATAGAGCCAGGCCTCCTTCCTTATAAAAGAGAGGATATGGAACTAAAACCCACCGCGCTGCTTAGGGTGATAATGTCAATTTCATTGACGACCACTCACAGATGTTAATCATAGTGACTGGAACCGAAGATTTAACATATTCTCTGACACTGACAATTTCAGCTGAAAATTTCTTAGCAGAAAGAAAAACTTAGCGTCTCATATAATTCGACACAGGGTTCGGACCCAGGACTTCCTGGACATAAGCTAACCACTGGAACAACGAGGCAGTTCGATTCGGTTAGCCTATGCGGCTTTGAATTACGAGTTCCTGGGTTTAAGGCCTCAATAAGGCTCCGATAATTATTGAGGCTGTTTAAGAAGCAACTTTGGAAATAAGGTGGTGCTACACTCACGTGTATCGCAGAGTACAATGTAGACTGCGTTATACTTGAGTGTATCGCAGTAACGTAGGGAACGTAACGCACGTAAAGCGGTAGTCCTGGCTCGTGGAGCCTAAAAGGAGCCTTATTTATGAGCTTCAAGGATATTTAACAAATAATTCAGATATTTTTTTTTATTTTTTTTTTATTTTTTTTTAAAGATATTTGCATATCTTTTAAATATGACCAATATTCCCATTCCCCTCCAACTAGTCGGGAAAGACTTTGCTAGGAGTGGGTACGACAATAGACCCACTCCTAGCAAGACCAACGGGGCGGCGACGAACTACCACCCTCGGTGATGAGTCCGACCGCTCTTACCGTTGAGCTACTGAGGCTATATAATTATGGGGCATATTATAGATGTCCCAATATTTTAAAATAATAATGTATTTTATTATAACTTGACTGCAATTTTAATAAAATGCAGACTGTAATTAGGCTTTTTGGAACTTAATTAATCGAAATTACGGATCAGATCGCTGGATGAAGTAATAAAACTCGATATTAAAGCCGGTTCGCAAAAAACAGATCCCCTGCACAGTTAAGCTGCCTTTTTACTGAATCTGTGAAAGGGTCAATGATCGGGACAAGTAAAGTTATGAGTAAGATGCCTTCTAATTTGTATATAAAATGTATACAAATTAGAAGATCCAAAAGTTTTGCCAGATCAAAGACAAGGATCTGAAGTTTTAATAGAAATTTCACCAGTTTTTCTCAATAAAACGACGAATAATGTTTCCAAAAGTATTCCAACTAGCTCTTTTTTAATTTTCTACAAGGATAGGAGAATTATAGATAGAGAGCTATCGGAAAATAAACATTCATTTGTATTACTGATTTGGTGTGATGGATTTTAAAATATCAGAAGCTTTGGTTATTTTTTGTTATCAGTTCTGAAGCTGTGTGAACCATGTCCAGTATTTTTGCGAAGTCCATAAACACTCACTTGCAATTGTTTTTTTTTTATTACAAAGACTTGTAATTTAAAGTTACGTTTGCTACTTGTAATTTCTTGGAGAAAAGCTTAAAAAGGTTTTTTCTAATGTAATTTGTGGCCCAACAACTGATAATTTTGACAGTATTAAAACAAACTTTAGTTTGTTTCTATATTTTTTTATTCTCTACAAGATAGCCCTTGACTACCTGCTGGTAAGTGATGATGCATCTAATATGAAAGCGGACTAACTTATTAGGAGGAGGGTGAAAATCCTCACCCCTATATTCTGCTGAGTACATCGGGACAGTAATACTAATCTCATAGAAACCGCCACCAGCTCCTTAGCTATAGCCGAGTCGATGTGACTAGTTGCCAATAGCCTGTCGAACGGAATTCGGTCTCAAGTGGAGACAAATAATTTTACTTATTTTTTAGTACGCCAGTTCCCCTGCCAAATTGTTTGGCTGGATTACGTGCTGGCATCTTCAATAAGTAAGAACTCGCCGGAATAAACACGATCTCTCTCCGTGGATGTCGGAGTGCCTACGTAATTTTCCAAGGAAATTCATATTCATATTACGTTTATTTTTTATCTACCCACATTTTATCACGGAGCAATATCGGTTAATATCACACTTTTTTTATTAATATAAGAATTTCGGGAAATGAGAAAAATATTATTCCTTATTGTACCAACCAGATGGTAAGTGTAGAATCGTCCTCCAAATCAAAAAATCATTTCAAAGTAATCCAAAAACAAAACAAAAATCAAAATTAATTTATTGAAATAAATCTAGTCTCAGTTTACAAGCACTTTTGAACAACAACAACTCATCAGTTGTTGTTTTTAAAAAAATCCTGAGACGTACTCCTAGTTATAAGTCTCGTGTGCCTGTCATTACAATGGCAACCATGCCCTTCAAACCGGGACAAAGAAATGATATTTGGCAGCATCAATAATGCTGGACACCCACGGCCTGATATACCTACATGCCTGCAGCGCTGCTGTCATGACGTACGGTAAAACTCACCGTGTGTTGTCGCGATTTTTACCCGACTGCAAAAAGGGTTATGTTTTTTGCGCGTATCTTGTATGTATGTAAGTATGTATGTATGTATATAATATTCTTTATTACCTCATATATTCCAAACCGCTGAATAGATTTACGTAATTAAGATATCGTTACATTTGTCTTAATAACCCGAGTATTCTTAGATTGTGAAGTGAGTAGAAAGTGACTTTAAAAAAAAACCCAATACGACTGTGAGGCGGTATAGACTAGAGGTGAAAAAAAATTACGAATATTGCTGTAAGGATATCAAATTTAAGGGCTCATCAAGATGATTTCAAAATGGTATATCATAGCCATATTGAAAAAAAACTACAATTAGGAAAATGTTATTTATTAATCGCGTTAGGCAGTCGGGTTTATTTTTATTTTTTTATTTATAGACTTGTTGCTTTAAGTCGAGCCTTCATGCATATCGCGATCGACGCGACGCGACGAGTTCTACCGGACGTCATGCCAGCAGCGCATGTGGGCATGTCGGACCGTGAATGGCTAGCATGCGAATGGCTGTGGTACTTCCCATGACGAGCTCTGTTACAAAGAGATTTACTATGACAATGATACTAATATACTACTAATATACTATACTATATTTTAATAGTAATTCAATTATGCTTAAAATAATTCCTATTTTGTGTTCAAGAATAATTTAATTATTGGATTTGAATGAAATTGGACACCTAGAGTGAGCCAATTAACACAAGTTAATACCTTTAAATAGTTTCATTCTAGGATTAAACGGTAAAAGTATCTAATAATTAGGTAGATCATCAGTAGAACATAATACTATCATCTCATTGGTCCCTGAATTAAAATGATGTTGAAATTAAACGTATTCGAATACTAAATTATTGATATATTTAATGTACTTAACGCTTTTTTTTTAAATTAATAATAAAACTTAATTAGGCCTTGTATTAATAATGGTATAATTTAACCGGAGCTATATTTTAAGGATTAATTTTAGCATAGTATTAAGAGTACTTATTGAATTACTATTTAATAAAAGATATATTCAACGCAATAATAACTCAATAAAGTGCAGTACTGAACGACTATTTTTTTTTTAATCTGACACTTAATCTACCTACTAAATTTTAGATCATCCAAGTCTACCTTAGTCGACAATATCTCAAAGAATTTTTCACTATAGTGATAAGTACCTAAGAAAAAATGTTATTAACTTTATGAACGTGATAGCCCACACAAACGCCCCATCGTTGAAAGGAATAGGAGATGAACAATAACAAAAAAAAAGTGCATTGGAAAGCGTTTTATTCAGAGCCTCGTATGGCGCACGTTCGTTAATAACGACAGTGTTCATATCGACCGACCCGTTGACATATAAAACCGAAGACATGACATCGGTGATATCACTGCGCAGGTAACAAAACCGAGTTCGGCGAGTTCACTCTACGTGTCATTATTTTCGTCAAAAATTACACGAATATTATTTAAACAGGTACATACCACGATAAAACGACGAAATTTTTAATGTCGATATTCAGTCCCGTTGTGACCACTATCCATGCAACTGGTTCGAAATATCGACATTATAAATCTCGTCGTTTTATCCGTGGTATGTACCCGTTTAAATAATATTCGTAATGAACAACCACGAAATAAGTTTAAAATCACTAAAAATTACACGATTCGCTAAGCCTGTGAATATGGCCATATAATTTGTAGTATCACTGCATAAAATTAAACACGATCCGATACAAGAAACGATTTGTTGATGCGTGAAGACGGCGTTGTTATGATTTTTTTAATTTATAACAAACTTCTCTTCTTAACCTCCGATGAAAAAGAGGGCTGTTCCAAATTACATTGTCTTTCTGTGTTTGAGCGTCGAGGTTCAAAAACTGATAGATTCATTTCAACTTTTTTAGAATTTAAACTATCGTGAGTGTTATTCATATTAATTGATTATGAAACACGGCTAAAACTCACGTGATATAAGATCGAGATCGAGAGATATAGCATCGCGGCAAGATCCAAACAAAATCAGTTTGGATCGTGCCGCGATGCAAGAACCAGCCCATGACTAAGGGCCCCGTATGGGTTCGAAACTAGTCGGGCATACTCCAATTTTATATCACGTGAGTTTTAGCCGTGTTTCATAATCAATTAATATCATTTCAACTTGAACACTTTATTTTTATTAGTAAAAAAAATCGTTCAATTCCATGACGATGTGAAGGTAAGATAATAATATAAGCAATTTATGCAAGGTAATAATAGTATTTTATTTTAATTAAATTATTAACTGTCAAGGATTTTCATTCGTAATTTTTAAATATTTATCAGCTATCCAGTTAGCATTGCAACGTTACATAATTTCATACGCTTTATTTTTAGCTATCTATTATCTTTGTGTAACTAAAACCATCCATTCATATCCAGCATGGACTTCACCAAAGTCTTATAAATAGTTACTTACGAGTAAATAGGAAGGAATAGACGACAAATGAAAACATATTGGTAGGTACATTTGAATTACATACTTTGAGAGAATTGTGTATCTTGGAATATCTACGTCAATGGACCGGTCCGACAAATTGACAGTGCCCCCATTGGCCCAAACACTCATTTTTATTATTGTCCGGCCGCCATTTAATTTTCTCCTCCCCGGTTAGTGTCCTGTGTTTCAAACATTACTTCTTTATTTTACACGCTTTTAAGGTTGAATTGGCGGATATTAACTTTTATGTCTCTCTGTAGATTCCAGAAAAAGAAGTGTTTTTTTAATATTAATTGAAGGCTTGATATTCCGGTAAAATAGTAACTTTTTTGTTTTAGAGTGACTATGTCAATTCTGCTTTGCCGTTGAGTAACTCTATCTAGAAAAGAAACTCTAGAGTTTATATTTTTATTTTGTTTAATTAAGGAAATATTACAATCATATACTAAGTAGTATTAAACAAATACTTACATTAATCGCAGAATTTAAGAGTCTCAAAATATGTAGTGTATGACATTCTCTGTAAGATAAAGTCTCAAATTGTCTGACAATAGACGTTCATCGTCTAACATGATGATTATAATGATGGTGATACAAACAATAATGGTCATGAACATTAGAAATACAAAGCGACACCACCTAAAAAGGGTAACCAGCTCCCATTAGCGAATCTAGACGATTTGAAATCTATCAACATTAAATCAGAATTAATAAAAGCACATCGACCTCAAACCAAACACTACCACCTCAAAAATCCACATCACGTACAATAATTAGTTAATAAGAGCTGTAGTTTATCGGGAATTTTTAGAGCCAATCTAGAGGTTCGGTCACGAGCCACCGTTACTGGCCCAAGTTAGAAGAAACTCGAAACTTTTTACTCACAGCATAATTATTTGAAGCACTTTCAAAGATAAAGTACGGGTGGAGCTTAAGTAAGGATCTTATGAATTAAGCGAAAGCGAATTTGATAAAAATAATGAAAATAATCCCAATTGGAAACAATAAACATGATAAACATTCATTAGGTATTCAAATTTTGCCTACATTCTACCACCATCTTTATGGTATCCAGTTAATTTTACGATGTACCTAATATAGTATGAGTTAATTTTAGTTTCATCATCATCATCATTATCAACTCATATTCGGCTCACTGCTGAGCTCGAGTCTCCTTTCAGAATGAGAGGGGTTAGGCCAATAGTCCACCACGCTGGCCCAATGCGGATTAGCAGACTTCACACACGCAGAGAATTAAGATAATTCACTGGTATGCAGGTTTGATGTTCCTCACGATGTTTTCCTTCACCGTGATATTTAATTTCTTAAAATGCACACAACTGTAAAGTTGGAGGTGCATGCCCCGGATTGAATTCGAACCCACACCCTCCGGAATCGGAGGCAGAGGTCATATCCACTGGGCTCTCACGGCATAGTTTAGTTTCAATAAATACTATTCAGAATTTTACTAAATAATATTGTACTAAATCATTATTTTCAGAAATAAAAACATACGCAACTTCTTTCTACTGCTATTTTTGTAATTTACCTAGCGTTCTAATAATAATAGCATTTATCGCAAGTCTGAATGTAGACGTACTTTTTAAACTTTTTTAAAACCGCTTTTTCCTATACTTTGAGCCATCTACCAGACCATACAAGGGTCACGCAACTACCCTCTTTTTCAGACGCGGTTATTTAATAGTAAATTGTTCCCCACATTTACATATCAAAAATTAACGTCTGTTGAGTACGATATAAATTGTGTTTCGTTACCTTCTCACTTCGCAGTAATTAAGTGGCCGGAGTTACAGCTCGCCAGTCAGGTGAATACAATCAACAACAATTTTATATAGTAATTTGCTAACGCCGCGCGGTTTTACCCGCGTGTTTTCCGCTCCTTTAGGTATACGGGAATAATGTATAACCTCTCTCGATGAATGGGCTATCTAACTTTTTCGTCCAAAATTCCTCAATGCCTGAAGACGAAAGTCTTCGAACAGTGCGTGTTGCCAGTGATGACCTACGGATCCGAGACTTGGTCGCTAACTATGGGCCTTATTAGAAGGCAGCCGATGGAGTGAGCTATGCTTGGAGTTTCTCTGCGTGATCGAATCAGAAATGAGGAGATCCGCAGACGAACCAAAGTCACTGATGACAATAATTAATGATAATAATTTAGAGTTTCTTTAATACCTTCAAAGCCTCGATAATAGTAGTCTTACTGCTCTGTGATTGAGCTTATCCAGAGACGGAGAAAGATGAAAGAAGGAAAGAAAGAAGAATGAAAGAAAGAATTAAAATAAAGCTCACAAACAATTTATCATACAATTGATGCATTTATTAATGACAAAGACGCTTGGGTGCAACTAATCATTTCCATCATCACACAAGAAGTAGAATTAAAATATTTTCTTTCAAAGAAAAAGTAACTCTTCCTTCAAAATTAAGATTGCATTATTAACAAAAACATTTCATCTAAATCGGATCAGTGGTTTTTGAAAAATCAACGAAATATACAAAACTTATTTTATTGAAGTCAGTTAAAAAGTATAAGTATATTTTTAATAATACAAATATTTAGAATGTTTGTTAGGGTTCCGAACGTACGTAGTACAAAAACGGAACCCTTATAATCCGCCTCGCGCACATTTTCAGGTCTGTCTGTCTTCTCCTAATGTACTGGACCAATCCAGTTGAAATTTGGTACACATATCAATTTTAGTGACCCAAATACAGGGATGTATCGTGATTAGATAAAATTTGAATATGGGGGGGGGGGGGGGGGGCACTTATGGTGGGTAAGATGGAAAGTTGAAAAAAAAACTTTTACTAACTTCACTGTGTGATACATCAAATGAAAGATCTTGATAAGAGGATTTAAAAATTATTTTTTTTTTGATTAAAAAAAATTACCTAGTTATTTCAACAAATAGACGAAAATTGACCATGCCCTTTTTCATGTAAACTTGAACGTAACTTAAACATTAATTATGATTAAATTGTATCTAAATTACTAAATACAGAGCAAAGTCAACATAGCCCTCAGCTCGGCTACCGAACGACACTATGACATGCAATTTTGTATGTAAATATTGTGGCGTGTTCAATTTAATTGCTTATAAATTAAACTACGTACGTTATCTGCCACGTATAGCTTGTCCGAATTCCTTTGGGTTGTGAAATTTTGAATATTTTACGAGTTAAGTGGGTCACACACTACTTTTTCACCGACTTCAAAACGGGTTCTGTTTTCGACTTGTAAAATTTACACACATTTTAAATACTTTAAAAAAAACACAAAGCATATTTTAAAAGCCTACTTCAGAACCAGCTGTGCACTATTTTGGTCTTTATTATCAACCTGCTAAAATAAACATCAAATCAATTGAGAAATGTCATGTCATACTGTAAGATATCCACCGCACCGCACCGAGGCACCGGATGACATTTTGTTACATAGTATCTAAATTTCGTGTATGTCAACTAACAAAGTTAGTGAATTAGTCTGCAGGCCTCCCTCCTTATAGGAGAGGGAATATAGATTTTAGATCCGAAATGCTTATTGTTATTTGTATTTTTTCTTTGATTATTAGTTAGTTTAGTAGATATTTGTGTAATTTTACATTATTCTTTGAAAAAAATATTATTTCAAGAATAGTGAACTGTGCGGCTTTTAATGGCATTCTAGTAGATTCAAGTATCAACATGACATTATACTATGTCACAAAATTACGATTATTATGTAGCGTTCTTTTATTAAATATGGTCAACGCGAAAACAAAAAGTAGTTACCTGGCCCAAAAATTATTAAATCGAAAAGAAAACCCAAAGGCAATTCAAGACACAAGAGTTCACACGAATCCATCATTATCATAATAATTATCTTAATACATAATAACCTAGTCAATTTGCGTCTATGGAGTGTGCCTATTTCAAATGCCTCACTACTCAAAATCGAACTATCTATTCAGTAGTGCAAATCGGGTCGTGTAAAGGCGACTTTAACGGGCTACGTATCGCGTGACCACAACTAGTACCCAATTCAGTCCACTTACCCAATTATCGGGCTTACGAGCCTTGATGGTTTCATTTCTTGGCGATAATCAATGTAAATTTTAAAGGAAAATTGTTTTTTTTTGTAAACATGGCTTAGTCGGAAACCTAGGTTGAGTTAGTCAGCGACTTTAGACATTATGTTTCCCATTCATTGTTTTTAACCGACTTCCAAAAAGGAGGTTCTACGTTCGGCTGTATGTTTTTTTTTTTTTTTTTTTTATGTATGTCCAGCGATAATTCCGTCATTTGTGGACCGATTTTGAAAATTCTTTTTTTGTTTTTAAGGGTTTGATTCCAGGGTGGTCCCATTTTTTTCATGTCAGGATCTGATGATGGCATCCTGGAGAAATCGAGGGGAACTTTCGAAAATCGTAGAGACGGCTAGTGCGTTTGTTAGTGTTTCCATAAGATATTTTAAACCACTACAATTTTATGAAGGTCTGGAGTTGGTCTGATGATGGAGCCGATGCACAGACGATGGAACTCGTCAACGATTTACAGCAGGTACCTTTTGTTTGGGCTTCATTTATTTGTATTGATGAGAACTTTCCACCTAGATGGGTTGTGACTGTATTAAGGGTCTGATGATGAAGACGAAGGACAATGAAGAGAACTCCTCGACGGTTCACTGTAGCTACCTTGTGTTTGGACTTGATAAATTTGTATTGATGAGAACTTTCCACCTAGATGGGTTGTGACTGTATTAGGGGTCTGGTGATGAAGACGAAGGATAGTTAAGGGAACTCCTCGACGGTTCACAGTAGCTACCTTGTGTTTTGACTTGATAATTTTGTATTGATGAGAACTTTCCACCTGGATAGGTTGTGACTGTATTAGAGGTCTGGTGATGAAGATGAAGGAGAGTTAAGGGAACTCCTCGACGGTTCACAGTAGCTACCTTGTGTTTGGACTTGATAAATTTTATATTGATGAGAACTTTCCACCCATATGGATTGTGACTGCATAGGGGGTTTGGTGATCAAGACGGAGGACAGTCAGACAGTCAGTAGGTTTGTTCACACTCAGTAGGTGTGCTAACACTAAAAATTAAAAAGTAAAAATTTTAATAAAAAAAATTCAACCGACTTCCAACTCAAAAATTAACCTAAACTAAAAAGCAAAAAATAACATCTTACTTATGTGCTACCTTCTGATCAGTTTGAAGGCGGTGCCAATCCAGTGTCATGTTTTAATTAAAGCTGTTTCTGAAAGAACCACAGAAATTGTGTAAAAACATCACTGGCTTGGCACCGCCTTCAAACTGATCAGAAGGTAGCACATAAGTAAGATGTTATTTTTTGCTTTTTAGTTTAGGTTAATTTTTGAGTTGGAAGTCGGTTGAATTTTTTTTATTAACATGCTTGTTTTTTGTTTTTCATTGTTGTTGGCTTTCTTGTAGTAAAATAGGAGGTTTATTTTTTCTTATTGGCACAATAATGAAACACGTAAACACATAATTTTACGACATAATCTTATCCTTCTAATTATATAAACGCGAAAGTTTGTATGAGTGTTTGGATGTTTGTTACTCTATAAAGCCGCTACTACTGAAGCAATTTGTTTGAAATTTGGAATGGAAATAGATTTTATTCTGGATTAACACATAGGCTACTTTTTATCCCGAAAAATTCCATGGCTTCCCGAGATTTGCGTAAACTGACGATTTTGATGATATGAATGTTTGTTACTGTTTCACGCCTTGACTAATGAACCGAATTAGCTGAAATTTGGTAATAAGATATATTATAGCCACAACACATAGGCTACTTTTTATCCCGGAAAAATTCATGGTTCCTGAGGGGTTTGTGAAAAACTAATTTCCACGCGGACGAAGTCGCGGGCGCCCGCTAGTCATTATATATTGTAATCTTCTTTTAGTTTACTCTATATACGTAGAGTAGAAACCATTTATCAAATTGACTTGAACAAAAATTAAAAAAAAATATATATTTACGGTATGAAAGAAGAGTATTTTAAGCTTCATGCTATTCTCGTAACTAGAAAGGGGGGAGGGCAAACGAGGCTTTGTTTTACCCTAATAGACTTACATAATGGCCATATTGGAAGATTATTGATTTTTAATTCGCAAACTATTTTGAAAGTACCTAAAGTAATCTATAGAAACTTTTGAGAAAGTGACCAAATCAGTGAGATAAAATAAGTAAGTAAAAGAAAATAAATGTATTTTATGCGAGCTACACACTTTATCTTCAACTAAAACTAAAGTTATATTCTCTTAACACATCTCCAAAAGCTCCCCAAGAGATATTAAGACATTGAACGTCCTTTAATGTTACTGCAAAGTCAATAATGCTGTCATCTTCAATACCTAGCTCTCAGCTAATTGCGTTGATTGGATTGGAACATGCTTTCATCGAAGTGCAATCTGTTCAAAGTATTACTAAAATGTTATTACATTTAAGGTTGAATACAGATGGTCGCTGGGGCAAACGGAGTGGAGACCACGTACCAGCAAGTGCACTGTAGGACGACCTCAAGCTTGACGGTCCCACAACATTAAGAAGTTAGTGGCACGATGACAAAGGCGGAGGATCGTGTGTGGTGGCACACTCTAGGAAAGGCCTATGTCCAACAGTCCACTGCTGAGCTCAAGTCTCCTCTTAGAATGCGAGGGGTTAGGCCAATAGTCCACCACGCTGGCCCAATGCGGATTGACAGACTTCACACACTCAGAGAATTAAGAAAACTCCCTGGTATGCAGGTTTCCTCACGATGTTTTCCATCACCGTTTGAGACAAGACAATTTAAAAAATACAGCCTTTTATATAAATTTAAAGTTGTTAAAAGTTAAACCTCAAAACTTCACGTAACAATTCACAAATATCAATGCGGTTTTCGAATTTGGCTTCCTAGCAAGTTACCGGCGAAATGATTAAAACCCTTAACTTTGCTCAACTATAGAATACGCCATATAAAACTATATAAATTGTTAGACATAAAGCGAGGATTGTGGCCACCAAATGCCCGATCAAAGGGGTAGTTTTCGAAATAGTTGGCGCCGGTTTAAACCAGTTTCGAGCGGAGGAATCCGGATCGTTGCGGCGCAAGTGAAAATAAGTGGGAATTTAGCCACACGCTAGCAACCACATGCGAAAAGGCAAAGTATAGCGTTTTGGTGGATGCCAACTTTTAATTTGTATGCGGGAATTTCGTTAATTGTACTTATACTTCAAGATACAACTCCTATATTCGACTGAGATTTATGACTGTTGGCGCTTTTTTGTTTTGTTGGAGGCAGACGCGATAGACATTGCTGGAACATTGGCTTGGACTGTTATAGTTGAGATATTGAGATGTAGATCTATTAATTGATTCAAATACTAACAGATACTGACGAGTGTGTGGGAAGTTAATTAAAGATAATAAAGTCGTCGTCGAATCAGTTCAAATTCATATTTATTTATTTGCAAATTGTAAATATATAGTTATTGATGCAAAATGCTGAAATAAGCATACAATTCGCCACAAAATAGCATACAAATTTGAAAAACTTTTAATTAAATCACGATGTTTTATGTTTATTAATACACAATATTCAGCTCTACCTAGATCATAATAATCATCCTACTTATTAATGCATTTTTGAGTACACGTCTTGAGCATTGGGAAATCAATCAAGTTCTAATGATAGATAAATCGGCCGATGGACTTCTTCTATGGGTTCCATCCGGGCGATTACACTGTCGTAGTTTCGGACATACGAGGGTTAAATATAGCCTGTAACTCCTTACAACATAAGGTATCTAGCAGTGAAACTCAGTCCAGATGTTTCACGCCGGAAAAAACGGACGTTAAAACAATGATGTTTACTTTCATTAAATTTAATTTAATAAAAAGCTCTTTATAAATAAATACAGATATTTGTGTAGATAATGTTGTCCGTCGGTCAGTGAATTGGTACTGCCCCCAGAGATGTTTCATAATACATGTTTCCGCTCACATCTCACAACTTACTCCAGGGCCGATTGTCCCAACTTTACTCCCGGAATTCAGTGCAGCGGTTAAGTGTTGTTTGATTTATAATACAGTAGCGCTCGATATTTATTGTTTAAAGCTGATTATTATTCATAGTTCGACGCTGGTTTTGTAATAAACGTAATATCCAGACGGCCATGATAGCCTGGTACCTACTTGATTTTTTGCAAATAATGTAAGATAAAAAATACGCTCTGATTAATGCAACTGGAGTAAATTAATATTACTTTAGTAGCTTTTAATTTTATTTATTTAATAAACTACTATTGAGCCTAATGAGGTTGTCAATCGATTTTTTTATGCAAACATAGATAATACAATCTTTGTGATGGTTTTACAATAACACAAAAGATTTTTTTCTATTGAATAATATATTTTATTACAAAGCATAATTATAATAGTACATTTCTTAACTTTTTTAAAGATATACTGATCCCCGTGACTTTGGGGAAACTGGAATGCGACATTTTCTTATGCCATGTTAACTAACTGACGCCGCGCGGTTTCACCCGTATTGTTCCGTTCTCGTAGGAATATATGGATAATATATATATACGGCCTTATAGCCTTTCTCGATAAATAGGCTATCTAACACTGAAAGAATTTTTCAAATCGGACCAGTAGTCCCTGAGATTAGCACGTTCAAACAAACAAACTAACATACAAAAGGCACGAACGAACAAACAAACTCTTCAGCTTTATAATATTAGTATCGATTGACAAGGTACTCCATTTGTTTTCATTTCAACGACAATATCAAAACGTTGTACAAATAAATCAAGTAAAAACATCGGTGGGGAATGTAAATGAATTGTTCAAATATCTCGGAGCTCCCGGAAATTACAAAAACCGAACACAAGAGCCATATATTTCTAAGTTTTCAGCGAACGATTGCAAAACTTCTACGGGTTGCGTGTAATTTTAATTGGTTTCACATTGCATAGCGCGCTTATGGAAATTATAAATTTTGTTCTACCGTTTCATTAGCGCAGTAGGTTGGTATTACATGGTTATGGATGACTAGCTGACACCGCGCGGTTTTACACCCGTAGGAATACGGAGATCCCGTGTTTCCTGTTCCCGTAGGAATACGGAGATAATATATAAGCCTACGCTACGGAGATAATTATAGCCTTCCTCGAAAAATGGGCTATCGAACACTGAAAGAATTTTTCAAATCGGACCAGTATTTCCTGAGATTGAGCGCGTTCGATCAAACAAACAAACTCTTCAGCTGGATTTCAGTTTATCACGAATCCCGGAGGAACTGTCGCGGATTTTTTTTCAGAACTTTGAAAGGGGAACAATTCTGTCAGACATGATTTTTGCGAAACTTTAACCATTTACGCAGCGCACGCAGCGTCAGTTTTCGATAGGAAAAATCCCCCGATTTTGAAACATTCGTCATTGCTGCTTCGCTCTGATTGGCCCTAACGTGAGTATATATAGCCTTCCTCGATAAATAGGTCATCTAAAATTGAAACAATTTTTCAAATCGGACCAGTAGTCCCTGAGATAAGTTTGTTTAAGCAAACAAACAAACAAACTCTTCAGCTTCATAATATTAGTATATATGCTTTATGTCATACTAGAAAAACTCCGTTATCTACAGACTGGCTATATTATACCTAGTTAAGAAACGTTAGCCTTTATATAAAAAAAAAAACTGCACCATAATGCTAGACTTTTGTCGTACATTCTGGCACAAGTCATTAGTTTGAGGGAAAGGAAAATATTTACACCCAACGTTTTACTACAATTGATAATAATTAAATGGACACAAAGTAATTTAGTAATTAAAAGAAATAATTATTAGTTGTCTGAAATTAATAACTACGAAACGCTATTAAAGTCATTATAATAATTTAAAGGTAAAATTCACAATACATTATTTGATACAAAATTAATAGCGACTCACTGTAAATAATTCTATATTTTCAGTGTGCGATGAGTGACGGTGACTGACACCATGCCAGTGTAAGTAGTTATTACGTTTTCCGTTACATGGAAAACTTTTTACATCGATCTACATTTTTTTACTGAAATATAGTTCGTATTTTGTTTTTCAGGAGAACCATTTCTCCTTGTTTGATTGCTTATATAAGCGATTCCACTTCATTTCCTTTATTTTTTTTTAGTTGCTAATAGTTGATATTGTAAAGGTTTTTCTCTAATATAATGACATACATAATTCAAAATCAAAGTCCTTCTTTTCTTAGTATTATTCGGTTCTCATCGGAAAGACATGTTTATCACAGACGCTCAAATATTGTCGTCAAACTCAAAATTCGAATCGAATTAAAGTAACTTACTCACTGTACTCTACTACCTACTCATCACACAAAATAATGTGTTTGAAACTGGCTTTCAATAATGTAATTGGTATCCAAAATCAAACCCTTTTCCTGAAATGGAATAACTAAAGGTAGGTATACAATACATTCATAACGCACTAGCGGACGCCCGCGACTTCGTCCGCGTTTAAAAATCGATGTAAACTTTCAACTACCTACCCCTACCCCTACCCTACCCCTACCCTACCCCTACCCTACCCCTACCCTACCCCTACCCTACCCCTACCCTACCCCTACCCTACCCCTACCCTACCCCTACCCTACCCCTACCCTACCCCTACCCTACCCCTACCCTACCCCTACCCTACCCCTACCCTACCCCTACCCTACCCCTACCCTACGTTGAAATTTATCCTGATTTTTCTGAGCTATAAAACTCCCGGAGCCCGAGACCTTTCCAACGAATGCAAAACCATGGAAATCAGTTCGTGCGTTCTGAAATTATAGCGTCAGGAAGGATAACCCGACTTATTTTTATTCATAACGCATAACTCAACTCAGCTCAGAAAGGTGGGACTCTTGCGTCTGGTTGAAAGTACAGATACTACCATCCTACCGGCAACGAACCGTCAAACAATTTCGTATTACTTATTAAACAATAACTTATACCTTTTTCCATAAGCCTAGTATCATCTTAATCGTCACTTAACATCAATCTACGGCTATTTCATCTCATCGTCATCATCAATATTAACAGCTGATGGACGTGCACTGCAGGACATAGGCCTCTTGCATGGACTTCCAGAAGAGCGAGTCGCGAGTATCCAGCGGCTCCCTGCAACCCGCTTGATGTCCTCGTTCGGTAATGGGGGGTCGACCAACACTGCGCTTTCCTTTCATTAATAAAATCTAATTTCAATAAATAAAAAAATATAAAAATCCTTCCTGTCTGCATGGGCTCTTAGTAAAAAACAACACATTTAAACCTTACTTACTCACTTTAATTATATATTTATCACTTTTTATTTCCCATTCCATAGTCACGGCAGCTGACACGGCATCGGTAATGTGGGCTATTAAATGTTTTTCACTCACACGGAAAGTATTCCACGATGGCTCACCATTTCTTATCACTGCAATCCAACCTTTATTTATAATGTAACAAGAGTCATGTTATATTGTTATGTAATATTACATTTTCTGTTATATATAACTTGTCTGTTATGTTGGAGCTGCCCACGACACGTTAGCGACGTGAGAGTAATCAAATTATTTATTTATCTGACACTGCACATAAAATATTTGCATGGCTTTAATTTGTTTTTGTATTGCGATATAATTTATTTGCAAGCGATTAAATTGTTTAATTTTCTGCTGCTTTAATAACAATGGATGTATTTTTAATACATATTCAAAGGAGTTGGTCCAAAATAGTATGGAGCCCAGGATCAGTCATTGTACCCTGGCGGAAATAAAAGAAAATATTTTTTTTAACTATTTTTTATTAAACAGATCTACAAATAAACTTTAATTCTTTCGAAATAATATTCATTCTCTCCCAAGAAATGCAACACTATTATGGGTAATAATTCCGGATTCATGACGTTTTTGTTACAATGCAGTAGTCGATTTGACGTTTGCTGATAATTGTCGTGACATAGTTGCTTTAAGGGCGCCATCTTAATATTACTCAAAAACTTGGGTTTTAATTTTATTTATTTCTTTTTATTTAGTTACATTTATTCACTTAATTAGATTTTAATAAAATCCTTGTATTTTTAAAATTTTAATGATACGGGCTACAAGAGTGGACCTGAAATGGACCATCTCCTTTATTTCTTTCAAGTAACTTGAAACAGGTGAATGAAAATGAGTGATTCAACCACCAGTCCAAAACCCGGTGACAAACAGTCAGTGTGAAAAATTTCGATTACAGTTTCAATTTAGCACAATATACGAGTAAATCTGCATATTTTGCAATTGATATTACTTTACTGGTATTGATATTGTTAGCGCTGCAGGCATATGGACTTATTGTATGGTAGGTGGTTAGCATAACACAGTCGAACTATAGGTTGACAAATTCATCCGTAATACTCCTGATGGTCTGCGCGGGCCGGGAGGGGGTAGCGATACCCCGCGCGCACGACTAATACCCGCACAATCCTTCCCCCCGTCGCGCGCATTTCATGCGAGTGTCATCAACTTACTTGCCAAGCTATACGAATGGAAGCTTAAGTTATCGAAAGAAGTAAGCCCTGTTATCTCAGACTAATTACTTAAGGACTCGCACCCAAATTCACAAACAAAGTTGTCTGTAATTTTTTGAGGAAAATGAGCTTAGATTGTATATATCTTGTACTAAGCTAGAAGTTATTGCCCGTTTTTACACCATTCAACTACACAAAAAGGTATTTTTACCGAGCTCTATAACCGACGAACACGATTACAACTATGAAACATCGATACTTTATTGACAGTTTTTATAATCGACTTAGATCCTTGATTATATTCGTTCGTTATCAACCCATATTCCGCTCACTGCTGACTCCTCTAAGAATGAGAGGGTCAGGTTAGGTCATTAGTCCACCACGCTGACCCAATGCGGATTGGCAGACTTCACACATGCGGAGAATTAAGAAAATTCTCTGATATGCAGGTTTTCTCATGATGTTTTCCTTCACCGTTTGAAACACGTGATATTTAATTTCTTAAAATGCACACAACTGAAAAGTTGAAGGTACATGCCCGGACCGGATTCGAACCCACACCCTCCGGAATCGGAAGCAGAGGTAATATCCACTGGGCTATCACGGCTATCACGTTGATCACATACTTTGACAGAAAAGTAACGTCTAGCGAGGAAGGTCCTATGTATTTAGTCTGAGCCTGTTATGGATATTTTATCTTGAAAGTATGAGCTCAATATATCATAGCTGAAACAGGACTCCAATCCAAGACATGTTCTGAAGCCGCATACCCACTGGACCAAAGAGGAAAGTCAACATATTAAAATGCAAATGTCGCGTCACAAAGCTTGTTCCAAGAATCGTTTGCTGTAGCAGCGTTAATCTGTAGGATGTCGATTTGTCTCACAAACGCGAACCCCTGTTGGTGTACGGCCAAATGTGGTACTTAAACAAAATTACTTGTGCCACACCACAATATCTTGTCTACTATTTATTAAGGTTTAAAATTGCGTGGCTGAATTCCTGGATAAGATGGCAACCTTATAAATCTAGTAGGTCTCCAAGGCAGTGTCACAGGAAGTCAATTGTGTCAGATTCTTTAACGAAAATAATATTATTAACCGACTTCAAAAAAAGGAAGTTCTTAATGTGTTTGAAGGCGGTGCTAAGCCGGTGTTGTATTAAGCTGTTTCAAAAGATTTAGGCTGAAAAACCTAAATCTTTATGATATTCTTACTTGGCTTAAGTAAATACATCATCGGGCTAGCACCGCCTACAAACTGATCATCAATTAGTACATAATATGATATATATAACTTAGTATGATATTATTTTTCGCTTTTTAGTTTATTCACTATGTTTTTCGTTATTTTTTTTTATTATTTTTTTTTAATTTATTATACTATGTGCGCTGTAGTGATGGTGATGCGTGTGACAGTTCCCTTAAAACGTTCGTAATACGTACTATTATCGCGGATAACTTTCAAGAGTGAAACGAACTGTCACCTACACCATGCTACAGCGCATGATGCAAGTGACAAGTGTAAACAATTTCAGTTTTATATCAACTCTTAGGGATAATATTTTGTTAAGTTTTGTCTTGTCTACTATTAAAAAATAGCATTCGAGTCAATTGGGCACGCACATCGATATCAGGCCTGGCTGGTCCGGCGGAAGATAGTAGTTCAGTTGTGGCAAGCAGTAGTGTAGTTAAAACTCGACCGACTGGCTATTTACATCGCTAACCAATATCAAAACTGTAAAACTAACTTAGTTTTAGATATGATACAAATTGCGAAATACGACAAAAAATCTATTTTCACATTTTTTTTTTTTGGTTTTGGCTAGGCAGGAAGAACAACACGAGAAGAAAACGGGAAGTGTTGATCTATCGTCAAGGAATTCCGTAACCCTACATCCTGAAGTCACAAGTTCAGGACTCTGCTCGCTCGGAGTTTTTCTCTCTACAACGCGATGGACTCGGCACCCGCACGGTGTATCCATAGAATGCTAAGATATTTCGTCTCTCGTCGGTATTATGTCCACGTGACTCCTTCAAACCAAGGATCTATTCCAGCCGTATATCTATGCTAACGTTTGGACCAAAAAGTAATGTTATATATTTTTTATTACAGGAAACTAAAAGCCAACTAAAACCAGCCTATATCCTAATCCCAAGCTAATTTGCACATACAGCTTAAACTTAAGCAACTTCACGTTGCATTTGATTCGCAAATATTCAAGCCGTGAGACAGAGAAGATGGATTAACGCCAAGACGTCCAAGTAATTGTGAAAAATGTGAGCCGCTCCGCCGGAAAAATAAAGATTTCAACCCGATCACCGTTCCGGGCTCTTGCAAATTGAAATTTAAACTTTATCGCGACGTAGTGTTAAATTGCATTGGGAGTAGATTTTAACTTTCCATGTACAAAGAGGGTGCTATTTTGACTCGTCTGTCTGTGTATCTGTGTTTGTCTTAGACCATTTAAATAACAGGACCTGCCTCGCTAATCGTTACCCCTCTGGCAAAGATCAAAAATCTATGATCTAACGCGTTTATAAAAACTGTTGCTATAAAATCGATGTTTCATTGTTGTAGTCATTTTTGTCGTGTAAAGAGCTCCTTAAAAATGCCGGTTTGTGTAGTTAAATGGCATAAAAAATGGCCAAAAACCTGTAGTTAAGTAAAAGATGGAGTAACGTTTCATTTGAAAGTATTTAAACCGTAATTTTATCAAATTTGTAATAAAAACAATTTATAAAAATAATCGATTCTTTTGACGAAACAGCCAAACATCGATCATTAGTCGAATATTCTGTCTATTTAATCTGTGGATAGTCTAATCAATGTGTTTGTTAGTCTGTGTAAACATTAAATAACTTCGCACAACGCATAATTTGTTCACTCTTGAGCTAACATCATCCCCATTATTTCAATTCACACTCGTGGTTTCAATTCTCGTGGTTAGTCTTCCCGTAGAAATACGGGGATAATGTATAACCATAAATGGGCTACCTAACTCTGATAAAAAATTTCAAATCGTTTTAAAAAATTTTAGGTAATTTATTTAAGTATCTTTCGCTAATGATTGTGGGATATGATGATGATGTTTATGAGACCATATAAAAATTACCATACACTTAAAGTAAATTTCAAAACACAAGTAAGCAATATTCCTGTTATCATATACATTCGGCGATATATTAAAAGTTGCGACTCCACACGGACGCAACTTTTCCGCACAAATTTGTCCCGGATGAGATAAACAAGCCCCGGACGATACAACGGCTTCGCCCCATGAATATAAACTGTGAAATTAGGATCTACGTATATGATATACAGCATACGCGGTTAATTTAATTCTACCCGCTTAGTGCGCGGTATCTAGTTTTTTGTGGAGCAAAGTCGATATCAATTAGTGCAAATGTACCATAACTGTCACAATTTGGTTAACGTTTTCGTTGTTTAGAAAATGCAAATATAATTTAAATTTTATATTAGGTTAGTCAATTAAGCGAAATAAATGCCAAATTTCATCTTTGTATGTTAAGCTGTTATCGAGATTGCGAGACCTTTCGAATTTATATAACTTACATTAATTTTAACGTCATTGGAGCTATAGAAACCAAAATAATTTGAAAACCTTTGAATTAAAATAATTTTTGACGCAAAAAACAAATTTTATAAAACTTTTGAGATATTTAAAATACTAAACTGAAGGTGTATATAAGTTTACAGCTTATTTTCATTTTCATTTCTCACTTCTAGGTGAAATCGGTAATATACAGGGTGCTCGGGAGTATGTCCCATAACTCTGTTATATTCTTTAAGGGAAATTAATGATCTCAAATTGTGTCCCTTAATCTCCTAATCGAATCCTTATAGGTATATCTAGCCAAACTTATTCATTGATAAATATCATGAAGTAGCTTACTAGTGAAGTGTGGAGTGCCAGTTGCAATATCTCATCGATATCGACAGTCTAACCATTACGATTACGTATTTTAAAATGCAAGGATAGATAAAGGCATGTGCTACATGGATTAATAGTTAAAAATTATTTTAGTTAAATAAATTAGTCATGCAGTGGACTTGTCAACACCTTGAAGTTACGGAAAATACTCCATAACACCCTGTATAAGTACTGTATATAAAGATAGTTATTTTTTAAAAATACAAGAAAGTTTCGAGTTGGATTATAAACTGAGAAATTAATATCGACGTGTACGAATATGACACAACAGCTTACGAGGTAAATTAATTCTAACCGCTTGCTCGGTTATCTAGTTTTTTGCGGTACGAAGTTAAAATTTACTTTCGGACATTTCGCGGTTGAAATAGCCGGATGTTTTGGAACAGTTTCGGGCAAAACTTTTATTAAACACAAGTTAAATATTATTTTAGACTAGTATACGCACGCGTGTTCGATGCGATATATTTTTCCGGAATAAAAAGTAGCCATTAAAATCGGTTCAGTTGTTTTAAAGATTAGCCCGGATAAACAGATAGACAAAACTTTTTGGCTGGTGGGAGGCTTCGGTCGTGGCTAGTTACCACAACAAAGACGTACCGCAAAGCGATTTAGCGTTTCAGTACGATGTCTTGCCGAAGGGAGTGTGGAATTTCATCCTCCTCCTAACAAGTTAGCCCGCTTCCATCTTAGATTGCATCATCACTTACCATCAGGTGAGTTTGCCGGTCGATGTTTGATCGATATAATATGAGGAGATTCACAGAGGAGCCAAAGTCACCAGTATAGCTCAACGAGTCACAAAGTGATAGTGGCTAAGGGCGGAGGGAACATAGTTCGAAATACCGATTGATGTTCAACTCCCAAGGTGCTAGAATGGCATTGGCGACCACGCAAAGCACAGTATGCGGCGATCCCCAACTACATATGTGGACTGACGATTGGTTATAAAAATATAACCAAATACAAAGCAACCAAATTGCCAAGGCCATTTAGTCTATTGAATACTGGGAGCCGTGATAGCGCAGTCGATATGTTCTCTGCCTTCTATTCGGAGGGTGTAGTTCAGTTATGTGCATTAAAAAAAATTAAATGTCACGAGTCTCCAACGGTGAAGGAGAAACATCGTGAGGAAACCTGCTTACCAGATAATTTCCTTAATTCTCTACATGCGTAGAGTCTGCCAATCCACCTTTTAGGCCAGCCTCACCCCTCTCATTCTGAGAGGAGACTCGTGCTCAACTGTGAGCCGAATATGAGTTATTCATGATGATGATATTGATTTAGTCTATTGCTTTGCAATCGCCGTAGAGATATAGTGTTACAATTAGTGGAAACTGCATGATCTAATTAAAATGAATATTTTTCTCATCCTCCTAACTTGCTCTCCCCCTAACCTCAATACCTCTGCTAATACGTCTAAAGATAAAGTCTTCTAAAAATAAAATATTTATAAAACATTTTAAATGTCAAGTATTAAGACTAACGTAAACAAAAGAAGACAACATTAAATTGTTTGGTACAGGCAGAACAAAGACATTTCTCGAGACAACGCAGACTCACGTCTGTCGTCCCGTCCCTGCTTAATAGCTAGAACGGGATGCTCAGGTTACACGGAGGTAACGAAAATAGCTTCAGAACGTTACTATAATGTCTCTTAAGCATAAGAGCTTTGCCTATTTAAAAGCTTTTGTTCGCTTTTGCCTTTATTTAAAGAGAGTAGAAGAAAAATGTTTTCAGTGTATGTATTATCACGCTAATATTATAAAAGCCAAGTGTGTTTGTTTGTAACTTATTCATGTCGCAATTACTGATTTGGCTGAAATATGGAATGAAGATATTACATTATTAACAAATCTTGAAAACATTAATTTCTTCTATTGTTTGAACCTTTGCGGAGCGAAGAAAAATTTACAATTTATTTCTCAAATAGATCATTGAATGGAAACGGGTCGCAGCTCGAGATTGCATTAAAAAGAAAAAAAATATTAAATAAAATGTTAAAAGACTTTCTTATTTTTAATAGGTTTCGTCTTTGCTGACGCTTTAGACACAAACTTACCTGTCTTTACAATTTACCATTACAACCAAAACCAAGGCTATCTATCTGCCTCCGGGCCCCATGAGGCAATGCTTCTGCGTTCGCCAAAACACCCTGGTGACACCTCCGAGGAGGTGAAGAATTAAGAAGCCCATGGCGCTTACACAATTAGGAAAAAAAACCAAACAATTGTCCGACAAAAGACTTTGACGGCCTCCGTGGCGCAGTAGTGGATTTACAAGACGGAGGTCCTGGGTTCGATCCCCGGCTGGGCCGATTCAGTTTTTCTTAATGGGTCCAGGCCTGGCTTCGGCCGTGGCTAGTTACCACCCTACCGACAAACCGTCGTGTAGAAACCGAAAGGGGTGTGGATTTTCATCCTCCTTCTTACAAGTTAGCCTGCTTCTATCTTATATTGCATCATCACTTACCATCAAGTAAGATTATAGTGAAGGGCTAACTTGAAAAGAATAAAAAAAAGCAAAAATACTACTATATTCATGAACTTGTAGTGTAGATAAATTCTATAAAGAATCCAACAAGAGACTGTAGTGTAAATAAAAGTATTATTTTATTCAGTGTTCAGAAAACACAAACCCTTTTACAAATTCCGATCAACGCGCCAGTATCGACCCTAATTCGATTACGGCTCAAACAGAGAGAAATCGCAATTTGTTCAAATTTACAAATGAAATCCATCCGTGAGACAAAGAAGACGGATTAGCGTGAAAACGTCCAAGTAATTGTGAAAAATGTGCACCGCTCTGTTGGCAGAGTAAAGATGTCAATAGAGAGGGGCTATTTTGGGGCTATTGGGGACATTTTCATATGGTCTACGATCCGGCATCTTATTAATATTATAAACGCGAAAGTTTGTATGTTCGATACTCTTTAACGCCGCAACTACTGAACTGATTTGGCTGCAATTTGGAAAGGGAATAGATTTTACCCTGGATTAACACTTAAGATAGTCTTTGTCTCGGTAATCCATGGTTTCCTGAAATTTCCAAAAAACTGATGATTTTGGTAGTATCAATGATTGCTACTCTTTCACGCTGCGGCTACTGAACCGAATTAACTCAAGTTTAAATTGGGTATAGATTATACATAAACTACTTTTTATCCCGAAAAAGTTGATAGTTCCCGCGGGATTTGTGAAAAACTGAATAATCTAAATAAGATAAACAAAAAACTAAATACTGAATCGGGGGCGTCCGCTTGTAAGAAATATATACGCTCATCTGATGTATATTAATGAAAAAATAATAATCGATGAAATTCACAGTGACATATTGCAAATAGGTTGCCTAGTTAAATTCCGGTCAGACGTATTTTTCATACTCAATCTTGAAAACCATGAACTAGATCAAACACAACTTAATCGGGAATCGGAGGCAAAGGCATATCCATTGGGCTATTATGGACAAGTACTTTTATATCGTCAAGTTGTCAACCCTTGTTTTTGACAATATTATTTCGGGGCACGTGGCTGTATGAAATAAACCAACCAACAGATTTTATATTACGTCGACCTGTTGACATTATAAAATGCATTTCAAACTGACAAAGTCACGTCAATGTCACATAAAATCACCATCCTAATTGAAGAGAGCGGCATTTTTACAGATATTTGCGTTTGCGTAAATATTTTCACAGAGAGAAAATACTTTCGCAACGATAATAAAAAGCTTTCTTTTTATTTTCTCACACGAGAAACGAGTACTCGGCGCCATAATAACATACAAAGTCCCTTTATGGAGTAAACAGGAGTACTAATGTAATGGATGTACAATTTCAAACATTGCCACAGTCTAATTTATACGGTATAGCTACTTAAGCTACTGTACACATGCTCATTTCAAGCACGAAAGCATGCTACTATTGAGCAGTTGCTACTTATTAGCGTCTGAACAGGTCTGCTTATTGAGTATACTTGTCGTCTGTATTCTATTCTGTATTCTCTTCAACGTCATATCTCCCTGTCTTACACGATACTATAGACAGAGAGCGGTAGATACAAATTAGAATGTGTAATTGGAATGTTTGCTTTGATCATGCTTATTCAGGAGCATACTTAAAAATGGCATGCTTTTTGCTAGCAAATGTAAACTGATGATAAGCTCCATACGAGGAGCATACTTAATAGCAACTTTTTAGCATGCTATTTAAGAGCATATGTAACATTACATCTTCTTACTGGCTTACTTTGACATCGTCAGGTTATTTAATAGCTTAGATACTACAGTTAGATGCGACCAAGAAATATTGAGAAAAACATCATGATTTATCAAGAATTTGTGTAAACAAACTGAATTTGAAAGATAAAATCGTTGGAAGTACTAGAAAAAGTCAAGCCTTGGCATAACAAAACCATGCATGGCTTTTCAAACCTTTTCCTTATATTTTATTTTTATAATAAGTTTAGCCTATTTAGGTATTATCTTCATTAATAAAATTTAATATAATGCATGGTGGGTTATTACTCTATTATCTAAAAAAATATCATCATTAACAACAGAGGTAAAATTTGTGGTAATGTAAGTGAGAGGTAATGTCTGGACCTACTAAAGCGATTATGAAAAAAATTTCACCACTAGAAACCCGCGTTATTTGTGAGTTACATAGGCTATATTTTATTCCCGTATTATCAAGTGGACGGGAACTACGGGTGAAATCGCGGGGCGTCTACTAGTAGAAGATAATTATGGTGCTTTGTCTCGACACGCTGCTTTATTGGTCGTTAGCGGGATTTGCGTGATATCGATTTACCTACATAAAACTTCCGGATTAATATATGTCAATTTTAATACGCACAATACGCACGAACAATGTAAGTTTATATCAATTTTCTCGTGGAAGAAGTCACAGGTATTCGTTAGTCTATAAATAAAAACTTGCTCTAGAACGACAAGCTGCAATACAGTGGGCGGGATGGTACCTGTAATATCCTGTCTTGTCTTTTGCGCTTTTGCCGTGAAGATATTGAGCTTTTAATAGCTTTTTATTGGAAACTTCGATTACCCACTAATTTTAAATAAAGATTTTTAATTAAGTTTAAAAATAAACCTGTATTATCACTAATCTGTTAAATAATTATACAGTTTATTTTAAAACTTATAAGAAATCGTATTCTGGGAAATCTATTTTTTGTGAGATCATAGTAAGTAACTATTGTTTTATTAAATATATTAAATCTTCTGCGGTTTTACATGTGTAGTTTCCATTTTTATTTTAATGTGGAGATGGAGATAAAATATAGCCTATGTTAGTCACTGATAATGTAGTTTTCCATTAGTAAAATATTTTTTTTAAATCGATTCAGTAGCATAATAAATTAAAAATAAATTATTAGATCAATTTATATGTAAAATAGAGGTGATATAAAAGTATTCAGACATTTCGTTTACCAAAGTAAAGACTGAAAGTTGAGCTTTGGGTGTTATGTTTACCCATTACCCACAAGGAGGCTGAGTAAATAGAGAACACAATAAAAGACTATTACAACGCCGACGACCCAACAATACCGTATAATGGTGATAATAAAATATCATTTCCATAGAAAGATCACAAGAGACACTTCAGTCCGTATGGCACTGTCTCGGAGACCAAAGATTTAAGGTATGCCACATTAATAATGCATTTCTGTCAAACAAATTTAAATTCTTCGTGTTTAGAATAAGGATTATATTGTTAGCATGTGTATTGTGGCGTGAATTGCACATTTGGCAGGATACCAGCCGAGATTCGTTCCGTTGTGAGACAAATCGACGTAGAACAGTTTCGCGTGGCCGTAGTATCCGAAACCAGTGTTTATTGTTGTTTGATATTATATGGCCTAACTGCCTCGCAGGTTTATTGGTTAGCCTATGTGGTTTGAATCATGAGGCTCTAGGTTCGGTCCGTAGGTGCGCTATGAAGATATTTTCATGTGGATTTTTGCGCAGCGCAGTTGCGTCGACCCACCACCAGGTGACTGTCGTCAAGCGAGTCGCAGGGATTCGCTGGATGCAAGCGGCTCAGTATCGTGATGTTTAGAAGTCCCTACAAATTGTCTATGTCCTGCAGTGGACGTCCAGCGGCTGATATGATGAAGATGAAGACATTTTCAGTAAAATAGACGTCCTGATATTAGCGGGGCGTCCTGATCTTTAAATCAAAATTGAATGTCCCGCGTGGGGTAAGCTCATAAAGATTTAGGATTTCCAGACAGTTCTTTCAGAAACGGCTTTAATTAACACAGCACTAACTTGATACCGCCTTCAAACTGATCAGAAGGTAGCACATACATTATTTCGATTTTTAGTTTAGTAGACACATTTTTATGATTTAAAAGTCGATTGTATTTTTTTATTAATTTTTTTTATTGTCCGTGCTTACCTATGTTATTAGCTTGATATAAGTAGCTAACTTATCTTAGTAACTTATAATTATTAAACAAGCTAAGTTAGTTATTAACTTATGTTAATAACTAACTTATCTTAAGTTAGTTATTAACTTATGTTAATAACTAACTTATCTTGATAAGTAGAACTTACTACACAAAAATATACTAAGGTAGTGTAAAAACAATACCAGCATGACGCATTACAAAAATGTAAAAGAGCTAATTGTGTGCCAACAAAATTCAACAAAAGAAAGACCAGAAATACCTTATTCAACCACATATTATAAAGGGTTCCGTAGTTATAAGTATTATAATTTCTGTTTTCGTACTTGGTCAAGTCTATTAAAATGCCTTACGTCAGGCCATGTTTTTTTCCTAGATTAAAAAAAATTGCAGCAGTTGGAGAGTAAAAATTTTGGAGCAATTAATACGTCGATTTTTTACTGTGAATAGGGAAACCGGAGAAAAATATTAGCAAGAAAAACAATAGAAGGCAAGCAAAGAAAATCTGTTAAATTATTACGGTTATAAAAATATTTCATTATGGTTTACGCTTATCCACATATCTACGTTAAAATTACCTAACTTAGTAACAAAAAAGGTTAATAAATAACTTTTTTTGGTACCAACTTAAGTAACCGCGACTATACGAAAAGTTTGTCACATTATTAACTTGACGTTTCAAAAGTGCTTGTTCCCACCTGAATAAATGAATTTTGAAATTCAACTTGGATTTGCAGTTTTATATTTTTTTAATAACATTTATAAGAATAAATCACTGCGTGCCGCATGCTTGGCCTTTCGCCGGACGCATCGAAGTGTAAGGGTTCCTCATTATTTTACCGCTGAACCCAAAAAAGAATTTCTTCAGAACACCGGAGATTACCTTCGATAAGGAGCTATTACCGTAAACTTTGAGTGTTTCAACTGAAAGTTTGTACACACGGTCCTACATTTAACAAGTTCTAACAAGTTCCCTTTTATTTTATTTTCGCGTGCACGTATTTTGGTTGTAGTGATTTCGAACCAATCTACGATGACCCGTTAACAGCTTTGCTTTTAATCACTTTGCAACGTTGATTGAGTTCAAGTAATTATGGCGTTTGGCCACGTCGTGGTTGTATTTTAAAAGCTTAATCATGCTTTCATTTAGCGTAGCCTACTATTGAGAAATGTACTGTACTAAATCATTATAAAGGAAAATTATGTTAAACCACATCGAGGATTTTTAATGTTTTTTTTATTTATTCTTTACAAGTTAGCTCTTGACTACAATCTCATCTGATGGTAAGTGATGATGCAATCTAAGATGGATACTAAGGAGTAGGATAAAAAATGCATACCCCGAGCCGGTAGGTACGTCTTTGTCGGTAGGTTTGTAACTAGCCACGGCCGACCTGGCCGACCAGCCAGACTGATTAATTGAATTAATCGAGACTTTTTTAAACTTTTCTGATTAATCCTTTACAAATCGCCATTTTGCAATACCTACTAAACATAAATACCTACTAAAAACGCGACAACAGATAAGTTTGTAGATGAAATATAAACCAACAAGGAATGTACGCGTCATTATTCAAACATTATATATTAACGCTTACATCATTTTTTTACAAAAGACACAACAGCATACCTCCTGTAGGTGTTTGGAAGTAAATAAGCGAGCAGTTTACCCACGTCAAACAAACGTCGAGTTGTATGAAACTCATCGCTCAGACTTTCTCATTAAAAGTAACTTCCGTGACAGTTGTTTTCTTTTATGTTAAGCCTCCAATTTTTAATCGAGCTACGTCCAAAAATTTCCTTTTTGAAGGGATAACTTCCTAAGGGCGTATCGTAACGCGTTACGGCTCACTCTGTCTAGTTTTCTTTTCTCTCGCGCATATGGGTTTTTCTTTTGAGGGGTTTTTCTTTTTTAAAAAGAATATTTTTTTATAACAGATTCATAATTCGAAGACGGTTCAACGTGCTCACTGAGGCACGGTGACCACCAATTTCCCGACACTGAGCTCAGAATTTTTTGAAGAAATTCTGAATGTTTAGAGCTTCAATATTTCTGGTCTCTCCTTTAGTACAGCCCAAATCTTGGACCTCATGATCCTAAACTAGGGATCACGATGAGAAGAGGACATATAGGCTACATTATGTGACTGTACATTATGTATTTCTATCTGACTGGTGGATATAAATTTAAACAGTACTTAGTCCTCCTTTCAGTTATTCTGATTAAGTATAGTCAGGGGTCGATATTCCGTATACGTGCCAATAAGGTCAACAAGGCAACAGCTAGAAAGGAATCGTATTCCAAAATCATAAGTTACATTCCAAATCGCAGCGGAATCATCCATCTAGCTCCCATTCGCAAGACGCGCTTTCAGGCGATTGCATTTCGCAGTCCGCCCAGGGTTGTCACACGCCCAGTTAGTTCCGCTCGCTCTATTACTGCGGGCTATGACGTACACAATTGCTTCCCGTTGATTAATGTAGGATGAAAATGAAAATGAATTTGAAAATGAATTTTATTCGTTTTATAAACATTACATTACATAGTAGGGCTGAGACCTTCTTTTAAGTGAAAACCTGTGTCAGAAGGTCTCGCTCTCGCTAGTAATCAATATATTATTATACGTTATAAGGAAAAAAACACATCAAAAGAAAATGAATTGAAAATGGAGTACATAAGTGTGTGTGAGTGCGTGCGTGCGTGTAATTGTGTGTGAGAGTGTGTGTGTGTGTGTGTGTGTGTGTGAATGTGTGGCATTCCTTCCCCTTGTTTTATTTTAATTTATTTAACAATCTTTAGGAGATCTTCGCTTTCATCATAGTCAAGCCCTTTCAAAAATTCACTCACCCTATTTCTACAATCATACAAATTTAGTGGATATACATTTAACTGTTTATTTATTTTATTGTATAACATATAAGATTGCTTTTTATATTGGGTCGCTGCAAATACAGTTTTAGACATGACCATAGGGAATGCTGCACTTTGAGTTCTTTTATTTATAATGGACTGATCAAAGCGAAGAGACTTATGAAGTTTTAAAATGGAACTTAATATATATAGTTGTCTTACTGTTAACACATTGCTACATAGATACAGAAGGTCAGTAGGATGTCGATAAGATTTAAAATGTATAATTTTTAATAAATAGCGCTGAGCTCTTTCTACCTCAATAAATCGCGTTTTTGCAGAGCCTCCCCACAAAGAAATACAATAGGATATTACCGATTGGGCTAAAACTACATATAATTTCATAAGTAATTCAGTTGGAGCAATAAGCCTCAATTTTTTAAAGATCCAAGTTAATTTTCTTACTCTATTGGCAACTAATTCAATTTGGGGATACCATGATAGATTTTGGTCGATAATGATACCTAGATATTTAGTCGAAGATACTTTATGAATATTAGGACAAGAGCAATGTTGACTAATTAGATCGTTACATGTGTGAATTTTTATACTAAAATTGTCGTCAGGTTGTGTATTGTTTTTTATTGAAAAACAAATATAACTAGTTTTATCAGTATTTAAAGTAAGAAGATTTGAATTTAGCCACAAGGATATCTTGGAGAGACCTTCTTCGGTACAGCTTTTAACTTCTTTCCAAGAGGTTCCGGAAAACACTATGGCAGTATCATCAGCATAGCAAATTACTTTAGCATTTGTAAGATTTAGGTGGCATATACCATTGATATATGCAAGAAACAAAGTAGGCCCTAAGACACTTCCCTGTGGAACACCGTAAGATATGTTTGTCACTTCGCTAACATACTCTTTTATTTTAACTCTTTGCGTTCGGTTTGTCAGGTAGTCCTGCAATAATTTTAATGGACTGCTTCTAACTCCCATGTGCTCTAGTTTTTTCACAAGAAGAGGTACTGAAACTGTGTCAAACGCTTTTTTTAAATCTAGAAAAACGCACAGACATTTTCTTCTTTTATCAAGTTGTTCAATTATAGAGGAACTTAGACTAAGAATTGCATCTTCAGTCGATTTTCCTTTTCTAAAGCCAAATTGTGAGTTTGATAATAAGTTGAATTTTTCAAAGTAGTTAATGAGCCTTGTATTAAGACACTTTTCAAGTATTTTAGCGAAGACTGAAAGGACTGATATAGGTCTGTAGTTATTTAATTCTGTTTTGGTACCACTCTTGTGAATAGGTGTAATGATTGCTTCTTTTAGAGGTGACGGAAAAACTCCTTTCTCGAAGCACGGTTAGTGTAGTGGCAAATAATAGGAATCACCTCTTCCTTTGCTATCTTTACGAAGTTAGTAGTAATATTGTCCCAGCCTGATGAGCTTTTGGATTTGAGACCAGAAATTATACTAGTAATTTCTTCTACGGTAGTACCCAATAACACGAAAGATGAAAGTTGGTTATTGGGTGTGTCTGGAGTGTAGGTTTTCAACTGATTACTTGTTATTATGTCTTCTGCTAATTTCTTGCCAATACTGGCAAAATAATCATTAACGTAATTAGCAGAGTTGGTAGGAGATGATCTAAGTTTAAGCAAAATAGTATTGTCATTATGAGTTTTCGCTAGGTTAGTGACTTTTTTAATGTTTAACCACAAGGTCTTGGAATTTTTCGAGGATTTTGCTAACTGTTCTCTGTCATATTTTATTTTTAATTTTTTAATAAGATTGTTGCAATAGTTTCTGTAGCGCTTATACGTTATTTTTATTATCTCATCATGAGGATTTAGTTTTACCTTTTTTTGTAGTTTGTTACGATTTTTTATACATCTCAGGATACCTGGCGTGATCCACGGCTTCATAATGCGTTTATTTCTAGGGATATATACAGTTTTCGTATTTAATTGTAAGGTACTTTTTAGATCATTTATTAGTTGATAGATTACATAGTTAGGGTCATCAAAAAAAAGTAATCGAGAAAGATTTTTTTCAGTTAGAGTTTTAAGAGCGTCATCATAATTTGTAACAGTTTTTGTTTTTGGGGCATGATTTTTTTGTTTAGGGTTTTTTAAGTTTAGTAGTACAGTTAAATGATCAGTGATTGTGGTGTTAAGAACAACTATGTTTGCAGATGTATTATTTTTATTAATTTTTAGGAAAAAGTGATCTAGACAATTTGACCCACGGGTAGGAAGCACATGCCCAGGTAGAAATCCGTGAGTAGAGAGCATATTTAAGTAATTAGATCTATTGTTACGCTCATTTGCTCGTTCGGTAACTTTTGGAATAATGTTTATGTTTATGTCACCAGTCAAAATTATGTTTTTTTGTGTTTTTAAATTTTCGAGGTAACTGTTTAAAGAGTTGATAAATGGATCTGCAAAAGAACCTGAGGGAGAACGATATATGCCGATAATTATGCAACCATCTAATTCTATTTGAAGACAGGATGCGTCTGATAACATTATCTCACTGGAGTCGACATTTAGCGAGTTTTTTACATAAATTACCACACCATCATTTTGATTTAAGTAAGTAGTGGTTGCAAAAGTGTTATAGTTTTGTAGAATTGGCATTTTTTGTCAGGATTAAGCCAACATTCCGTAAGTACGATTACATCTGTATCAAAGTTAAATGATGAGAGTGTAATTTCCAAGTCGTGTATATTGCTATAGATACTACGAATGTTTTGATTTAGGACCGTTATATCCTGATCTCTAACCTGAAAGTGGTTGTCTAATTTTTCTAGATCGCAGTTACATGATTGAGATATATCTGAATTATCTATTTCTTGCGCATTTGATAATTGACTATCCATGTTTGAATATACCAAATATACTTTGTACTTTGTTTAAGTAATATCCAACGAGATGTAAGACAGCAGTAAAAATAAATTGCATGAATTAATAATGGTGACCTTAGCAATGTTAAAACATGGTTCCAAGACGTAAGAGTAAAAGTGTGTTTCAATTTATTTTGGCGAGTAGTATAGTGATGAGAGTGTATTATATTATTATATCTGCTTTGTAAATATAAATATAAAAGTGTTTTAGTGTATACTAGGTTCATAGCACAAGTACACGTAGACTTAAAAGTAAGAAAGCTTATTACTAGGAATGTTTGTGGAAGTGTAGTAAAAAAATAGGATATTGAACACTTTAAAAAATAAGTTATTTGAATTATACATTGGTAAACTAAAATAACTAGTCATTTTTATAACAATTTATGCACTTGAGCCTCACTGGTTATGTTCACAATAGGTGAATTTTCATCTTTGCGTACGTATACTTTTCCAAAGGCCGTCCAACAGAATTTGTACGTTTTAGATTTGGAAAGGTCCCTAGCAAGAAAATATAAGCGAGATCCTTTTGCTGTAAGTTGCTCGGAAATAAACACCGGGACCTCTTCCTCTGTACGGAAACCAAGATGCTTAGCGCGTAGCTTACTCTTGTTTTTTAAGTTGAATTCTTTACACTTTTTGAGAAAGCTCGTTTTTATCAACGTTGACGATGTTTCAACCACAATGGGAGTGCTTCGATTTTTCTCTCCTTTTCCGCGAACTCGGTATATATCCGTAATATCCTTTTTTTCAAATTGATATCCTATATTTTGTGATAAAAACATGACCATGTCTATAAGTTCATCCTTGGTTTCTTTCAATTTAATCGGCACATTTTTGATTTCAAAATTGTTTTTTTTACTGGATCTCTGAAGATCTTCAACTCTTTCCTCTAAGATCGAAATGTACTGACTGTCCTCTTTTATTTTATTTTCGAGTAAACATATTTTATTTTTAAACTCCTCATTTTGCACGGTAAGAAAAGCCAACGAGTTTTCTATGTTCACATTTGAACTTTGAATCTCTTTTTGAGATGAAGCTATTTTTTGTAGTTCATTTGCCTGAGCAGAGAATAAAGATTGTATCATTAACTTCATTTCATTTTTAAAATCATCAAATTCACTACAAATATTCGTTTCTCTGCTTCTTTTGGTTCTATAAGAAGTAAAATTAGGTGGTGTTCTGTCTTCTCGGCTCCCCATATTACTATCAGAGCAATATCCAGAATTATTTGATATGTTCTCCATATTGAAATGTAAGTGATAGTATTCAAACCGCGATAATCCTAGTTGTCAAGTGATTTTTCGACTTACTTCGTCTATAGACAGCCTTATGCCAAAAGGCAGGAGCTCAGGGCCGAAATTGTCTTTGGAAATGTCAGAAAAAGTAATATAATATGGCAATACTGACACTGACTTTGACTTAGCTATAAGTGACGTCCGTGGCCAATCAGCTGATTTGTTTTGTTATTTTCGGTCACTTAATTGGTCGCTAATTAGTGATTATTAGTATTTAAAACACTTTTGTCTAAATAACGGTTGGTGTTGAAGAGACCAAAAAAGTTTTGTTCACAAAATTAACCAGGAAACTTGTCCATATACAAAGTAAACACACTGTAACTCACTAGTACTATCAGCCAACAACTGTAAGTCACTGATTTTAGGTTATATATGTGATTAAAACACTTATTTTAGATTTATTAAAACGGGAGCACAGAATACTAGTGTTTATACGGTGACACCGGAAGCGGAAGAGGATTAATGTAGGATTATCCCGATTGTGTTACATTTACGACGAGTTGTTCGAATTGTTCTTAAATTTAATACTGAATTAATTTCACTTTTTATGGTGATATGTATACGTATAGTGTCAATTATTTATATAAAATTGTTCAAATACGTATTTTTTCTATGTATTTAAGCATTAATTTTGAAGCTCAAGCTCCAAATTCAATAGTTAGTTGGACTATTATAATACCCACTATAAACACTGTGTCTATTATCTTTAAAGAACAAAGGACATATTGGGCATCTCAATTTCGTTGGTCAAAGACTTAATTAATTGAATTTCTTTAAAAAACTTATTAAATGTACTACACAAGTCCGTACGTAATATCTAAGCGTACGGCAGTGAGCAGGCTAAGTTCCAGTACCTACTCGTATTACACAACTATCGTTGCCTATTACTTATACAATAAAAGATTCAGAATTCAGAGGTATTTCTCATCAAGTTAGTTCCATAAAACAATCAAAGCTTTTAAACTTTATAGTACCAGAAAGATTTTTTTTACATGGAGTAATTGTTGTTATGCATATAGCGAGATCTACTCCAACTTATGCTGTATGATGCACGTACAAGCTACTCTCTTTTTATACCGGTCTTAACAATAACACGCTCGTAACTTTGTCCGCCCTTAAACCCCTTTAATCAGGCCCTCTCGCAAAATCCGTTCTTAACTGGCGTCTATTAACTATAAACGATCTCCCTGCCAAATTTTATTCTATACATCAAGCGGTTTTCGATATTTTGTGGTGAGTGCCAGTTTGTACTTTACTTTAATATTTTTTGTTAATAAATATATATTTTATAGCACAGCCCTGAGCTGCCCCCGGGCCATATGTTGCGACTTACGATTGCGCCATTGCATTTTATTTATTTTGGAGGTGCCATGAAATCGGACGAGTGAAATAAACGTGCCAATAAACTGTGTTATACCGTCGTGGTAATGGTTTATCGAAAATACGATATTATGTTTACATACTAACTAATATTACAAACGCGAATGTGAGTTTGTTTGATACACTTTCAAGTCAAAACTACTGAACCGATTTTAAAAATTCTTTCATCAATGGAAAGATACATTATCAGCGAGTAATATAAGCTAGATTTTATTCCAGTATCCGCAAGAAAAATTTACTTGATAGTAATCAGTTTTACAAAAGTTCTATGGATCCCTGATTTTTGAGTGTCACAGAAAAAATTTCGTACTGTATCCCACTGGAACAACAACGGGTCTTACACATTTTTGGTTATTTCAGTGATGTATGTACGAGCACGTTTGTAACAAAATACCAATTATAAAAATTAGAACAATAAAACACTTAAAAAGCCTCATAGCCTGTGTTATTTAAAATGGCCATTGTTTTATAATGTGACTAATTCCAGCCGCTACGTAGTAACAAAAACGTTCGATACAATTTTATTACCAAAATATACACTACAACAGGTGATTAAAATTTCTCCTGTAACCCTGACATCATAAATTTCGACGTGTTTACTAAAAAGCTATAAAATCACCATAAAGGGTAAAGGTTGTCGCGCAATGGTTTCCTCAATCTGTCAAAATAGTCCTTGATTTTGACTGATTTTAATGACTACCGTTTTGACTGTGTACCTATATACACGTATCTATGGTTTATTTATATGGCTAACAATCTCTCTCCAATCATGTCGTTCTGCCGTCTAGACTGATTGAAAATAAGTTACCAACACCTGATTTTAAGTAAGTTTAAACTTGTGTATCTTATGATGTCCTTAACATGACATTAATAGATGAACCAGCATTAGATGACTAGCTAATATGTTAAAATTACGTTTAAAATTCCCATTAATAGTATTGTATTCCTGTCTTGAAATAGTTCAGTTTGTTTACCCCAGATAGTTTTTACACGTACGCTTAACTACTCGACAATACTATTTTGCGTAAAGCAAATCAACGAAACCTACGTTTCTACCCGCCCCATCCTAATCCTAATCCTATGATATAAAATCTTGAATTGATCCGAGCGATTCCATCAGATTAAAATAAATAAAAAACTATAACTGTTTTCACCAAACAGGTGTACTAGTGTGCGATGACCCTAACAAGTCAAATTAAAAATATCACCCGACCCCGTTTCACCTTTCGCGTGAGAAGCGGACATTACACCCCCAGTGGTTTTAATTTTCACATATCACACACATGTTGTACATTTAGGAAAAACACGCGCCCTTATTTCTATCACGATAGAGTGCATAATGAAAAAAAATAAGTGGCTACCAGTCGCATATTTGGTTTGTATGGTTTTATATTGAAGGATAATTTAGACAACGATACGATATCGTTTGCGATTTATTTATCTGAAGTTTTATTTATATATTTGATAGAAAAATAAATAGTTATTTAAACCTATCTGTATGCGGTTATGTGAATTGGGAAACATTTGGTAAGCAATATATTTTTTTAAGTAGTGTATGTTTTATCTTACCTCTGTCTAAGCTAGCATAAAAGCATAATAAATATTCTGATAAGTCAGATTAGTAGATTTCCGCGGTTTCGTTCACTTTTTCTTTGAAGCACGACAACCTCTCTCTCATTTCCCCCTTTATTTCTAGTAAAGGAAAGAAACTACTGTCGCCACTTAAACTGAAGAGTCTCCTTACCAATACCAACATATTTTTTACAATGCCGTTCAAATGGCCAAGGACCATACACAATGGAGGAACACGATATATTTGGTGATTACTCGCGAATAGAGATGATCACGATCCTCAATCATGAAGGACCGACTGTAAAAGAAGACACTCAACAATGTATATTTTTTAAAAGACAATGAGATGATTTTATATAAAAAGATGATCGTAGTCGCATCGTAATCGTTACATGTAAAATAACCTACATAAGATAAGCGGTCGCTACGACTTTCTCACGGGGATAAGCGAACGCGATGTCAGTATTTTTATAACTGTGTTAGTTTCTGTTTAATGTATTTTAAATTGCTTGCGCAGCCGCTTCCATACAACCCATACAAGTTTAAATAAACGCTCACTAATTTAATTAGGACGAAGTTAGTCTAGGGAAATTAGGTAAACGAGTGGTTTATCGTGTACTATGTCAAGTTTTTAAATAGACGTAATGGATTGTTTTAGGCGTAGATCGGTAGCTGACTAAAACCATGTTGATTAATTAAATATTTTATAGCTATTATGCAACTCAAAATAGATTTATTTATTTATTATTCTACAAAAAACATATTTAAATTAAGCCTAAGAGTGCAACACAAACCACAGTTGGTTTTACTGTGCACTGGTTATTATTACATAATACAATATTTAAGAAATAAATTAATTAACAAACAAAAAGAGAAGAAAAACAAAGAACAATCATTAGCGGGTAGTTAAATAAATATCATAATTATAGTGTGAGTGAACCGCTGCTGCGATAAATTGAAATATATTATATACACTCCGTGGCGCAGTGGTATGCGCGGTGGATTTACAAAACGGAGGGCGGGTTCGATCCCCGGCTGGGCAGATTAAGATATTCTTAATTTTTCCAGGTCTGGCTGGTGGGAGGTTTCGGCCGTGGCTAGTAAGGGGTGTGGATTTTCATCCTCCTCCTAACAAGTTAGCCCGCTTCCATCTTAGACTGCATCATCACTTACCATCAGGTGAGATTAGAGGAGGTAGTCAAGGGCTAACTTGTAAAGAATAAAAAAAAAAGCCCATATATGGAAGTTTTACTGCCATGTATTCCTGTCGCCAGGCAGCATTGCTGTGTTAGGGTTGCTGGTGTTACCGGTGTTGTTACAGGCAGATGTAGCTTAATTTCTACGCCTGAGGTTGATAAATACATCATACATACATACAGAGTTCCTTTCATGCCAATGTTGCTTTGTTTATAAGTCACTAGCAGATGCGCCGCGGTTTCAACCGCGTAGTTTCCGTTCCATTAAGAATATGGGGATAAAATATAGCCTATGACACTCATATATAACGCAACTTTCTATTGATAAAAGAACTTATCACCTCTATAGCTTAAAAATAGCGCCTTTGCAGCTTAAAACAGTGAGCTAAAGTAAACCACTCTTCACTCTGTGAGACAAAAATATTCACATTCCTTTATTTTAAGCTTTTTTCCCTACAACCTTTACCTACGAGCTTACCTCGTTTTAATATTAGTATAGATTGCCATCCATCAGGTGGCTTGTTTTAGTCCATCAATAACTACTTTATATAATTTCTATTTTTATTATAATAATTTATTCCGTATATACAAATACAAAAGAAGACAAAATGTTTAAAAAAATGTTTATTTATTTGTATAGATAGAGTGAAATCTACAAATATTAACTAACTAGGACATGTAAAACTAAGTTAAAATTAATTTTAATTGGAACCCTCCTCTCATTCCTAAGTTAAGTTTACTAACTTTGACTTAAGTCTGATTAGACAAAGGCAAGTTTCATTGTTATCTATCGCTCGCCCGTACGATGAGTTTCCTAATCAGTTTACCTACTATCTGGAACTCTGATTTTGTAGGACGTTCAATTTAATTTAATTTTTAGAATTTAACCTTTGATTAAGGTCCCAAGGTGCTGGAATGGCGACCCCGCACCGGAAAGCACAGTGTTGGGCGACCCCCCACTAGGTGGACCGAGGATATCAAGCGGGTTCCAGGGAGCCGCTGGATGCTGGCGGCTCGAGATCGTTGTGCTTGGAGGTCCATGCAAGAGGCCTATGTCCAGCAGTGGACGTCTATCGGCTGATAAGGTAAGGTAAGGTAAGGTAACCTTTGATTAAGGACGTAATTTTTTCTTAACACTACTGTGGATGTGAACTCTCACTGGCTCCTATATGCAGACAGTTTTCTTTGAGAAAACTGATATAAGATCTTGAAAATCAAAAATGATGTTACTTTTCATTCTTAATCTACTTTTTAGGTATTGAAAACAGTCAAACTTATTTCTATAACAAATGAATCTTTTTTCTCAAAATACTTACTCAACACGAAAAAAAAAAAATTTGCAAAGTTGGATCAGTGTGAAAATAGTGAAATCAGCTTATTTTCACCGTTGGCCAATGTTATTTCGGCTAAGATTGTAATGGAGAAATTTAGTAAAACATAGAAAATATTTAGTTTATTTTTCATTTCTGTATCGCTCTGAAAAGTGGGCCCAATTTCGGACATCTTCTTTAAAAAAGATTTTTTGTATAATGAAGAAAATAATTTGTGGTTTCTTTTTATAACTGCCACATCTGTAATAGAACCAAGATAACAAAAGAGAACTAAAGAGCAAAAAACACAAATAATAATAAAATAAACAATATTATATTAAATATAGAAAACAAAGAGATAAAATATAAGAATTCACGTTAAATGGGGTCGTCGCCAGTACATTATTTTCTTGATATGCGGCCATGAGAAGTGCGATGTAAAAGTTTATATGTATTAAACATAATATGTTAGATACTCGTAGGTACTTATTATTCAATGAGATTGAGCGACTTGATAAATACATATTAATGATCATCATGTATTCATTTAAATTTCGAAAAAATCGAAAAAAATCTACTCAAAAAAATAACAAAAATGTAATGACGAAAAATAATAACGTATTTACACACTTTATACTCTAATCTCTTTACTATTTACTGATATTTTTGAGAGCTGTGTTAGGCTATAAAATCTCTCTTATTTATTTAATTGCCTTTTTTTAAATAACAATGTAACAAATATAATATAAACACTGTTAAAAATTTATAAAAAAATCCAACTCTCCCGCTGCGGGATATTTGAGTGCCCAAGCAACCAGTGGTCAAGATTCCAGAGTGAAGAACCTCCTTACAATACGGGCCATCGCAAGAATAATTACCTTCTGTGTCCGACACTATCCAGCAGTAGTAAGCTAGCGAAAGCTTCATAAGGCCGAAGCTTTTCGCTATACGACAATCCGAACTATAATAGTTGACTCAACATTCCATATTCACTCATGTTTCAGATTGCATGGGGTACGATAGAGTAATAAACGATGTGTTTCTTCTTGATCATTTCCTTCAAAATTTAACTGCACATAAGTCAAAGCTAAACTTGACTGGGTCCGCTAGTACGTATAGAATAAAATATACAAACAAATTAGTCCAGTGGTTTACCTCTGTTGCATCGAATCGCGAGATATTAGGTTCAAGTTTGTAAAATACTGACCTTTTCTTTTTGTAAGAAATTTTCAGTAAAAGTTCTCAGTTGGGTAGTTAGTTGTATTACACACCGTGCTCAAAGAGCACGTTAAGCTGTTCGTACATGTCTCCAAATCCCTTCCCCTAAAATAAGAGAGATCTGGAATAGGCTGATATTTATTATGATACCTTATCAGCCGATAGACGTCCACTGCTGGACATAGGGTCTAAATAACTAGGTGGGGTCGATCAACACTGCGCTTTCCGGGTCGCCATTTCAGCACTTTGGGATCCCAACGTCCATTGGCTCTTCGAACTATGTGGCCTGCCCATTGCCACTTCAGCTTCGCGACTCGCTGAGCTATGTCAGTAACTTTGTCTGGTCATTCCTGATTCGATCACGCAGAGAAGAAGTATAGCTCACTTAATCGCCCTCTGAGTGACTTTAAGCCTTCTAATAAAGCCCATAGTCAGCAACCAAGCCTCGGATCCATAGGTCATCACTGGTTACACGGACTGTTAAGACTTTCATCTTCTATCATTGATTATGATAACTTTATAGAAATTATAAAAATTAAGAATGAGCAAACCTATAGTGACATTCCAATGGCCACAACGTCTGTAAAGAAAGCACAAAGGAACAAACAAGCAGTACATTTTGCCGTCAAAAACAACTCGTACAATATAAATTGTATTATTCCATTTCGCGTGAGACGATGGTGTTTTCGTATGTAGGTAAGTATGTGCTCTGACAGTGACTTTAGTGACAGAAAAGAGGGGCGGAATGGAGTAAGGTGATTCAATAAATAAAATAGACAGACTCTATGACTGAGACGTGCTCTTCGTAAGTAAATATACTACCTACTTTTTCTTGGATCTAAGTTTGGGTATTGTCGTCATCAACCCATATTTGGCTCACTGCTGAGCTCGAGTCTCCTCTCAAGATGAGAGGAAGCGGATTGGCAGACTTCACACACGCAGAGAATTAAATTAAGATAATTCTCTGGTATGCAGGTTTCCTCACGATGTTTTCTTTCACCGATTGAGACACGTGATATTTAATTTCTTAAAATGCACACAACTGAAAAGTTGGAGGTGCATGCCTCGGACCGGATTCGAACCCACACCCTCCGGAATCGGAGGCAGAGGTCATATCCACTGAGATATCACGGCTCTCAGTTTGGGTATAGAAACTAGCTTTTGTCCGAGGTTTTGTTTTATTTAGCATCTTTCGAAAATAATGTTTTTCTGCATTATAACAGTGTTTTATTATGTGGCCCTGTCAATGACAATACAAACATTGTAATAGTCGGTTAAGGATCTAAGCCATCATAGAGTAACAAACATGTAAATCTATTTTGTGTTTATTTTATACTAGCGAACGCCCGCGACTTCATCCACTTTTAGGCTTCCTTATTCCAGCCCTGTCGCAAAATTCGTATTTAGCGGACGTTTACTAACTATTAACTACCTCCCAGTTTTTTACCTTGTACGTCAAATGGTTTTCGATATTACGTAAATAGTGGCCTTTTAGCGATTTTTTTTCTAAGAACAAAAATAAACAGTATATTAAAGTTTGGTCTTTTATAGAATTATGGACGCATTTGGGACCCTCGTAGCTTTAATTTTAAGTTTTCGACTAACTATTATCACCATTTAATTTATTATCTAACGTTTCTAAAATGCTTGTAAATTATTAAAAAAAAAATGAATTTTGATTGGATTTATATAGAGAGATTCTTAGTATTGTTATAAATATAAATTTCTGCTTATGTTTGAAAATATAAACAGAAAAATTATTATTATAATAACAAAAAATCCGGCTGCTTAAGCGTAATGAACATAATATAACACACTACTATTGTGCGTAACTTTGTTCCATTTGCATTTGCATAATAAATAATAACGCTACTTCAATATTAGTATACTTTGCGCGATACAAGAACAAAGTTTTCCCTCTCCAAGCCTATGGCACAAACAGATGCAAGTTTAATGTCTTCCACGACGTCGCTACGGTCAGCAAATAAATGTCATGTTGTTATACTTAGGTATAATTTAATTTTATTATATTTGGTATCCAGTGAAGCTATTTCGTTGGTCCAATGTATATCTATACTTCTATACTAATATTATAAAAAGGTAAGGTTTGTAGTATTATAGTGGGGTAATATTTGAATCCATTGAACTGATTTTGAAAATGATTTTACTACTTAAAAGCCATGTTATTTGTGAGTGTCATAGTCTGTATTTTATCCCCGTATTTTAATAGGAACGGGAACTACACGGGTGAAATCACGAGCCTCGGCTAGTATATAGCTTGTTAGGCCACGGATCACAAGGTCCAAGCCTTGAGGCTAAAAGCCACAAGGCTTTTATCTGTCAAGAAACTTTTAAACGTTTTATTATAATTATTTTTTTTTATGCGAAACTAAAATTTAAAAATTCAAGCCGTATACAGTTACAGCATCGTCGCTTTTGAAATTGAAAACTTAGGAAGAGATTTATATATCACACTTTTATAAACAACTAAATAATGGACCTAAAAATCCCATATGACTAAGCAGAAAAACATGAGAAGCAATATTTTTATTTCTTATGGAATTTCTTTATTTGCTGACCGTACCCGCTTATGACACATTAGGCAAAGTGATGCGAGTCTCATTTTCAGCGGGCACTTAGTAATCTACGGTCCTAACTTGTAACAAAGTAACAAATGGTTAACAATTTACAATTTAATGTGTTACGTATGTTTTATTTTGGAGTAAGGCAAAACTTTGACACTTTATGCATAAGTTTATGACTTTTTGCCTCATTTTTGAGTAGAGATCAATCATAATAATCATCATCATCATCATCATCATCATCATCATCATCATCATCATCGTTATTATAATTAACCTTTATGAGTTACCCTCAGCTGGGCAACCTCTATAGTTTTACATATATGAAAGAACAATTTTGAGCTTAGACTCGGCACACTATCCAAACGGATTGGTGGGTTTTGTAATCATATTGTACTATTTTTGGTTAATTATTATAAGTATGAAATGCTACCGACAACACAGTTTAACGTAAAACTTTTATTTTTGAAATCTTCTTACACTTCTAAAATAGGCATTTTTAGAATTTATGGTTGGATACTATTTAATAAGTTACGAGCCTATACTGCAGAAAGTGATCCGAATCTAGCTACTTTGTTGAGCGCTCACATGCACAATTTTGTGTTTACATACATTATATATTAATGTATATACTTTATATATTAATACAGATATATATTATATATTAATGAATATACTTAAATAGTTTTAACATTTCCTGAACACACAAGTATTATTTGTTTAGATACCTTTCGTTGTTTACTATGCGATTAAATGAAATTAAGACAATTAGACATCTTTGTTTGCCTCATCAGTTTCGACGCGCTGATGACATATCTAATAGTATAAAAACTTTGACTGTATCTATTAAATGATGTTCATGCGGTTTTAGCAATTAGTGTGTACTAAGCTTGTCCAGGGTTTTGATGAAATTTCAGACAGATCAGTGTTTACCCGTCAGACCTCGTCAGACGTCCCTGTAGAAGTATCATTTAGAGTACCTACCAAATATAGAGTACAGTACCGTACAAAGTACATAGAGTAACATAATATTATTATAGACTTGCTTCATTAATATCGGGATACAAGTAGAACGAAGTTCCTTACTAGTGGATTCAAAACGTAAAAATGTTCGTAACAAAATATCGTATATAGAACATTAAAATACCTTGCAATGATGGTATAACAAGAGATATGCCCTCCCCGGGGCGTCATCTCACTGAGTTGGTACATTAACTTTTATCTTACTCGAGTGCGTTGGGTTCGGAAGGGATAAATGTTTTGACGACCTCTTTGGCTTTGCGGTTAATTTTGGACTACAAACCCGCGATAGCCAGATAAACTTAATATTATGAAAAGTAAAAAATAATAACATGGTTATATACAAAGTATTCGCTAACAGAGAAAATAAGCTGATTTAATTATTTTCAGAACGATCCAGCTTTGCAACCGCATATCGTAGTGGTTTATATATTCTCTTTGATGCGTATTCCTCTGATTGTCAGTTGTCTATGCGAACGTGGGCTGTCAATGTCAAAGTCAATCAATGAATGAGATTTCACTGTCAAATATTCGAGTGAAATGTTCTGTTTATCAAACTGACAATTTTCCTAGGGATTTGACATGGTATATTGTCCTACTTTGACTAAATGTGTCAAGTTAGTGTCTTATCCTTATTAAAATTGACGCCTATCTGTTTGATACTGATAATGTAACGAATTTAATGTCAAAGGAATACGAATTATTGCCCACCCGCAACCAAAGACAGTTAAAAGTAATTTTAGTGATTACAAAAATATAGATTTCTTTGAAAATTGGCCTCATGACTTAATTGTCCTAATTTATGACCATGCTAACATTCTTATAATTTGGGCCTAAATTTGTATAGAGACTGGGTTTCTCCTATTAATGGTTTCTAGCGAAGGGTTGCCACGAAGTTAAGGGTCTGGCGATTGGAGAAATACGGTAGATAAGTAAAAAATCTATATTATAGAGTTTGAACTGTAGTAGTTTTAGAAGGTACGAGTAGAGCAGGTTTTAAGGGTCCCTCAACGGTCAAATACATAGCGAAAAAATGTAAGGAATAATTTCCTAATAGACTTCTGTTAAATTGTCACAAATTTAAACAACTCTGTATTAAATAAAACAAAAAATCTGCTTCCCGCAAAAGGTAGGAGGGCAGAAACACGGGGAAATACGCATTCCGCCCCTAAATCATAGCGGTACAAGGTTAATGGGGTTGAAAACCCAGCCTGCGGCCAGTCACGTAGCTTGGACGAAAATTAAATAAATCCTTACCTTATTATAACTCCAAGATCAAATCTACCAGTTAGTTCTTTCGTCAAAATACACCTTTAGGACATAACGGTACTCGTACTAATTCATTTAGTAACATGTTTTTATATAGTATAGCTTCCCTTAGCCGTGATAGCCCAGTGGATATGTCCCCTGCCTCTGATTCCGGAGGGTGTGGGTTCCAATCCGATCCGGGGCATGCATCTCCAACTTTACAGTTGTGTGCATTTTAAGAAATTAAATATCACGTGTCTCAAACTGTGAGGGAAAAACATCGTGAGGAATCCTGCACACCAGAGAATTTTCTTAATTCTCGGCGTGTGTGAAGTCTGCCAATCCGCATTGGGCCAGCGTGGTGGACTATTGGCCAAACCCGCATTCTGAGAGGAGACTGAAGCTCAGCAGTGAACCGAATATGGGTTGATAATGACGGTGATGAAGATAGCTTCTTAAGGTGTTGGTCAACACTTTTTGCTTTATGACCATTGATTGCAACGACTATTGACTATCATGGTGGTAGTCTAGTGAGCAAGTTTTTTTTTTTTAATTCTTTACAAGTTAGCCCTTGACCACAATCTCACCTGCTGGTAAGTGATGATGCAATCTAAGATGGAAGCGGGCTAATGCAGTCTAAGAGGAGGATGAAAATCCACACCGCTTTCGGTTTCTACACGACATCATACCGGAACGCTAAACCGCTTGGCGGTACGTCTTTGTCGGTAGGGTAACTAGCCACGGCCAAAGCCTCCCACCAGCCAAAAAGGTTGAAGTAACATCGAGATAATCATTCTACCAGCAGAGTATGTTCAACTATAATTTATGTTGGAAGCTTTTCAGTTAGTTGTTCTATCGCAAGGAAAGCAGTTAGTAGAGTATGCTTGCACCTTTTCTAAGCAAGCCCGCTAGCATTCTACATTGTTTCCGGCTTTACATCCTTGCAATGTTATTCTATCTATAAAATGGTACTGTTTACGGGCGATTGCATTCTATTTACTGTAAGATGCTTATCTCGTTGAAGTGTGTCATGTCAGGTGTGACAATATTAAAATAAAAAAATCATTCCTAATTAATTTTGAATACATTATATTTTTGTATATTACAATTTTACCTTTTTTAACCGACTTCAAAAAAGGAGGAGGTTATCAATTTGTCGGAATATTTTTTTTTTATGTATTTTCGTTTAAGGACAACTCTACTGAAGCAACGTGGTGGATCGAAGCTGCATATACCCTCTTCTACAAAGACGGAGGCCTAACCCTGTAGTGGAAAAAAACAAAAACCTTCTTTCAGTCGGGTAAAAAAGGCTAATAATCTATACTAATACCATAAAGGGAAATATTTGATAGTTTGTTTGCATTGAATAGACTCTGAAACTACTGAACCAATAAGAAAAATTCTTTCACTATTGAGAAGCTACACTACCCCCGGATGCTATAGGCACCCCTCAGACCTCATTCGCACGAGAGTTTTTTTACGGAAGTAAAAATACAACAAATATATTACCGAGTATATTATGGCGTATATAGTTTACCTTAATTTAACTTCATACTATTTTTGAACGCATTTTTAACGTCCGTTAAAAAAAAAACTCTCGTGCGAAAGTAGGCTAACCCTACCTACGGGAACAGGAACTAGGAACTAAGGTGAAACCGTAATTGTGAAAATTACGTTTCATAGGTATTGTGAAAAACCCCGATTTAGTAAAAAAAATACTATAACATAACCACAGCACTTACCAAGTGACCCACTTCTACAACGTATTGTCATACTTAGCCGTACAGTAGCTACGTATACTGCGCTCTCGTCATTAACGTCGACGGTAATCGGCACTCCTCCATTCCGAGAGTTAATGGCTCTATTCGACGACGAAAAATGAACACTCAAATGGATCGACCTCCTTCGAATGGCTTCATCGGGATGTCTTTAATGATAACTAGTGAACAGCTGATACAGGCGATTCTGAGGTCACTGAGGGACGATGTATCTTAATCACGGAGTACATACCATGGGACTTTTTTGGGTCCCCTTATCATCATCATTATTAGGCTAATTTGTATGGTCCACCTCATACAATTCTCTCCTGTAGGAAATGTGAATTTCGAATTAGATCCACGAGTCTCTTACAATGCGGATTGATGGGTTTAAGAATCAGTGTCTTTTTTGTACATGTCGGCTAGTGAGTTATTTGATCGGTTAATTGATAATATATGAATCAGGTTTTCATGTAATTGGGATTTAATATTTACTTGGCAACAAGGCAACACGAACTTAGAAGGAGAGCATTAACCGGTTGTAAAAGACGTCTTTAATCCTGCTACTAGCGGTTGCGAGCCCGTGCTTGACTACTTGCCCTGTGATAGATAATCCTGGTTTACATCTGATAGTATTAGCGCTATACTTGATCAATAGTGTAGAAGTGGAGGGTAAAACTGTATTAGTAAGTTAAGCAATCGTTCCAGATCGATAGTGTTACTTTGTGTATCCGCCATCCATGACACTTAAAGCTTAGAATCTGCTCTGAGGCTAGGGTTTCTCCGTTATCAGAAGTAAAATTTAGTCCGTTCCGCCGATATACACATAATAATTCAGCCTATTTTTTATCCCTAACTGTAAGTAACATTTTTATAGGAGAGGTCAAGGTATTGTTTCAGATCTACCACGCTGTTCGCAGGTGATAATTTAAAGGTGATGACTTTGTAACAATTACTATCACATGCTTATAAAAAGTTAGGGGCAGCGACTGAACTTGTTCTCAAGGTACGGATATAACTTACTCTGTGACTTAATTTCTCCGTTTCATTATGTCTATTTTAAAGAAGAAGACGTGATAGCCCAGTGGATATGACCTCTGCCTCCAATTCCGGAGGGTGTGGGTTCGAATCCGGTCCGGGGCATGCTCCTCCAACTTTTCAGTTGTGTGCATTTTAAGAAATTAAATATCACGTGTCTCAAACGGTGAAGGAAAACATCGTGAGGAAACCTGCATACCAGAGAATTTCTACACGCCGATATTAATTATCTGCGTGTGTGAAGTCTGCCAATCCGCATTGGGCCAGCGTGGTGGACTATTGGCCCCCCTCTCATTCCCCCCTCTCATTCTGAGACCCCTCTCATTCTGAGAGGAGACTCGAGCTCAGCAGTGAGCCGTATATGGGTTGATAACGACGACGACGACGATTTTAAAGAAATATTACATTTCGCCTTACAAATAAGATTTCCAACTTATCTACTACTTTGTGAATAATGTAATTTCTTTGGCAATAAACAAGGAATTTTCGCAAGCTTAAATCGAGGGCAATTTTCAATAAATAAATACAGATTTTGTATCAGACGGTTGCTGTGAAAGTCAATATGGCTGCCAACTCTATCGCTCTAGTATTAAAGAGATACTTAGCCAAGCTCAATGGGGATTGTTGAACGGTTTTATGTATGGCGAGCTTTTACTGACAACCTGTCTCGTCACTCGGCGGCTTTAAGCGCTTGATCCAATGTCAAATGGAGGCTGGATAGGTTACTGTGATAAAACTTCGTTTTTATTGAAATGTTTTAAAGGGTTTTCGTTATACAGGCAAAGCAATGTTTATCGAAGGAAATTACATACAATAAACAACTAAGAAGTTCAAAAAAAATCTAAATTGTATGTACCGAACTTCATAAATGGGTATGGTAAGAGAAGGCTGGAATATATTGTTCCAACTATCTTTAACGATTTTCCGGATACGGTAAAGAATCTTCTAAAAGATTCTAATATACTCACAAACGTACATAAGCGGAAACTTAAGAATTATTTTTTGGGACAGCCTGTGTAGCGTCGCAGCACCGGTTCACTCATACTTTTATTTAACTACCCTATAATGATTATTCTTGGTATTTATCCTCTTCTGTTTGTTAATTACTTTTGTTCCTAAATATTGTATTATATAATAATAACCTGTGCACGGTAAAACCAACTGTGGTTTGTGTTGCACTATGGTTAGGCTTAATTTAAATATAAGATAAATAAGATAAATATACTTTATTTGCACACCACAAAGACAAAAACAAGTGAAATAAAAAACAAATTAGGAAGAGATCAGCATACAAAAGGCGGCATAATAAATATGTTTTTTGTTGAATAATAAATAAATAAATAAATAAAATAATCGCGTCTATCTATGTTTTTCAGTGACATCGTAGCTTTTAAACGATTATTGTCATTCTTTCCAAGTTAGCCCTTGACTACAATCTTACCTGATGGTAAGTGATGATGTAATCGAAGATGAATTGAAGAAGCTGGCTAACTTATTAGGAGGAGGTTGAAAATCCACACTTCTTTCGGTTTCTACACGACATCGTTCCGGAACGCTAAATCGCTTGGCCGTACGTCTTTGTCGGTAGGGTGGTAACTAGCCACGGCAGAAGCCTCCCACCAACTGAATACGAATAACGTAGCTTTTTAGTAGTAAAAGAATTTTCGAAATCGAGTAGATCTAGGGATTACCCCCTACATCACCATAAATTCAACCTCTTTGTTATATTAATCCAGACTAGCAGACGGTTACAACTCGATTTCCCCCTTACCCCTTTAAAGTAAGCCTACATATTCCTTTAGTTACAAAAAAAGTTAGCGCGTTTACACAAATTACATTTTATAATCATAATATACTTCGACGGTGTAGCTAGACCTTTTTATCTACTTATATTAGATTGTTGTTAATTGCTACGTCCCAATGCCACCATGCTGGTCACCTCTCGATGTTTTTCCATCACCGTTTGAAAACCAGGGAATTTTCTTAATTCTCTGCGTGTGTGAAGTCTGCCATTCCGCATTGGGCCAGCGTGGTGGACTATTGACCTAACCCCTCTCATTCTAAGAGGAGACTCGAGCTCAGCAGTGAGCCAAATATGGGTTGATAATGATGATGATGATGATGATGAATGCCACCAAGCTCCAATGATAGTCTACCGTAGCTACTCACTGAGGTACCTACCTTTTTACTTACAAAGTAGGCTGATGACCTTTCAGCTTTTAAAATATGAAGAAGAAGGTCTGGAGATACAGTCTCTCACTTTATTTAAGCAATTGTGACATTGTTATTTAACTAGGTATACTTTGTCGCGAATAAACTCACTGACTCAAAAAAGAGAGATAAAACTTTATTTCAATTATTAATGAGACCAGAAAAAACCTCTTAATTGAAATTCTCAATTTAAATTATTACCGCGTCGATTGTCGTTCCATTTTCTGAACAAATTAACCGTTAACTATCAAGAGTTATTATCGTTCAAAGACTTCGCAATTGAGGTATTCATTTCATGGCGTCCCGTTTAAAATGGAGTCGTTATTAATTTTACAAAGAAAATCATTAACATTTTAAGTGTTTTCATATTTCACACCAATGTTATAAGTCTGATTAGGTCAACGGTAGTAGTTTGTGACAATGCTGGTCATAGAAAATACAACTATGCATAATGCAATAATTCTATATTCTCTGCAAATGTCTGTCTGCTGCAAAGCGACATAGCAGTATTTTAGTCTATGGATGCTGGTGATAATTACCTAGCAATAATTATCAATTAAAATGAGAATTATTGCTTAAGATATTTATTAAGAGATTGCGATTCTGACACCTGTCTGTCTTTTTATATATTTTGTTTATTAAACAACTGTTAATAATTTTATCCCAACATTAATACGTATATTTCAAGTTGGTATAATTATAATATATTAATAAAAGTTATTTAAATATCTCATTTGCATTGACATTGATATTATCTCTCTCATTGACATTGACAGGTGTCAGAAACGCAATCTCGGAGCGGCCCGACTTTAATACACGCAATGCTCACCTTTTTTTAAATCTTGCTCACTTTGCATGAGTATCGTGTATGTCCTGCAAAGTTTTCCTCGTGCTAAGAGATGGTTTTTCATTTAATTTTTAGCTTATTTCATCAAATCTATAGTAATATCATAAAGAAGTACTCGTAAAGTTTGTGATGTTGTAGGAAGTAATCTCTGAATCTACTAAAACGATTTTAAAAACTCCTTTTCCAGAAAACCAACTAGTTATTTGTGAGTGTCTTAGGCTATATTTTAACCCGGAATTACGCGGGACATTGACATTACTGTAACTGTAATATTTAACACAAGTTTAAACGCCTATAGGATGGTTACTAACCACGGCTGATGTCAACCACTAGAGTAGACCAAGGCAAATATCGATGAATGTGTTTTGTTAAAATCCTTAATTTACCCGAGCAGAAATTCCAACCCAGGACCTTTTGTCAGTAAACGAAAGAGTTGTATTTTTTGTTAAAAATTCAATTAAACAGAAAATACTAATAGCTATATACGAGTATATTACGTGCAGCTTAAATAGGCCACTACAACACCAAGGCTCATCTTGCAAATGTCACTGCATGTTCTATTACCTTATAAATGCTAAGAAAACGGCTAGAACTGAAAAATAATCTCACTTATATAGTCGTGGGTCCACGGGACCCACCTATTTGACCCACAAAATGGTCTTCTTTTTGTGTCTTACCTGTGATACGTAGCTAAAGCATTCATGTTCAATGAAGATCGATGGCCACTATTCGACCGCGGGCAAGGAAATGTATTCAACGCTATACATTACATTTCGACACCCTTAGGAAGAAATTCAACAGCTAGCAGGCTTTGATAGTTTTGTTAAAATAATATTTTCACAAGCTTTCTTCATGCACCTCCAACTTTTCAGTTGTGTGCATTTTAAGAAATTAAATATCACGTGTCTCAAACGGTGAAGGAAAACATCGTGAGGAAACCAGCATACCTGAGAATGTTCTTAATTCTCTGAGTGTGTGAAGGCTGCCAAATTCGCATTGGGCCAGCGTGGTGGACTATTGGCCTAATCCCTCAAATTATGAGAGGAGACTCGAGCTTAGCAGTGAGCCGAATATGGGTTGATAAAGATGAGATCTTCAACTGTCCTTACATCAAAGGTATTTTTTCATATTTTTAACCGACTTTAAAAAGGAGGAGGTTTTTCAATTCGACTGTATATATTTTTCTACGGTGATAAAATTATAATAGTTCATTCGCCAAACCCTTAGTTTTGTGGCTTTCCTTCGCTAGAGACCCTTAAAATTTAATTTATGGCTGTGTTTTCCGACTGGAACTGAAAGATCTAAATTAGATATTATGCTCGAGTCAATGATCTGGCGGCTTCATTTTTGGCTTGACAGCAAAGACGTTCTGCTAAACGTCTAAGAATTACAAATTCAGAAATTATTTTATTTACTGGTAAAATCATTATTATTTTTATGTACAATACATAAAATTAATAAAAATAAAAGTTTCAATTATAACCACGAGAGTTCTAACTCACGTAAAATCTGACACACTCACTCACCTTTTCGATACTCGAAAACCTTCAACGTTTTCGAATTCTATATAGGTACGAGTACTAAATGTGTTGATTAATTGCCGCTTGATGCTTGACTTGATACAAACAAATGGGACGTATTAATATTAGTTCGAAATTGAACTGGAGTGGAATGAAACAATTAGGTTCCAAGTTCTAGGAGTCCCTTGTGTTTGATCAAACGTTCAATTTATTTCATGATATTATTATTATAAAAGCAGCATTATTTTTTTGAGTTAGATGGATATGGGTGGCCCATTAAATCTTTGCGAACATACAAACATACTACAGAACCTCCTTTTTTACCGTGGTAAAAAGGGACCGCAAAAGTCGTACGCATCGCTTCAAACGGATTTTTGACACGCTTATATTAGCTTCACTTGTAATTAACTATGTATGTAAGAATATCTTGGAATCATAATTTGACCCACTTCCCGGTCTTCGATTAGGATGAAATTTTGCACACGCTCTGAGTTCTGATGACTATAGCTAAGACACGTCATTACAAATCCAATATGGCGGTCTCCCCAAGATGGCGGACTGGTTGTTTGAAATCCACCCCCATGATATGGATATCAAATGAAAGGGTTTGCTGTGAGGAATACGAAAAAAATAGGTGACTTAAATCCAATATGGCGGACGTCCAAAATGGTGGACAGGCTATTTGAAATGCACCCCCATGATATGGGTATCAAGCGTTTTATTTTAGTTATTAAATACTACCTCCAATTAGAAACGTTGTGTTTGGAGTGGGTAAGACAATAGTACAGCGGATGTTGATCAAACCTGTGACCTCTTCTAGGTCCCTCAAGGTGATGAGTCCGGGCCTTCCACCGTAGAGCTATTAAGGTTTGGTTCGTCGTCATCATCATCATTAACAACCCATATTCGGCTCACTGTTGAGCACGAGTCTCCTCTCAAAATGAGATGGGTCAGGCCTACCAAGCTGGTCCAATGCGGATTTGCAGATTTACACGCGTAGAGAACAAAGAAAATTCTCTGGTATGCAGGTTTCCTCACGATGTTTTTGCTTCACCGTTTGATAGTGATATTTAATTTCTTAAAATGTACATAACTGAAAAGTTGGAGGTGCATGGTCGGGAACGGATTCGAACCTACGGTTCCCGAATCAAGGCAGGGGTGATCCGCTGGACTGTAACGATTCTCTCGGCGGCTTAGTTAGTAGCCGTACCTAAACGAATCTAATAAAATAATTAGTCAAATAAAATTAGTCCACGTAAATTTTGGTACAAGTTTTACTATAACTAATTATTCGCCTAAAGCTAAAATGTCCATATGCCGCGAGCACGTTGAATTTAATGCTCTTAACAACCACTCTGATTACAAAGCAAATATAAATAAAGCTAATTAAATTCATACATAATTCGTGTTTCGTAATTGAGCACCTAATTTTATAGAATCTGTCAAAGCAATGCCTCCCGCAACTATTAGGTCAGGAGCGTGTGGTCATTTGATTCAGACATCTTTTTGAATGCTCTGTTTATGTTACCGCGGCATGGTCACGAATATTTTTTTTATTTAAAACACGTGTGTTTTCTTTAATCATAACGGAAATTCTCAGCCAAGAATTATTGTGATTGGTGGTGTCATAGCCCGTTTTTCGGAGAGCACGTTTAGCCGTCAATCCCAGTCATTGACTTTTCAAACTCAATTTTTTTGTAATCTTTGTACATTATGAGTGTTTTATTCTTTGTTAGAGTAAAATAATATATAGATTAAGTAAAAAAACAAAGACGATGTAGAAATAAAGGTAAAAATTTAATATAGAGCGGGTTTTGTGCGATAGTCGGGCAACTATCGCGCGTTCGTATTTCAATATTTTATTGAAAATTACTAGTTGTCTATATTATTTAGTTTTAGTTAATATAGTAGTAAATAGTTTTTCAGTATAGTAATTTTAGTAGCATTAATATTGAGTTGTGGTTGCCTAATTGCCTAGTAATAAGTATAGTAATAAAGTTTTTATTATTATTATTATTGTCCATTAACATCTGATATTGATCGTTACAAGATTTAATGATTTATTAACACTTTAAACTTGACAATCCTCATCAGGGTAGCGTGGCAAGTCTTAGCTCCATAATAATATCTTCTCTTTCTTAAAGAGGAACGATAGAATACGCTGAAAATAATGATTGTGTCATTGGAAGAGTGGCTCCCGAATTAATTGTATATTATTATTTACCACCAGCTCTCTTACTACTTTGGAATGAAAATCATTAATTAGTACAATTTATAAATGGCCATAATTATCTGATAATAATATATTTTACCTTTTTGATGCGCAATATTATGGTTTTTGATTTTCGTTCCCAAGCACCGGATTTTATTTTGTATTCAAAATTCACTGTTACTCAATATTTATTTTTTAATTACCTAGATTTAAATAAATACAAGAAGTGAGTGAGTGAGAAGTGAAATACAAGATAAACTGGTAGTTGTACCCATTTAAATAAAATAGATACTAGTAATATATCGGATTGAATACTGTCGGTATTAAAAACTCAATAGCTCAACGGTAAGAGCGGTCGGACTCATCACCGAGGGGTAGTGGTTCGATCCCCGCCCTGTTGGTCTATTGTCGTACCCACTCCTAATACAGTCTCTCCCGACTAGTTAGAGGGGAATGGGAATATTGGTCAGATTTAAAGGATACGGCAAATATTCTTCTTTCTTTTTTAAAAGGTATAGTTTTGTGCAGTTTCATACAAAGATTTTAGTTTGGTATTTTAATTCAAGATGGACCATTTGCTAGTTTCTTTAAACTATACGAAGGTTTTTCTTCCCACAACTTTTAAACTCAACCGATTTTCATCAAGCATATCTAAGAACACCTCCACATAAATCACCTTTCATACAGAACAAACTAAATTGAAATCGCTTCATCCGTTCGAGAGCTATGGTGCCACAGACAGACAGACACGTCAAACTTATAACACCTCTCTTTTTGCGTCGGCCTTTAAAAAAAAAGAAACATGTAGCGGGCTGATACACTTTTATAATAGAAAATGTAGTAATTTTCAGAACAAATAAAACATTTTCATAGATAATAGCTGCTAAGTCGGTCACGTCCCGAAGTCCCCGTGATACTTAGCTCGAGAATGGCATTCCGTGCAATCAGCTCCGCCGAGAGAAATTGTTCTGTCCTTCATCTGTTGCGATAGTGACGCGAGAAGCAAGGCGTTAAGTAATTGCGAGTTTATTTCTATTCGAGTTATACTTTTTTAATTACCACACAAATCTAGTGAATTGTTTATTGTTTTCTCGCTATAGCAACTTTTTTAAGGGCGCTCGCACACATACAATATTATCGACAATATACTTTTTTTTTTTTTTCTGTCTGAGTAGGTGCCGATAGCTCCCTGCGGAACCACTACGGCGTCACCGGGGGGGTTGGGCGAGCGCAGAAGCATCGCCTGATGTGACCCGAAGGCTGAAGGAAAGATAGAGGACGGAACGGCTCTCTAAGGGCGTCTCCTATGAGACTCGGACCTCGGCTTAGAAGGCCATTCTGGAGGAGGTAACCGTGACCTGAGTGAATCAGTCCGGACGCCCCCAAGATCGTGAGTTAGAAAACCCACGTCCGGGTGACGTTAGATATCGGGGACCTCGTCTTCGCCGGCGAAGACGCTGTGTAGCTTGTGATTGTGTTACCTGGGAAGCATTGTCGGTTGTTATGTCATCGTCTGGATCGTAAAGGACGTTCTTGGGACGCCTCTGCTTGCAGTTAGCGTTGGTTGGGATGGATGGCAGCTCTGTCAAAATAGTTTTGAGAGAGCTGTTTCATGTACTTAGCTATTGTCGGTAAGTCGACAATATACTTACGGTAAGGTTGCCTTCGGTAAAGTCACCGACATAGCTCAATGAGTTGCGAAGCTGAAGTGGCAATGGGCGGGGCACATAGTTCGAAGAGCCGATGGACGTTGGGGTCCCAAAGTGTTGGAATGGCGACCACGCACTAGTAAGCGCAGTGTTGGCCGACCCCCCACCAGGTGGACTGATAACATCAAGCGACTCGCAGGGATTCACTTGATGCAGGTGGCTCAGTATCGTGATGTTTGAAAGTCCCTACAAAAGGCCTATGTCCTGCAGTGGACGTCCATCGGCTGATATGATGATGATGATGAAGGTTGCCTTAACAGCAGTTACAGACTAGCGTTTTACACGCGTATCTAAATGTGTGTAAGCGCATATAACCCCGACGCGTCGACCTCGCACCAGGTGGACTGACGACTTAAAACGAGTCGCAGGGACTCGCTGGCTGAAGGCGTCTCAGGATCGTGATGTTTGCAAGTCCCTACAAAAAGGGCTATGTCCAAATGTGGACGTACGTAACGGCTGTTAAGATGATGATGAAGTGCGTATATCCTTTTGCCAAATGTGTAACTCATACGAGTATTTATGTAGTATGTAGTTAAGTATAATCTGTTATTTTGTTGCATATTATTTATGTATTTAAATTACTTAACTTTGTCTAATTTTTCGTGTGCGTATACCCGAATTGGTGCTTACGTTTTTTTCTCTTCCACAGTGGTTGTCTGGAAGAGATCTTTTGTACATTAGTTTTTAAGTGTTTTTATAAATTATTGTTTATTTTTGTTTTAATGTACAATAAGGTATATTTCTTCTTATTTACGCGCTTATAAACTCTATGGTCCATGACAGACTCACCACTCCGGGTTCAAACGGAGTGCCGGAAACGAATCGCCCGAATAAGCTCGTGTACGGTACGCGAGTATGGTTTTCAAGAAATTTAGCAAAATTAATTTATCTAATAGTAGTAGAACTTAGCTTACAATCACTTTTGAAACATGTAAGTGAGCTTGTTAGCGCGTATACTACCGTATACACATGTAAGGGTATACCATGTATGTAGGTATACCCTATTTAAATTTGGCGCGTTTATTGACTGTCTGTGATCAGTGACGTTGACAGATGATACTATTGTGGTGGTCACACACACATAGATTGTAAATGAAAATGCTACTTAAGCAGTTTCATAAGTATGACGAAGTCTATACGGGCGGTTTGTCGCCAGTCGTTACCTAACCGTTGTAACTGATAGTCAATATAAGTGTTTTATCAGTGGAGCCTACTATTATTTATCACCCATACCCGGGACACGATATACCTTACTCAAACCCAAATATAATAAGTATTCAACTAGTACAAAAGTGGTACAAAACTATATTATATTTGTCAAATATCATCTGTCACTTTTAAGAGGGAAAAAAGCGTGAAGTTTTTCAGTCGTTAGAGGTTATTTCTTTTTATTTCGAAACTATTTAATTACACCAATACAAATAAGGAACATTTAATGTCGTTTTTCTGTTTTCAGGTGAGTTAATGTGTTCATAAATATTGCGTATTAATCTAATCATTGTAATAATACTAAGGAATAAATAATTCTGTTTTCAGAGCAACACATAATTTCATTTGTCTATTATAATACTAGCATCTTATACACATGAAAAAAACGCTAGTCTTAAACCGTTATAAGTGAAACCCCTGTAATCTGAATGTAATATTTCCTCAGGGGTTACACAAACTGTCAATATTCTTGACAATATTAATCAATATTATTGACATGTTATAGTGTGTGTGTGTGGGCCCAACGATGGCCGGATTGATGATATAATTGAGTGGTGATATAAACCTTGCAGCATTACATTCTAGAACACGTATTGGTGCTACACGTGTTACGTCCAGCTATAACCCAGAAGCTGCCATGTAAGAGTTGGCCTATAAGCCTCGCACATGGTATCATCTGCACGAGGCGCAAGATCAGCATCGGCCTACATTGATTGACGTCAACCGCGGTTTGCTCTAAAGTTAAGAGCTAGCGATCATCATTACTTGGTCTATCGTCGATCGGTAGTCATTTAGATATAGGTTAGGTGTAGGTTTTACTTATAGAATGTAATAGATCGATTGCCGATCTTAGTTATAATTTATGAATTCAGATCGATCTCCGATCGCGATTCATTATTTAGTTATAGATAGTTATAATATATTTTTGTAATAATTATTATATTGCAAAATTTCTTATTAAATAATTATAAAATCATACGCATTTGCATTCTTCAACCTCCTAGCTGCCCCAAAACGTAAGTCTTCCTCTCCTAAATATTTTAACAACAACAACAACTTACTTCTACTATGCTGACGTTCCTTCATATTACGTATAACTCGTGCGAATTGACTTGACACCTGGCTCGAAACTCGAACCTCTTCGCGCGAGGGAAGGAGCGCTAGCGTCACAGTTATCACCATTGCACTACCGAAACCGAATAAAAATCTTAGCCTTATACAAAAGCATCCGTACTGTCAACTAACTGGTACTACCTACTGTATTCAAAGCCAAACCGACTTCCTCATAAACTACATAATTAGGTACTTATATAGTGGACGCACAATCAGCGACCAAAAAACGTCCTCACTCAATGAGTGCCAAACACAACTTCTTGGCACTCAATCCAAGTAGTCGCATTTGCAAATTCAACATTAAACTCATCAATCCGTAAAGGTTGAATTTGCTCTGATTTTTGGGATTTATTGGAATATTTTTCTTTACCAATAATTTTAAAACTGTCAAACCGAAATAGGTCAGTTTTAAGTTACATTTTCTACATGATTGTGCGTCCTTTTATTATCAACTAGCTGACGCCGCGCGGTTTTACCCGCGTGGTTCCCGTTCCCCTAAGAAAACGGGGATAATGTTTAGCCTATAGCCTTCCTCGATAAATGGGCTATCTAACATTGAAAGAATTTTTCAAATCGGACCAGTAGTTCCTGAGATTAGCGCGTTCAATCAAACAAACAAACAAACTCTTCAGCTTTATAATATTAGTTAGATAGTAGTTAGATAGAGGTCAATGCTTATATTAGGTAGATTCTTAAAATCAATAGCACTTACGATACCTTGAATTCGGTATAGAATGTGTTATTCCAAATTCAAACATTTCGCGCACCGACGGTCATGTTCTAAACGGCGGCAATTATAAAACAATTAGCGACGTCGCGTGCGAAACAAGCTTGTTGGAGCGGTGCAGTTGAACAAATTTCAGCTAATTTTGGAATTTCGCAAATACTAAACGTTATTTTCAGAAATTGTTTGTTCTGTGTTATTCGTAGAATAGAACGGATGCTAAGCTAATTTTGTTACGAAACATATTTAGGGTTTCGCAGATCAAAAAAAGAATCCCTAAAAGAGCACTTTGTTGTGCGTCTGTGTGTATTATATCTGTCTACCAAGAGATTTTAAATTTTAACCGTTTACTTAGATCTAAATTCCCATGAAGTTGTGAAGAAATGAAATTTCCAAGTTTACATGAAAAAAGATACGGCAGTTTATTTACTAACCAGAACTCATTTACTATTTGCCGTTGTCTTAGAACTATGAAATTTATCAAGTAACATCGTAAGGGAATTAAATTTTAAGATACATAGGGTGCGAAATTCGAGATAAGCTCGGCATAAACTGCACCATTGGAATTCTCTACTATTTATAAAGATCATCGTTGGGCGAGTTCAACTCGCACTTGTTCAGGTTTTTATTTGGTTTCTAATTTAGTTCAGCTTGATACTGCATCATACAATGTGCTACAGTCATTTAATTTCCCAGAATAGATTCACTTTATCGTCTCCTGCAGGTAAGATCGCAGACAAGAAGTTAGTTTTCGTCGAAAAAAAAATCCATGACAAAGTTAATATCTGTCCAAGTAGTCATTCGAAAGGTAAAAGATACTAGTAAGTATAATAATAACCTAAACAATAACTTTATTTGATTATTTTTTATGTTAAGCACCAAAACATTATAATATTAAAAATCTTGCAAATACATGTTTCTTGCTACAATATTTAAAGACCTACAAGGTAAGAGGCATTTATTCATTTTAAGACAGCTTTTGGCCTTTCAGGTATAATTAAAGTCAAGTGCAAGCCTAATTATCTAAAAAATCCTGTAATTAAAAATATTTTCACGATCAAACTCTAGCAAGTCTAAAATGGACGTAGAATTTTTCTTTAAAATCTGATAAAACGAACTGTGATGTTCACAACGTAGGAAACGGAAGCTGAACGATTGACGTCCATTCCACGTAATATCGCTCCATACATCGCAACGCCTTCGGCGGAGATATGAAATTAAAGCTTTATTGACACGTACTATATGACGTCCTAAGCTTATACTGTATCTGACTTCTGTAAGATATTGAAACGTCATTGGTTAACGGATATGCGTCACTGTTGATCATAAATGTAAATACGAGTAGGTGGTAAGTAGCCCTTGACTACAATCTCACCTGATGGTAAGTGATGATGCAGCCTAAGATGGAAGCGGGTTTGTAAGGAGTATGATGAAAATCCACACCCGTTTCAGTTTCTACACGACATCGTAACGGAACGCTAAATCTCTTGGCAGTACGTCTTTGCTGGTAGGGTGGTTAGCCACTGCCAAAGCCTCCCACCAGTTGACCGGCACCAATGAAGCAAACCTCAATCGGCCCAGACGGGGATCAAACCCAAGACCTTTGTCTTGTAAATCCACCGCCCATACCACTGCGCCACGGAGGCTGTCAATATCATTACTTTACCGGTGTAAATGGCTGAGTTTTGTTGTTGGTAACTTGTGGAATACCATCACACTTTCTGCGGTTTCAATCGCAATCAAAAAAATACTTTTAGCTTCAGCCCCCCCCCCCCCCCCACATGCCCCGCGACAAATATCTTTATAGTACCTACATAATGTAGAAAATGTACCTGTTACAGTTTTATTATAAGTTCTAGATATTCTAGATATTATAAGTTCTATTGCCACGGTATGCCACGGTAACGTTTGGTGTTCCAAATGGTATAAGTAAAATCTCAAATTGTAAACTAATGTATAGAATTTGACCAGTTTATTATGGGTACAGATAGATACCGCGGGAATAAAAATAATAATAATATAATCCAACCTATAAATAATGTATTCCATTGGAGAAAGGATTTATATAATCATATAGTCAGTCTATTGTTTTGGACCATTGGACGGCGTCTTGGTTTTCTGAAGAGAAAAGTTAATTTGACAATTTTATTTCATGCAGATGAAGCCGGAGGCCACAACCACTATATGATTGAGGTGAAAATCTAACAAAATAATGCTTTTAGGAAAATTACTAACAATGCTAAGTCTAGACGCAAAAAATATTTATTTATACCAAGACCTATATTTTCTATTATTACGTTTCAGGTAATGGTCCGTCCAAATTGATTTGAGGTTATAATTTAGGTGCGTTATGTAGAGCGGGTAAAAGCTTTTAGTACTGTAATGTGATGGCTTAAATTATTATTATAAAAGTATTAATTTAATAGTGCGTAGCGACATTGTAGCGTCATTTTATAATCTAAGGGTAAGTCGTCACCACCGTCATTATTAATAATTTTTCATCATCATTAACAGTTCAGCTCACTGTTGAGCACGCTTAGGGTAACCACGCTGGTCGAATGTAAATAGGCAGACTTCACACACGTAGAGAATTAGGAAAATTCTCAGGTATGCATGTTTTGAACCAAAGTCATTGACATAGCTCAGCGAGTCGCGAAAGTGGCAATGGGGAGGCCACATGAGCTGATGGACGTTGGGGTCCCAGAGTGCTGGAATGGCTACCCCGCACCGGAATGCGCAGTGTTGGTCAACCTAGGTGGACCGAGGACATCAAGCGGATCGCAGGGAACCGCTGGATACTGGCGGTTCGAGACCGTTATGCTTGGAGGTCTATGCAAGAGGCCTAAGTCTAGCAGTGAACGTCCATCGGCTGATAAAGATGATAATAATGATGATGATGATGATGATGATGATGATGATGATGATGATGATGACGATGACGATGACGATGATGCATATTTTTCCTAGACCTTATGAGACAAGGTGCACAGACAAGCATTTCACAGCCACATTGATGGTTTAAACTGAAGGAGCATAGTTTTTCGAGAAATTGTTTCATTCGACATAGATGAATCAGTCAGTAGAGTCAGACAGTCTTACAGTCAATCACTGACTGACTCAGTCACGATAATTAATTACAAAAACATAATATGACGGCTATTTGTGGGGCAGAGAGAAAATATAATGAAATCCTATAAGATTGAGTAGGTACATTTGACTTTAAAAAAAGTTTTATAATAATCTAAATTTAAAAAAGAAAAAGAATATTATTTACTTTGTTCTCTATTTAAATATTTAAAAATTACAAATTCTTCCTAACTGCCTTCAGAGGTATAAAACCTTTGATCATTTACAAAATGAGCTTTTATTACAGCTTAAGTTATTAAAAAATCCTCCATGAGCTACATGCAACTATTTAATAATCATAAAATTTATACAGTTTTCATGTCAAGTTAAAATAAAAATTTCATTATGAACATCCTTCTACTATAATCATAAAAAGGAGTAACGTAAAAACGTCGCTGATTAGAACATGTCACGAGTTGCCATGACAAGTGACATTCAAAATTATCGATGGCATTTAAGTTTATGGCTCGTAAACCAAGTCAATGAACAAATAAGGCATGGCCTCGAATACCTTTTACTATTATTAACGTGGTATATTTTTACCTCCCAGATTTTCTAGTAGAGTTTTGGTTAAACTATTTTTAAAGTAAGTTCGGTTTAATTAAAAAGTTAATAATTCGGTTATCTATTTTTTGCGCCAATGTCAGAACAACGCCTAGTTCTGACATTTATAGCCCCATAAACTATTCAAGTAAAAATCTCGAAGTCACGGCTTTCCTTCTGGTTGGTGTGATAAACGCATTTTCCAGCGAAAAATAAAGATTAAGTTGTGAGGCTACGAGACCTTTTTATTGATTTACAAGACTTGACATTGATCTCACTTTTAGTAAAATGATGGTGCTGCCTAAGATAAGGGCTCTTATATTGAAGGGCTACAGAGGGAGGCATCACCAGCTTCCCAACTCCGGGCAGAAAATTGATAATTTTTAGAATTTAGAAAAGCACATTACTTTTAGCCTGATCCAGGTCTCGAACCCAGGACCTCATCAAGTACGTTTGTATGTCAATTGCAGATATAAGTTTCTAAGTATTCCATTATACAAATTTAAAAGAAGTAGAGCTTTGAATATAACACACTTCACAAGTGCGTCCGTAAAGTGTTCCAAGCGATTAAACACTTGACCTGCCCCTGTGTATAATAGCCTGTTACACTCTAGGGAGAATTTAGAATATTATGTTAAATTTAATTTAATTTACTATGTTAAAGGGTAAACTAAAAATTAAAAAAATGTTGAGCTTCCCTGTTTAATATTTATCATACTAGCAGACGCATCACGATTTCAACCGCGTAGTTTCCGTTTCCGTGGAAATACGGGGATACAAATAGCTACAAATAACGTGGTTTTCTATTGGTGAAAGAATTTTCAAAATGAGGTTAACACTATACTAGGCAAAAATGACCTCTTTATCATGTCTACGAGTATTAGTATAGACTAACGGACGCCCGCGACGTGTAAAATTCTGTTTTCACAAATCCCGCGGAAACCATGTATTTTTCGGGATAAAAAGTAGCCTATTATGTTGCTTCATAACCTCTTCTATCTTCCAGTGAAAATCCTATTAAAATCGGGTTAACCGTTCCAGAGATTAGCCCGTCAAACAGACAGACAAAAATGTAAAAAAAACTTGATAATGTTTTAGTGTCGTGTAAATTGCTTGAAAAACTCAGCTATTTGAAATTACAGACCGGCACTCAATTTTATTTATTTGTAGCTATTGAGGATTTTAAAAAATAACATTATTTTAGTCTGTTTGAGGAATTACACGATATCAAACGCCTTTAGAATACAGCTCTCCACCATTATGTACAGACGCCGAATCAACAATCGAAGTGTGTTTCTAAAGTTTTCCAAACGATTAAGCAATTCACCATTTAGTATTATAACCTTACAGAGATGTTAAAAAATTATTCATGCATTAAAATTCTAATTCCAAGTCTATTGTGAAATTATTCTATTAAACAAATGTGGAAAATTGACAAAGTTCTGTTCTGACTCTTATAAATGTATGTATGAATGTACGTTTGTATGTAGGAAGGAAGAAACTTATAAATTATACTAAATACTGTAACTTTACTTACTATCTAACTTATAACTAATAAAAACTAAAAAGAAAAAAATACCTTATGGAAACACTAACAAACGCCATCATCAGATCCTGACATGAAAAAAATGGGACCACCCTGGAATTAAACCCTTCAAAACAAAAAAAGAATTATTAAAATCAGTCCATAAATGACGGAATTATCGCTGGACATAGATAAAAAAAAACATACATACAGCCGAACGTAGAACCTCCTCCTTTTTTGAAGTCGTTTAAAAAAAAACGTCAATCTGCTACACAGTAGGTGTGAAAACTAATTGATTTATTAATTGGACTTTAATTAAGTTATAAAAATATAATATCTCCGCAACAAATTCCTTGAAATGTTGTATTACAATTTCCAAAGAATTTTAAATTCCATAGAGTGCCTTTACTTAGACGACAAACCCTGAACGAAATAAATTCTTGTTCAATTCATTAATTAAACAGGAAAACCGAATAAAACCGAGAGTAATTCCACTAGAGGTTGCTCATAGATTTAAATCGCACTAATTATTAACATCTGTTATCGACGTTTTTTCTTCGCTTACCCCTTAATGGACCCGTGTTACGGCGAGGCGGTTCAACCGTTAAATTGAATTTGCTTACCCGCTTCACCCACTATTGGCTATTTTTATTTCATACCAGGGAAATAGTGGAAATAATTCGATTTGGAACATATTTCTGAAATGGAATATCATCTTTGCATCAAGCTATTTTTAATAGCCGCAGGGTTAGAGTCCTCAGACCAATTACTTTCTAATGGACTTGTATCGCGCCTAAACTCATCATGATTCATCATGTCTGTCGTTTTTTAAAGGAGGAGGACGAGGGGAGGACTCACAATTTTTTTATTTAAAAAAAAATATTTGTCTTCTTTTTATAAATATAACCAATATTCCTGTTCCCCTCCAATTAGTCGGGAAAGACTGTATGGAGTGGGTACGACAATAGACTAACGGAGCGGGGAACGAACCACCACCCCTCGATGATGAGTCCGACCGCTCATACCGTTGAGCAATTGAGGCTTAACACTGAAAATATATAACACCAATAAATATATTCTGTGTCCTTACACTAAACACAACTATGCATTTTAAATCGTAAAGCACACACTTGTAATTTTAACACAATGAAACATCGATTCTATAGATGCAGTTTGTATGAACACATTTGATCATGATCATATATTTTTTCAACCTCCAGCGAGGCAGGTCCTATAGATGGTCTGAGCTAGAGACTGACTCTAATAGGACATGAGAATTCGATGATTAGACTGGACTTACAGGATTAGACTTACCACGCTGCTCTGACGCGGGTTGGTGGGCTTTGTATAATAATAATGTTGGATGCAAAATGCCCAAAAAGAGATGGCGCTGATTAAAAGAGGCCTATGTACAGAAGTGGACGCATACTTAATGACTGATGATGATGATGATGATGATGATGATGATGATGATGAAGATGATGATGATGATGATGATGATAATAATGATGATGATGATGGTGATGATGATGACGATGATGATGATGATGATAATGACAATGATTATGACTTGAAGATGTTTAAGTAGATTTATTACTTATTCAAACTATTACTTATTCAAAACACAAGTGTATATTATTGACGACCTCTCTGACGCAGTTACTACTACAGTTTTTTGACGGCCTCCATAGCGCAGTGGTAAGCGCGGTGGATTTACAAGACGGAGGTCCTGGGTTCGATCACCGGCAGGGCCGAATGAGGTTTTCTTCATTGGTCTAGGTCTGGCTGGTGGGAGGCTTCGGCCGTGGCTAGTTACCACCCTACCGACAAAGACGTACGTTCCGGCCGTACGATGTCGTATAGAAACCGAAATGGGTGTGGATTTCATCCTCCTCTTAACAAGTTCAACAAGCCCGCTTCCGTCTTTGATTGCATCGTCACTTACCATCAGGTGAGATTGCAGTCAAGGGCGAACTTGTAAAGAATAAAAAAAAAGTTAGTAGTGCTGTGGCTAAAAACGTAGATTTTAGCTTGTTCGAGGCTTCGACCGCAGCTGATTACTACCATACCGGCAAGCGATTTAGCGTTCCGGTACGATGTCGTGTAGAAACCGAAAGGGGTGTGGATTTTTCATCTTCCACCTAACAAGTTCAATCGATTTCATGTTAGATTGCATCATCACTTACCATCAGGTGAGATTGCAGTCAAGGGCTAACTTGTAAAGAATAAAAAAAAACCATTTGTTATAACTGTAAAATAAATTATGTCGTCGTACAAGGTTCCACAAACAATCGATTGTGTAAACATGCGAAATCATAAAACAGAGAGAAAAGAAAGGAACAGCACATAAAAACGTAGATTATTACGTGCGCTACAAAAAAAGACGGAATACCGAAAAACTTCCGATCGGAAAACGTAAATCTCGAATGTCTTAAATTCGAATAGTTTACGAGGCAGTAAAATCGAGGGTCGGGTATAAAAGGCGTGCTTCCTGCGTCGCCGCAACTCTGCAGCAGGCACAATTAGCTAGTTACTTTGCATAAAACACACCAGTGTGCTCGTGTGTGGTTCAAATACAAGAAAATAGCGATTTTAATCATATGTCAGGTCTTCTCAGGTCAAGGGCCTTAGCCAAGTGCCACGTCGGTTCTTTTTTTACAAACGCTAAATCTTGTACAACTCGATCACGTGACCTGTCGATAGTGAATGTCATTCGTATACATTTTTTAATTTTTGAAGCGTTAGCGTTTGTAGAAAGAGAAACGACGTGCAACTTGTCTAAGGCTCCAGCCGGGCTAGCATGGGCAAGGGATAAAATTTTTATCCACCCATTATATCCACTGACTAAGGATATAAATCCACCCGTCATAGCATGGCCACAAGGGAAAGACAAATTAATCCCCGATTGACATTACGCGTGGAGATCTTTTCCTCGACTATGGCATATGGAGTGGATAAAATGATATACTTTGGGACTTTTGACATTTAAACGCGATAAATTTATCCCTGTGAAGTTGATGTGGGGATAAAACTTTACTTAAAAAAACAATTATGTCTCGCATGTTTTGGTCTTTAACAATTGCTTCGCAATATGGGGTAGGGTAGGGGTAAGGTAGGGGTGGGGTAGGGGTGGGGTAGGGGTGGGGGTGGGGTAGGGGTGGGGTAGGGGTGGGGTAGGAGGGTGGGGGGAGGGTGGGGGGTGGGGGAGGGTTGGTGTAGGGGTGGGGGAGGGGTGGGGTAGGGGTGATGTAGGGGGGAGGGTGGGGGTGGGGGGGTTGGTGTAGGGGTGGGGGAGGGGGAGGATTAGGGGTGGGGTGGGGGGGGGGGGGTAGGGGGAGGGGGAGGGGGGTTAGGGGCGGGGTAGGGGGGTAGGGTAGGGGTAGGGTAGGGGTAGGGTAGGGGTAGGGTAGGGGTAGGGGTAGGGTAGGGGTAGGGTAGGGGTAGGGTAGGGGTAGGGTAGGGGTAGGGTAGGGGTAGGGTAGGGGTAGGGTAGGGGTAGGGTAGGGGTAGGGTAGGGGTAGGGTAGGGGTAGGGTAGGGGTAGGGTAGGGGTAGGGTAGGGGTAGGGTAGGGGTAGGGTAGGGGTAGGGTAGGGGTAGGGTAGGGGTAGGGTAGGGGTAGGGTAGGGGTAGGGTAGGGGTAGGGTAGGGGTAGGGTAGGGGTAGGGTAGGGGTAGGGTAGGGGTAGGGTAGGGGTAGGGTAGGGGTAGGGTAGGGGTAGGGTAGGGGTAGGGTAGGGGTAGGGTAGGGGTAGGGTAGGGGTAGGGTAGGGGTAGGGTAGGTAGGGTAGGGGTAGGGGTAGAGGTAAAGAAGGGTAGAGTAGGGAGAGAACAAGTGCACTTATGTCAAAACGAAGCTTGACCGGGTCCGCTTGTATGATAGATACTATAGATACCTACTACAAACCACCGCAAAAAACAATCACCAAACAAAACAATGCCAACAGAAAACAGATAAATAATATGCACAAAAAACCAAATATTATCAAATTTACGTTTATTTCGGACTATTAATATACCTAATGCCAATTTATAAGATATATCCAAATGGGTTGACAAGTCTTTCCCTCCGTTTATCCACCGGGGATATTATATCCACCGACGTGCCCATGCGCGGTGAGTGGATAAAACGAGTGTGGGGGATAAACGTTTTATCCTCTCCCCGTGGATAAATTTCTCCCTTGCCCGTGCTAGCCCTGCAGGTTCCCTGGGAAATGTCGTGGACTTTAATGTGGGATGCTACTTGCGTTAACACAAGATCGAGAGTTAAGTACTCGTACATGTCTGTTAACTTTTGCTAAGGAGACTCTTGACTACTCTTGAGTCATAATATAGCATAGACGGAAAAATGTTTGTCCGAGTTATCTCAATGCAGTTAATTGTCTTGTGAGGTTTACTGGTTAACTTAACAAACGGGGAGTTCATTCGTGGGTTTACTGATTGACTTGCAGTATTTAACCGTGGAGACCGAGTGGACAACGAGTGACAAGATAGTTCTAATTGCAAGTGTCCAACAAGCTACGCTCTTAAAAAAATCGATTGTCTGTAAAGACGGTTTACTAACGATAGTTGAACGTGACAACGTCAGAAAATACTGATGGAATGGTTGCATTTTTCAAAAGAAAATTTCAAATAACGTATTTAAAATAATAAATAAATAAAATACTGTTCGTTTTCCTAAAATACTGTTTAATAATCTTCATAGACCAGATTATATTTCATTACTTGTAAAAAAAGTTGGCAACCCTAGAGCGAGGGAACGACGCATGATGTCATCTTTTTTCGAGTGTGCAGACTATAGAATTATAAGACGTTGTCACGTTAAAATTAATAAAATAAAACGCTTACTGTTATGTTATTGGGCCAAACATTTACGAGTACCTACTGATCCACGTTGATTGTAGAACCCTCGCCGTCACGCAATTCCCTACACCGTGTTAGCAAATGTAGGGCTATCTACAAACAGATATTACCACAGTAACATGTAGCCAAATATCGAATGTTCCGGTTATGATATTTTTATGCCTAGATAGTCCGGTGGTTATCCTACGCGGCGTCCTACGTGGTTATGCTTGGATTATGACGTTAGAGCTCTAAAAAAATCTCTGAGCCCGCCATGCCTCGAAAATTAGAGACGTTAAGAGTGAAACATTATCACCCTAAGCGTAGGCATCCACATATCGTACGTTTCGATACGTACGATGCGGATATATAAATAAATATCCGCATCGTACGTATCGGACGCACCGCATCAAACGGATTTTTAATTTTAGAGTAGATAATTGGCATATATCCTTTACGTTGGCACACAGTGTAGCCTGGCATCTTTGGAACAAATTTATAAGATTACTATTAAGTTAATTTTCCGTTAGTAGCTTTATCTTGATGAGATGCTCTACTTTTTTATTCACGAAAATTCTTTTTTTGATTTTGGTTGCTAACTGGGTTACCCGGTTACAAAAAATTCTGAGCGTTCGAACGAGCAATGTATCACGCAATTTGTAGAACATTGTGGTTGTTAAGTTGTGTAACTGTAAAAAAATACAGCTGGTTAGTAACAACTTTTAGTATTGATACAAGTTGAGAGGAGGGTAGTTTACAAAAAGTTGTTACTAACCAAATGTTTTTCTTACTGTTGCTTACTTTCTATACAAAGAATACTACAATCCGTTTGAAGCGATGCGTCCTATACGTATAATGCGGATGAGTCGTCTGCCATTAGGCGCCAATCCGCAATAGGTTAGCGTGGTGGGTTTCGTTATTACTGTATTCAACTGTATTTAGCTTTTTAAACATTCTCATTGTTTAAATAGTTTAAGGGTCGATAGAGAAGAATGATACCAAGAACATTCGATTGAATGGTTTAACCAGAGTGCCGTAATTCGGACCAAGGGAAGGAAAACGTCGATAACAGCTGTTAATTAATGATGTTAATTTATTGGTGACCACTCGTTTCATATAACCAAAGGGTTTGAGTTTTTTTTTTAATTATTATTGATCTATGTGATTTTAAATTAGTGTGAATATTTTGAAAACCTTATTTTGTTGGTTTGCTTCGGACTTGTGAGGAAGAGTGGTCCTGTATCTACTACTTACGATCTGTGTATAGATAGCGAAAAATCTGTGTATAGATAGCAAATCGTTTGTTAATTGAGTTGACCTGACAAATGTTGTGAATCATAACCTTTGTTCGACATTAGATTTCTTATTTTTGTAATAATTTCTGAGTCTGTTAAAAATTGAAATCGTTTCATCAGTTTGGGAGCATGGAAAGCATTAATGCGGTCTAAGTTGGAGCGCGTTTACCTAGAAGATTAGTAAAATCTCAGACACAATAATACTTTTCCCAGTTTCAACATACTAAGCTCATCTTATCTCATCATCAATCTCAGCACATCATCATATTAAAATCTCCAAGACTACTAAATTATTGAACTAGAAACTTTATTATTTTTCGATCGGTATAAAATACGAGTATTCTGAATTTGTACCACACCAATAATTTCGATGTCAAATAATGCTTAATAGTATAAACTTTCATAATACACCGCAAATTATAGATTGGACTGATTAATATCCCATTTATTACTACGTCTAATATACTAATGGATAACCGTTTTTCAATATTCCGCCATTGATATAACAAAACCAAGATAATAACCAACTTATTTCCTCGTCCATTTTTTTTTTTGTTATAATGTTTTTTTTTTTTTTTATGTTATTAACCTTATTCAATAAAGTATAGATTTTTGAAATGCTTTAAGCATTTTGATTCCGGTTCATTTAAGTTTAATGTTTAACTTATTTTGTGAATCCAAATTTAAATCGTAACGCTGCTATTCGAAACATTGCAATCAATTTATCGTTAACAAAGTAGGTGCAACGTTAATAATTAATTTAAATTAAATTTTGCTGTAAAAGTTCGGTTATTTTCCAAATTGTTTTGATAATGACGTTTTTATCAATCACGAGTAACTTAATTAAAATTTTAGACAGAGTTGTTGTAGCCAATCGTTATCGACATATTGAAATTCTAGCCATGCTAACCTAGTCAACGTAGTTTGTTTAAAAGTTATTATTTTAGTTATCCTTACGCCCTTAAATATATTTTTTTTTAACCTTTTTTGGTTATATTTTTATTCGTATTAAGTCAAAAATTAATTGAACGAATTTACATCGTTTAATATAGTTGTATTTTTAAGATATTAGGTAGTATTTAAAGTAACGTAAATGTTTGATGCCTCACAAATGACTTAATTTCAGTTTGATTTACAATGCGTTGCATTATCAAGCTTATGATTCAGAACCGCGTGGGCGTTTGAAACTAGTCGAGAACTTAAGTTATAAAATAAAATAACATCTAAGTACTCCAGCATATCTGAGGTATTTATACACCGACGTTATAATAATATATCAGTGATTAATTAAACAAATTACAGTCGTCAGGCACTTGGGTCAGCCATATCGGTGGATTTCCATATTTTTCCGTTTTTCCACGCATATTAATTACACACAGTTAACGTGCGCCGGCGGTGGCGCATTAGCTTAATTCGATAGCGGATACCGTTTCGATTTTATTAATTTTTCCCGCTCCCAAGGGACAAGGAGCTATAGATACTAGATGTGCCATTGTATTCGTAAATGTAACAAGGCTATCATTAGGGTCAGGCCTCTCTTGTTATAGGAGAGGGGATTAGGCTCCAATGCGGCATAGGCTGTTTGATTTTATAACGATCACTATCAGATGGTAATGATAATACAAGAAACCGACAGCACGTGCTCTTCGAGGCATAGGGTATAACACCACAAACTTTTCAACTTCAAGAAGAAAAGCTCCGTCTTTCATAGCCTAATAGAATAATGTTTAGTTCGTTCTATAACTATCAGATGGTAATGATAATGCTTAGAATCAACAGCTTAACGTGCTCTCCGAGGCATGAATATACTACACCACTAATTCCCCCACTCCGGGCTGAGAAGAAAGAAAAGCCCAATATTGAGGTCAGGTCGATCGTGACTCGATAGTGATCATTAATTAATTTCATCATCACCCTGAGCCCGTCAATCCACATAGTATAGCTTGGCAACTTCGTTCGTAACACTCCCGATGGTCCGCGCGGGCCCAGGGGCGCGTAGCGATGAATGAAAAACCCATGACTGATGCACCTCACTTTTCCGCACGCACAATTTCACACCCCCGTCGCCCGCATATCATAGGAGTGTCATCAACAAACTTGCAAACCTATAGTAACATTAGTGGCTGTGGGTTGGATTTCCACAGTTGGAAAATATACGCTTACTATGCGCTTACTTTGGGGCTAAGTAGTGCAATGTTTAAGTATATTTATTTGAGTATATATTTATTTATGGTGTTTAAGTTCTCTCTCTCTCTATAATGAGTAAGGTCTGGCTTAGTTTTTTTACTGGACGGTAAAAAAAATCTGATAATGATGAATTAAACTGGAGCTTAAAATATTTTGGTTTCATTTCATCGGGCAAGATAAAAACGTTGTCATGTATAGTAAAACAATACAACTGAACGCATGGGATGTTACATTACGGATTCCCATTGTATAAAGTCGCGGCACAGTATCGGCGCGTCACAAATATGGCCCACGTGTGTTTTATTGGCGGGTACAGGTTCTGCTGACACGTCAACGCACCTGAGAGGTGTATTTGTAATTCGGTGTTTTAGAGATCCTTGAGGAATTGACGTGGCCCTTTTTTTTCATAGAGATAGGGAATAATAGATTTCTTTTGCTATTCTCCGCAAAAATATCTTTCAAAACTTGGGGATTTTATATATCAAAATTATTGAAAGATGAAAAAGATGTTAATAAATGAAGGATCAATAAATAAGTATTAAAGAGATACAGTCAAATAGCAATTGATTTATATTCATAGGCGACATCAAAACCCTTTACAGAAGGCCGCATAAATATCCCATTGATAGAGCCTATCTGAAACTAATCTAATCGCATCTGTAATTGGTTTTCGGAGTGCCACTTTGAAATTTAATTGTGAAGCCGCGGGTTTAGATTGCTCACGTAATGAAATTTAACCGGCTTCTTCCTTGTACTATTCGTAAATCTTTTAAGAGAACTTTTTTCTTGACTTAGTCTCTATTTGGCCGTGGCTGGCTACTAGTGCTAGCCACCTATGGATATACTCACACCCCTGCAGCGCTGTTCCGACAAAAGTCATCGTGTGCTGGTCGCGATGTGCATGACATAACTACAAAGACCTGGTGCAGCAATATAACCTAATTATAATGAAGCCGTTTTGAGCATCGTTAGTACTCCGAGTACAAATAAATCATAAATAGGTATATGTTTCTTTATGCTTTCGGTCTACGGAACCCTAAACATAAAATCAACTCATTCTACCGTCCAGTTATTTTGCCTAAAAATATGTTTGAGGATCGGCAATATTTGTTTTTTTTTACATAATATTGTAGGACTTATGGAGTACGACGTACGTGCCTCCCATCAACCTGCTATATTGTAGAGTGGTGGATATAAGCTTTACGGATAGCCTATAGACTGGTTATTTAGTTTAGTAGATTTCTATTACTGGTATGTTTGTGTATAAGTAAAAACAATTAATTATTTATTATCCGAGTAGTTACTCAGTTATGGGAAACTTATGCCGCATTTATTTAAAAATAATAATCGTAAGTATTTTCTAAGTAGGTGTGAGGAAAATGTCGGTTTTCTAAGTACTTAATGATTTATAAGGTTTGTTGGCTCGTGTGAAAAACGGTGAAAATTTGCATACTCAGGTATGTTTTAAGTACAATGTTGCACGAAACTGAGTTACCTAGATGAAAAAGCGTTTTAGAGGGTTTTAGTCAGTAAGAGCATTATATAGCCTTCACGAGATATCCATACAGATTTCGTTGCACAGTAAATACAGTGTGAGAATTTTTGTAATGAATATAGCAGAATACATAGAATTCATCACGTCATGAATGTCGTGCTTACACAACGTATATAAAACTATTTAGAAATGAGCCGAATATAATATTGTATTCTTCAATTACTTCACATTGGCGGAGATCCTTTCCCTAAAGGTACAAGCTACTTCAGTAGTTCAGTAGACTAATTTTAGTGTTGATAAAAAATAAATGCTGAAAATGAATTTTAATTGTAAAACATTAAAAGGCAAATTTTTAATGATTTAATTATATGCCGGTTTTGTCGTATGTCAGTAATGTCTACTGTGACCAACTACGCAAACAAGTAAAGCCGTAGTACCTCCATATAAAAATAATTAAATTATAACACTTTTTCACCGCACTGTACCGCTGAAAATGTCGCCACTGCCTGTAATGTACGTCAATTATTTCTTGTGTACTCAAAATTACACATTTCTCTCCACTTACCGCAAATGAAGTGATTTTGCGTGTTATGATAACGGCGTATTCGAATGAGTTGGAGTATACAACTTGCATGCAATCTTCAACCTTAATTTTAAATACTTAGAGTATGTAACTTAATAGCAACGACATAATGTAGATGAAATAGTAGAATTCTGACGAGTGGTCGAAAAGAAATGCATATTTTTGTTGCAACTACATTCTTTATAATGTATAGGCACTTTGCAATGAAAAAATGCATTTAGATTGACCAAATGGTAATTTTATACTGCTTGCATGACTGCATTTAATACGCAAGTATCAAGAAACTTTTCAAATAAGTAAAAAAATATTTAGCACTTTTAATGGAAAAAATTAAATCAGACAAATCTCTCTGTCGATAAGATTTTATATAAATTATTATTCCGAGGCTTCCGTCGTGGCCTATCCCACAAGGATGTTCTCTTAAGCAATTTAGAGTTCCGGTACGAAACCAGTCAAGAATCTTAATTTAGCTTGCCTCTAAGCCTGTCTTGCCTCCTTCCAAATAAGAGCGCTGCTATAACTTCTAGTCGTCATCAGCACGGTTGTTCTCTAACGATGATTTGTATATCTCGCAAGTGCGAGTTTCGAACTCACCGCTATCTTTCACATTCTTAAATATCGTGTTAGACAAAGATAGATAGAACGAGTTAGCGAGTTATAAAAATATTGTTAAAGAATAGTCTAGTACGTCATCAGGCCTTTAAAAAAAATATCACTAAGTATAGTAGGTACTAAAATAGCAAATAATAGACTCAGAGTTAGAGAGAGTAGCACGTTTCACATTTCAGTATGTCTGTGCAATTAAATACGGTACCAGTGGATGCTAGCAGCGACGGTTGTAGAACAAAACCTAGTAAATACAATTGGACTAATTTATTATCGGAATGGTAAATCAGTGGTTTATTTACTCGGTTTTGATCATGAAGTCCAGTAGATTAAGTTAAGCTAGGAATTGAATATAAGATTTCCTTACCTTGCTTTTTTATTAATAGTTGTAGGTACTTTTACGTTTACTGCTTTAATAGGTACTACACTACTCCACCGAAAGCAGGCGACTCAAAATCGGTTGTTTGGCAGTCTTTAAAGGAAGCATAATTATGTCCAGCTGTAGACTCCATCGAGTGGCAGATGATAGTGCTCCAGGTATGGAGATGTAGCCCCATGGAGGCTCTATTAAGGTATTACGAATTTAAATATATTTGGAAAAATCATACAAAATTACTAAGTTTGTTCAGTATAAATTATTTTATTTTATAAGCCGATGAACAATCTGATTTGAAATGAATAAACTATAAAATTAGCAACAGCATACAAGGAACTGACATCATATTACATGCGGCTTTGTGGCCGTTTACGTGTGTCTCATGTGCTTGTTAATTTTACCAATAACCTTATGTACTATAGGATAAGAGGTACTTCTTCTTCTTCTTTAGTTTAATGGCTTTTAGTAATGCCATGGTAGCACAATTTACTTTGCCAATGTGGAGGCAGTACTATCTCAGACGAACTCTGTCACAGAAAATACTACTAAATAAAAATGCCTCTTACTATGTTATCTCGTACTACAGTAGGATAGGATTAGCAGCAATTAAGAAACCGTTAAATAACCTAGCTAGCTATTACACGGAAGGCAAAATAGAATTGCCAGAGCTATTTTCACCGAGCAGAGACGGCGCACTTGATTATATTTTATAGCTGTGTTCCTGTAGATACTCCGACTAAAACTAGAATGGAACAATTTCATAGAATTGTTTAATTAAAGCAAACTATTCCAAAAGCTTAGTAGTCTCGGTGAGCTTTCGAAATTCAAGCTTATTCTATTAATTCTGTGCTTAATCTTTATAAGTTCAGTTGTTTTCTACATTTTCACGGTAACAGATAAATGATTTAAAAGCTATTGATTTGACATCAGAATCTTAGGGCTGATTAATCAAAATCAAAGGAATCACCGTGTGTAAAGAATGTAAGTATACATGTAGTTCAAATCTATTTCATGTAATATGTGTATTGATGAAGATATTCCTTTTACGGAAGACTGTTTAGCTTTGTGGCAGTAAAGTGTCAGAACAAGCGCGATTTTGTATGTAAACTAAAACACACAGAAGATTGGAATCTGTTAATAATATTTAACCATTATTTCAATCTCGGCCCAATCACTGGATCTGGACGATCTGGCACAGTGATACTTATTAATTACTAAGTAAGTAGCATACTTACGAGTTACTATAGTACAAAGGTGCTGGAATGGCTACCCCCTATTAGGTGGACCGACGACATCCTGTGGGTTACAGGGAGCAGCTGGATGCTCGAGATCGTGCTGTTTATCTATACTAATATTATAAAGAAGAGATATTGGTTGGTTGTTTTTTTGTTTGCATTGAACAGGCTCTGAAACTACTGAACCGATTTGAAAAATTCTTTCAGTGTTCTGAAGTTACACTATCCCCAAGTGCTATAGGCTATATTTTATCCCCATATTCTTACGGGAACGGGAATGACGTCTGCGTCTGTATAGTTTATAAAAAGGCCTATGTCCAGTAGTGTACGGCCACAGGCTGATAATGTTAATGATGATGATCTGTACTAATATTATAAAGTTGAAGAGTTTGCTTGATTGAACGCGTTAATCTCAGGAACTACTGCTCCGATTTGAAAAATTCTTTCAGTGTTAGATAGCCCACTTGTCGAGGAAGGTTTTAAGCTATATATATTATTCCTACGCGAACGGGAACCACGCGGGTGAAACTGTGCGGCTAGCTAGTAATAATATAAAAATACAAACAAAACAATCACATTAACAAGTACAATGTTAAGGAACATACACGTAGTTACAATCTCGAAGTACAAATAGCTATAAATCTCGTGAACAAAGATTAATAGACTTACACTTGTACGAAGCGGTGAAAATTATTGTGTTTATCCATAATGATGTTTAATTTGCATAACTAATTTGTTTTTAATTACGCCCTAGCGTTCCGCTGCGGGCCTAATTAAGGCGCTGTAAAACAAAATTGTGTGACAAGTTGACAGTGACGTCACAAAGTTGGTCATTAATAAACGTCAGGACTTTCGATAACATTATGTACAGGGCTCTACGATTTCGTCTTTTGTAACTTACGTAGTCTATATTAATATTATTCGCGACTTCGTCCGCCCTTAGACCTTCTTAATCCGGCCTTCTCGCAAAATCCGTTCTTAGTGGACCTCTACTATCTATAAACTACCTGCCTGCCAAATTTCATCTTTGTACATGTTGATTTCGTGATGAATGTCCTTTCGCATATTAAGAGTAAGAGGGTAAAAAAAAAAGAGTAAGAGGGTAAAAAAAAAAGAGTAAGAGGGTAAAAAAAAACCGTGACAGCCCAGTGGATATGACCTTTGCCTCCGATTCCGGAGGGCGTGGGTTCGAATCCGGTCCGGGGCCTCCAACTTTTCAGTTGTTTCAGTTGTCAACATGTTTCATGTGCATTTTAAGAAATTAAATATCACGTGTCTCACTCGGTGAAGGAAAACATCATTAGGAAACCTGCATACCAGAGAATTATCTTAATTCTCTGCGTGTGTGAAGTCTGCCAATCCGCATTGGGCCAGCGTGGTGGACTATTGGCCTTACCCCTCTCATTCTGAGAAGACTCGAGCTCAGCAACGAGCCGAATGGGTTGATGACGACGAAGAGGGTCTCTCTTTGTATCTCTGGATGTACTGAATCGATTTTGAAAATTCTTTTACCACTAGAAAGCTACATTATTTGTGAGTGTCATGAGATTATATAAATATTAGATAGTAGAACTGATATATGCGTGTTTATAATTATTTTACGAGAGTTAAGATTTAGGTATACCACAGGGAACTCACAGAGAAATTGTCCCCGGCGTCAGTATTTGCGTTTATAGTGGAGTCCATCAATATTGGCCGACTGTCAGCATTGCAAATTGGCCGAGCCAACAAGATACGCCAGCATTGACTAAGCAAAACCGCCGGGCGCCTGTATTGCATAACTTATGGTATACTAGGCCGGATTGTACTGGAGCAGAAATGGTTACAATCTGTGTGTGTCTATAATATTTACGTATAGGTATAGATCCCTCCAACTTTTCAGTTGTGTGCATTTTAAGAAATTAAATATCACGTGTCTCATACGGTGAAGGAAAACATCGTGAGGAAACCTGCATACCAGGCTTAACCCCTCTCATTCTGAGAGAAAACTCGAGCTTAGCAGTGAGCCGAATATGGGTTGATAACAATAGATCCCGGCGAGCAAGTTGAACCAAAAACGGTCATCTGCGCAGGTATAAATTATAAACCAAAGTGTTTAACGCATGATCCGATTGCCCTGCTAGTCTATTTTCTATTTTGGTCTTTATTGTCAACCTATTAATATAAACGACATATCAATTGACAAAATGTCATCTACATACTATTATACAAAATACAAATGTCATCCGGTGCTTGCTGGTGTACTTACCTATGTGGTAGGTGCATTTGCTGAAGAGCTTTTAACCTCCACAACATTAGGCCATTATTGCAGGCTCTTGTTAAATTAACCCGTCAAATTTTATAGTTATATCAGTTAAATTGAAACTAAATAATAGAATTCTCTAAAAAGATTATAGAATTTAATAATCAGGAACGCAATCTACATACATCAAAACCGGAGCGACAAATTCTATTTTCGAGTTCCTTATTTAATAGTTTCTTAATTACTGCTAATCTCGCTGCAGCGTATCCACCTTGTAATTCCTTCTATTTAACCCTGTGACAGACTGAAATGCAATTCACGGTAAATTAGAACACTGCAAGCAAATTTGCGCATATTTTTGTATAAAACCCATTTGTGAATAGAGCCGCTTTTCCCTTGCATCTGGAAAACATTTTGTCTAATTGGTCTGCAGTTTTATTTATTTTAAGGTGCACTTTCGCTGATCAAAGGTCTTTCTGGGATTGCGCTTTGCTGTCTTACGCCTTTTGAGTTGAGTGTTTCGGATTATACTAAGTCTTTCGACAAACGATTTTATTACAGTCCGCTAATTAAAAGCGTGTTTTAATTCTCCTACAGGGCTACAGCTTTACCTTTGCTGAGAAATTCTCTATTTTATAAAATAGCTAGATACAGAAACTTGAACATTTTTAAAAAGAATTTTCCGCTTTCCAACACAGATTAATCAATAATAAGCAGATAGAGCGTACGGAACACGATGGTGTCGTCACCCCGCCAAATACAAAATTCAGAAACGAATACATTTCGAGTCAGTACGACACGAAGCGTCGCATCAGTAACTTTCAATATTATACAAGAAAAATGTCGTCCTATGTTTTTAAATATTTTAAAAACTGTTGATTTTAAAAACAAAAACTAAAGAAATACAACGGAGTATTTTCTATTGGTTTATTGAATTCTTTTATTAATTTACGTAATTGTTGTTAGTGTTAAATTTTGAAATACAAATTATGAAAAAAATTTGTTTATGCGGATGTCAAGGAGACGCGTGACGTTTGTTTTTTATGGGTTACACCGCCTGCGCCTGCTGCTTGTAAAGACTCACTCTGTATCGTATTTACTCTGTGCTTTCTAAATAAAAAGTCATAAATATAAAAATGTGTGTAATACTTAATGGAACATTTTTTTTTTGGGAATCAAAATATATTTTGTGCATTGCTATGTTGTGTACCGTAAAAACACCTGAATCAATGAGTTAAAGATCACACTGAAGAGTAAAAGCGACTGTTTGTTCACTTATCCTCAAAAGTAGCAAATACTTAAGGGCGGAATTAAAAGTAATTTTCCACAAAAAATATCAGACGAAGTCGCATCTTCTGTCACTTGCTTTCATCTTCTATCACTTGTTTTCGTCTTCTATCGCTTATTTTTACCTTCTTCAACTGTGAGCTTTCTAATAAGGCCCATAGATAACAACTAGATATGTCTCAGCTCCATCATGAACTTCTAAAAGTTTTAGTCTTCAGGTATGTGCTAAGGAATTTTAAACGAAATGTTTATGATTAGAGGCACGGATGTAAAAAGAAGCGCTTAGCTTTAGATAGATAGATAGATATATATACTTTATTTGCACACCAAAAAGACAAATACAAGTAAAATAAAAACATATTAAGAAGAGGTCAGCATACAAAAGGTGGCCTTATCGCTAAGTAGCGATTTCTTCCATGAAACCTTCGGTTTAGGAAAACTTAAGGACATCAGCATGTAGCGTAAAACAAAATAACCATAGTATTAGTAATACACATACGTCATACAAATAAATTACATCCTAATACGTAAACAATATTACACAAATACCTACAAAATGCTTTAGGGTTTTACATCTGTTATTATATGAACAAAAGTCTTACGGAATAAGAACAACTAGCCGGCATATTTTCTCAAATCTCGGAAGATATGCCATTATTTTAATAAAGAATTGCCAAGCCGCAGTGAAAACAACAAGAAAATTACTCGGCCCACTCCACATAGTAATCCTTTACCGCGATTTAGAAATTTAAATGAAGGGACCGACCCGCCATTTTAATATTTCACCGTAGCGTGTGTGAGTGAATTAATTATGTAAATTAGTTTTGTGGGACATTGAAAATTAGGGAATATTAGATGATGGTGTGAATTGTACCCGTGGGTCTAATTACAGCATGTAAATGCGACTAGTTGCAATGTAGTTATATTGTTCATTATTATTTATTAGATACTAGTTGACCCGACTGACGTCCTCTTTGATCATAGCGTAGTAGGCATAAAATTATTCGTGAATTTATAATATTTGTTATTAAAAAAGTATTATGGGACTACCTGGACAATCTCAATAGTTTTCGACCTAACTAGATACATGAATTTTTATCTTAAAATTCATTTTTATTTTCTACACATATTCTGTTTATGTACGTATGTACGTTCGGAACCCTAACAATGTAAACTACAGAACCTTCCCTTTTTTGACGGCCTTCGTGGCGCAGTGGTATGCGCGGTGGATTTACTTGACGGAGGTCCTGGGTTCGGTCTACCCACAAAGACCCTACCGACAAAGACGTACCGCCAAGCGATATAGCGTTCCGGTACGATGTCGTGTAGAAACCGAAAGGGGTGAAGATTTTCATCATCCTCCTAACAAGATAGCCCGCTTCCATCTTAGATTGCATCATCACTTACCATCAGGTGAGATTGTAGTCAAGGGCTAACTTGTAGAGAATAAAAAAAAAAGCAAAGAGGGAAACGAACAATACATAGGATTTGTGTTGGGTAGTCTAACTCTGTCTATTTAATTGGCAAAAACCGAATGAAAATGCGTTTAGACTTTTTTTAAATTAATGACAGACAGACAGACGCAGCGATTGACTTTGTAGTAATTGTTTGGATGCATTTTGGAAATAAAGCTGTACTTATCTTGCATACTATTTTGCGAAGTTTCTCCGTATGCTAGGCACGTTTCTAAGTTTAAGTTTTAGAAATGTTTCTTGGCAGGTCTGTAGGCAAAGTGAATTTTTATTCGAATAAGTCCTGTCTAAGTATTATCTTGCTTGCTTCAAGTCGTTATTTTGTAAATAAATCACACTTAATATTATAAAAGTTTGTGTGTATGTTTGTTCCTCCTTTACGTTACGGCTACTAAAGCGATTTGGCTGAAATTTGGGATGTATCAGCACACCTCGTCCACAGTCCTTTGTATGGATTTCCAAACATAACGGTCTTGAGCTGTCTGCCAGCGTCTGTTACGCTATAGAGTTCGTACATTAAAGTGACATAAGTACCATTTTACAAAATTTATCACAGTACATCTTGCTTGATCTGCCACTATCCCAGAAATCTGCACAAAGCGCTTTGCATCCAAAAGGACGTCCACAAACGGCGACCTAATAAATCATTCGAAAAAATAAAACTCCGTCAACTCGTACAAAACGCTTGAAGCTCCCGAAAATCTTTTCGCCGCCCCTACAAAGGTTGAGGGCGGCCGGTCGCTTTACGAGTATATTTGTTCGAAAAGGTTTATTAAAAAAACAAATACCCGCCAACTCCACTTAACGTCAACGTTGGGGCCCAACGCTAACGAGATAACCATAACAATTAGAACTGAGTTTCGTCAAAAAGTTTTAATGGCCTCCCATTTTGTTAAAAGGGGAAAAAAGCGATCGAAAACAACTCAGGCCAAGCTAAAGGCCTTGTACCTTTGCCACTGTTTTTGCCGTTGCAAACGCTTTCTTTAACTTCAAGGTCACATTCAGAGACATGTCTCTCGACAATAAGTTGTTTTCTTCTAAAAGAAATGGCAATAAAAGTCAATTGTCTATACCATCGTTTTCAGAAGGTCAAGCGTTTCAACTGAATTTTGAAATAACCGCATCAGATGAATTTACATAAATTTTTTATAGATTACAAAGTGTAGTGTGTCAATTTATTTTATTTCCAATAACTTTACGGTAGGATATCATCATCATCATCATCATCATCATCATCATCATTATTATCAGCCGATGGACGTCCACTGCTGGACATAGGCCTCTTGCATGGACCTCCAAACAAAACGGTTTCGAGCCGCCAGCATCCATCGGTTCACCTAGTGGACCAACACTGCGCTTTGTTGTACTGTAGGAATATAACGTAAATTAATTTTGAAACAGTTACCAAATCTTATGTCAATTGATTTAAATAAATAATTAAATAAAATACTAGCCTTTATGTTAGGTTTTACCGACAACGCATGGGCAGCCTATTAAAGACTGTCTAAATGGTATTACTTTTGTGCTCTCCATGATATGGGTATCAAAAAAAAGGTTTTGTAGAGGAAACTACGAAAAACAAAACGACTTCATATTCTTAAAAATATACTCCCGATTTACATATTACGCTCATCAGATGGGATTTAAGACAAAAAGTTATGAAATGAAAAATAGTACAGTACGACTTAAGCTGAAAACTCGAGTTTTGTAATTATTATTGGCAAAGTTTTTCTGGGCCGTTCTAATTTACTCTTGTGCCGTTTCTTTTATTGAGTTTAGAGAGATCGTTCAACCACAGCTTTACCTGCTGTGCCTCAGTTGCCTACTGTTAGGATAATAAACTAACTGTAATTACTTTTGCCGACTGTGACTTGGGTCTCTGACGCGACTTAGTCCTACTAATATATGTTGGATCTTTGTTACTCTTTAACGAAACAATTCCTGAACCGATTTGGCTGAAATTTGGAATAGAAAAAGATACTCTGGATTAACACATAGGCTACTTTTTATCACGAAACAATCCTTGGATTCACGAGATTTACGAAAACCTTCTAATTTTGATGGTATGAGTGTTTGTTACTCTTTCACGCCTCGGCTACTTAATCGAATCGCCTGAAATTTGAAGTAAAGATAGTTTATAGTGTGGATTAACACATAGGCTACTTTTTATCCCGAAAAAATCCATGAATCCCGAGGGATTTATGAAAAAGTAATTTCCACGCGGACGAAGTCGCGGGCCATTTAAATTGATTTAGCCATTCCAAAGACAAACAGACAGATAAATGAAAATTTTAGAAACTCTTGATTGTGTTTTAGCATCAACAAGCACTTTAGAAAACTCAGCTATGTTAGAAAACTTAGAGCATGACATCACAGACACCTTAAATTTTATTTACATGTATGTATTGATTGACGATGATGTATATTGTTTGATTAATTAAAATTAATGGGATCTACCAAGGCACCAGACACCACTAACTTACCAAGTCTGTACTACTGACGATTTTTTTAAGAAAATACTCAACATCAACCCAGGACAGGAGTCATTCAAGCAATGAAACAACTTGAGTCACTTAAAAACAAATAGCTATCGAAAATGTTACGAAAACAAATCTAGTTTAGAAACAATAGCATCTGTTTTTGAAGTACGCGCTCAATTTACAAGCTTATTTTGCTATTTTCCAAGAAAATAGCTTTAAAGTCGTATAACAACAATATCTAGCTTGATATCCAGCTATCTTTGACAAAGTTGTGTATCTATCCAGGTCATTGCTACCCATCTATAGTATCTATCTCGTAGATAACACAAATATTGTAGATATTAATTTGTAGCCTCTAAACTTTAAACCCAACGGGCCGGCACAAACGCGAGCGGTCAAGCGTGATCTGCACCCGCCACAAGTCCGGAGATAACGAGAGACGGTTCCATTCGTACTCACTTTGGAGATATCTTCCTACATTGTTTTACCTCAATAGCGACTCTGATAGAACTATTTAACCATTTACTACAACTACTATTACTTCTACAGCATGTATATCACTAAACAAGTTGCAATCTGATCTGCAGGCTAATTCACTAACTTTGACGTATGTTAGTTGACATATACGAAATTGATATTCTATGTAACAAATGTCATCCGGTGCATACTGATAACCCTTCATATAGTAGGCATAGTAAATAGTGGAGGGGCCGTGCCCACCCTAGAATGGTCCAGTGCCCTCCCTAGAATTCTGGGCTACCGATTTAAAATTCTATGATGGACGCCAAAATGCAAAATATACAAAGAAAAATCTCGACCCGTTTCAGAGGCCAGCGTCCACAAACATTGTAAACGAAATTTCTATAAGTTGATCTATCATGTTTTTGAAAACTGACCTGAAATAGTAATTATATAATTTGTTGACTAATTTATTTCGGTCAATATTTATGTAAACCTGAAATGATTGTTAATATCATCATTATCATTAACAGCCCATTTCGGCTAACTTTTGAGCACAAATCTCCTCTTAGAATGAGAGGGGCTAGAGCAATAGACCGCCACGCTGGCCCAATGCGGATTAACAGAATTCATAGTGGCAGGCAAACAATGAAACCGTATCTTGTTATCTCTGGACTGGTGGCGGGTGCAGTTCACGCTTGACCGCTCGCGTTTATATTTTTTAAAAAATTTAGATTCAGTACTTTTAAAGAAAGATTGGAGGCCATTATATCAGCTTCCACCTTCACACAGGAAGTAAAACTATAAGAAATTGTAATGTTGTCTTCAATTGTAAATTATAAAACTTGAGTTGAGACTTGTGCAACTGTTGAGTTTCTTGCCGGTATCTTCTCAGCAGAACCTGCCTTCCGAACCGGTGGTAGAATCTTTACAAATAGTCAACTGACGTCTCAAAAGTGCTTGTAAACTGAGCCTACTTGAAATAAATGAATTTTGAATTTTAAATTTTTGAATTTTGAAAAGGAAGTGGAATGGTCTATTTTCTTGAATAACTTGGAAACTATATTTATTTCAAAATTACAAAAAAAATATATTTGAAATTAGATTAGACATGAACTAATTAAAAATATAAAATTTATGATCGACATGAGCTAGGAATCCCGGCCCTGTTCCAAATGATTCAGAGAGGAAGTCGCAGTTGCCATAAAAAGCAAATTAATTCATAATTCATTTAGGAAATTTATGATTCCCCAATCGGCTATAACAACGAACTAAAACATCCGATATCATAAAAGTGAGTTAAAAATGAAATCCAAACGAATAAATTTGGTATTCCCCGATATCACGAAGTCATGAAAACCGAAGTTACCCCGCGTTACGCGCGTTATGTAAATCGGGAAAGTTCGGCAAAACTTGCTGAAAGCATCTCGACGAGTTCTTTAAAAATTCAGCGCTGTGGAGTGATAGCCCATCGGTGGTGACTTGAAATTATTTTGGATGTGATATAAATTCAACAGTGAAGATGTCATTTTATTTTTGCGGGTATCTAGAACTTTTTTCCATTCGACTGCGAAGGTTATGTTTTCAAGGTGTCGTCGTCGTCATACCCATATTCGGCTCACGGCTGAGCTCGAGTCTCCTCTCAGAATGAGAGGGCCAATAGTCCACCACGCTGGCCCAATGCGGATTGGCAGACTTCACACACGCAGAGAATGAAGAAAATTCTCTGGTATGCAGGTTTCCTCACGATGTTTTCCTTCACCGATTGAGACACGTGATATTTAATTTCTTTAAATGCACACAACTGAAAAGTTGAAAAACGGATTCGAATTCACACCCTCTGGAATCGGAGGCAGAGGTCATATCCACTTGGGCTATCGCTGCTCACTGCTATTTCAAGGTGTATATGTACGTATTTATTTATTTAGTTTTATTTGATAAATTGTTCCATAATATGTGAGGATACCTGTATACCAGAGAATTTTCTTAATTCTCAGCGTGCGTAAAGTCTGCCAATTTGCATTGAGTCAGCGTGGTGGACTATTAGCATAACCCTCTCATTCTGAGAGGAAACTTGAGCTCAGCAGTGAGCCGAATACGGGTTGATGGAATGTTGATGATTGTTCCATAAGGATGACCATTCCCTTACTCCTGAAACTAAGCGATAAACTGAAAGGAGTGGGCACAACAATAGTCAAGCTAGCAAATACACATTATTGTCTACATTAGTCATTACTGTAGACGATTAAAGACGTAGAACTAGTCTTTGACCGTCTACAGTAATAGTGCTGAAATCAAGATTCACAATGCCAAGTTATTAAACGTTACAAAATAATGCTATTGTACTTTAAATAAACTGTTCAAAGTATCTATACTAATATTATAAAGTTTGTTTGTTTGATTGATTGAACGCGCTAATCTCAGGAACTACTGGTCCGATTTGAAAAAATCTTTCAATGATAGATAGCCTATATATCGAGGAAGGCTATAAGCTTTAAATATATTATCCTCATATTCCTTCGGGAACGGAAACCACGCGAGTGAAACTGCGCGGCGTCAGCTAGTTTACAGATATGCGGATTCTACACACCCAGGGTACTCGCAGGTAAAGTGCCAAAAACGCTCACCTTAGAATTTAGAACGTATAACAAAAAATGGTGTTAATAAATCAGCAGCAAATCACTTAATTCCACGACACATTTGTTGTAATTTACATACGCCATTTACCGGCGAAAGAGTGCGTCGCTACAATCGAAAATGTCCCATTAAAGCAGAACAATTGCTAAATAGGCTTTCCGTAGCGGCGCGTTTTTTTGTATTTACGCGCTTTCCTTCTAGTATTTTTAAAGGTTTTATAGCTGTTAGGAGTTAATCTAATTTTGTAATTAAGATCTTTTGAGTGGTGTAAACTACTTTAAGCGCGTTTTTCTTCAAAAGTGAATTGACGTTATGGTCCTTGGGCTAGGAATATATAATTCATGATTAAAGTCAGCTTTAGCGTTTTCTATGTTCTGTGTTCTGCTGAAACTGCTGCCTGTGCAGGTCAGTGACGTAACGTGCCATGTATCAAAATTATTTGGGGGCCCCCCAAAATTTCTCACAAAAGAAATAAAAATGCTCGCTTAAAACTTAATGACAGTGACTTAGCCTATGTAAGATGTTTCCAACTTTTGGGAGCACGCTTAACCAGGAAAAAAAAATATTATGGATTACCTACATTTTACTAATTTTTGCTTTCACACGTAAGGGGCCCCTGTAGTCCGGGGGCCCTATATCTTTAATACGGCTGATACGTCGGTAGCTACGCCCCTGGTGTAGTAGGTAGGTATGTATATTCATGGAGAGTCGGACAAAATTATGAAAGGAACACCCCACCTCTATGCTTCGCTACGTTCATAACTTTCTCTGACACGTCATGAATGTTACATATACAAAGTTTGACCAGTATGGTCATGAATAAATATTCTGTTCCTATGCCCAAGGCTTATTAGTAAACCGTCAAAGGATGACGCGCTGTTTCGTGTAAACTTAGCTTCATTTGTCCTCAGCAATGAGACATTTTCGTAGTTAACCTATATTAGAGGCTCCCTGCAACACATTTGATGTCATCCTGGTGGGGAGGGGGGATTGACTAACACTGGCTATGCACTACGGGGTCGCTATACTAGCAAATCAGCTCTTTGATCTATGTGCCTCAGCTTCACCATGGCCAATGTTTCCCTCTAACTAAACGAAACGCTTATACTATGGACATGGTTTATGGCCTAAGTTCAAAAGGGATCAGATCAGTCCTTTATAATTTAAGTACGTCCCCTTAACGATGAAGCTATTACAGTTCATCATCATTATCATTATCAGCCGATGGACGTCCACAGCTGGACATGGGCCTCTTTCATGGACTTCTAAGCACATCGGTCTCGAGCCGCTAGCATCCAGCCGCTCCCTGTAACCCACTTGATATCTTCGGTCCACCTAGTGGGGAGTTGACCAACACTGCGCTTTCCGGTGCGGGTTCGCCATTCCCAACACCTTGGGACTCCAACGTCCATCGGCTCTTCGAACTATGTGGCCTGCCCATTGCCATTTCAACTCTGCGACTCGCTGAGCTTTGACAGTGACTTTGGTTCGTCTACGGATCTCCTCATTTCTGATTCATCGCCCTCGCTCCATCGCCCGCTGAGCATCGCTACTTTGAGCCTTCTAATAAGGCCCATAGCGACCAAGTCTCGGATCCGTAGGTCATCGCTGGCAACAAGCACTGTTCGAAGACTTTCGTCTTCAAGCACTGAGTAGTATTACAGTTACTAGATTAGTAATCCACAGAAACTAATCCACTGTGGAAATTTAATTTATTGAGATCTAAACTTCTAAATACCTCCGAACATTTAGAGTAAATCGGTTTATCATCATTTGGAGTTTACAAAGCATTCATCTGTCTTCAATATACCCAATAGCGGGAGCTATCAATAAAGCAAGGACTATCAATTACTATTGAAGTCAGTGAAGCATCAACGGAGTCTATTTTGATCTCTCTCTAGTTAATTAGTTACTCGTAATATTCAAATCCAGTTAAGGGATATTTGCGTCAGAAGGAGGATGATAATAATTTATGTTTTTTTTTTTTATATATTTAATACAAAAACTTTTTGTAAAAGCTGATACTGTCAGCCTATGTTTCTACCATAGTTTGGGATTTTTGACTATGGAAGATAACAGGTTTCTATCACACTAATATTATAAAGGCGAAAGTTTGTGTGTAAGTGTGAAAGTGTGTAAGTATGTTTGTTCCTCTTTTACGCTACGGCTACTGAAGCGATTTGGCAGAAATTTGGTATAAAAATAGATTTTTCTCTGGATTAACACATAGGCTACTTTTCATCCCGGAAAAATCTATGGTTCCCGCGGGATTTGTGTAAAACTTAATTCCATGCGGACGAAATCGAGGGCGTCCGCTAGTGATCCATACAACAAACATTATGAATGCTCAAATTTGGATGGACGACTGTTAATGATTTAATCACGCCAATACGACTGTTTGTATCTGGATGATAATTTAGCTTATGATATATTTTATTAAGGAATAACACTACTTACATAATTTAGATAATTTAGCTTATGATATATTTTATTAAGGAATAACAATACTTTTTATCCCGATCATCTTATGGGACACGAACATTTTCAAGCACTCACTTATCCTAGAAAAACGATTTATAGTAATTTATTCCTTTAGTACACGAGGATGGGTGAGTACACCCATCCTCGTGTTATATAATTTAAAAATCACCAGTGAGTAAATATTGTAAATCAACACTGTATTTTCTGTTTACATTGACCCAGTACGACAATATTACAAATTATAGCTTAGCTTTGTTCGTAATACTTCCGATAGTCCACGCGGGCTGGAAGGGGGGGGTAGCGTGACTTTATACCCGCGCAGTTCTTCCCTCTACCCCGCGCGTACGATTTCAGACCCGCACATTTCTTCCCCCCCGTCGCCCGCATATCATGGGAGTGTCATCAAAATTCAAAATTCATTTATTTCAATTAGGCTTAGTTTACAAGCACTTTTGAAATGTCAGGATTATGTCACAACTTAATTTAATCCAATGGTGGTAATAATGGTCGAAAACTTAATTAAAGTTACGAGGGTTCCAAACGCGCCTTGGTCCGCGAAGAGCCCACAACAAACTCAGCCAAGGTTTATTTTTTTGTTTACCACCATTTTACAAACTTATTTATAAACACACAGTCGTATATTACAGTTTAACGCCAAGCTTTTTTATCATGTTTATAATCATTAACACTATAATAAGACTTCCCTAATAATTTAATTTTAATAAAATAATTAATTTAATTCCCTTGCGTTTAATAAACACTTTGAACATTTTGAGAGACATTCCAGGCTTCATGTGGCTTCATGTCATCAACGAATTTTCCAAGCTATATAAAATACAACCACATGTTACAAACAAAGTAAAAAAATAAAAAACATTCTTTCTTACTTTTTGATCAGTCCTCTGCAGGTAAATACCTCTCACTCAAAAGCCACCGACGGAACTAACTTCTGGGTGAAATAGCTCACTAATTAGAAGTCACATGCAGTCCTGCTATTCAATTTAGCTGAATGAACTCGACGGACGCTCACTCACACGGTTAGTGCAAAATGGATCCTAATGAAGTCTTGAGATGAAATATGGACTCATTTGAATGTGGAGCTTGTTCTTGCCGCCGTAATATTGCCTATTTGTTTGCGATAAAATATTTGCATTTCACTTTTGACTTTGTTAGGTTTGGTCATTTGCTAAACGTTAAAATTATTTTAGTATTTTTATACCATATTATAGCATAAATAGCTATACTTATTTTATGGTGTTGAGCTAAGAGTTGTCGTAAAATGAAGAAAAGAATTGTTTTTAGTAGTTTTTCTGAAAATGTCCATCTATTCAGGAAAAAATAAACAAATATATATTTTTTCAATAATCGTAATGTTTGAAAAAAAACCTTGCCTAAATAATATGCATTTAAATAAACAAAATCTCAGATTATATGTATTACACACACAAGTCAACAACAGAAGCTCTTTTTTTTAATAAATTATAACTCAGCAAGGTCATGGAATTTAGGAATTTAAAAAATCTAAATATTAATCAAATTGTGTGTGTGAGTGGATATGACCGCTGCCTCCGATTCCAGAGGGTGAGGGTTCGAATCCGGTACGGGGCATGCACCTCCGACTTTACAGTTGTGTGCATTTTAAGAAATTAAATATCACGTGTCTCAAACGATGAAGGAAAAACATCGTGAGGAAACCTGTATACCAGAGATTTATCTCAATTTTGCGTGTGTGAAGTCTGCCAATCCGCATTGTGTCAGCCTTACCCCTCTCATTCTGAGAGGAGACTCGAGCTCAGCATTGAGCCTAATATGAGTTGATAATGATGAATCAAATTCTACCCAGATGAAGTCTAAGGCAACGGTTAACTTATCACCATCAACATGTTTCCAATCTCACATCGGAAGAACCCAGTAGTTTCTCATAAAGGATTTTTTCTTTTTCAAAACTCAAAATCTTTTCAAAAAGTCTTTTTGAAGTTAAGTTAAGGCATTTCGTTTAAGAACTCAAAGGAGTTTATCTCGGTTTCGTCATTAAATATTTCCTCTTAATTTCGTTTACCAAATTAAAATTATTTTCTATTGGTCATTTGCCTGCCGCTTGGCTTAGATCGAGATTCATTCAGCAGTTAATTTATTATGTCTAATTAATTCGCTAAGGCGTAATTAAGATTTGAAGAAGGGTCTTTACTCTAAAATTATAAAGGTGATCCGTCTAGACTTTGAAGTAAAAAGAGCTTATTTATCTACATTTATTGAAATGAGAATCTAATGGACTAAAGTAATTTTATTTACAAGGTTTTATTTTTATTTAGTTACGGCAAATGGTTGATATCCAGTCGACCTTCTTCTTATTGACATCTATAGGTACTTATAATAAAACTGGTCGAATTTATTCGCAATTTGAGATTTTACATATACCATTTTGTAACAACAAACGTTACCATGGCATAGAGTACTACTAGCGCCATCTAGAATATATACTTATAATAAATGAATTCTATACATTTTGTACATTCTGTACATTGAAGATATTTTGAAAATTTTGTTGGGGGGCATTATATAATCGATACTGAAGCTAAAAACATTTTTTTTCGATTTTTTTCTGTCTGTCTGTCTTCAATTCAAATTAAAGTTGGCACGGTTTAAGAACATAATACGGAGAAGGTTATAGGATACTTTTTATTGCGAAAATAAAATAAGTAGGGGTTGAAATAAGGGTTGCAAGTTTGTATTATATTTGTTGTTGCAGTTTTAAAAATTTGTTCATAAATCATAAAAAAAACGAAATATAAAGGGATAGTAACAGTATCAAACTGCCACTAGGCCCTCTGTTATTTATTTGGCATAAGAAATAAATGATAAAAAAAATCACATCGACACAGCAAATAGGTTTCCTAGTGAAATTATGGCCGGATAGTATTAAATGATTATTTTTTTTTTAATTCTATTGTCGACTTCCCTCGACTATTGGTTGAATAAAAAAATTGTAGACTATACTTATGAATGTACCCAATAGAATAGAATTGAAAAAGTAAAGGTTGTCTGCTTTCACACTGCACCTGTGGGGTTGCCAGATATAAACAGTTGTGTAATGTTATTTATATTCCCGTGTTAGCTATTTAGTTGTCTAATACGTCAAACGAAAACTTATTTTAAGCTTAATTTTACTGTTTTAAACTAGGCAACCTATTTGCAATGTATCACTGTGAATAGTATCTATCATTTATTTCTTATCTTGTACTATATAAAAATAAAAAACAAAACAAAACCAAAACCATAGATATAACAAACAAAATCAAAAGGCTCAAATGGCGGTGGGCAGGGCACACAATAAGAGGAAAAGACAAATGGAGCAAATTTGTGACACAATGGTACCCCAGAGAAGGAAAAAGAAGAAGAGGTAGACCACAAAAAAGATGGGACGACGACATCAGACAAGGAGCAGGCGTGACGTGGAATAGAGTGGCTGAAGATAGACAGGAATGGAAGAGGTTGGAGGAGGCCTTTGCCGATTGGCAAACAGATTTCCAAAAAATAACCAAGAAACAGCTACTACACTCATAAATCTTTCGTTTATGTTTTTAATTTGTAAAAATTAATAATCTGAATAAAAGGCTATTATTATATTATTATTATTATTATTATTATTACTATATAAAAATAAGTCGGGTTTTCCTTCCTGACGCTATAACTCCAGAACGCACGATCCGATTTCCACAGTTTTGCATTCGTTGAAAAGGTCTCGGGCTCCGTGAGGTTTATAGCAAAGAAAATTCAGGAAAAAAATCAACGTAGGGTAGGGTAGTGTAGGGGTAAGGTAGCGGTAGGTTAGCGGTAGGGTAGGGGTAGGGTAGGGTAGGGTAGGGTAGGAGTAGGGTAGGGTAGGGGTAGGGTAGGGGTAGGGTAGGGGTAGGGTAGGGGTAGGGTAGGGGTAGGGTAGAGGTAGTTGAAAGTTTACATCGAGTTTCACGCGGACGAAGTCGCGGGCGGCCTCTAGTCAGTAATAAATAACAGATGAGGGTATGAATTTCTAATGCCTGATCTTAGACCATGTAGAATTGTAGATTAACAAACTTCCAGTCTTAGTAAAATTCCCTAAATTCAATTACTTCGAGCTTAAAAAATAATAATTTAAAATTTAAAAATGTGCGTGTATGTATTGCAGATTTAATTGAATTTACATGTACAAGATTAGAAGGAGAATTTTTAGGACAAAAAAGGAATCAAATCCGCACCCCGGAAAAGTTCAAACCGCACAGTAAGCAAGGCGCTTCCGTTTTCTTAATTAAAATTACCCAAACTCTCGGAGAAAGGGCGAGTTTCAGTCCGGAGTAAATTATTTGGATTTTAATGTGTTTATCTAGTTTCTCCGGGGAAGAGGAAAATGTTCCTACGTAATATTATAGATACGGCCGGTTAACTTAATGGAATAACAGCCACTTTAATTATATTATATGAACTAGCTGACGCCGCGCGGTTTCATTCGCGTGGTTCCCGTTCCCGCAGGAATACGGGGATAATATATAGGCTATAGACTTTCTCAATAAATGGACTGTCTAACACTATAAGAATTTTTCAAATTAGGCCTCATTCTGAGAGGACACTCATGCTCAACAGTGAGCCAAATATGGGATGTTATTGATGATGATGACACATTATTGCTTTTAACATACCGTTCTTCATTTGACCTAAAATTACAAATATTTTCAATAATTCTTAGAGGCTTAATATCCAGAACTTTATTTAATATGAGCTAAAAACCTGCTACCAAAGCCTTCGCGGTGCAAATACTGTAGTACCGTACCTATATAAAACTAGCGGACGCCCGCAACTTAGTCCGCCTTTAGACCTCCTTAATCCGGCCCTCTCGCAAAATCCGTTCTTAGCGGACCTCTTCCATCTATAAACTACCTCAATGCCAAATTTCATCTTAGTACGTCAAGCGGTTTTTAAGATATCGTGATGAATGACATTTCGCACTTATATTATAACTAGCTGACGCCGTGCGGTTTCACCCGCGTGCTTCCCGTTCCCATAGGAATACGGGGATAATATATAGCTTACAGCCTTCCTCGATAAATGAGCTATCTAACACTGAAAGAATTTTTCAAATCGGATTAGTAGTTCCTGAAATTAGCGCGTTCAATCAAACAAACAAACTCTTCAGATTTATAGATTAAGAACAAGAAGATAACGGAGATGTGGCCGTCACAGAGTCACCGTGTAGAGATAAGAATATAACCAAACAGGTTAATAACCATCAAGATCAGTTGGAACGCCTACACAGGCTTTGTACACGCGTAATACGGGTCGTCCGTAAATAAGTGTCCCGCTCGGGGCGCGCACGCGACATGTAATGGGGCCTTAAAGTTTTCTTTATGCGAGCCTCCGGGGGCGGAAACAATATTTTCCCGACCTTTGATACTTACGATGTTTGTATTTGTGGACCCCGCTGAGTGAGATATTTTGATGACCTCCCGTTTCTTTATACCTATACTAAAGCCGTACTCGAGAAGTACTGTTTACTAACAAACAAATTAGAAATGAGGGTAGAAACGCATGTCATTTCATAACTTTTTTATTTTAAATTATGTATTGTTGTTTTATAAAATATCATTCAAACTTTATTAACTATGACTTATTGTTTTAAGCTTATTAATTCAATTTATTTTCATTAATTTAAGAACAAGTTAATTTTAATTAATATTAGGTGTGAAATGACTAGCGATTTATACCCTCATTTTTAATTTGTTTGTTGGTAAACAGTACTCCTTGAGTATGGCTTTAGTATAGTATATTGTTGTTTATTAGTAGCTTTTTGTAACAGAGCTCGTTGGGAAATTCTACTACAATACTTAATTTTGCTGCCAAACAGCATTGCTGTGTCTAATGGTATGGTTGTCGTTGAAATTACAGCCAAAAGAGTTTTATCATGTTAACCAAACAAACTAAAGCTTAGGCC